>NW_027464694.1:0-703383 GCF_043290135.1 Rhipicephalus microplus | reverse complement strand
GCTTCGGTGAAACTGCCGTATCGCGATATGTAGTGGAGCTGCCACAGTAAAATTTGAGACACGCGTAGCCAGCCAAAGGTGCTGTTACTTTGCCGAATTTCACGTGCCGGCGTCCACAACAACGCGAGCACGCTTTGTTTAGAAATTTCCGGCCATGAGGCCGTGCCCGGACCGCGTGTGTTAGTCCCTTGGTTTGGCGACAAGGATGGCGTCAAAGTGACGCCGTGAAACGGGTTTCGTGCGTGCAAATGAGGCATTGATGTGATTAGAGAGAAAGCGAGAACATAGAAAAGAAAAAAAAAAAGAGGGGGGGGGGCACACGCCGGGGACGAGTAGTCGCAAAGTGTTAAGTGTGCAGTTTATTTACGTGCGGCACACAGGTGAGCTGTTGCAGCTGTGAGTTTTGACAAATATTGCGTGTGTCATGTTCAGTGGACACGATGAAACGTTTTTTAGCGAACGCGTTGTATCCGCTGGGCTTGTACGTACGCGTACATGAATTGTCGCTTACTCGGTTTGATGTCTCCTTGCCGCTGGGGCAGCTGATACGACTGATACGCCATTTTGCAGCAGTGAAGGGTGCGTGAATGAATGGGCAAGAAACTTAGCAACAGTAACGAGAAAAGAATTAAAAACAAACAAACAAACGAAAGCATGTTTGCCGTGTATATTCAATCTTGTAGTGCAGAAAAATAGTCAGTGCAGCAACCTGCGCGGCCAACGCGCTCCTCGCGAAGAAAAGAGGGAGAGAGAGACGAGCTGGCCGCCGACCAACCGGCGTGCGCCGTTCGCCTTCCTCCTCAGTCTCGCGGGCCGGCGCCGACACCGCGACTCGATCGTGTCGAGCATTCGCTTTCCGGGCGCGTTTCGAAGCAGAAGCAGAAACTTCGGAAGCCGTCATGTCTGGCCGTGGCAAAGGTGGCAAAGGGCTGGGGAAGGGTGGCGCCAAGCGTCATCGAAAGGTGTTGCGTGACAACATCCAGGGCATAACCAAGCCGGCCATCCGTCGTCTGGCGCACCGTGGCGGTGTCAAGCGCATCTCTGGCCTCATCTACGAGGAAACTCGCGGCGTTCTCAAGGTGTTCCTCGAGAACGTGATCCGCGATGCCGTCACTTACACCGAGCACGCCAAAAGGAAGACCGTGACAGCCATGGACGTCGTGTACGCCCTCAAGCGTCAGGGCCGCACCCTGTACGGATTCGGAGGCTAAGAAGCCAGCGGCGTCGCCTGCAGCCAGCCAACGAGAACACAACAGCCCTCTTCAGGGCTACCCACTTGATGCTTCGGCAGTGTGATCCCAGCGGTTCGCCATACCCGTCCGTCCCTCTTTGCAATATCATTGCGTCATCGCTCAGGTGAGCAGCACCTCGTGTAGTAGTAGCTTGATCGCGCTGGGTACTTGTCACGTTCACCGCATTTCGTTCGCGTCGTCGTCTTTCTCCTGGGTCTGCATGCACGAATCAATCGCCGCATCTGCGAGTTCTTCCTCTCCTTCCTGCAAGCCAAGCTGCTAAAACGAGCCCGTCAAGCGAACGTCGCCTAGTTACCTTATCGCGCGAAGGAAGAAGCCGAGCGCAGCGTTCTACCCTGGTCACTGCATTCTTGGAGACACGACTATGCTCAGGAAGCACGAACTCGCTTTTTTCTTTGGAATGCCCACTACACGATCGCGTCACGTTGTGTCAAAATAAATAAAAACGCACTATGTTCTACCGTGGGGCACCCAGACGAAGAAGGGATGTGTACTTACAAATGAAAAAATTGATTGTGACAGGTTGGTCGTGTTTACCGCGCCCGCTGTGCACTCAGAAGTGCCCCATTCAATAACACATTGTGTACATTGTCACGCCTAATAATTTTTGTTTGTTTTTTTTTTTTCACACCTGGCGCTGCCGAGCTGCAAAATACAAAAAAAAAAGAAAGAAAAGTGGAAGGGGATGTTTAAACAGAATTTCTGCGCAAGTCAGAAGCAAGTACACAATAAGCGCTGCCCATGCAGCGTGCTGAGGGAAGCTGCACTTGATAGAAGTGGCACTCATGTACTGTACTGGTGCTGCGAACACTGCAGTTGTGAAAGCTTTACTTGGACGGACAGCTACGCAACAAGTGTTTCCATTTCGCCGGCAGAGGTGGTCACTCTAGGGAGGCTGGCTTCGCCGCCCACGCGAGAGGGGGGGGGGGGGGGGACTAGCCCATGATGTAAACGCGAGAGGTTCGAGCGCGGGAAATTCGAAAGCAAGGCGCGCTCGCGTGAGCCTGCCGTCAGATGGCGACACCAACCCACGAGCATTGCATTTTCAAGTGCACCCTTGGTTTCCCACCCACCTCCGCACAGGACGAGGCGTGTCGAATGTGTAACCAAGGCGCACGACAGTGGTTCTGCTCAGGCAAAGCCTACCTATAACAAAAATTGTTCTCCATGTGTGTACCTTCATTTTCTCGTGAAAATGTGAAAGAGGAGTGAATGGGGCTTTTTGAGGCGCGTGTTGATCTTCGTTTCTATTATGATTATTATTTTTCACCCTTTCATTGAGTCCATTTCCTGCTTTTTGTGCCACATATTTAGCACTTAGAGGTTGGGGGGGGGGGGGGGATTGCTGATGTGTAAGATGGAAAAGAAGAGGAAAGTGAGCCCCGAAACTGTCTGCATCAGGATGCGACACCTCAGCGGTAGCTCACAAGGGATGGGGGGTGAGGGGGGATTAAAAGGGTGGGAATAAAAGTGTAGAGAAAGAGACATGAGGGAAGCCAGAGTGAGACGACATATCGAGGGAATAGGAGTAAAAATGAAACAAAACATTCGAACGCAAACACCCCGTACATCCAACCGCCATTGAGCGCACCTAGTAGTTTGGCAAGTATGTATGAGTGATTCTTAAGAGGGAAAGGAAGATAAAATTGAGTCCCGTTACTGTCTGCGATTGAGCAAGTAGGCGCGCTCAGTGGCAGTTGGATGTACGGGGTGTTTGTGTTAGAATGTTTTGTTGCGTTTTACTCCTTGTCGTTGCGCGGACGTGTATGCATATACCAACACTGCCGGTGGTCTCTCGTCGTCTTCGCCCATCTACGTAATGGTCGCAAATAAGCGACAACGCAAGGAGCAAGTTTTTTTGGCGTGGCAGTGCGCATTTGCCCTCGGTGATGCGAGGCGCTCTAGTGCGATGCGCGCTGTTGGCGTGAATGGTGGCGTCTCGCACTCCGTCGCGCCGCTTCGGGAAGCGACGAGCTACAGCGTCGATTGATGTGTTGCCTGGAAGGCGAAAGAAATGCGCAGCAGGCTGTATTGTACAGCGGTAGTGGTTTCGTTTCGGTGTACCTCTTTGCAGCCGCGAACTGCACGGTTGCCCGAAAATGAGCGCCAGCCAGCATCCTGGCGTACGCTTCCGCGCTCGCACGCGGACGGGTTCTCACGCTTCGGCCAATGGGAGGGAGAGAGATGGGTCGTGCGGCGAAGCCGCTTTTGCCGATCTCCGGCAGGAGCGCAGTTTCGCTCCGTCAGTCGAGGTGATCGGACGCACGCAGCATGGCCCGAACTAAACAAACCGCGCGCAAGAGTACTGGAGGCAAGGCTCCGCGTAAGCAGCTTGCTACCAAGGCTGCTCGCAAGAGTGCCCCTGCCACAGGCGGGGTGAAGAAACCTCACCGTTACAGGCCTGGAACCGTGGCCCTGCGTGAAATTCGCCGATACCAGAAGTCGACCGAACTGCTGATCCGCAAGCTTCCCTTTCAGCGCCTGGTGCGGGAAATCGCTCAGGACTTCAAGACGGACCTCCGTTTCCAGAGTTCTGCCGTGATGGCCCTACAGGAAGCTAGCGAGGCCTACCTCGTTGGTCTTTTCGAAGACACCAACCTGTGCGCCATCCACGCTAAGCGCGTCACCATCATGCCAAAGGACATCCAGCTGGCTCGGCGCATTCGCGGTGAGCGCGCCTAAGTTGGGCTGCTCCCTGCGCTTCGGTCGACAGGCAAGCAACAACAAACGGTCCTTCTCAGGACCACCAACGTGTCTGCTTTGGCTACGAGACCACTCCAGGCCACGTACTCCGGCCGCACCCTCTTTTGCTGTCATGTTTTGTACGTACGTGGCTGCCGTTGTCTAGCGCGCGGAAGAACGGAACGTCGGCGCGTCGTTATTACGAAGAAATGGCTCAGCTTTGACAAATTCAAGGTAAAAGTGTGTATCATTATGAGTAGACAGAGAAAAGGTAGGCTAGCTTCAGTCGGTGTGTGTGCAGCAGCCGTGCTGCGACCCTGTGGTGTGTCAATTTCATTTATGTGTTTACCTTTTTGCCCGCCGCTTGTAAGGTGTTTTTGAGGGCTTCTGTTTGCGTAACGCCATGGTGACTTGGGCTGCTGGACCCCGGCGCAACTTTTGGGTGCACTCGTAGGAGGTGATGAAGTTTTACCGAGAGACGAAATAAACAATTGTATCGGGCCAGTTGGTAAGGATCCATCTCGCTAGGAAGCGCAGCCACTATTACACAGACCTCACAACACAAGCGCTTAACTTCAACTGAACTTTCATTGCAAACGTCAGAGTTTATAAAGGGGGTGAACAGAGAAAAAGAATAGTAAAAGGTAGACAACAAAAAGCACACGTGCCAGTCCCGCACATTACTGTCTGTTATTCTCTATCACCCCATCCAAAAAACAGTTCTTTCCGCGTGAGCGCGATAGAGAGTGCACTAACACACTCGAAATCATCGCGTGTCATTTCCTTTCATTTCTTTTGAAGCTGAACAAGTTTTTGTGCCATATTCTGGACAATTTTTTTTTTTTTTTTTGCAATAAACGTTTAGTTGAAGTTAAGCGCTTGTGTTGTGTGTTCTGTGTAATAGTGGCTGCGCTGCCTAGCAAGATAGACGAAATAAATTGTGTTAGAAGCACCAAATGGAATGCGCTAACGGCGGGTTCTCTCTCTCTCTCTCTCTTTTTTTTTTTACCTTACGTTTGTTTTTCTATTCAAAGGTATTAAATTTACTCTGTCCCTGTGCTGACCCGTTCAGGTGTCATCGTAAGGATAGACGGTTACGTGTGGAGCTTTTTTTTTTTTTTTTTAATGAGAAATGACAACGCTTACATGCTCTTTTCTGTCTTTTTCGGTGCCGAGCTGCGTGATTTGGTTGTCTCTTTGCAGCATTTGGCGTCGCGCACTTGTGGCTAACTGATGTCGCGAGGAAATATATATAAAGTATAGAAAAACAAACACGCTTGAGGGTACGAACAGAGCCATCGTGACTGCGAAGCGAAACACGGCCGCGTCACCTGTTTGGGTGGTCCTTAGAAGGACCGTTTGGGGAATGCGGCGAGCGCGCGGAAGGGGTGCTCGCTTACGCCTTCTTCTCCGTCTTCTTTGGAAGAAGCACGGCTTGAATGTTGGGCAACACACCGCCCTGCGCGATGGTGACGCCGGAAAGCAGTTTGTTCAGCTCCTCGTCGTTGCGGATGGCGAGCTGCAAGTGACGGGGGATGATCCGGGTCTTCTTGTTGTCACGAGCGGCGTTGCCCGCCAGCTCGAGCACCTCGGCGGCCAGGTACTCGAGTACGGCAGCCAGGTAGACCGGAGCGCCAGCTCCGACGCGCTCGGCGTAGTTTCCCTTGCGTAGGAGGCGGTGAATACGGCCCACGGGGAACTGAAGCCCCGCGCGGCTAGAACGGGTCTTGCTCTTGCCTTTCGCCTTGCCGCCCTTGCCACGTCCGGACATGGTGTTGCTTTTCGCTTGGTACGACGCCGGTTGCCGAAAACAAGAAAGCTGCTGCCTTCTGAGATGAGAGCCGTGCTCGAATGGTTTCCGTTGCCACCATCGCGCGCCGCCGCTCGCGGGGAACGGATGAGAGTGTGAGAGAGAGAAGCCGTGCGAACCAATGGGGCGCGCGCGTTGTGCTGATCTCGTCAACACCCCTCGCTCATATTTAAGCGCGGCGAGACGGGGGGACACGCGCATTCGACTCTGGTCTCGCGTGCGTGTTGTGTGAAATCATGCCTCCCCAACCGTCTGGCAAAGCCGTCAAGAAGGCCGGCAAGGCGCAGAAGAATGTGCGCGCCACGGACAAGAAGAAGAAGAAGCGCCGCAGGAAGGAGAGCTTCTCCATCTACATCTATAAGGTGCTGAAGCAGGTGCACCCCGACACTGGTGTCTCCAGCAAGGCCATGTCCATCATGAACAGCTTCGTGAACGACATCTTCGAGCGTATCGCCGCCGAGTCGTCACGCCTTGCTCACTACAACAAGCGCTCGACCATCACGAGCCGGGAGATCCAGACCGCGGTGCGCCTGCTGCTGCCCGGAGAGCTGGCCAAGCACGCGGTGTCCGAGGGTACAAAAGCCGTCACCAAGTACACCAGCTCCAAGTAGGCGTGCGTCGTGGGCCACAGCGAGCAACGACAAATCAACGGCTCTTCTCAGAGCCACCCAAATTGTCTGCGTCGGCATAGGGGTTGTGCTGAGAGATTCGGCTCCGAATCCATCCTCTTCTCTCTGTTGAACACCGCTAGCAGGAGCGTTGGTGTGCCGCGCTCGACGTGTGTGCTCGGGGAGGTTGAACAGGTAAATTAGAGAAGACCGAGTGCGCGGAGAAAAGTGCCACAAGTACGGTAATGGAGGGAAAACAAAACCAGGAGCGTGGTAATTAAAAAAAAAAAAAAAAACAGGGGGAAGGTGGCCGCTTCTCTCAAAAAAAGGTAACATGAACTCGAGTGTGTTCAGCTCTTGGGAAATGATAGAATAGGAAACTCGCGTCAGCGCTTGCCCGAGCAACTCCGACATGTCGGGCCAAATATGAAGGGGTATACACGGTATGCAGTGCATGCGGAGAGAAGGAAACTGCCGAACACTTGATAATGCTATGTAAAGGGCTTCACCTTATAGTTTAGAATGATGGCGCAGAGTTTTTCAAAAGCACCGGGGTTTAGAGACGGGGGAGGGCAAAATAGACTTTAGGCGGGTAGAATTAACTAGAAGGTGGTTATCTTATTGGTGGCTAAAGTCAAGGCAAGAGTGAAAACTAAACCATTCACTGCAAAGCACCGCGGTCCTATACTTCACTATTTAAAGAGAGAAAAAAAACAAGATAAATGTAGCTGTTTGTTAGGTCAGCATTATGGCTAGGTGGTGATAGCTGCCGCCCGATGTGAAGGGTACAGCCACATTCATCAGACAGCGCAGAGTTCCTTCTCTGCCACGCCATTCATTTGTTTACGAAATTGGGGCATTTATTTCTTGAGAGCGCAGGGCAGGCCCGTTTCGAGACTGTAGGAGGAGTGAATGTAGCTTAAAGTGCGTGGCGCGGTGAAAAATGTGCGGAAGCATTGATGCAAGAAAAGATAGGGGAGAAATATATAGACGCATGTGACAATAGCTGTAGAAGCAGAAAAGCGTGGCGGCGGACTGCATGCTAATTATTGTCCGAAAGCAAAGTATCGACAGCCCGAGTGAAGGAAAAAACAAAACTGTGCGTACGCATGACAGGGGTACCACGCAGGTGATTTATATAGTGCACAAAGAAGTACGAAATCCAGTAAAGAAAGGCGGTCGACACGAGGTATGGGCATTTCCCGTTTTCGCACCGAGTGCTCCGTTTGCGCGTCGCCGAAAGAAACATAGCCAGGCCGGCCAGCAAACGACACTGCTCGGCTTGACGTTTACATAATCACACGGTGTAGCGGAACACTGTGTTCTCTTCGAAAGAACAAATGCGCCTGTGCTAGGCACAAATGAGTGGTACGTTCCATTCGGAATGTGGTGGGAAACTTACCTTAAATGAATGAGCGGACGCACCGTTTATTTCCGCTTTGTTTTAGATTACTGACTATGTTCGGCGGGTCGACAGTGCATTTGTATGAAGCTTTCAAGCGCGATCATTTTGTAATTTCGCATCGTGCGTCCCTGCCACAAGTTCGGGGAAGGAATACTTTCAATATGGGAACCCTCATGATTGTGAAAGATGAAACTGCGACTACTTAAACACACTTGCACCACAGAAATGGCACGCGCAGTTTGGTATTGGGGCACGTGAGAAGGGAATACAATAGATGGGCATTGGCGCGCATCTTTTTTTCTTATTGATATGATATGTAAGGAGATGTCGGCGCACCATTATGGCGCCGGCTACTCCTTGGCCGTTGAGTTAAACTTGAACACGTATCTTGAAGCAAAACGTACAAAGCAGTGCATGGAAAGTAGAAAACTCGGGCAGAGATATGCAAAGACACACTTACACTTATACGCACATATCAGAACACAATGGTAAGTAAATGTTCGAAAGTCAATGAATGAAGTCTCTGATATAATGTCCCTCGATAATATTCGGTCCACCAGCACAAAACAGTAGAGCACACGTCTGGTCCGTATAAAGATGCATTCGCTCGTGTGTACATAATTGTCGACACGTCATTCATTTCACAACACACACATGATGAGAGTCACGTGATACTGTACATAATAAGTACATTTGTTACAAATGAAAGTTCGTTATTTCTTAATACTTATCAGCAATCCCGCTGTCTTGTAAAGAACGTGTTGATGCTTTTAAAGCGTGCGACTGTAAAACTCGAGTAGGCCACGGACCCAGAAGTTTCTTCATGTTAAACGGTCTGCGGTCTAATGCCAACTGTTCGGACTTAAGACGGCGTCTCGTGATGTGGACAGTCTACGAGAAGGTGACATACGTCTTCATCTATCAATCCGCATTCGCATTCGGGACTTTCAGCTCTGCCGTGTCTGTGCAAAGAAAAAAAAAAAACAAATGTTTTTGTGTATGCCGTGCCTAGCCTCAATCGGTCAATTAGAGTTTCCGATATTCTATCTAATGCCAGCGTAATTTTTAATTCAATAAATGGATCGATGTGGTATAAATCGCACCTCTTTGTACTTTGGTCAAACCAAGCAGTTTTGCTCATTCTGAAAGTTGTATTCTTTATAATACTACGCAATTCACTTTTTTCGAAATATTGGTTGCCACGATGTGTAGACCTACTTTGTGTGCTCTGGACGGCTCTGGAAGGCCAACTGCAAATCTTCTTTGCACAGCTGATGCCGTCCGGATAGTCGTTGATAGATTACTTAACAGGTTGTCAGCCTCCGAAGGTATTATGTAAGCGAAAGTACGCATGCGTAAAACATGCAGCGAACGAACACTCTTCCAACGCTGTAAAGAAGAAAGAATGCATAAAGGGTGGTGCATTTTACGCTCCAATCTCGTCCTATGTAAGGCGCTTTAGAGTTAGGGCTGTTTTGCCTGTAATTGCGTGACCCTTGCAGGGTTCCTCACAGTGCAACCGTGCACTTGAAACGGGCAGGTGTTGAACCACCCCGCAAGGAGATGGGGAAACTTCGCTGCGACCGGACCGCTTGACAGTCCGTGTTTACGGGAGGAGAGGCGCGCCCGAGAGGAGGTGCGCTCTCACTCTCTGCCGTCCCCGTGAATGCTGAAATGAGCGCGGTCGCGTTGCGTGGCTTCGGTGAAACTGCCGTATCGCGATATGTAGTGGAGCTGCCACAGTAAAATTTGAGACACGCGTAGCCAGCCAAAGGTGCTGTTACTTTGCCGAATTTCACGTGCCGGCGTCCACAACAACGCGAGCACGCTTTGTTTAGAAATTTCCGGCCATGAGGCCGTGCCCGGACCGCGTGTGTTAGTCCCTTGGTTTGGCGACAAGGATGGCGTCAAAGTGACGCCGTGAAACGGGTTTCGTGCGTGCAAATGAGGCATTGATGTGATTAGAGAGAAAGCGAGAACATAGAAAAGAAAAAAAAAAAGAGGGGGGGGGGGGCACACGCCGGGGACGAGTAGTCGCAAAGTGTTAAGTGTGCAGTTTATTTACGTGCGGCACACAGGTGAGCTGTTGCAGCTGTGAGTTTTGACAAATATTGCGTGTGTCATGTTCAGTGGACACGATGAAACGTTTTTTAGCGAACGCGTTGTATCCGCTGGGCTTGTACGTACGCGTACATGAATTGTCGCTTACTCGGTTTGATGTCTCCTTGCCGCTGGGGCAGCTGATACGACTGATACGCCATTTTGCAGCAGTGAAGGGTGCGTGAATGAATGGGCAAGAAACTTAGCAACAGTAACGAGAAAAGAATTAAAAACAAACAAACAAACGAAAGCATGTTTGCCGTGTATATTCAATCTTGTAGTGCAGAAAAATAGTCAGTGCAGCAACCTGCGCGGCCAACGCGCTCCTCGCGAAGAAAAGAGGGAGAGAGAGACGAGCTGGCCGCCGACCAACCGGCGTGCGCCGTTCGCCTTCCTCCTCAGTCTCGCGGGCCGGCGCCGACACCGCGACTCGATCGTGTCGAGCATTCGCTTTCCGGGCGCGTTTCGAAGCAGAAGCAGAAACTTCGGAAGCCGTCATGTCTGGCCGTGGCAAAGGTGGCAAAGGGCTGGGGAAGGGTGGCGCCAAGCGTCATCGAAAGGTGTTGCGTGACAACATCCAGGGCATAACCAAGCCGGCCATCCGTCGTCTGGCGCGCCGTGGCGGTGTCAAGCGCATCTCTGGCCTCATCTACGAGGAAACTCGCGGCGTTCTCAAGGTGTTCCTCGAGAACGTGATCCGCGATGCCGTCACTTACACCGAGCACGCCAAAAGGAAGACCGTGACAGCCATGGACGTCGTGTACGCCCTCAAGCGTCAGGGCCGCACCCTGTACGGATTCGGAGGCTAAGAAGCCAGCGGCGTCGCCTGCAGCCAGCCAACGAGAACACAACAGCCCTCTTCAGGGCTACCCACTTGATGCTTCGGCAGTGTGATCCCAGCGGTTCGCCATACCCGTCCGTCCCTCTTTGCAATATCATTGCGTCATCGCTCAGGTGAGCAGCACCTCGTGTAGTAGTAGCTTGATCGCGCTGGGTACTTGTCACGTTCACCGCATTTCGTTCGCGTCGTCGTCTTTCTCCTGGGTCTGCATGCACGAATCAATCGCCGCATCTGCGAGTTCTTCCTCTCCTTCCTGCAAGCCAAGCTGCTAAAACGGGCCCGTCAAGCGAACGTCGCCTAGTTACCTTATCGCGCGAAGGAAGAAGCCGAGCGCAGCGTTCTACCCTGGTCACTGCATTCTTGGAGACACGACTATGCTCAGGAAGCACGAACTCGCTTTTTTCTTTGGAATGCCCACTACACGATCGCGTCACGTTGTGTCAAAATAAATAAAAACGCACTATGTTCTACCGTGGGGCACCCAGACGAAGAAGGGATGTGTACTTACAAATGAAAAAATTGATTGTGACAGGTTGGTCGTGTTTACCGCGCCCGCTGTGCACTCAGAAGTGCCCCATTCAATAACACATTGTGTACATTGTCACGCCTAATAATTTTTGTTTGTTTTTTTTTTTCACACCTGGCGCTGCCGAGCTGCAAAATACAAAAAAAAAAGAAAGAAAAGTGGAAGGGGATGTTTAAACAGAATTTCTGCGCAAGTCAGAAGCAAGTACACAATAAGCGCTGCCCATGCAGCGTGCTGAGGGAAGCTGCACTTGATAGAAGTGGCACTCATGTACTGTACTGGTGCTGCGAACACTGCAGTTGTGAAAGCTTTACTTGGACGGACAGCTACGCAACAAGTGTTTCCATTTCGCCGGCAGAGGTGGTCACTCTAGGGAGGCTGGCTTCGCCGCCCACGCGAGAGGGGGGGGGGGGGGACTAGCCCATGATGTAAACGCGAGAGGTTCGAGCGCGGGAAATTCGAAAGCAAGGCGCGCTCGCGTGAGCCTGCCGTCAGATGGCGACACCAACCCACGAGCATTGCATTTTCAAGTGCACCCTTGGTTTCCCACCCACCTCCGCACAGGACGAGGCGTGTCGAATGTGTAACCAAGGCGCACGACAGTGGTTCTGCTCAGGCAAAGCCTACCTATAACAAAAATTGTTCTCCATGTGTGTACCTTCATTTTCTCGTGAAAATGTGAAAGAGGAGTGAATGGGGCTTTTTGAGGCGCGTGTTGATCTTCGTTTCTATTATGATTATTATTTTTCACCCTTTCATTGAGTCCATTTCCTGCTTTTTGTGCCACATATTTAGCACTTAGAGGTTGGGGGGGGGGGGATTGCTGATGTGTAAGATGGAAAAGAAGAGGAAAGTGAGCCCCGAAACTGTCTGCATCAGGATGCGACACCTCAGCGGTAGCTCACAAGGGATGGGGGGTGAGGGGGGATTAAAAGGGTGGGAATAAAAGTGTAGAGAAAGAGACATGAGGGAAGCCAGAGTGAGACGACATATCGAGGGAATAGGAGTAAAAATGAAACAAAACATTCGAACGCAAACACCCCGTACATCCAACCGCCATTGAGCGCACCTAGTAGTTTGGCAAGTATGTATGAGTGATTCTTAAGAGGGAAAGGAAGATAAAATTGAGTCCCGTTACTGTCTGCGATTGAGCAAGTAGGCGCGCTCAGTGGCAGTTGGATGTACGGGGTGTTTGTGTTAGAATGTTTTGTTGCGTTTTACTCCTTGTCGTTGCGCGGACGTGTATGCATATACCAACACTGCCGGTGGTCTCTCGTCGTCTTCGCCCATCTACGTAATGGTCGCAAATAAGCGACAACGCAAGGAGCAAGTTTTTTTGGCGTGGCAGTGCGCATTTGCCCTCGGTGATGCGAGGCGCTCTAGTGCGATGCGCGCTGTTGGCGTGAATGGTGGCGTCTCGCACTCCGTCGCGCCGCTTCGGGAAGCGACGAGCTACAGCGTCGATTGATGTGTTGCCTGGAAGGCGAAAGAAATGCGCAGCAGGCTGTATTGTACAGCGGTAGTGGTTTCGTTTCGGTGTACCTCTTTGCAGCCGCGAACTGCACGGTTGCCCGAAAATGAGCGCCAGCCAGCATCCTGGCGTACGCTTCCGCGCTCGCACGCGGACGGGTTCTCACGCTTCGGCCAATGGGAGGGAGAGAGATGGGTCGTGCGGCGAAGCCGCTTTTGCCGATCTCCGGCAGGAGCGCAGTTTCGCTCCGTCAGTCGAGGTGATCGGACGCACGCAGCATGGCCCGAACTAAACAAACCGCGCGCAAGAGTACTGGAGGCAAGGCTCCGCGTAAGCAGCTTGCTACCAAGGCTGCTCGCAAGAGTGCCCCTGCCACAGGCGGGGTGAAGAAACCTCACCGTTACAGGCCTGGAACCGTGGCCCTGCGTGAAATTCGCCGATACCAGAAGTCGACCGAACTGCTGATCCGCAAGCTTCCCTTTCAGCGCCTGGTGCGGGAAATCGCTCAGGACTTCAAGACGGACCTCCGTTTCCAGAGTTCTGCCGTGATGGCCCTACAGGAAGCTAGCGAGGCCTACCTCGTTGGTCTTTTCGAAGACACCAACCTGTGCGCCATCCACGCTAAGCGCGTCACCATCATGCCAAAGGACATCCAGCTGGCTCGGCGCATTCGCGGTGAGCGCGCCTAAGTTGGGCTGCTCCCTGCGCTTCGGTCGACAGGCAAGCAACAACAAACGGTCCTTCTCAGGACCACCAACGTGTCTGCTTTGGCTACGAGACCACTCCAGGCCACGTACTCCGGCCGCACCCTCTTTTGCTGTCATGTTTTGTACGTACGTGGCTGCCGTTGTCTAGCGCGCGGAAGAACGGAACGTCGGCGCGTCGTTATTACGAAGAAATGGCTCAGCTTTGACAAATTCAAGGTAAAAGTGTGTATCATTATGAGTAGACAGAGAAAAGGTAGGCTAGCTTCAGTCGGTGTGTGTGCAGCAGCCGTGCTGCGACCCTGTGGTGTGTCAATTTCATTTATGTGTTTACCTTTTTGCCCGCCGCTTGTAAGGTGTTTTTGAGGGCTTCTGTTTGCGTAACGCCATGGTGACTTGGGCTGCTGGACCCCGGCGCAACTTTTGGGTGCACTCGTAGGAGGTGATGAAGTTTTACCGAGAGACGAAATAAACAATTGTATCGGGCCAGTTGGTAAGGATCCATCTCGCTAGGAAGCGCAGCCACTATTACACAGACCTCACAACACAAGCGCTTAACTTCAACTGAACTTTCATTGCAAACGTCAGAGTTTATAAAGGGGGTGAACAGAGAAAAAGAATAGTAAAAGGTAGACAACAAAAAGCACACGTGCCAGTCCCGCACATTACTGTCTGTTATTCTCTATCACCCCATCCAAAAAACAGTTCTTTCCGCGTGAGCGCGATAGAGAGTGCACTAACACACTCGAAATCATCGCGTGTCATTTCCTTTCATTTCTTTTGAAGCTGAACAAGTTTTTGTGCCATATTCTGGACAATTTTTTTTTTTTTTTTGCAATAAACGTTTAGTTGAAGTTAAGCGCTTGTGTTGTGTGTTCTGTGTAATAGTGGCTGCGCTGCCTAGCAAGATAGACGAAATAAATTGTGTTAGAAGCACCAAATGGAATGCGCTAACGGCGGGTTCTCTCTCTCTCTCTCTCTTTTTTTTTTTTACCTTACGTTTGTTTTTCTATTCAAAGGTATTAAATTTACTCTGTCCCTGTGCTGACCCGTTCAGGTGTCATCGTAAGGATAGACGGTTACGTGTGGAGCTTTTTTTTTTTTTTTTTTTTAATGAGAAATGACAACGCTTACATGCTCTTTTCTGTCTTTTTCGGTGCCGAGCTGCGTGATTTGGTTGTCTCTTTGCAGCATTTGGCGTCGCGCACTTGTGGCTAACTGATGTCGCGAGGAAATATATATAAAGTATAGAAAAACAAACACGCTTGAGGGTACGAACAGAGCCATCGTGACTGCGAAGCGAAACACGGCCGCGTCACCTGTTTGGGTGGTCCTTAGAAGGACCGTTTGGGGAATGCGGCGAGCGCGCGGAAGGGGTGCTCGCTTACGCCTTCTTCTCCGTCTTCTTTGGAAGAAGCACGGCTTGAATGTTGGGCAACACACCGCCCTGCGCGATGGTGACGCCGGAAAGCAGTTTGTTCAGCTCCTCGTCGTTGCGGATGGCGAGCTGCAAGTGACGGGGGATGATCCGGGTCTTCTTGTTGTCACGAGCGGCGTTGCCCGCCAGCTCGAGCACCTCGGCGGCCAGGTACTCGAGTACGGCAGCCAGGTAGACCGGAGCGCCAGCTCCGACGCGCTCGGCGTAGTTTCCCTTGCGTAGGAGGCGGTGAATACGGCCCACGGGGAACTGAAGCCCCGCGCGGCTAGAACGGGTCTTGCTCTTGCCTTTCGCCTTGCCGCCCTTGCCACGTCCGGACATGGTGTTGCTTTTCGCTTGGTACGACGCCGGTTGCCGAAAACAAGAAAGCTGCTGCCTTCTGAGATGAGAGCCGTGCTCGAATGGTTTCCGTTGCCACCATCGCGCGCCGCCGCTCGCGGGGAACGGATGAGAGTGTGAGAGAGAGAAGCCGTGCGAACCAATGGGGCGCGCGCGTTGTGCTGATCTCGTCAACACCCCTCGCTCATATTTAAGCGCGGCGAGACGGGGGGACACGCGCATTCGACTCTGGTCTCGCGTGCGTGTTGTGTGAAATCATGCCTCCCCAACCGTCTGGCAAAGCCGTCAAGAAGGCCGGCAAGGCGCAGAAGAATGTGCGCGCCACGGACAAGAAGAAGAAGAAGCGCCGCAGGAAGGAGAGCTTCTCCATCTACATCTATAAGGTGCTGAAGCAGGTGCACCCCGACACTGGTGTCTCCAGCAAGGCCATGTCCATCATGAACAGCTTCGTGAACGACATCTTCGAGCGTATCGCCGCCGAGTCGTCACGCCTTGCTCACTACAACAAGCGCTCGACCATCACGAGCCGGGAGATCCAGACCGCGGTGCGCCTGCTGCTGCCCGGAGAGCTGGCCAAGCACGCGGTGTCCGAGGGTACAAAAGCAGTCACCAAGTACACCAGCTCCAAGTAGGCGTGCGTCGTGGGCCACAGCGAGCAACGACAAATCAACGGCTCTTCTCAGAGCCACCCAAATTGTCTGCGTCGGCATAGGGGTTGTGCTGAGAGATTCGGCTCCGAATCCATCCTCTTCTCTCTGTTGAACACCGCTAGCAGGAGCGTTGGTGTGCCGCGCTCGACGTGTGTGCTCGGGGAGGTTGAACAGGTAAATTAGAGAAGACCGAGTGCGCGGAGAAAAGTGCCACAAGTACGGTAATGGAGGGAAAACAAAACCAGGAGCGTGGTAATTAAAAAAAAAAAAAAAAACAGGGGGAAGGTGGCCGCTTCTCTCAAAAAAAGGTAACATGAACTCGAGTGTGTTCAGCTCTTGGGAAATGATAGAATAGGAAACTCGCGTCAGCGCTTGCCCGAGCAACTCCGACATGTCGGGCCAAATATGAAGGGGTATACACGGTATGCAGTGCATGCGGAGAGAAGGAAACTGCCGAACACTTGATAATGCTATGTAAAGGGCTTCACCTTATAGTTTAGAATGATGGCGCAGAGTTTTTCAAAAGCACCGGGGTTTAGAGACGGGGGAGGGCAAAATAGACTTTAGGCGGGTAGAATTAACTAGAAGGTGGTTATCTTATTGGTGGCTAAAGTCAAGGCAAGAGTGAAAACTAAACCATTCACTGCAAAGCACCGCGGTCCTATACTTCACTATTTAAAGAGAGAAAAAAAACAAGATAAATGTAGCTGTTTGTTAGGTCAGCATTATGGCTAGGTGGTGATAGCTGCCGCCCGATGTGAAGGGTACAGCCACATTCATCAGACAGCGCAGAGTTCCTTCTCTGCCACGCCATTCATTTGTTTACGAAATTGGGGCATTTATTTCTTGAGAGCGCAGGGCAGGCCCGTTTCGAGACTGTAGGAGGAGTGAATGTAGCTTAAAGTGCGTGGCGCGGTGAAAAATGTGCGGAAGCATTGATGCAAGAAAAGATAGGGGAGAAATATATAGACGCATGTGACAATAGCTGTAGAAGCAGAAAAGCGTGGCGGCGGACTGCATGCTAATTATTGTCCGAAAGCAAAGTATCGACAGCCCGAGTGAAGGAAAAAACAAAACTGTGCGTACGCATGACAGGGGTACCACGCAGGTGATTTATATAGTGCACAAAGAAGTACGAAATCCAGTAAAGAAAGGCGGTCGACACGAGGTATGGGCATTTCCCGTTTTCGCACCGAGTGCTCCGTTTGCGCGTCGCCGAAAGAAACATAGCCAGGCCGGCCAGCAAACGACACTGCTCGGCTTGACGTTTACATAATCACACGGTGTAGCGGAACACTGTGTTCTCTTCGAAAGAACAAATGCGCCTGTGCTAGGCACAAATGAGTGGTACGTTCCATTCGGAATGTGGTGGGAAACTTACCTTAAATGAATGAGCGGACGCACCGTTTATTTCCGCTTTGTTTTAGATTACTGACTATGTTCGGCGGGTCGACAGTGCATTTGTATGAAGCTTTCAAGCGCGATCATTTTGTAATTTCGCATCGTGCGTCCCTGCCACAAGTTCGGGGAAGGAATACTTTCAATATGGGAACCCTCATGATTGTGAAAGATGAAACTGCGACTACTTAAACACACTTGCACCACAGAAATGGCACGCGCAGTTTGGTATTGGGGCACGTGAGAAGGGAATACAATAGATGGGCATTGGCGCGCATCTTTTTTTCTTATTGATATGATATGTAAGGAGATGTCGGCGCACCATTATGGCGCCGGCTACTCCTTGGCCGTTGAGTTAAACTTGAACACGTATCTTGAAGCAAAACGTACAAAGCAGTGCATGGAAAGTAGAAAACTCGGGCAGAGATATGCAAAGACACACTTACACTTATACGCACATATCAGAACACAATGGTAAGTAAATGTTCGAAAGTCAATGAATGAAGTCTCTGATATAATGTCCCTCGATAATATTCGGTCCACCAGCACAAAACAGTAGAGCACACGTCTGGTCCGTATAAAGATGCATTCGCTCGTGTGTACATAATTGTCGACACGTCATTCATTTCACAACACACACATGATGAGAGTCACGTGATACTGTACATAATAAGTACATTTGTTACAAATGAAAGTTCGTTATTTCTTAATACTTATCAGCAATCCCGCTGTCTTGTAAAGAACGTGTTGATGCTTTTAAAGCGTGCGACTGTAAAACTCGAGTAGGCCACGGACCCAGAAGTTTCTTCATGTTAAACGGTCTGCGGTCTAATGCCAACTGTTCGGACTTAAGACGGCGTCTCGTGATGTGGACAGTCTACGAGAAGGTGACATACGTCTTCATCTATCAATCCGCATTCGCATTCGGGACTTTCAGCTCTGCCGTGTCTGTGCAAAGAAAAAAAAAAAAACAAATGTTTTTGTGTATGCCGTGCCTAGCCTCAATCGGTCAATTAGAGTTTCCGATATTCTATCTAATGCCAGCGTAATTTTTAATTCAATAAATGGATCGATGTGGTATAAATCGCACCTCTTTGTACTTTGGTCAAACCAAGCAGTTTTGCTCATTCTGAAAGTTGTATTCTTTATAATACTACGCAATTCACTTTTTTCGAAATATTGGTTGCCACGATGTGTAGACCTACTTTGTGTGCTCTGGACGGCTCTGGAAGGCCAACTGCAAATCTTCTTTGCACAGCTGATGCCGTCCGGATAGTCGTTGATAGATTACTTAACAGGTTGTCAGCCTCCGAAGGTATTATGTAAGCGAAAGTACGCATGCGTAAAACATGCAGCGAACGAACACTCTTCCAACGCTGTAAAGAAGAAAGAATGCATAAAGGGTGGTGCATTTTACGCTCCAATCTCGTCCTATGTAAGGCGCTTTAGAGTTAGGGCTGTTTTGCCTGTAATTGCGTGACCCTTGCAGGGTTCCTCACAGTGCAACCGTGCACTTGAAACGGGCAGGTGTTGAACCACCCCGCAAGGAGATGGGGAAACTTCGCTGCGACCGGACCGCTTGACAGTCCGTGTTTACGGGAGGAGAGGCGCGCCCGAGAGGAGGTGCGCTCTCACTCTCTGCCGTCCCCGTGAATGCTGAAATGAGCGCGGTCGCGTTGCGTGGCTTCGGTGAAACTGCCGTATCGCGATATGTAGTGGAGCTGCCACAGTAAAATTTGAGACACGCGTAGCCAGCCAAAGGTGCTGTTACTTTGCCGAATTTCACGTGCCGGCGTCCACAACAACGCGAGCACGCTTTGTTTAGAAATTTCCGGCCATGAGGCCGTGCCCGGACCGCGTGTGTTAGTCCCTTGGTTTGGCGACAAGGATGGCGTCAAAGTGACGCCGTGAAACGGGTTTCGTGCGTGCAAATGAGGCATTGATGTGATTAGAGAGAAAGCGAGAACATAGAAAAGAAAAAAAAAAAAGAGGGGGGGGGGCACACGCCGGGGACGAGTAGTCGCAAAGTGTTAAGTGTGCAGTTTATTTACGTGCGGCACACAGGTGAGCTGTTGCAGCTGTGAGTTTTGACAAATATTGCGTGTGTCATGTTCAGTGGACACGATGAAACGTTTTTTAGCGAACGCGTTGTATCCGCTGGGCTTGTACGTACGCGTACATGAATTGTCGCTTACTCGGTTTGATGTCTCCTTGCCGCTGGGGCAGCTGATACGACTGATACGCCATTTTGCAGCAGTGAAGGGTGCGTGAATGAATGGGCAAGAAACTTAGCAACAGTAACGAGAAAAGAATTAAAAACAAACAAACAAACGAAAGCATGTTTGCCGTGTATATTCAATCTTGTAGTGCAGAAAAATAGTCAGTGCAGCAACCTGCGCGGCCAACGCGCTCCTCGCGAAGAAAAGAGGGAGAGAGAGACGAGCTGGCCGCCGACCAACCGGCGTGCGCCGTTCGCCTTCCTCCTCAGTCTCGCGGGCCGGCGCCGACACCGCGACTCGATCGTGTCGAGCATTCGCTTTCCGGGCGCGTTTCGAAGCAGAAGCAGAAACTTCGGAAGCCGTCATGTCTGGCCGTGGCAAAGGTGGCAAAGGGCTGGGGAAGGGTGGCGCCAAGCGTCATCGAAAGGTGTTGCGTGACAACATCCAGGGCATAACCAAGCCGGCCATCCGTCGTCTGGCGCGCCGTGGCGGTGTCAAGCGCATCTCTGGCCTCATCTACGAGGAAACTCGCGGCGTTCTCAAGGTGTTCCTCGAGAACGTGATCCGCGATGCCGTCACTTACACCGAGCACGCCAAAAGGAAGACCGTGACAGCCATGGACGTCGTGTACGCCCTCAAGCGTCAGGGCCGCACCCTGTACGGATTCGGAGGCTAAGAAGCCAGCGGCGTCGCCTGCAGCCAGCCAACGAGAACACAACAGCCCTCTTCAGGGCTACCCACTTGATGCTTCGGCAGTGTGATCCCAGCGGTTCGCCATACCCGTCCGTCCCTCTTTGCAATATCATTGCGTCATCGCTCAGGTGAGCAGCACCTCGTGTAGTAGTAGCTTGATCGCGCTGGGTACTTGTCACGTTCACCGCATTTCGTTCGCGTCGTCGTCTTTCTCCTGGGTCTGCATGCACGAATCAATCGCCGCATCTGCGAGTTCTTCCTCTCCTTCCTGCAAGCCAAGCTGCTAAAACGGGCCCGTCAAGCGAACGTCGCCTAGTTACCTTATCGCGCGAAGGAAGAAGCCGAGCGCAGCGTTCTACCCTGGTCACTGCATTCTTGGAGACACGACTATGCTCAGGAAGCACGAACTCGCTTTTTTCTTTGGAATGCCCACTACACGATCGCGTCACGTTGTGTCAAAATAAATAAAAACGCACTATGTTCTACCGTGGGGCACCCAGACGAAGAAGGGATGTGTACTTACAAATGAAAAAATTGATTGTGACAGGTTGGTCGTGTTTACCGCGCCCACTGTGCACTCAGAAGTGCCCCATTCAATAACACATTGTGTACATTGTCACGCCTAATAATTTTTGTTTGTTTTTTTTTTCACACCTGGCGCTGCCGAGCTGCAAAATACAAAAAAAAAAGAAAGAAAAGTGGAAGGGGATGTTTAAACAGACTTTCTGCGCAAGTCAGAAGCAAGTACACAATAAGCGCTGCCCATGCAGCGTGCTGAGGGAAGCTGCACTTGATAGAAGTGGCACTCATGTACTGTACTGGTGCTGCGAACACTGCAGTTGTGAAAGCTTTACTTGGACGGACAGCTACGCAACAAGTGTTTCCATTTCGCCGGCAGAGGTGGTCACTCTAGGGAGGCTGGCTTCGCCGCCCACGCGAGAGGGGGGGGGGGGGGGGACTAGCCCATGATGTAAACGCGAGAGGTTCGAGCGCGGGAAATTCGAAAGCAAGGCGCGCTCGCGTGAGCCTGCCGTCAGATGGCGACACCAACCCACGAGCATTGCATTTTCAAGTGCACCCTTGGTTTCCCACCCACCTCCGCACAGGACGAGGCGTGTCGAATGTGTAACCAAGGCGCACGACAGTGGTTCTGCTCAGGCAAAGCCTACCTATAACAAAAATTGTTCTCCATGTGTGTACCTTCATTTTCTCGTGAAAATGTGAAAGAGGAGTGAATGGGGCTTTTTGAGGCGCGTGTTGATCTTCGTTTCTATTATGATTATTATTTTTCACCCTTTCATTGAGTCCATTTCCTGCTTTTTGTGCCACATATTTAGCACTTAGAGGTTGGGGGGGGGGGGGATTGCTGATGTGTAAGATGGAAAAGAAGAGGAAAGTGAGCCCCGAAACTGTCTGCATCAGGATGCGACACCTCAGCGGTAGCTCACAAGGGATGGGGGGTGAGGGGGGATTAAAAGGGTGGGAATAAAAGTGTAGAGAAAGAGACATGAGGGAAGCCAGAGTGAGACGACATATCGAGGGAATAGGAGTAAAAATGAAACAAAACATTCGAACGCAAACACCCCGTACATCCAACCGCCATTGAGCGCACCTAGTAGTTTGGCAAGTATGTATGAGTGATTCTTAAGAGGGAAAGGAAGATAAAATTGAGTCCCGTTACTGTCTGCGATTGAGCAAGTAGGCGCGCTCAGTGGCAGTTGGATGTACGGGGTGTTTGTGTTAGAATGTTTTGTTGCGTTTTACTCCTTGTCGTTGCGCGGACGTGTATGCATATACCAACACTGCCGGTGGTCTCTCGTCGTCTTCGCCCATCTACGTAATGGTCGCAAATAAGCGACAACGCAAGGAGCAAGTTTTTTTGGCGTGGCAGTGCGCATTTGCCCTCGGTGATGCGAGGCGCTCTAGTGCGATGCGCGCTGTTGGCGTGAATGGTGGCGTCTCGCACTCCGTCGCGCCGCTTCGGGAAGCGACGAGCTACAGCGTCGATTGATGTGTTGCCTGGAAGGCGAAAGAAATGCGCAGCAGGCTGTATTGTACAGCGGTAGTGGTTTCGTTTCGGTGTACCTCTTTGCAGCCGCGAACTGCACGGTTGCCCGAAAATGAGCGCCAGCCAGCATCCTGGCGTACGCTTCCGCGCTCGCACGCGGACGGGTTCTCACGCTTCGGCCAATGGGAGGGAGAGAGATGGGTCGTGCGGCGAAGCCGCTTTTGCCGATCTCCGGCAGGAGCGCAGTTTCGCTCCGTCAGTCGAGGTGATCGGACGCACGCAGCATGGCCCGAACTAAACAAACCGCGCGCAAGAGTACTGGAGGCAAGGCTCCGCGTAAGCAGCTTGCTACCAAGGCTGCTCGCAAGAGTGCCCCTGCCACAGGCGGGGTGAAGAAACCTCACCGTTACAGGCCTGGAACCGTGGCCCTGCGTGAAATTCGCCGATACCAGAAGTCGACCGAACTGCTGATCCGCAAGCTTCCCTTTCAGCGCCTGGTGCGGGAAATCGCTCAGGACTTCAAGACGGACCTCCGTTTCCAGAGTTCTGCCGTGATGGCCCTACAGGAAGCTAGCGAGGCCTACCTCGTTGGTCTTTTCGAAGACACCAACCTGTGCGCCATCCACGCTAAGCGCGTCACCATCATGCCAAAGGACATCCAGCTGGCTCGGCGCATTCGCGGTGAGCGCGCCTAAGTTGGGCTGCTCCCTGCGCTTCGGTCGACAGGCAAGCAACAACAAACGGTCCTTCTCAGGACCACCAACGTGTCTGCTTTGGCTACGAGACCACTCCAGGCCACGTACTCCGGCCGCACCCTCTTTTGCTGTCATGTTTTGTACGTACGTGGCTGCCGTTGTCTAGCGCGCGGAAGAACGGAACGTCGGCGCGTCGTTATTACGAAGAAATGGCTCAGCTTTGACAAATTCAAGGTAAAAGTGTGTATCATTATGAGTAGACAGAGAAAAGGTAGGCTAGCTTCAGTCGGTGTGTGTGCAGCAGCCGTGCTGCGACCCTGTGGTGTGTCAATTTCATTTATGTGTTTACCTTTTTGCCCGCCGCTTGTAAGGTGTTTTTGAGGGCTTCTGTTTGCGTAACGCCATGGTGACTTGGGCTGCTGGACCCCGGCGCAACTTTTGGGTGCACTCGTAGGAGGTGATGAAGTTTTACCGAGAGACGAAATAAACAATTGTATCGGGCCAGTTGGTAAGGATCCATCTCGCTAGGAAGCGCAGCCACTATTACACAGACCTCACAACACAAGCGCTTAACTTCAACTGAACTTTCATTGCAAACGTCAGAGTTTATAAAGGGGGTGAACAGAGAAAAAGAATAGTAAAAGGTAGACAACAAAAAGCACACGTGCCAGTCCCGCACATTACTGTCTGTTATTCTCTATCACCCCATCCAAAAAACAGTTCTTTCCGCGTGAGCGCGATAGAGAGTGCACTAACACACTCGAAATCATCGCGTGTCATTTCCTTTCATTTCTTTTGAAGCTGAACAAGTTTTTGTGCCATATTCTGGACAATTTTTTTTTTTGCAATAAACGTTTAGTTGAAGTTAAGCGCTTGTGTTGTGTGTTCTGTGTAATAGTGGCTGCGCTGCCTAGCAAGATAGACGAAATAAATTGTGTTAGAAGCACCAAATGGAATGCGCTAACGGCGGGTTCTCTCTCTCTCTCTCTCTTTTTTTTTTACCTTACGTTTGTTTTTCTATTCAAAGGTATTAAATTTACTCTGTCCCTGTGCTGACCCGTTCAGGTGTCATCGTAAGGATAGACGGTTACGTGTGGAGCTTTTTTTTTTTTTTTTTTAATGAGAAATGACAACGCTTACATGCTCTTTTCTGTCTTTTTCGGTGCCGAGCTGCGTGATTTGGTTGTCTCTTTGCAGCATTTGGCGTCGCGCACTTGTGGCTAACTGATGTCGCGAGGAAATATATATAAAGTATAGAAAAACAAACACGCTTGAGGGTACGAACAGAGCCATCGTGACTGCGAAGCGAAACACGGCCGCGTCACCTGTTTGGGTGGTCCTTAGAAGGACCGTTTGGGGAATGCGGCGAGCGCGCGGAAGGGGTGCTCGCTTACGCCTTCTTCTCCGTCTTCTTTGGAAGAAGCACGGCTTGAATGTTGGGCAACACACCGCCCTGCGCGATGGTGACGCCGGAAAGCAGTTTGTTCAGCTCCTCGTCGTTGCGGATGGCGAGCTGCAAGTGACGGGGGATGATCCGGGTCTTCTTGTTGTCACGAGCGGCGTTGCCCGCCAGCTCGAGCACCTCGGCGGCCAGGTACTCGAGTACGGCAGCCAGGTAGACCGGAGCGCCAGCTCCGACGCGCTCGGCGTAGTTTCCCTTGCGTAGGAGGCGGTGAATACGGCCCACGGGGAACTGAAGCCCCGCGCGGCTAGAACGGGTCTTGCTCTTGCCTTTCGCCTTGCCGCCCTTGCCACGTCCGGACATGGTGTTGCTTTTCGCTTGGTACGACGCCGGTTGCCGAAAACAAGAAAGCTGCTGCCTTCTGAGATGAGAGCCGTGCTCGAATGGTTTCCGTTGCCACCATCGCGCGCCGCCGCTCGCGGGGAACGGATGAGAGTGTGAGAGAGAGAAGCCGTGCGAACCAATGGGGCGCGCGCGTTGTGCTGATCTCGTCAACACCCCTCGCTCATATTTAAGCGCGGCGAGACGGGGGGACACGACTCGCTTGCTGGATTTCGAGCTGACCGGTTGTGCGCTCGCGCGCTCCGCGCGCTTGCGATCTCCCGCGTCAGCGTGGCTCTGGCCGACTGGACTCGCCCTACGTCATCTCCTGCCGCCGACGACCTTCCACCTCCGACGACAGTGCAGCTCTGATTTACTGGACTTGTTCTACGCCATCCACCGACGCCGAAAGGAGCTCTCGCAGGTGCGCCCCGTCCTCGGACTCCAGTGACCGTGCTCCATCTTTCCTATCTCTTCTATCCCCTCGATTTGTCCTCGCTCGCTGTGGCTTACCACACGTCTCTTCTTCTCTTCTCCTTCTTCGGCTTTCCCACATCTTTACTCCTATCCTTTTTATCCCTCCTCACCCCCATCCCTCGTGAGCTACTGTGGCGGTGTCGCTCTTTGAAGCAGACAATAACGGGGCTCGCTTTTCTCTTCTTTTCTCTTTTCATAGCCACTCCGCGACGGGGGGACACGCGCATTCGACTCTGGTCTCGCGTGCGTGTTGTGTGAAATCATGCCTCCCCAACCGTCTGGCAAAGCCGTCAAGAAGGCCGGCAAGGCGCAGAAGAATGTGCGCGCCACGGACAAGAAGAAGAAGAAGCGCCGCAGGAAGGAGAGCTTCTCCATCTACATCTATAAGGTGCTGAAGCAGGTGCACCCCGACACTGGTGTCTCCAGCAAGGCCATGTCCATCATGAACAGCTTCGTGAACGACATCTTCGAGCGTATCGCCGCCGAGTCGTCACGCCTTGCTCACTACAACAAGCGCTCGACCATCACGAGCCGGGAGATCCAGACCGCGGTGCGCCTGCTGCTGCCCGGAGAGCTGGCCAAGCACGCGGTGTCCGAGGGTACAAAAGCCGTCACCAAGTACACCAGCTCCAAGTAGGCGTGCGTCGTGGGCCACAGCGAGCAACGACAAATCAACGGCTCTTCTCAGAGCCACCCAAATTGTCTGCGTCGGCATAGGGGTTGTGCTGAGAGATTCGGCTCCGAATCCATCCTCTTCTCTCTGTTGAACACCGCTAGCAGGAGCGTTGGTGTGCCGCGCTCGACGTGTGTGCTCGGGGAGGTTGAACAGGTAAATTAGAGAAGACCGAGTGCGCGGAGAAAAGTGCCACAAGTACGGTAATGGAGGGAAAACAAAACCAGGAGCGTGGTAATTAAAAAAAAAAAAAAACAGGGGGAAGGTGGCCGCTTCTCTCAAAAAAAGGTAACATGAACTCGAGTGTGTTCAGCTCTTGGGAAATGATAGAATAGGAAACTCGCGTCAGCGCTTGCCCGAGCAACTCCGACATGTCGGGCCAAATATGAAGGGGTATACACGGTATGCAGTGCATGCGGAGAGAAGGAAACTGCCGAACACTTGATAATGCTATGTAAAGGGCTTCACCTTATAGTTTAGAATGATGGCGCAGAGTTTTTCAAAAGCACCGGGGTTTAGAGACGGGGGAGGGCAAAATAGACTTTAGGCGGGTAGAATTAACTAGAAGGTGGTTATCTTATTGGTGGCTAAAGTCAAGGCAAGAGTGAAAACTAAACCATTCACTGCAAAGCACCGCGGTCCTATACTTCACTATTTAAAGAGAGAAAAAAAACAAGATAAATGTAGCTGTTTGTTAGGTCAGCATTATGGCTAGGTGGTGATAGCTGCCGCCCGATGTGAAGGGTACAGCCACATTCATCAGACAGCGCAGAGTTCCTTCTCTGCCACGCCATTCATTTGTTTACGAAATTGGGGCATTTATTTCTTGAGAGCGCAGGGCAGGCCCGTTTCGAGACTGTAGGAGGAGTGAATGTAGCTTAAAGTGCGTGGCGCGGTGAAAAATGTGCGGAAGCATTGATGCAAGAAAAGATAGGGGAGAAATATATAGACGCATGTGACAATAGCTGTAGAAGCAGAAAAGCGTGGCGGCGGACTGCATGCTAATTATTGTCCGAAAGCAAAGTATCGACAGCCCGAGTGAAGGAAAAAACAAAACTGTGCGTACGCATGACAGGGGTACCACGCAGGTGATTTATATAGTGCACAAAGAAGTACGAAATCCAGTAAAGAAAGGCGGTCGACACGAGGTATGGGCATTTCCCGTTTTCGCACCGAGTGCTCCGTTTGCGCGTCGCCGAAAGAAACATAGCCAGGCCGGCCAGCAAACGACACTGCTCGGCTTGACGTTTACATAATCACACGGTGTAGCGGAACACTGTGTTCTCTTCGAAAGAACAAATGCGCCTGTGCTAGGCACAAATGAGTGGTACGTTCCATTCGGAATGTGGTGGGAAACTTACCTTAAATGAATGAGCGGACGCACCGTTTATTTCCGCTTTGTTTTAGATTACTGACTATGTTCGGCGGGTCGACAGTGCATTTGTATGAAGCTTTCAAGCGCGATCATTTTGTAATTTCGCATCGTGCGTCCCTGCCACAAGTTCGGGGAAGGAATACTTTCAATATGGGAACCCTCATGATTGTGAAAGATGAAACTGCGACTACTTAAACACACTTGCACCACAGAAATGGCACGCGCAGTTTGGTATTGGGGCACGTGAGAAGGGAATACAATAGATGGGCATTGGCGCGCATCTTTTTTTCTTATTGATATGATATGTAAGGAGATGTCGGCGCACCATTATGGCGCCGGCTACTCCTTGGCCGTTGAGTTAAACTTGAACACGTATCTTGAAGCAAAACGTACAAAGCAGTGCATGGAAAGTAGAAAACTCGGGCAGAGATATGCAAAGACACACTTACACTTATACGCACATATCAGAACACAATGGTAAGTAAATGTTCGAAAGTCAATGAATGAAGTCTCTGATATAATGTCCCTCGATAATATTCGGTCCACCAGCACAAAACAGTAGAGCACACGTCTGGTCCGTATAAAGATGCATTCGCTCGTGTGTACATAATTGTCGACACGTCATTCATTTCACAACACACACATGATGAGAGTCACGTGATACTGTACATAATAAGTACATTTGTTACAAATGAAAGTTCGTTATTTCTTAATACTTATCAGCAATCCCGCTGTCTTGTAAAGAACGTGTTGATGCTTTTAAAGCGTGCGACTGTAAAACTCGAGTAGGCCACGGACCCAGAAGTTTCTTCATGTTAAACGGTCTGCGGTCTAATGCCAAATGTTCGGACTTAAGACGGCGTCTCGTGATGTGGACAGTCTACGAGAAGGTGACATACGTCTTCATCTATCAATCCGCATTCGCATTCGGGACTTTCAGCTCTGCCGTGTCTGTGCAAAGAAAAAAAAAAACAAATGTTTTTGTGTATGCCGTGCCTAGCCTCAATCGGTCAATTAGAGTTTCCGATATTCTATCTAATGCCAGCGTAATTTTTAATTCAATAAATGGATCGATGTGGTATAAATCGCACCTCTTTGTACTTTGGTCAAACCAAGCAGTTTTGCTCATTCTGAAAGTTGTATTCTTTATAATACTACGCAATTCACTTTTTTCGAAATATTGGTTGCCACGATGTGTAGACCTACTTTGTGTGCTCTGGACGGCTCTGGAAGGCCAACTGCAAATCTTCTTTGCACAGCTGATGCCGTCCGGATAGTCGTTGATAGATTACTTAACAGGTTGTCAGCCTCCGAAGGTATTATGTAAGCGAAAGTACGCATGCGTAAAACATGCAGCGAACGAACACTCTTCCAACGCTGTAAAGAAGAAAGAATGCATAAAGGGTGGTGCATTTTACGCTCCAATCTCGTCCTATGTAAGGCGCTTTAGAGTTAGGGCTGTTTTGCCTGTAATTGCGTGACCCTTGCAGGGTTCCTCACAGTGCAACCGTGCACTTGAAACGGGCAGGTGTTGAACCACCCCGCAAGGAGATGGGGAAACTTCGCTGCGACCGGACCGCTTGACAGTCCGTGTTTACGGGAGGAGAGGCGCGCCCGAGAGGAGGTGCGCTCTCACTCTCTGCCGTCCCCGTGAATGCTGAAATGAGCGCGGTCGCGTTGCGTGGCTTCGGTGAAACTGCCGTATCGCGATATGTAGTGGAGCTGCCACAGTAAAATTTGAGACACGCGTAGCCAGCCAAAGGTGCTGTTACTTTGCCGAATTTCACGTGCCGGCGTCCACAACAACGCGAGCACGCTTTGTTTAGAAATTTCCGGCCATGAGGCCGTGCCCGGACCGCGTGTGTTAGTCCCTTGGTTTGGCGACAAGGATGGCGTCAAAGTGACGCCGTGAAACGGGTTTCGTGCGTGCAAATGAGGCATTGATGTGATTAGAGAGAAAGCGAGAACATAGAAAAGAAAAAAAAAAAGAGGGGGGGGGGGGCACACGCCGGGGACGAGTAGTCGCAAAGTGTTAAGTGTGCAGTTTATTTACGTGCGGCACACAGGTGAGCTGTTGCAGCTGTGAGTTTTGACAAATATTGCGTGTGTCATGTTCAGTGGACACGATGAAACGTTTTTTAGCGAACGCGTTGTATCCGCTGGGCTTGTACGTACGCGTACATGAATTGTCGCTTACTCGGTTTGATGTCTCCTTGCCGCTGGGGCAGCTGATACGACTGATACGCCATTTTGCAGCAGTGAAGGGTGCGTGAATGAATGGGCAAGAAACTTAGCAACAGTAACGAGAAAAGAATTAAAAACAAACAAACAAACGAAAGCATGTTTGCCGTGTATATTCAATCTTGTAGTGCAGAAAAATAGTCAGTGCAGCAACCTGCGCGGCCAACGCGCTCCTCGCGAAGAAAAGAGGGAGAGAGAGACGAGCTGGCCGCCGACCAACCGGCGTGCGCCGTTCGCCTTCCTCCTCAGTCTCGCGGGCCGGCGCCGACACCGCGACTCGATCGTGTCGAGCATTCGCTTGATTCGCTGGGATTCGCTCGCAGGATTTCAAGCTGGACGGTTGTGCCCTCGCGATCTCCGACTTCAGCGTAGCTCCCGCCGACTGGTTCGCCCTCCGCGGTCTCCTGACGCCGTGTAGCTCTCGCACTGTGGCACCCCGCCCTTGGACTGCTTCGACCGGATCCCCACTTTCCTATCTCCTTCTTTTTCCTCTCGTTGGCTGTCTTCTTCTGCTTCTACTTTCCTTCTATCCTTTTTATCCCTCCTTCACCCCACCCCTATAAGGCACTGCGCCGTGTCGCCTGAAGGCAGACAGAAATTAGGTGCCTTTTTCCTCTTCATTGTAACCACTACCACCACCACCACCATTCGCTTTCCGGGCGCGTTTCGAAGCAGAAGCAGAAACTTCGGAAGCCGTCATGTCTGGCCGTGGCAAAGGTGGCAAAGGGCTGGGGAAGGGTGGCGCCAAGCGTCATCGAAAGGTGTTGCGTGACAACATCCAGGGCATAACCAAGCCGGCCATCCGTCGTCTGGCGCGCCGTGGCGGTGTCAAGCGCATCTCTGGCCTCATCTACGAGGAAACTCGCGGCGTTCTCAAGGTGTTCCTCGAGAACGTGATCCGCGATGCCGTCACTTACACCGAGCACGCCAAAAGGAAGACCGTGACAGCCATGGACGTCGTGTACGCCCTCAAGCGTCAGGGCCGCACCCTGTACGGATTCGGAGGCTAAGAAGCCAGCGGCGTCGCCTGCAGCCAGCCAACGAGAACACAACAGCCCTCTTCAGGGCTACCCACTTGATGCTTCGGCAGTGTGATCCCAGCGGTTCGCCATACCCGTCCGTCCCTCTTTGCAATATCATTGCGTCATCGCTCAGGTGAGCAGCACCTCGTGTAGTAGTAGCTTGATCGCGCTGGGTACTTGTCACGTTCACCGCATTTCGTTCGCGTCGTCGTCTTTCTCCTGGGTCTGCATGCACGAATCAATCGCCGCATCTGCGAGTTCTTCCTCTCCTTCCTGCAAGCCAAGCTGCTAAAACGGGCCCGTCAAGCGAACGTCGCCTAGTTACCTTATCGCGCGAAGGAAGAAGCCGAGCGCAGCGTTCTACCCTGGTCACTGCATTCTTGGAGACACGACTATGCTCAGGAAGCACGAACTCGCTTTTTTCTTTGGAATGCCCACTACACGATCGCGTCACGTTGTGTCAAAATAAATAAAAACGCACTATGTTCTACCGTGGGGCACCCAGACGAAGAAGGGATGTGTACTTACAAATGAAAAAATTGATTGTGACAGGTTGGTCGTGTTTACCGCGCCCGCTGTGCACTCAGAAGTGCCCCATTCAATAACACATTGTGTACATTGTCACGCCTAATAATTTTTGTTTGTTTTTTTTTTTTTCACACCTGGCGCTGCCGAGCTGCAAAATACAAAAAAAAAAGAAAGAAAAGTGGAAGGGGATGTTTAAACAGAATTTCTGCGCAAGTCAGAAGCAAGTACACAATAAGCGCTGCCCATGCAGCGTGCTGAGGGAAGCTGCACTTGATAGAAGTGGCACTCATGTACTGTACTGGTGCTGCGAACACTGCAGTTGTGAAAGCTTTACTTGGACGGACAGCTACGCAACAAGTGTTTCCATTTCGCCGGCAGAGGTGGTCACTCTAGGGAGGCTGGCTTCGCCGCCCACGCGAGAGGGGGGGGGGGGGGGGACTAGCCCATGATGTAAACGCGAGAGGTTCGAGCGCGGGAAATTCGAAAGCAAGGCGCGCTCGCGTGAGCCTGCCGTCAGATGGCGACACCAACCCACGAGCATTGCATTTTCAAGTGCACCCTTGGTTTCCCACCCACCTCCGCACAGGACGAGGCGTGTCGAATGTGTAACCAAGGCGCACGACAGTGGTTCTGCTCAGGCAAAGCCTACCTATAACAAAAATTGTTCTCCATGTGTGTACCTTCATTTTCTCGTGAAAATGTGAAAGAGGAGTGAATGGGGCTTTTTGAGGCGCGTGTTGATCTTCGTTTCTATTATGATTATTATTTTTCACCCTTTCATTGAGTCCATTTCCTGCTTTTTGTGCCACATATTTAGCACTTAGAGGTTGGGGGGGGGGGGGGGGATTGCTGATGTGTAAGATGGAAAAGAAGAGGAAAGTGAGCCCCGAAACTGTCTGCATCAGGATGCGACACCTCAGCGGTAGCTCACAAGGGATGGGGGGTGAGGGGGGATTAAAAGGGTGGGAATAAAAGTGTAGAGAAAGAGACATGAGGGAAGCCAGAGTGAGACGACATATCGAGGGAATAGGAGTAAAAATGAAACAAAACATTCGAACGCAAACACCCCGTACATCCAACCGCCATTGAGCGCACCTAGTAGTTTGGCAAGTATGTATGAGTGATTCTTAAGAGGGAAAGGAAGATAAAATTGAGTCCCGTTACTGTCTGCGATTGAGCAAGTAGGCGCGCTCAGTGGCAGTTGGATGTACGGGGTGTTTGTGTTAGAATGTTTTGTTGCGTTTTACTCCTTGTCGTTGCGCGGACGTGTATGCATATACCAACACTGCCGGTGGTCTCTCGTCGTCTTCGCCCATCTACGTAATGGTCGCAAATAAGCGACAACGCAAGGAGCAAGTTTTTTTGGCGTGGCAGTGCGCATTTGCCCTCGGTGATGCGAGGCGCTCTAGTGCGATGCGCGCTGTTGGCGTGAATGGTGGCGTCTCGCACTCCGTCGCGCCGCTTCGGGAAGCGACGAGCTACAGCGTCGATTGATGTGTTGCCTGGAAGGCGAAAGAAATGCGCAGCAGGCTGTATTGTACAGCGGTAGTGGTTTCGTTTCGGTGTACCTCTTTGCAGCCGCGAACTGCACGGTTGCCCGAAAATGAGCGCCAGCCAGCATCCTGGCGTACGCTTCCGCGCTCGCACGCGGACGGGTTCTCACGCTTCGGCCAATGGGAGGGAGAGAGATGGGTCGTGCGGCGAAGCCGCTTTTGCCGATCTCCGGCAGGAGCGCAGTTTCGCTCCGTCAGTCGAGGTGATCGGACGCACGCAGCATGGCCCGAACTAAACAAACCGCGCGCAAGAGTACTGGAGGCAAGGCTCCGCGTAAGCAGCTTGCTACCAAGGCTGCTCGCAAGAGTGCCCCTGCCACAGGCGGGGTGAAGAAACCTCACCGTTACAGGCCTGGAACCGTGGCCCTGCGTGAAATTCGCCGATACCAGAAGTCGACCGAACTGCTGATCCGCAAGCTTCCCTTTCAGCGCCTGGTGCGGGAAATCGCTCAGGACTTCAAGACGGACCTCCGTTTCCAGAGTTCTGCCGTGATGGCCCTACAGGAAGCTAGCGAGGCCTACCTCGTTGGTCTTTTCGAAGACACCAACCTGTGCGCCATCCACGCTAAGCGCGTCACCATCATGCCAAAGGACATCCAGCTGGCTCGGCGCATTCGCGGTGAGCGCGCCTAAGTTGGGCTGCTCCCTGCGCTTCGGTCGACAGGCAAGCAACAACAAACGGTCCTTCTCAGGACCACCAACGTGTCTGCTTTGGCTACGAGACCACTCCAGGCCACGTACTCCGGCCGCACCCTCTTTTGCTGTCATGTTTTGTACGTACGTGGCTGCCGTTGTCTAGCGCGCGGAAGAACGGAACGTCGGCGCGTCGTTATTACGAAGAAATGGCTCAGCTTTGACAAATTCAAGGTAAAAGTGTGTATCATTATGAGTAGACAGAGAAAAGGTAGGCTAGCTTCAGTCGGTGTGTGTGCAGCAGCCGTGCTGCGACCCTGTGGTGTGTCAATTTCATTTATGTGTTTACCTTTTTGCCCGCCGCTTGTAAGGTGTTTTTGAGGGCTTCTGTTTGCGTAACGCCATGGTGACTTGGGCTGCTGGACCCCGGCGCAACTTTTGGGTGCACTCGTAGGAGGTGATGAAGTTTTACCGAGAGACGAAATAAACAATTGTATCGGGCCAGTTGGTAAGGATCCATCTCGCTAGGAAGCGCAGCCACTATTACACAGACCTCACAACACAAGCGCTTAACTTCAACTGAACTTTCATTGCAAACGTCAGAGTTTATAAAGGGGGTGAACAGAGAAAAAGAATAGTAAAAGGTAGACAACAAAAAGCACACGTGCCAGTCCCGCACATTACTGTCTGTTATTCTCTATCACCCCATCCAAAAAACAGTTCTTTCCGCGTGAGCGCGATAGAGAGTGCACTAACACACTCGAAATCATCGCGTGTCATTTCCTTTCATTTCTTTTGAAGCTGAACAAGTTTTTGTGCCATATTCTGGACAATTTTTTTTTTTTTTTTGCAATAAACGTTTAGTTGAAGTTAAGCGCTTGTGTTGTGTGTTCTGTGTAATAGTGGCTGCGCTGCCTAGCAAGATAGACGAAATAAATTGTGTTAGAAGCACCAAATGGAATGCGCTAACGGCGGGTTCTCTCTCTCTCTCTCTCTTTTTTTTTTTTACCTTACGTTTGTTTTTCTATTCAAAGGTATTAAATTTACTCTGTCCCTGTGCTGACCCGTTCAGGTGTCATCGTAAGGATAGACGGTTACGTGTGGAGCTTTTTTTTTTTTTTTTAATGAGAAATGACAACGCTTACATGCTCTTTTCTGTCTTTTTCGGTGCCGAGCTGCGTGATTTGGTTGTCTCTTTGCAGCATTTGGCGTCGCGCACTTGTGGCTAACTGATGTCGCGAGGAAATATATATAAAGTATAGAAAAACAAACACGCTTGAGGGTACGAACAGAGCCATCGTGACTGCGAAGCGAAACACGGCCGCGTCACCTGTTTGGGTGGTCCTTAGAAGGACCGTTTGGGGAATGCGGCGAGCGCGCGGAAGGGGTGCTCGCTTACGCCTTCTTCTCCGTCTTCTTTGGAAGAAGCACGGCTTGAATGTTGGGCAACACACCGCCCTGCGCGATGGTGACGCCGGAAAGCAGTTTGTTCAGCTCCTCGTCGTTGCGGATGGCGAGCTGCAAGTGACGGGGGATGATCCGGGTCTTCTTGTTGTCACGAGCGGCGTTGCCCGCCAGCTCGAGCACCTCGGCGGCCAGGTACTCGAGTACGGCAGCCAGGTAGACCGGAGCGCCAGCTCCGACGCGCTCGGCGTAGTTTCCCTTGCGTAGGAGGCGGTGAATACGGCCCACGGGGAACTGAAGCCCCGCGCGGCTAGAACGGGTCTTGCTCTTGCCTTTCGCCTTGCCGCCCTTGCCACGTCCGGACATGGTGTTGCTTTTCGCTTGGTACCGTTGTCAGATAGGAAGGAGACGCGGCGCCGAAACGCTTTGTCCCAGAGTCACACTTAACTCATCAACCCATCATCATCCTACGTCTGTCCCGGTACCACCTCCCCCCAGGGTTGTTTGGGGGGAAGATTTGTTTCGGGCAGACGGCCATGCCCTGGCAAGGGGGCCACCGTTCGGCGCCAGGCGCCGAACAGACGTGGCCTGCCTCCCGGCGTACAAGCCGGGGAGGCCCGACAAAGGGACTACCCTCTGGCGAAGCAACTTCGGTCGCAACGCGCAAAGTGAACGTACCCCGGCAAGGTGGGCTATCACAGCGCGTAGGGTGCGCTGCGGTCATGGCCCGTCTCCTGACCACTAGGGCCCAGCGAGACTTGACACAGGGGCTACCCTTCGGCACGGTAGCTCTCGCCACCACACGCAAAGCGGACGTACCCAAGAACGTGGCAGCGGGGCAGCCCTCGGTCGCAGTGACTTCAGTCACCACAACCAAAGTGCCCGTGCCCTCACACTGTCTCGCGGCTGAGAGCCTGCGACGACACTCCCTCAGGGCAGATGGGCTATCGCTCAGCGCGAGGCGCTTTGCGGTCATGGCCCGTCTCCTCACCACAAGGGTGCAGTAAGACACAATCCGTCCTGTGGGGTCTACGGGACTACTATTTGGTGCAGGGGCCAGTGCCGCTGCACGCAAACCAGACGTACCCACGGAAACCGGCACGGCTGAAAGCCGGCTTAGTCCTTCTCGAAGAAGGGAACCACCTTCCGCCTCGACGAGTAAAGTAGCCGAGCCTACAGAAGGGGCCAACACGGACCTTGCGGGTGAAGCCCGACAAGGTGACAGGACCACCTTAGCACATGCGAAGCTCGGGTGAAAGACCATACAGACCAAACTCGGGGGCGACTGGCTCACTAGGCCTAGTCGTGGAGCCTTAGAGAAAGCCATCATTAGAAGTTGATGGTTATCTGCCCTCCTGCCTCACTGAAAATCACTGCCGGACGGTGCCACGTCTCGTAAAACTTCTTTGCACCGAGGCGCTGCCACTCTCGGTGGAGAACGAACCAGACCTCCTTCCGTACTTTTGCAAGCACTTCGTGAAGCCCGGGTCGCCTGCCGTCAAAGACGGCACAGCACCGTGCAACCCACACTTGGTACGAGCACTCAACAAGCAGAAGCACGTATTGCTTAGCCGCTTGTCGCGACAGGGGATGGAGAAAACGAACGGTGTTGAAAGGAACACCTGGGTGGCCAAACAAGCTAGCTATCCTTCGATGGAGGGCAGCTGGTAGTGCGCACTGAGAGAACACGTGAACCAGGTCCTCCAGAGTGCCACAAAAAGGGCATGCTCCTCGTTGAGCAATTCTTGCGAAGGGCCTGAACCTTAGAGGCAGGCGATCTCTGGCCAGGCGATACATAAATGTAGCGCGCTTGGCGTCCAGGAAACCGGCAGTAATTAACCGCCAGTTAGGACTGTATTCGGACAGGTCGTGTTCTCTATAGCGCTCAGGTAACTCGGGAGCGAGTCTATCGACTAACTCGCGGAGTTCGATTGAAACTAAATCTATCTCGGGGTCGACCTCTTGGAGACGGGCCAAAGTAGAAGCGGCCCCTGCATAGAAGGCAGAAGGCGTTCCCGCCCGAGGCACGGAATTCGAAAATGCCCCAGGCGAGAACAACCTCAGCCTGGTGCTCAGGAAATACGATGCGAAGCTTCTAGTAAGGAGCATATCTGAATCAAGAGCTACCCGTGTCCATTTAACATGTAATGCCGTAGTCACAACGCTAAGGTCGGGAATACCTAATCCTCCTTCGTCCCTGCGCAACTTCAACACGGGGCGCGCCACAAAAGGAGAGGCACGACCCCAAAAGAATTTGAGAACTTTCTTTTCCAAAATAACTTTGGTGTGGGGTTTAACTGGCATAACCGAACCTATGTACGTGAGGAAACTGAACAACAGTGATCGAATTATCGTGGCCCTAGCTGTAAGTGGACAAGACAAGGCACCGAGTTCCTTAATCCTGTCAGTCAGCTTTTGCCTCGCTAACCGCCAGTTTTCGGTAGTCAGGCCATCTGGCTCGAAATGGAAACCTAAGATACGTAGGCGCTTCTGTATCGGGAGGCCATGTACAGGACGTGGACTGGAGGGAGCGCAGTTCAGATACATGACTGCGCTCTTCGACTTATTTATTCTGGCGCCGCTCGCCGAGCAGTACCCCTCCATAACATCCAAGACGGTACAAACAGTTGCCTCGTCCGGGACGACAATAGAGAGGTCATCTGCATAGGCAAACATTGCCACCGGGGGGGAACCTGGCGGAAGGGGAAATCTGCCTATGCTGGTGTCTTTAGAAAGCCTCTGCAGGAGCGGCTCGAATGCGAGCACGTAGAGAGCGGGCGACAGTGGGTCGCCCTGTCGGACCCCACGGCACACACCGAACGACTCCGAGACGCGATCTTGTATGACAACAGCAGAGCTAGGACGAAAGTAGAGAGCCCTGACCATGCTGATGAACTTGGAACTGAAGCCCGCCTGCTTTAAAACTTTAAAGATGTACTTGTGACTGATAATATCAAAAGCCTTTTCTTGATCAAAAGAACAAATGATTCCACTTAGTTTGCGAGAGTTCGACCATTCTATAAGGTCCCTGATAGCAAAACCATGAAGTTGGCACGACCTATTTTGGACACAACACGCCTGGTACGGACCCAAAACAGTACTGAGCACTGGAGTGAGTCGAACGGACAGGCACTTAGCTATGAGCTTGTAATCACAGTTCAGGAGGGTGATGGGCCGCCAGGCTCTCAGGTCGGTGCGTCTCGTCTCATCCTTGCACAGGAGAGTGATCCGCCCTTCCCTTTGAGTTGCTGACAGGGTCCCTTCACGGAGGAGCCTGTTTGCCAATGTGGTAAAAGGCCCCCCCAAAACCCTCCAAAACTTGACATAAAACTCGAATGTCAAACCATCGGAACCTGGGCTGCGATTGTGGTTCATGGATTTAAGAGCTGCAAACACCTCCTCTTCGACGAGAGGAGTGTCACAGATGTCAAGGTCCTCGTAAGTTTTGGTGAAAGGAAACGAGTACGGAGTGGGAGGTGGTTCGGCGTAAAGGTTCTTATAGAACTGTCTTGCCACCTCTAATACTTCGTCCTGCGTTTCCACTAAGCCGCCTGTGTTAGGATCGACCAAAGAGGTTATCGCTGAGCTCTTCCTAGCCAAGTGTCTGCGAAGGACATTTCTGCTGCACCAAGCCTCCATTTCCCACTGCTCTGCGCGTGCTGTGGCCCGCAAGCGGTCCCAGCGTCGCTGGAGCAGGACTCTATATTCTTTGCGCAGTGAAGTAAGAGCCGCGGTTACCCCCAGGCCGCAGGACAATGGCTTTGAGAGCAGGAGGATCGCGTCAGAGACCGCTTTGATCTCGGCGCGCTCCTCCCGCGCCCGCCTCTTGCCCCAATCCCGAAAGCGCTCCGCGACTCCGGCCTTCACCGTGTCCCAATCGCTACCGTCTAAGTTCTGTTCGCCAAGGAGTGAACCTATGAGGTAGGTCGCCACATCTTTTGTGGCGTCCTTATCTTTAAGGAGCCGTGGATTTAAACGCCACGGTCGCTTGCCCCATGGCACCAAACTAGAGTCGGCAAATCTCAGAGCAAGGAGGCTATGGTCACTCAACGCGGAAGAACACAGCCAGCTAGAGTGCATGCTAGGAGCAAGCGAGGGCGAGACATAAAAACGATCGATCCTCGAGCGGCTCCCCCTCCCCGTCCAAGTCATGCCTGACTGGAGAGGACGGACGGAACGCCAAGCATCGACAAGCCCCAGCTCTTTAACAAGCTCCCGCAACTCCAGCTCGCCGTTTCCGTCTCTAAACTTTGGAGTTCCTTTGAGGGAAACGCGATCCGCTTTTTCTAAAACACAGTTGAAATCGCCTACTAAAATGACACGGGAAGGGCCAACTAGATAAGAATCTAGGGAATTAAAGAAATCTTTCTGCTGTCCGCGCTTTGCTGGAGCATACACATTCACAATTCTAACGCCAGAGTCAAGATCCACTGACAGAACACGGCCGTCCGAATCCCTGGCGTAGCGTAGCACAGAACCGGTGAATCGTGGCATTAAAATGACAGCAACTCCCCGGCAATGTGCGCCACCATAATTCCAGTAGGATTTTGTGCCAAACGTTCTGTCAAAGTTCTTAATCTGTTGCAATTTAGACACAAAAGTTTCCTGCAAAAGGAGAATGTCTATTTTTCGAGACCGAGCTAAATGAATGACCTCAGCTTGTTTCGCTGCTCTAGTAATACCCCGACAATTAAAGGTAGCAATAGTTAGAGAAGAAGCCATGATGAAAGATAGGAGAGAAGACAGACTCTAGAATAGGCAAGAAGCGAAAAGAAAATCACAGAAGAGAAGAAAACAGCAGATACTCGAAGGTATCAGCTGCTGAAAAGCTACCTAATATAAGACCTACGAACGAGAGTCCCCCTCGGAGAGGGAATCCTCGTTCGTGGACGAGTACACTGTGTTAGACATTAACGAACACTCGCAATTGCCTGGTCCACAGTTAGGGCAAGAAGAACTGTTGTTCAACTCACCCGTGGTACCGTCCGTGACAGTCGACGAGGTGGACTCCTCGTCGGACTCTGTCGCTGCGGCTCGCTTCGGAACCGGGAGGTCGTCCTTAGGGCTGCCGGGGCCGCCGCTCGGAGCCGCCGCCAGCCTCTCCTTGGAGGGCCCTGGTGATCGGTTGGCGCGCCGCTTCTTGCCCCGAACAGCGTCCGTCCAGCTCATGGGTTCCTGTGTCTCCTCGGCAGCATGCGCGTCAGCAGGGCTGGTCCCGGGCGCACCGGCAGGCGAGGCCGGCGACGGCTCGGCGGCAGCAGAGAGGGTGGGGGCCTCAGCTAATTCCGACCCCGCCTCCTGCTCTTCCCCTCCTGGAGCCCGTTCGCTAATGGGCTCCGGCTGTGGCTGGGTCGAGCCCTCGGCGTCCCCCGGAGCAGCCTCCCGATCCTCCGCAACGCCGCTCACCTGCTCCTGGGAAGAAGAAGAGGCTACAGGCGGGGCGGCCGACGAATTCGTCCGCGCCTTGCACTGTGAGGGGCCATGATCGCCGCCGCAGTGCCTGCATTTTACCGCGCACTGGTCGTGACCAAAAGCCCCACAGCGCACACACTGTGGCACAGTGCACTTCGCCGCATGGTGTCCAGTCTTGTAGCAGCGCCGGCAAACCCGCGCGACGCCCTCATACTCAAACTGGACGATGACGTCCCTCACCTCGAGCAGGTTGGGGACACTCTTGTGCATCTCCATTTTGATCATGAGGACGCCGGTCGAGACCCCCGGCAGATACGGTGATTCCTCTCGCGCCACTTCCAAAACCTTTCCAAACCTCTCCAACAGTTGTACTATGATGCGCTTATCCGCGTCCGCCGGGAAGCCAATGATGCGCACCACCTTGACCCGAACACCTCGGTACTGAAACCTGATCCTCGCATCGCGAATGGCGAGGACGGGATCGTCTAAAAACCGCCGATTCGCCTCGTCATTCGCGAATGTCACCTCAAACTTCCCTAAGCCATAATCCTGAACACACGTCAGCTCACTGGGCGTGAAGCGCTTCACGAGCTCTTTGCAAATGTCGGCACTGCCGACGCCCTTAGGCACGCGTGCGTAGTGCACCCGCGGCCTAATCTGCGAGAGCAGACTGGTAGACATCGTGGTACCACCACCACGAGGCTACCAAGTCAGTTAGGAGCTAGCCTAACCTGAAAAAAAAAAAAAAAAAAAAAAGGCAGAGAAAAGGGGACAAGAAACCTCACCAAAACCGACGAAAACCTGTGCAGGAGTCCGCCGGGTCACCGCATGCGAACAGCGGGTCTCCTCCTACTCGAACCAACCAACACCTCCAACGACGCCGGTTGCCGAAAAGAGAAAAGCTGCTGCCTTCTAAGATGAGAGCCGTGCTCGAATGGTGGTGGTGGTAGTGGTTACAATGAAGAGGAAAAAGGCACCTAATTTCTGTCTGCCTTCAGGCGACACGGCGCAGTGCCTTATAGGGGTGGGGTTAAGGAGGGATAAAAAGGATAGAAGGAAAGTAGAAGCAGAAGAAGACAGCCAACGAGAGGAAAAGAAGGAGATAGGAAAGTGGGGATCCGGTCGAAGCAGTCCAAGGGCGGGGTGCCACAATGCGAGAGCTACACGGCATCAGGAGACCGCGGAGGGCGAACCAGTCGGCGGGAGCTACGCTGAAGTCGGAGATCGCGAGGGCACAACCGTCCAGCTTGAAATCCTGCGAGCGAATCCCTCGAATGGTTTCCGTTGCCACCATCGCGCGCCGCCGCTCGCGGGGAACGGATGAGAGTGTGAGAGAGAGAAGCCGTGCGAACCAATGGGGCGCGCGCGTTGTGCTGATCTCGTCAACACCCCTCGCTCATATTTAAGCGCGGCGAGACGGGGGGACACAGGACGGCGCGCGAGTTTTGGAGGGAGCGGACGTGTTTTTTCGTCGCTCCATCAAGTCTTTTGTTTTCAATAAAGTAATTGACACGCCTGTGTCCTTTTTTTTCCCTTTTGTTCTGCTCCCAGGATCGCGCTCTCGAGCGTAGCCCTTCTCAGGGCTCTCAGGGGGCAGAGCAGTATGTAGCTATAACTGTTTGTTTTCTTATCCCCCCCCTTTTTTTTTTTTTTTCAACCTCATTTGAGGTCTGTCGGCACTTATCATGGCCGACGGCAACCACGAGCCATCGCACAACTCCGAGGCTCTCCACTCAGACCTCAACGAAGCCGCCGACCACGTGGACTCCACGCCACAAACATGTGGTCCTAGCCCGGCCGTTAAAGCGGCCGGCCTGCGACTGACCAGGGCCCGCCTCCGACTGGCTCGCAAAGGCTTCTACCCTAAGGAGAAACCGGAGGAGACACCTACGTCCAGGCCACAGACTCGACCACATCCACGGCGCCAGCAACCGCCCAAGAAGCCGGCTGCGACACAAAGGAACCGAGGAGGCCGAGCAGCGGCCATTACCAAGCCGGCCGCCATTTCTACGGCCACGCAAACCGACGAGTTTCTCTCGCAGCCACCACCCAGAAACGAGGAATCCAGTGAGGCCAGTTCCTCCTCCCCCACAACGTCTTCGTCCTCCTCCTCCTCCTGGGAGCACGAGACACCCGCCACATCACCGAGCTCCGAAAGCGGAAGTGTCGTGAGCGTGGAACAGACTGAGCAAGGAGCGTCGTCTGCTGCAGCCGCCGGCACCAACCCAGCCCGCGATCTATCTGCGCAGCCGAAAACTGGTTTCTTCTCCCAACCAGTCCTCCCCGGTCCTGATGTCACTGGAGAGAGTGGCGCACAAGCCACAACCCTTTCCCGAGGCGAGCGTGGGTCAACTGCCTGTCTCCCCCCGTCCTCCCCTCAGGCCAACAACCCCCTCCCTCTCCCGGCGGGTCCCCCAAAGGAACTAAGCCGGCCACTAAGAGAGGAGGTGCCACTCCCCTCAACATCCCGAGTCTCCTCCCCGGCGGGCTTTGCGAGCTTTCCCCCTCTTCCAACCACGGAGGCCCCGGGCAAGCTTACTCTGTGTGCGCCCATTGACTCCTCTCTGCCCCAGACAAGAGGGAAAGGGAAGGGGAAACAGACGAAAAAGCAGCAGCCAACGCCACGCCCGGTTTCCTCACAGGCGGTAGCGGCGATCCGCGCCCCTATTACGCAGCCTACTGGTGACGCCATCGGCCAGACCATCATTTTCAGACCGGTCGGCCGCAAGTCGCACTTCCTGGCTGCATCGAGGGACGCCATCGCTGCTTATCTCGCTGGGTTCCCAGCCACACAACGCGTGCGGGTTAACCATCGCCGCAACCTCGTTGCTGTCGACACTGCCCCCAACTCTGATGTCAGTGAACTCCTAGACATCACCACCATCGTTGATGTGAGAGTAAAGGCAAAAGTGCTCGACCTCAACTCGTGTGTGGGGGAGGTGTTCGGGGTCGATGAAAGCATTCCCCTGGACATCATTGCCGCAAACATTACCTCAGTGGTGAAGACCCTTACGTATGCGCGGCGCGGCTCCACGCTTGTAATTACATTTGAGGGAACTGTGGTGCCGGCGGAGCTCTCGCTTTTCAAACAGCGGAGGCCGGTTCGGGCGCGCCTTCCGCGTCCACTGCAGTGTGCGCGTTGCGGTGTGTTTGGACACGCCACAGCAACGTGCTCGCGCGACAGGCGCTGCCTCCGTTGCGGCGGGAACCACGCTGAGGGTCCCTGCCCCTCAGAAAGACCCCGCTGCGTCAACTGCAAGGGTTCCCACCCGGCGAACGAACCCCGGTGCGAGTCATGGCAGCTGCAGCGAAAGGCCGCCTTTCTACTCGCCTCCTCTGGCGGAAAGCTGACGCGCCGCGAAGCCATCGAGCGGGCAAAAGCTTCGCTTCAACGGGAGGCTTCAGCGCCAGCAAAGGCAGCCACACACCCTGTCGGCACTTTCCGCGATGCCCTGAAGGGCAGTGCTACCACAGCGCCGGCTCCAGCCGCCACACAGCCCACATGTCCCCCCCCTGCCCCCCCCAAAAAAGACGCAAGGGATACGGTCATGACGGCGCTGGCCGCGGCTCTTCGCGCACTCCTCGAAACCACGGTGTGCAGCACGACGACGCGCGACTTTTGTCTCGCCGCTCTGAGTGCCCATCAAGACTTAGCCCACCATGGATAGTGCGTCAAGGAAGCCACGGCCGCGGATACTCCAGTGGAACATCCGTTCGCTCCGCCGCCGTCACCGTGAGCTTGTGCGCTCACTTCCCCAGCGCGAACTTGATGTCCTGGCTCTTCAGGAAACGCACGTTCGTGCTGGGGAGCTCAATATCCCCGGACATGTGGCCTATCACAGTGCGACCGAGTGTGAACGTGCCGACTGTGTCAGCCCCCACTGCACGCAACTGTTGCATCGGCCGGGATGCTCTCGCGCGTCCATTTATGTGCGTGCGCGACTTCCCCAGTCGGCGGTTGACATCGCCGATATTCTGTGTCCCGGTGTCGAGTGCGTTGCTGTGCGAGTGCGCGTTGGTGCTGTAGACACTGCAATAGCGAGTGTTTATGTGCGCTACCCTCGACTCTGGGACCCCCAGTTTATCGTGCGACTGGTGGACCGTCTCGGTGCTTCGGCAGTTGTGTGCGGTGACTTCAACTCTCACCACACGGCGTGGGGAAGTGCGGGAGTGAACAACCCGGGCCGCAAGGTGTTGGATGCGTCCCTCGCCGCCGGTCTCCATCTCCTCAACGATGGCAGGAACACCTTCCTGAGGCGCGGCTCGGCTCCCAGTGCGATCGACCTCTCCTTCGTGACGGAAGACTGCCGCTACCGGTGGTCCCGAAGCCCTGACACGGAGGGGTCGGATCACTACCCCATCTGCCTCGAGCCCCTCTGCGCCCGGCCTGATCAGACGCGCGCCTACTCGGTGGTGAACTTCACACGCTTTCGCGAACTGTGTGCTTCAGTGCCAGTCGCGGGTGACGTGTTTACGCACATAGCCGAGTGCGCGCGCGAGGCTACGGTGAAGTGCCGTGTTCCCGCCAACACGCCGGTGCCGGACATCAAGCAGCTCAACTTACGGGCTGCTCGTCGTCGGGCTCAGCGCCGGGCTGAGCGCTCTGAGAGGGCGGAGGACTGGACAATCTATAACCGCATTGACGCGGTGTGCAGGCGCCACGCCCACCATCGCTACGCCGAAAGCTGGTCCAGCCTCTGCCGCTCCTTCGAACAGCAGCGCAACAACCGGCGCGCCTGGCGGGTGTTCGGAGCGATGTTGCGACAACGGGTCCCGCAAGATCCGGCTCTCTCCATCGCGATCGCCCCGCAGCTGACCACGGCTCAGCTGACGGAACTGCTCGCCGACACCTTCAACGCCCCTGTCCTCGCCCCTGACACAGTGCGGCTTCACCCTCTGCCAGCGCATCACCGGCCGGAACTGTTCGCTCCCGAGCGGTTTTTCCCCACGGCAGAGATTGTGCGACATATAGAGGCCCTCTGCACGCAGGATTTCACCATCGGAGAGCTGCGCCACGTCCTTTCCACGCGGAGGAACCGTTCTGCACCTGGCAGCGACGGCATTACGTACCAGATGCTGCGAAACCTCGACGAGGGCCAACTTCCTGGCCTGCTCGAGGGATACAACAGCGTCTGGCGCTCGGGTGCGTTTCCGGCGACGTGGAAGGAGGCGATCGTCGTTCCGGTGCGCAAGAAGGGCAAGCCCGCGTCGGAACCGACCTCATACAGGCCGGTTTCGCTTACGTCAGCTGCCGGGAAAGTGATGGAAGCCATGGCCCTCAAGCGACTCGAGTGGATTGCTGCGGCCCTGAACTTCCTGGCGGACGTCCAGAGCGGCTTCCGCTGTCACCGGTCAACGGCGGATTGCATCTCCGACGTTGTCACCACGCTGGAGAATGCAAAGCTCCGCGGTGAAGCCGGATATTTGGTTCTCCTCGACATAAAGAGTGCCTTCGATCGCCTGCCTCATGCGGCCGTTTTGGACGCTCTTCGTGCTATGGGTGTGTGTGGCAGGCTTCTCGGGTACGTCGAGGAGTTCCTCCGGGGCAGAACGTTCCGTGTCCGCATTGGTGGCGACCTCAGCGCGCCTCGCCCGTCCACTGCCGGCGTGCCGCAGGGCAGCATCTTGGGCCCCATGCTGTTCAACCTCGCCCTCGCGCGCATCGTCGACTACATCCCACGAGACTTGGAGTACGAGGTGCGCATTGCCATCTATGCGGACGACATCGCCCTCTTTGCGAGTGGACCCACTCCGCGCGGGCTGCAGGTGCGACAGAGCCTCAACCGCTCTCTCGAGGCCGTGGACGATTACATCACGAGCATTGGGCTTCAGCTCTCCACGGCCAAGACGGAAGCGCTTCTCGTTCACCCAACCATCAAGGGACGATACGAGGTCGGCCGCCTCAAGTTCCGGGGACGTGCTCTGCCGTGGCGAAGATCGGTGCAATACCTCGGCATCACGATCGATCACCGCCTGAGCTGGAAGCCAGCCGTTGCCAGCCACCGGATAAGCTGTCGCAGAGTCGCAGGAGCGGCGTCCTCTCTCCTCGCGAGGGGCAAAGGCTGTTCACCAGACATTGCCCTGAGGATGTACAACGCCGTCGCCGGAGCCAGGGCCCTCTACGCATTCTCCTGCATCACCCTGCGACAGCCACAGTGGGAAAATCTCGAGAGGGCACATCGCGGCGTCATCCGCCGCCTCTTTGGAATGCCTCGGGCGTCTCCAGTGGGAGTGACCTATGCAGAAACGAATCAGTTTCCCCTCTCGCTAAGAGCCAAGGCTTGTGCTCTGCGTCACGTCGAGCGCTTGCACATGACGCGAGGGGGAAAGGCACTCGTACATCGTCTGCTATCGCTGCCCGACACTGGTATGGGCCGCAGCGCACTGGAGTACGCCAGCCTCATCTCGGGAACCCCTTTCGCAGGTCTCCTGCCTATCCCTCCTCACTGGGACTCCCGGCTGCCCATTTCGATCAGGGTTCCGGGTGTACGCAGCAAGGGGCACACACCACGGGCTGCCCTTCTACAGGAGACCTGCGCACTGATCGAACAGCGCTACTCCGGCCACCTTCATCTCTACACCGACGGCTCAGTGAAGGGGGACGGATCCGCTGCTGCTGCCAGCGTCATTCCGGTGCTACGAGACGAGAGGAAGTGTCGTCTTCCACTCCCGGCGACTTCGACGACCGCTGAGCTCGCGGCTCTGAACCTTGCGGCCGATCAGCTGGTCGAGTTCCTCCCGTCTTCGGCCGTCATCTTCTGCGATTCTCGGGCGGCCCTCCTCACCCTTGCGAGGGGCGAAAACGGCTCTTCGATCGCACAGCGCCTCACGCGCAAGTTCACCGTGATCGTGCGCAGTGGGTGCGATGTGTCGTTTCAGTGGGTGCCCTCACACGTCGGAGTGCGCGGCAACGAGGCAGCCGACGAGCTCGCAAGGGACGCCCACGACCCCTCCACTCCCACAACGAACTTCGTTCGGGACTACGATGTGGCGCGACTCATAATCGCACGCCACGTCCGAGCTCTACACCCAGACCCCCGCACAGCAGCCGGCAAGCCTGTGCCCCGCCTGCCGTCAACGGGAATCGGTCGGCGTGCTCGTGCTTTCCTGCTGCGCCTTCGTGCTGGATGCGGCCGAACAGCGCAACTGCTCTCTAAACGGCGTGGCAGTGGGAGCCCTTCGTGTGTGCAGTGTCCGGCAGAGGAAACCGTTGAACACATTTTGTGCCAGTGCCCAGGATACGCAGACATTCGTCGCCGGCTCTGGGACAACTACGGGAAACTCGGCCTGCCACACGTGAGTGCAGAACACTTGCTGTTCCCCTCGGCGAACGTGGCAACACTTCGCCGGGCGCTCTATGCGCTCCTGGATTTCTTTGGCGACGCGAACCTTTTCACGCGCCTCTAAAGAGGCCCGTTACAATCCCACGTGTTGTTGTTTTCTGTGCCGCGCGCCACGCCCCCTCGGAGTCCCACGTGATTGTTTACGTAGTCACTCCCACCTGCCTGACGGCCTTCTTCTCTCCTATGAGGCCACTCCCGTCGGAGCAGACACTCTCTCCCCTTCCCTCGTGATTGCGGAGCGCCCAAAACTTCTCCCTGCCTGTTCGGTGGTGTGTGTGTGCGTGTGAGTGATTTTTTTTTTCTTCACTACTTGGGCGCATTCATCGTCTCCGGCTTCTCGGCGGTCTTTCACTCGGTTGGTGTCTGCGTTGTTTCTTGCGCGCGTGCGCGGGGCCAGTGATCGAATGCATTTCACCACTCTATACTCACCTCTTCTCTTCTGACTCTTTCATTCCCATTCCCCCTTCCCTGCGCTTTCCTGTGGAGGTGCCCTCATTACGAGAGGCAGTAACGGGACAGCGCTTTTCTCTTCCTTTTCCTCTTTCATAGCCAATCAGACGGGGGGACACGCGCATTCGACTCTGGTCTCGCGTGCGTGTTGTGTGAAATCATGCCTCCCCAACCGTCTGGCAAAGCCGTCAAGAAGGCCGGCAAGGCGCAGAAGAATGTGCGCGCCACGGACAAGAAGAAGAAGAAGCGCCGCAGGAAGGAGAGCTTCTCCATCTACATCTATAAGGTGCTGAAGCAGGTGCACCCCGACACTGGTGTCTCCAGCAAGGCCATGTCCATCATGAACAGCTTCGTGAACGACATCTTCGAGCGTATCGCCGCCGAGTCGTCACGCCTTGCTCACTACAACAAGCGCTCGACCATCACGAGCCGGGAGATCCAGACCGCGGTGCGCCTGCTGCTGCCCGGAGAGCTGGCCAAGCACGCGGTGTCCGAGGGTACAAAAGCCGTCACCAAGTACACCAGCTCCAAGTAGGCGTGCGTCGTGGGCCACAGCGAGCAACGACAAATCAACGGCTCTTCTCAGAGCCACCCAAATTGTCTGCGTCGGCATAGGGGTTGTGCTGAGAGATTCGGCTCCGAATCCATCCTCTTCTCTCTGTTGAACACCGCTAGCAGGAGCGTTGGTGTGCCGCGCTCGACGTGTGTGCTCGGGGAGGTTGAACAGGTAAATTAGAGAAGACCGAGTGCGCGGAGAAAAGTGCCACAAGTACGGTAATGGAGGGAAAACAAAACCAGGAGCGTGGTAATTAAAAAAAAAAAAAAAAAACAGGGGGAAGGTGGCCGCTTCTCTCAAAAAAAGGTAACATGAACTCGAGTGTGTTCAGCTCTTGGGAAATGATAGAATAGGAAACTCGCGTCAGCGCTTGCCCGAGCAACTCCGACATGTCGGGCCAAATATGAAGGGGTATACACGGTATGCAGTGCATGCGGAGAGAAGGAAACTGCCGAACACTTGATAATGCTATGTAAAGGGCTTCACCTTATAGTTTAGAATGATGGCGCAGAGTTTTTCAAAAGCACCGGGGTTTAGAGACGGGGGAGGGCAAAATAGACTTTAGGCGGGTAGAATTAACTAGAAGGTGGTTATCTTATTGGTGGCTAAAGTCAAGGCAAGAGTGAAAACTAAACCATTCACTGCAAAGCACCGCGGTCCTATACTTCACTATTTAAAGAGAGAAAAAAAACAAGATAAATGTAGCTGTTTGTTAGGTCAGCATTATGGCTAGGTGGTGATAGCTGCCGCCCGATGTGAAGGGTACAGCCACATTCATCAGACAGCGCAGAGTTCCTTCTCTGCCACGCCATTCATTTGTTTACGAAATTGGGGCATTTATTTCTTGAGAGCGCAGGGCAGGCCCGTTTCGAGACTGTAGGAGGAGTGAATGTAGCTTAAAGTGCGTGGCGCGGTGAAAAATGTGCGGAAGCATTGATGCAAGAAAAGATAGGGGAGAAATATATAGACGCATGTGACAATAGCTGTAGAAGCAGAAAAGCGTGGCGGCGGACTGCATGCTAATTATTGTCCGAAAGCAAAGTATCGACAGCCCGAGTGAAGGAAAAAACAAAACTGTGCGTACGCATGACAGGGGTACCACGCAGGTGATTTATATAGTGCACAAAGAAGTACGAAATCCAGTAAAGAAAGGCGGTCGACACGAGGTATGGGCATTTCCCGTTTTCGCACCGAGTGCTCCGTTTGCGCGTCGCCGAAAGAAACATAGCCAGGCCGGCCAGCAAACGACACTGCTCGGCTTGACGTTTACATAATCACACGGTGTAGCGGAACACTGTGTTCTCTTCGAAAGAACAAATGCGCCTGTGCTAGGCACAAATGAGTGGTACGTTCCATTCGGAATGTGGTGGGAAACTTACCTTAAATGAATGAGCGGACGCACCGTTTATTTCCGCTTTGTTTTAGATTACTGACTATGTTCGGCGGGTCGACAGTGCATTTGTATGAAGCTTTCAAGCGCGATCATTTTGTAATTTCGCATCGTGCGTCCCTGCCACAAGTTCGGGGAAGGAATACTTTCAATATGGGAACCCTCATGATTGTGAAAGATGAAACTGCGACTACTTAAACACACTTGCACCACAGAAATGGCACGCGCAGTTTGGTATTGGGGCACGTGAGAAGGGAATACAATAGATGGGCATTGGCGCGCATCTTTTTTTCTTATTGATATGATATGTAAGGAGATGTCGGCGCACCATTATGGCGCCGGCTACTCCTTGGCCGTTGAGTTAAACTTGAACACGTATCTTGAAGCAAAACGTACAAAGCAGTGCATGGAAAGTAGAAAACTCGGGCAGAGATATGCAAAGACACACTTACACTTATACGCACATATCAGAACACAATGGTAAGTAAATGTTCGAAAGTCAATGAATGAAGTCTCTGATATAATGTCCCTCGATAATATTCGGTCCACCAGCACAAAACAGTAGAGCACACGTCTGGTCCGTATAAAGATGCATTCGCTCGTGTGTACATAATTGTCGACACGTCATTCATTTCACAACACACACATGATGAGAGTCACGTGATACTGTACATAATAAGTACATTTGTTACAAATGAAAGTTCGTTATTTCTTAATACTTATCAGCAATCCCGCTGTCTTGTAAAGAACGTGTTGATGCTTTTAAAGCGTGCGACTGTAAAACTCGAGTAGGCCACGGACCCAGAAGTTTCTTCATGTTAAACGGTCTGCGGTCTAATGCCAACTGTTCGGACTTAAGACGGCGTCTCGTGATGTGGACAGTCTACGAGAAGGTGACATACGTCTTCATCTATCAATCCGCATTCGCATTCGGGACTTTCAGCTCTGCCGTGTCTGTGCAAAGAAAAAAAAAAACAAATGTTTTTGTGTATGCCGTGCCTAGCCTCAATCGGTCAATTAGAGTTTCCGATATTCTATCTAATGCCAGCGTAATTTTTAATTCAATAAATGGATCGATGTGGTATAAATCGCACCTCTTTGTACTTTGGTCAAACCAAGCAGTTTTGCTCATTCTGAAAGTTGTATTCTTTATAATACTACGCAATTCACTTTTTTCGAAATATTGGTTGCCACGATGTGTAGACCTACTTTGTGTGCTCTGGACGGCTCTGGAAGGCCAACTGCAAATCTTCTTTGCACAGCTGATGCCGTCCGGATAGTCGTTGATAGATTACTTAACAGGTTGTCAGCCTCCGAAGGTATTATGTAAGCGAAAGTACGCATGCGTAAAACATGCAGCGAACGAACACTCTTCCAACGCTGTAAAGAAGAAAGAATGCATAAAGGGTGGTGCATTTTACGCTCCAATCTCGTCCTATGTAAGGCGCTTTAGAGTTAGGGCTGTTTTGCCTGTAATTGCGTGACCCTTGCAGGGTTCCTCACAGTGCAACCGTGCACTTGAAACGGGCAGGTGTTGAACCACCCCGCAAGGAGATGGGGAAACTTCGCTGCGACCGGACCGCTTGACAGTCCGTGTTTACGGGAGGAGAGGCGCGCCCGAGAGGAGGTGCGCTCTCACTCTCTGCCGTCCCCGTGAATGCTGAAATGAGCGCGGTCGCGTTGCGTGGCTTCGGTGAAACTGCCGTATCGCGATATGTAGTGGAGCTGCCACAGTAAAATTTGAGACACGCGTAGCCAGCCAAAGGTGCTGTTACTTTGCCGAATTTCACGTGCCGGCGTCCACAACAACGCGAGCACGCTTTGTTTAGAAATTTCCGGCCATGAGGCCGTGCCCGGACCGCGTGTGTTAGTCCCTTGGTTTGGCGACAAGGATGGCGTCAAAGTGACGCCGTGAAACGGGTTTCGTGCGTGCAAATGAGGCATTGATGTGATTAGAGAGAAAGCGAGAACATAGAAAAGAAAAAAAAAAAAGAGGGGGGGGGGCACACGCCGGGGACGAGTAGTCGCAAAGTGTTAAGTGTGCAGTTTATTTACGTGCGGCACACAGGTGAGCTGTTGCAGCTGTGAGTTTTGACAAATATTGCGTGTGTCATGTTCAGTGGACACGATGAAACGTTTTTTAGCGAACGCGTTGTATCCGCTGGGCTTGTACGTACGCGTGCATGAATTGTCGCTTACTCGGTTTGATGTCTCCTTGCCGCTGGGGCAGCTGATACGACTGATACGCCATTTTGCAGCAGTGAAGGGTGCGTGAATGAATGGGCAAGAAACTTAGCAACAGTAACGAGAAAAGAATTAAAAACAAACAAACAAACGAAAGCATGTTTGCCGTGTATATTCAATCTTGTAGTGCAGAAAAATAGTCAGTGCAGCAACCTGCGCGGCCAACGCGCTCCTCGCGAAGAAAAGAGGGAGAGAGAGACGAGCTGGCCGCCGACCAACCGGCGTGCGCCGTTCGCCTTCCTCCTCAGTCTCGCGGGCCGGCGCCGACACCGCGACTCGATCGTGTCGAGCATTCGCTTTCCGGGCGCGTTTCGAAGCAGAAGCAGAAACTTTGGAAGCCGTCATGTCTGGCCGTGGCAAAGGTGGCAAAGGGCTGGGGAAGGGTGGCGCCAAGCGTCATCGAAAGGTGTTGCGTGACAACATCCAGGGCATAACCAAGCCGGCCATCCGTCGTCTGGCGCGCCGTGGCGGTGTCAAGCGCATCTCTGGCCTCATCTACGAGGAAACTCGCGGCGTTCTCAAGGTGTTCCTCGAGAACGTGATCCGCGATGCCGTCACTTACACCGAGCACGCCAAAAGGAAGACCGTGACAGCCATGGACGTCGTGTACGCCCTCAAGCGTCAGGGCCGCACCCTGTACGGATTCGGAGGCTAAGAAGCCAGCGGCGTCGCCTGCAGCCAGCCAACGAGAACACAACAGCCCTCTTCAGGGCTACCCACTTGATGCTTCGGCAGTGTGATCCCAGCGGTTCGCCATACCCGTCCGTCCCTCTTTGCAATATCATTGCGTCATCGCTCAGGTGAGCAGCACCTCGTGTAGTAGTAGCTTGATCGCGCTGGGTACTTGTCACGTTCACCGCATTTCGTTCGCGTCGTCGTCTTTCTCCTGGGTCTGCATGCACGAATCAATCGCCGCATCTGCGAGTTCTTCCTCTCCTTCCTGCAAGCCAAGCTGCTAAAACGGGCCCGTCAAGCGAACGTCGCCTAGTTACCTTATCGCGCGAAGGAAGAAGCCGAGCGCAGCGTTCTACCCTGGTCACTGCATTCTTGGAGACACGACTATGCTCAGGAAGCACGAACTCGCTTTTTTCTTTGGAATGCCCACTACACGATCGCGTCACGTTGTGTCAAAATAAATAAAAACGCACTATGTTCTACCGTGGGGCACCCAGACGAAGAAGGGATGTGTACTTACAAATGAAAAAATTGATTGTGACAGGTTGGTCGTGTTTACCGCGCCCGCTGTGCACTCAGAAGTGCCCCATTCAATAACACATTGTGTACATTGTCACGCCTAATAATTTTTGTTTGTTTTTTTTTTCACACCTGGCGCTGCCGAGCTGCAAAATACAAAAAAAAAAAGAAAGAAAAGTGGAAGGGGATGTTTAAACAGAATTTCTGCGCAAGTCAGAAGCAAGTACACAATAAGCGCTGCCCATGCAGCGTGCTGAGGGAAGCTGCACTTGATAGAAGTGGCACTCATGTACTGTACTGGTGCTGCGAACACTGCAGTTGTGAAAGCTTTACTTGGACGGACAGCTACGCAACAAGTGTTTCCATTTCGCCGGCAGAGGTGGTCACTCTAGGGAGGCTGGCTTCGCCGCCCACGCGAGAGGGGGGGGGGGGGGACTAGCCCATGATGTAAACGCGAGAGGTTCGAGCGCGGGAAATTCGAAAGCAAGGCGCGCTCGCGTGAGCCTGCCGTCAGATGGCGACACCAACCCACGAGCATTGCATTTTCAAGTGCACCCTTGGTTTCCCACCCACCTCCGCACAGGACGAGGCGTGTCGAATGTGTAACCAAGGCGCACGACAGTGGTTCTGCTCAGGCAAAGCCTACCTATAACAAAAATTGTTCTCCATGTGTGTACCTTCATTTTCTCGTGAAAATGTGAAAGAGGAGTGAATGGGGCTTTTTGAGGCGCGTGTTGATCTTCGTTTCTATTATGATTATTATTTTTCACCCTTTCATTGAGTCCATTTCCTGCTTTTTGTGCCACATATTTAGCACTTAGAGGTTGGGGGGGGGGGGGGGGGGATTGCTGATGTGTAAGATGGAAAAGAAGAGGAAAGTGAGCCCCGAAACTGTCTGCATCAGGATGCGACACCTCAGCGGTAGCTCACAAGGGATGGGGGGTGAGGGGGGATTAAAAGGGTGGGAATAAAAGTGTAGAGAAAGAGACATGAGGGAAGCCAGAGTGAGACGACATATCGAGGGAATAGGAGTAAAAATGAAACAAAACATTCGAACGCAAACACCCCGTACATCCAACCGCCATTGAGCGCACCTAGTAGTTTGGCAAGTATGTATGAGTGATTCTTAAGAGGGAAAGGAAGATAAAATTGAGTCCCGTTACTGTCTGCGATTGAGCAAGTAGGCGCGCTCAGTGGCAGTTGGATGTACGGGGTGTTTGTGTTAGAATGTTTTGTTGCGTTTTACTCCTTGTCGTTGCGCGGACGTGTATGCATATACCAACACTGCCGGTGGTCTCTCGTCGTCTTCGCCCATCTACGTAATGGTCGCAAATAAGCGACAACGCAAGGAGCAAGTTTTTTTGGCGTGGCAGTGCGCATTTGCCCTCGGTGATGCGAGGCGCTCTAGTGCGATGCGCGCTGTTGGCGTGAATGGTGGCGTCTCGCACTCCGTCGCGCCGCTTCGGGAAGCGACGAGCTACAGCGTCGATTGATGTGTTGCCTGGAAGGCGAAAGAAATGCGCAGCAGGCTGTATTGTACAGCGGTAGTGGTTTCGTTTCGGTGTACCTCTTTGCAGCCGCGAACTGCACGGTTGCCCGAAAATGAGCGCCAGCCAGCATCCTGGCGTACGCTTCCGCGCTCGCACGCGGACGGGTTCTCACGCTTCGGCCAATGGGAGGGAGAGAGATGGGTCGTGCGGCGAAGCCGCTTTTGCCGATCTCCGGCAGGAGCGCAGTTTCGCTCCGTCAGTCGAGGTGATCGGACGCACGCAGCATGGCCCGAACTAAACAAACCGCGCGCAAGAGTACTGGAGGCAAGGCTCCGCGTAAGCAGCTTGCTACCAAGGCTGCTCGCAAGAGTGCCCCTGCCACAGGCGGGGTGAAGAAACCTCACCGTTACAGGCCTGGAACCGTGGCCCTGCGTGAAATTCGCCGATACCAGAAGTCGACCGAACTGCTGATCCGCAAGCTTCCCTTTCAGCGCCTGGTGCGGGAAATCGCTCAGGACTTCAAGACGGACCTCCGTTTCCAGAGTTCTGCCGTGATGGCCCTACAGGAAGCTAGCGAGGCCTACCTCGTTGGTCTTTTCGAAGACACCAACCTGTGCGCCATCCACGCTAAGCGCGTCACCATCATGCCAAAGGACATCCAGCTGGCTCGGCGCATTCGCGGTGAGCGCGCCTAAGTTGGGCTGCTCCCTGCGCTTCGGTCGACAGGCAAGCAACAACAAACGGTCCTTCTCAGGACCACCAACGTGTCTGCTTTGGCTACGAGACCACTCCAGGCCACGTACTCCGGCCGCACCCTCTTTTGCTGTCATGTTTTGTACGTACGTGGCTGCCGTTGTCTAGCGCGCGGAAGAACGGAACGTCGGCGCGTCGTTATTACGAAGAAATGGCTCAGCTTTGACAAATTCAAGGTAAAAGTGTGTATCATTATGAGTAGACAGAGAAAAGGTAGGCTAGCTTCAGTCGGTGTGTGTGCAGCAGCCGTGCTGCGACCCTGTGGTGTGTCAATTTCATTTATGTGTTTACCTTTTTGCCCGCCGCTTGTAAGGTGTTTTTGAGGGCTTCTGTTTGCGTAACGCCATGGTGACTTGGGCTGCTGGACCCCGGCGCAACTTTTGGGTGCACTCGTAGGAGGTGATGAAGTTTTACCGAGAGACGAAATAAACAATTGTATCGGGCCAGTTGGTAAGGATCCATCTCGCTAGGAAGCGCAGCCACTATTACACAGACCTCACAACACAAGCGCTTAACTTCAACTGAACTTTCATTGCAAACGTCAGAGTTTATAAAGGGGGTGAACAGAGAAAAAGAATAGTAAAAGGTAGACAACAAAAAGCACACGTGCCAGTCCCGCACATTACTGTCTGTTATTCTCTATCACCCCATCCAAAAAACAGTTCTTTCCGCGTGAGCGCGATAGAGAGTGCACTAACACACTCGAAATCATCGCGTGTCATTTCCTTTCATTTCTTTTGAAGCTGAACAAGTTTTTGTGCCATATTCTGGACAATTTTTTTTTTTTTTTTTTGCAATAAACGTTTAGTTGAAGTTAAGCGCTTGTGTTGTGTGTTCTGTGTAATAGTGGCTGCGCTGCCTAGCAAGATAGACGAAATAAATTGTGTTAGAAGCACCAAATGGAATGCGCTAACGGCGGGTTCTCTCTCTCTCTCTCTCTTTTTTTTTTTTACCTTACGTTTGTTTTTCTATTCAAAGGTATTAAATTTACTCTGTCCCTGTGCTGACCCGTTCAGGTGTCATCGTAAGGATAGACGGTTACGTGTGGAGCTTTTTTTTTTTTTTTTTTTTAATGAGAAATGACAACGCTTACATGTTCTTTTCTGTCTTTTTCGGTGCCGAGCTGCGTGATTTGGTTGTCTCTTTGCAGCATTTGGCGTCGCGCACTTGTGGCTAACTGATGTCGCGAGGAAATATATATAAAGTATAGAAAAACAAACACGCTTGAGGGTACGAACAGAGCCATCGTGACTGCGAAGCGAAACACGGCCGCGTCACCTGTTTGGGTGGTCCTTAGAAGGACCGTTTGGGGAATGCGGCGAGCGCGCGGAAGGGGTGCTCGCTTACGCCTTCTTCTCCGTCTTCTTTGGAAGAAGCACGGCTTGAATGTTGGGCAACACACCGCCCTGCGCGATGGTGACGCCGGAAAGCAGTTTGTTCAGCTCCTCGTCGTTGCGGATGGCGAGCTGCAAGTGACGGGGGATGATCCGGGTCTTCTTGTTGTCACGAGCGGCGTTGCCCGCCAGCTCGAGCACCTCGGCGGCCAGGTACTCGAGTACGGCAGCCAGGTAGACCGGAGCGCCAGCTCCGACGCGCTCGGCGTAGTTTCCCTTGCGTAGGAGGCGGTGAATACGGCCCACGGGGAACTGAAGCCCCGCGCGGCTAGAACGGGTCTTGCTCTTGCCTTTCGCCTTGCCGCCCTTGCCACGTCCGGACATGGTGTTGCTTTTCGCTTGGTACGACGCCGGTTGCCGAAAACAAGAAAGCTGCTGCCTTCTGAGATGAGAGCCGTGCTCGAATGGTTTCCGTTGCCACCATCGCGCGCCGCCGCTCGCGGGGAACGGATGAGAGTGTGAGAGAGAGAAGCCGTGCGAACCAATGGGGCGCGCGCGTTGTGCTGATCTCGTCAACACCCCTCGCTCATATTTAAGCGCGGCGAGACGGGGGGACACGCGCATTCGACTCTGGTCTCGCGTGCGTGTTGTGTGAAATCATGCCTCCCCAACCGTCTGGCAAAGCCGTCAAGAAGGCCGGCAAGGCGCAGAAGAATGTGCGCGCCACGGACAAGAAGAAGAAGAAGCGCCGCAGGAAGGAGAGCTTCTCCATCTACATCTATAAGGTGCTGAAGCAGGTGCACCCCGACACTGGTGTCTCCAGCAAGGCCATGTCCATCATGAACAGCTTCGTGAACGACATCTTCGAGCGTATCGCCGCCGAGTCGTCACGCCTTGCTCACTACAACAAGCGCTCGACCATCACGAGCCGGGAGATCCAGACCGCGGTGCGCCTGCTGCTGCCCGGAGAGCTGGCCAAGCACGCGGTGTCCGAGGGTACAAAAGCCGTCACCAAGTACACCAGCTCCAAGTAGGCGTGCGTCGTGGGCCACAGCGAGCAACGACAAATCAACGGCTCTTCTCAGAGCCACCCAAATTGTCTGCGTCGGCATAGGGGTTGTGCTGAGAGATTCGGCTCCGAATCCATCCTCTTCTCTCTGTTGAACACCGCTAGCAGGAGCGTTGGTGTGCCGCGCTCGACGTGTGTGCTCGGGGAGGTTGAACAGGTAAATTAGAGAAGACCGAGTGCGCGGAGAAAAGTGCCACAAGTACGGTAATGGAGGGAAAACAAAACCAGGAGCGTGGTAATTAAAAAAAAAAAAAAACAGGGGGAAGGTGGCCGCTTCTCTCAAAAAAAGGTAACATGAACTCGAGTGTGTTCAGCTCTTGGGAAATGATAGAATAGGAAACTCGCGTCAGCGCTTGCCCGAGCAACTCCGACATGTCGGGCCAAATATGAAGGGGTATACACGGTATGCAGTGCATGCGGAGAGAAGGAAACTGCCGAACACTTGATAATGCTATGTAAAGGGCTTCACCTTATAGTTTAGAATGATGGCGCAGAGTTTTTCAAAAGCACCGGGGTTTAGAGACGGGGGAGGGCAAAATAGACTTTAGGCGGGTAGAATTAACTAGAAGGTGGTTATCTTATTGGTGGCTAAAGTCAAGGCAAGAGTGAAAACTAAACCATTCACTGCAAAGCACCGCGGTCCTATACTTCACTATTTAAAGAGAGAAAAAAAACAAGATAAATGTAGCTGTTTGTTAGGTCAGCATTATGGCTAGGTGGTGATAGCTGCCGCCCGATGTGAAGGGTACAGCCACATTCATCAGACAGCGCAGAGTTCCTTCTCTGCCACGCCATTCATTTGTTTACGAAATTGGGGCATTTATTTCTTGAGAGCGCAGGGCAGGCCCGTTTCGAGACTGTAGGAGGAGTGAATGTAGCTTAAAGTGCGTGGCGCGGTGAAAAATGTGCGGAAGCATTGATGCAAGAAAAGATAGGGGAGAAATATATAGACGCATGTGACAATAGCTGTAGAAGCAGAAAAGCGTGGCGGCGGACTGCATGCTAATTATTGTCCGAAAGCAAAGTATCGACAGCCCGAGTGAAGGAAAAAACAAAACTGTGCGTACGCATGACAGGGGTACCACGCAGGTGATTTATATAGTGCACAAAGAAGTACGAAATCCAGTAAAGAAAGGCGGTCGACACGAGGTATGGGCATTTCCCGTTTTCGCACCGAGTGCTCCGTTTGCGCGTCGCCGAAAGAAACATAGCCAGGCCGGCCAGCAAACGACACTGCTCGGCTTGACGTTTACATAATCACACGGTGTAGCGGAACACTGTGTTCTCTTCGAAAGAACAAATGCGCCTGTGCTAGGCACAAATGAGTGGTACGTTCCATTCGGAATGTGGTGGGAAACTTACCTTAAATGAATGAGCGGACGCACCGTTTATTTCCGCTTTGTTTTAGATTACTGACTATGTTCGGCGGGTCGACAGTGCATTTGTATGAAGCTTTCAAGCGCGATCATTTTGTAATTTCGCATCGTGCGTCCCTGCCACAAGTTCGGGGAAGGAATACTTTCAATATGGGAACCCTCATGATTGTGAAAGATGAAACTGCGACTACTTAAACACACTTGCACCACAGAAATGGCACGCGCAGTTTGGTATTGGGGCACGTGAGAAGGGAATACAATAGATGGGCATTGGCGCGCATCTTTTTTTCTTATTGATATGATATGTAAGGAGATGTCGGCGCACCATTATGGCGCCGGCTACTCCTTGGCCGTTGAGTTAAACTTGAACACGTATCTTGAAGCAAAACGTACAAAGCAGTGCATGGAAAGTAGAAAACTCGGGCAGAGATATGCAAAGACACACTTACACTTATACGCACATATCAGAACACAATGGTAAGTAAATGTTCGAAAGTCAATGAATGAAGTCTCTGATATAATGTCCCTCGATAATATTCGGTCCACCAGCACAAAACAGTAGAGCACACGTCTGGTCCGTATAAAGATGCATTCGCTCGTGTGTACATAATTGTCGACACGTCATTCATTTCACAACACACACATGATGAGAGTCACGTGATACTGTACATAATAAGTACATTTGTTACAAATGAAAGTTCGTTATTTCTTAATACTTATCAGCAATCCCGCTGTCTTGTAAAGAACGTGTTGATGCTTTTAAAGCGTGCGACTGTAAAACTCGAGTAGGCCACGGACCCAGAAGTTTCTTCATGTTAAACGGTCTGCGGTCTAATGCCAACTGTTCGGACTTAAGACGGCGTCTCGTGATGTGGACAGTCTACGAGAAGGTGACATACGTCTTCATCTATCAATCCGCATTCGCATTCGGGACTTTCAGCTCTGCCGTGTCTGTGCAAAGAAAAAAAAAAAAACAAATGTTTTTGTGTATGCCGTGCCTAGCCTGAATCGGTCAATTAGAGTTTCCGATATTCTATCTAATGCCAGCGTAATTTTTAATTCAATAAATGGATCGATGTGGTATAAATCGCACCTCTTTGTACTTTGGTCAAACCAAGCAGTTTTGCTCATTCTGAAAGTTGTATTCTTTATAATACTACGCAATTCACTTTTTTCGAAATATTGGTTGCCACGATGTGTAGACCTACTTTGTGTGCTCTGGACGGCTCTGGAAGGCCAACTGCAAATCTTCTTTGCACAGCTGATGCCGTCCGGATAGTCGTTGATAGATTACTTAACAGGTTGTCAGCCTCCGAAGGTATTATGTAAGCGAAAGTACGCATGCGTAAAACATGCAGCGAACGAACACTCTTCCAACGCTGTAAAGAAGAAAGAATGCATAAAGGGTGGTGCATTTTACGCTCCAATCTCGTCCTATGTAAGGCGCTTTAGAGTTAGGGCTGTTTTGCCTGTAATTGCGTGACCCTTGCAGGGTTCCTCACAGTGCAACCGTGCACTTGAAACGGGCAGGTGTTGAACCACCCCGCAAGGAGATGGGGAAACTTCGCTGCGACCGGACCGCTTGACAGTCCGTGTTTACGGGAGGAGAGGCGCGCCCGAGAGGAGGTGCGCTCTCACTCTCTGCCGTCCCCGTGAATGCTGAAATGAGCGCGGTCGCGTTGCGTGGCTTCGGTGAAACTGCCGTATCGCGATATGTAGTGGAGCTGCCACAGTAAAATTTGAGACACGCGTAGCCAGCCAAAGGTGCTGTTACTTTGCCGAATTTCACGTGCCGGCGTCCACAACAACGCGAGCACGCTTTGTTTAGAAATTTCCGGCCATGAGGCCGTGCCCGGACCGCGTGTGTTAGTCCCTTGGTTTGGCGACAAGGATGGCGTCAAAGTGACGCCGTGAAACGGGTTTCGTGCGTGCAAATGAGGCATTGATGTGATTAGAGAGAAAGCGAGAACATAGAAAAGAAAAAAAAAAGAGGGGGGGGGGGCACACGCCGGGGACGAGTAGTCGCAAAGTGTTAAGTGTGCAGTTTATTTACGTGCGGCACACAGGTGAGCTGTTGCAGCTGTGAGTTTTGACAAATATTGCGTGTGTCATGTTCAGTGGACACGATGAAACGTTTTTTAGCGAACGCGTTGTATCCGCTGGGCTTGTACGTACGCGTACATGAATTGTCGCTTACTCGGTTTGATGTCTCCTTGCCGCTGGGGCAGCTGATACGACTGATACGCCATTTTGCAGCAGTGAAGGGTGCGTGAATGAATGGGCAAGAAACTTAGCAACAGTAACGAGAAAAGAATTAAAAACAAACAAACAAACGAAAGCATGTTTGCCGTGTATATTCAATCTTGTAGTGCAGAAAAATAGTCAGTGCAGCAACCTGCGCGGCCAACGCGCTCCTCGCGAAGAAAAGAGGGAGAGAGAGACGAGCTGGCCGCCGACCAACCGGCGTGCGCCGTTCGCCTTCCTCCTCAGTCTCGCGGGCCGGCGCCGACACCGCGACTCGATCGTGTCGAGCATTCGCTTTCCGGGCGCGTTTCGAAGCAGAAGCAGAAACTTCGGAAGCCGTCATGTCTGGCCGTGGCAAAGGTGGCAAAGGGCTGGGGAAGGGTGGCGCCAAGCGTCATCGAAAGGTGTTGCGTGACAACATCCAGGGCATAACCAAGCCGGCCATCCGTCGTCTGGCGCGCCGTGGCGGTGTCAAGCGCATCTCTGGCCTCATCTACGAGGAAACTCGCGGCGTTCTCAAGGTGTTCCTCGAGAACGTGATCCGCGATGCCGTCACTTACACCGAGCACGCCAAAAGGAAGACCGTGACAGCCATGGACGTCGTGTACGCCCTCAAGCGTCAGGGCCGCACCCTGTACGGATTCGGAGGCTAAGAAGCCAGCGGCGTCGCCTGCAGCCAGCCAACGAGAACACAACAGCCCTCTTCAGGGCTACCCACTTGATGCTTCGGCAGTGTGATCCCAGCGGTTCGCCATACCCGTCCGTCCCTCTTTGCAATATCATTGCGTCATCGCTCAGGTGAGCAGCACCTCGTGTAGTAGTAGCTTGATCGCGCTGGGTACTTGTCACGTTCACCGCATTTCGTTCGCGTCGTCGTCTTTCTCCTGGGTCTGCATGCACGAATCAATCGCCGCATCTGCGAGTTCTTCCTCTCCTTCCTGCAAGCCAAGCTGCTAAAACGGGCCCGTCAAGCGAACGTCGCCTAGTTACCTTATCGCGCGAAGGAAGAAGCCGAGCGCAGCGTTCTACCCTGGTCACTGCATTCTTGGAGACACGACTATGCTCAGGAAGCACGAACTCGCTTTTTTCTTTGGAATGCCCACTACACGATCGCGTCACGTTGTGTCAAAATAAATAAAAACGCACTATGTTCTACCGTGGGGCACCCAGACGAAGAAGGGATGTGTACTTACAAATGAAAAAATTGATTGTGACAGGTTGGTCGTGTTTACCGCGCCCGCTGTGCACTCAGAAGTGCCCCATTCAATAACACATTGTGTACATTGTCACGCCTAATAATTTTTGTTTGTTTTTTTTTTCACACCTGGCGCTGCCGAGCTGCAAAATACAAAAAAAAAAGAAAGAAAAGTGGAAGGGGATGTTTAAACAGAATTTCTGCGCAAGTCAGAAGCAAGTACACAATAAGCGCTGCCCATGCAGCGTGCTGAGGGAAGCTGCACTTGATAGAAGTGGCACTCATGTACTGTACTGGTGCTGCGAACACTGCAGTTGTGAAAGCTTTACTTGGACGGACAGCTACGCAACAAGTGTTTCCATTTCGCCGGCAGAGGTGGTCACTCTAGGGAGGCTGGCTTCGCCGCCCACGCGAGAGGGGGGGGGGGGGACTAGCCCATGATGTAAACGCGAGAGGTTCGAGCGCGGGAAATTCGAAAGCAAGGCGCGCTCGCGTGAGCCTGCCGTCAGATGGCGACACCAACCCACGAGCATTGCATTTTCAAGTGCACCCTTGGTTTCCCACCCACCTCCGCACAGGACGAGGCGTGTCGAATGTGTAACCAAGGCGCACGACAGTGGTTCTGCTCAGGCAAAGCCTACCTGTAACAAAAATTGTTCTCCATGTGTGTACCTTCATTTTCTCGTGAAAATGTGAAAGAGGAGTGAATGGGGCTTTTTGAGGCGCGTGTTGATCTTCGTTTCTATTATGATTATTATTTTTCACCCTTTCATTGAGTCCATTTCCTGCTTTTTGTGCCACATATTTAGCACTTAGAGGTTGGGGGGGGGGGGGGGGATTGCTGATGTGTAAGATGGAAAAGAAGAGGAAAGTGAGCCCCGAAACTGTCTGCATCAGGATGCGACACCTCAGCGGTACACTGCAAATCATTTCACACCCTTAAGGGTGGATGTTTCAATAAATCACCCATCTTACACCTATTATTTCTGCCAAACTTATCCGCACGGGTGTAAGTTCTGCAATTCCACCTTTTGTACACCCATTTGTCATTTTTAGGTGTACTATAGGTATATGTTAGCAAATTACACCCAAGGGTGTTTCCCTGAACGTTACACCTTTCATATATGTATATAGTTTAGAGCATCAATACATATCACATCTCAACGGATGCAATCAGACCGCACGCCAAAAGTCTGGTGAAATGATCGATGTTGCGGCATTCGTTTTCATTTCCCATAATTCATTCGCCAAAATATGCTATGCCAAATGTGCTATGTATTATATTGATTAAACCACCCCTATTTACTATATTCAGAAGATTCCTCACATGTTCAATGACTTAATTCATGGGTCAACTTTTTGGGATTCCTGCTAAAAATATTTTGCTGCCGCTTATGTCCATTCTTCCCTAATTCTGACAGAGACATCAGTAAGATAGATGATGTTGCACTTAAACATAACATGAAACGATTACAGACGGTTTTCGACAGGCTATCGTGCGCGCTTTCTCATTTCAAATCACACTAAGTTCTTTGTACCAGAGGTCCTGACTTATTAAAGACGATAGTCTTTTTTGGGGACCTTCAACGCAAAAATTTTGGTCTGTCTGTCTGTCTGTCTGTCTGTCTGTTTGTCTGTCTGTCTGTCTGTCTGTCTGTCTGTCTGTACATTTGTCTGTTTGTCCACTCTATACGGCATCTGGTACTTGAAATGGCCAACCTCATCCGCAGCGCCCACCAGTGTTGCTGAAGATTGAGCGTTCATGCTTGTGCAATCGTCAATTAAAAAGCCATCATTGCGCATGTCTGTGGAACCATAACAACACGTATATATTCCGCATGTGCGTCTTTTACTAGAAAAGCATACATTAGTAATAATAAGGGCCGTAGCGCTTATCACGCTGCGCTGACCATGCAATGCTTGCCCGGAACAGGGAGTGTTTCCAACGCTTTGCTAAGGTGGTGGAATCTACCCGTCGCCTTGCGTTCTGCGCTTTATAACCTCTGAGATGGGCGCGCACACCCCTCTCAAAGCCACACGCTTTGTTTTGTAGGAAGACTGCCAGATGGCACTCAGGTCTCACGTGCGACATGATTTGATGTTCTTTTTTCGCCTTCGCTGTACGCTCGAGGCACTCAAACGCAGTGCCTACAGAATACCACTCACCGACTTTCTCGCGCAGAACACCAAATAAATGTCCTGTTCACTCTCTCCACACGCAAGACTATCGTCTTTTGACAACATTTGCAGAAACATGGAGATACGGGGCCAATTTTTTACAATGGGGGTCCATATATTTCCTCACACTTAACTATTTCGCATCAATACACGGGTCCCTGATTTATTCAGTGAGTTACATTTAGATCTATGAACATGGATCCGTTTAAATTGAATGTTTGTAGTATTCACATTGCCACGGAACTAGGCATGTTTACAATTAACAGGCTAAGCTTACTCTGATGCAGCTGCTGTGCACGCATGCTGCGCCGCAGGACAAGCTTGGCGTACTTACGCTAAGCACGGGTGAACTCTTCCAATGGGTCGCACCACTCTGTGGGCACTTAGTGCTCTTTTTATATTTACTTGATATGCATGCTTGCGCGTCGTATAATATACACGTGAATGATCGTACACAACACTAGCGCAATGTACCCGTGCCACAAAGATGGAGAGTAGTTGACTAATTGCAGCATTGTGATTGACAGTTGTTACTGTCGCGTTATAATGCACTGATAATCGCACATTAGTATGGTCACACAAAATTTAAGACTTGAAATAAAAGCAAGCGTCCTTCATACTTTGTCGGTAAAAAAAGCATAGCCCCCGGTTCTTGCTGAGTGGCAGAGTGTTATTTAAAAGAAGCTAATAGCACAGCAGGGGTGTTGCTAGGATTTATGCGTGCAAGGGAACAGAAAGAGGAAAAAAGGGGGCCTGACGCAATTTGTATGTACATTTTTGCCTGTAGTTGCATACGTGCGGATCCGAATCGCAAGCTTTCTTTCTCATTTTGCGAAATGGGCCAAATCCTGACCCGAAAGTAGCTCAAATGACACTCAATTGGCTCATACATACGTTCACGTTTCCTCTAAAACAGTAATATCAAAACACTACTTATAAATATTACTGTTCTCGAAAAACGTTGAAAGTATGTATATGTCAAGGCAGCGTTAGTTGAGCTTGTTTCGGTTCTAGATTTGCCCCATTTTGAATTAAAAATATCTCCTCAAACGAACATAAAAAAGGGTGGGAGATGTGTCAAATATGGAACAACCTCCTTGCCAACCTTCCCTAACTTTTTATTTATATCTATGTTCCGCAAGCAACAAATTTTGACTCCGAAATGTCGAAACAATGCCGCAATAACGCCTCACCCGGAAAAAAAAAATGTACATTACGAAGGCTACGCATTTGCCACCTGCACACGTTAGTGGCAAAAAAAAAGACTTTGAAGCGCTGCTAGCAAATAAATATGTTGTCAAGCATGAAATATTACACTATATCTTGGAGGCTTGACATAGCTTGGAAATTATATCATAAAACGGTACTGCTATGTGTTTCGGTTTCGGTTTTGAGGTCTCGGGGCAACTGCGCATCGCCATCGTCAACAGTCAGACTTTGAATCGGGTGGTAACATGTCGTGTGCGTGTTTGGTGCAGGCTGACGGTGGTTTATTATTTTACTATTCACTTGCTTTGTCAGGGACGCGTACTTATACGGCTTGCACAGTTTAACTCACGCTTACAGTAGATACAGTACGTGTCACTGCAATCTGTGGCGTGTCGGCAAGTACAGAACTACTTCGGTGCGGCGGAGTGTGTGTCCTCTGTCAACGGCTTTCGTTGAAGCTTGTGCACGCCACAAGCAGAGTGTTTTCGATCAAGCAATCAACGGACTGTACGCTGGGAGCTACATGGAGAACGCTTTTGGATTTCATGCTATTGCTGAAAAGGTAAGCTTTCGTGCATGCGAACAACGAAGTGCAGAAGTGCGTGCCTGCCTGCCAACTCCCGATCTGCCGCGATACTCGTAATTGCAGGAAGCGGCCGTCTCATGGCGCCGGTAGCTTCGTGACCTTCGCTCGCTGTGTGCTTATCAGCTGCGATGTCTCAACAGTCGCAGTGTTCGTGAACCTCGCTTTGGGGCATGGTTAAAGAAAACGGGGGGATGTGCCCCGCGCAGATAACCTTACGGCATTCGGCAGCGGGTGAGAAAACAAGGGGGGGGGGGGGCTGAGCGAGCCGAGGTGGGCGAAAGAAATGGCATAATAATAATAACGAAGCAGATCAACGGTAAAAGAGGCGCCAGTTGTCAGTTAGCGGGACTGCAGTGGACAAATGGGGCGCGTTTATCACGCGGGAGAAAAAAAAATCCAGATTTCAATGACTGAAGATAGGGGTGCGTTTTTAATGCGAGTAAATACGCTATTGAAAGCAACAATTGAAAAATACTTAAACTTTGTATCAGTACCACTTTGATGCCTGCGCTTTGCAGCGGGGTGACGTGTTTTGTTAAATATCGTGCAGCTAACCAAAGAATTTATATGTACCTTGTTTAATCAGTGATTCGCGCTTTTTATGCCTTGCTAGGTTTGTTTATATTTATACTAGTATATCGTAAATAATTAGGATATAGAAATATTGATCTGCTTTAATAAGGGATTGAACAGCCACACTCAATTGCACACATCTTTTTGCATTTTTGAACCTTTGTACTGCGGCACATAGAATATTGTAGAATAGAATATTTCTGTATATTTTGGTGTGGGGTTTTGCACTGTGATTGATTGATTGATTGGTGGGGTTTAACGTCCCAAAACCACTATATGATTATGAGAGACGCCGTAGTGGAGGGCTCCGGAAATTTTGACCACCTGGGGTTCTTTAACGTGCGCCCAAATCTGAGCACACGGGCCTACAACATTTCCGCCTCCATCGGAAATGCAGCCGCCGCAGCTGGGAATCGAACCCGCGACCTGCGGGTCAGCAGCCGAGTACCTTAGCCACTAGACCACCGCGGCGGGGCGGTTTTGCACTGTGGTTACATATGAAAGCTTAGCCAAAGTGTACCAACAAACACGCACACAAAACTTTCAGTTAGACTGATACAGCACAGATGATAATGGTGTAGGCATAGTTAGCCACTACAGAACACGCTCGCAAAAAACAAATGAGGATGGCGACACAGGTGGCTGTAAATGAAAGCAAGCAGACCTAACAGCTCTTGTCTGTTTCATGCATTTTGTCTGTGCAGGTTTCATCCTTACGAATGTAAACACACTGATCCAACTAATAAGCCCTCCATGCATATATTTCTTTTAGCTACTTCTCCAATATGTCGTGCATTTTTTAAATTACACATATTTATGGTCCAACAGTTCAGAGCTTATTGAGCATATATTTAACTTACTTATGGTACATTATCTGTTGCATGGCTGTTTTTATGAATTAAAAAAATTCAACTGCGAATGAGCTGCTTATGCATGCACTCGAAGAATAGGATGAGCACGTCTTATTCATTTTTGAGAGTAGTCAGTTTTACTCGTGGCCTAAAGTAATCATTTTGTTTACCAATAAGCAACCTGTTAAAGACATAAAATTATCGAGTACACCAAATTTATGTAACTGGAGAAGAAATTTAGAGGTGAGCTTCCACAAATACACAGTGCTGTGTTTCCAGCAGCAGTTGTCATATTGTAAGTGCTGTTGATCCTTCCATATTGGGGAATGCTCGATGTTTTACACTATTTTCACACAGTAGATTGTACATCTGTGACGTGTACATGTCTATACAACGATTCTTCAAAGTAAATGATAAATGTTGCTACTTTTCTGTCTGAATGGGTTTATATAATTTTTTGTATCACCCATTGTAGTGGCCTATTAGTTAGGGTATTCTAGCTTAGCAAGAAAACTTGGTATAAACGCTGAAATTTGAGCTTCCCAGTATATTTCAAGCTTCTTGGTAGGTGCATGATTCAAGAGAGAAGCACTTGCATTCGTACACTAATATGCACAGATGCTTGTAAAAGTGAATAGTGGTAAAGCTGAAAGTGGGGAAGCAGGAGCTTTTTATTATATGACACATTATAATGAGGTTCTGATTGTTCCCAGTATTTTTTAAATGCTTAGTTGAATGTTGTGCATCTCTTACATGCAGAATGTTGAAAGGAAAGCTCACTATGTCTTCTACGATGGACTGGGTGCTGACAATGCAGTGCACTCATCACAACCTGAAAGCAGCTGTCCTGGGCTCACGACCTCACTCAAAGGGTCGCAGCAGTGGTGGACGCTACTCATAGGGTGCACCAAATATCTTGTACATTTTAGGAACATTCCTCTGATGGGAAAGGCTTCATCTCAAGCTATGTGTCCTATATACCTATTTATATTTCCAATATAAGTATCAGTTTGCCATCAGATCAACAGCAGTACGTGTAGAAAACTGTACAATGCATAATGTTAGAGTTGTATGATAAACTGCAGATGGCCTAGATGTCTCCAGCTTAAAAGGTTGATCCACTAATGGGTCAATTCATGCCAAACATCCCAGCTATTTTAGCGACCATCTCAAATGTATTAAAAAAATTGTGATGATTTACTGCATTGAAAACAGTGAAACAGTAAAATAACTTAGAAAGAAAAAAATTTTCGGTCACGTAGTTGCCTTCTTAACTTACTGGAATGTTGTTTCTGTGTGGTTTGGGGGAAGGTAGTTTAAAAGTACTGCTCATTGCTTCGATACCAAAATTTGTCTACATGTTAAGTACAAGTTCGTGTGTAAAGTGTTTGAAGTGCAGTAATATTAGTGCAATTTCACTGGCACATACGCCTCCAGGACTAACAATGTGCTTGATACGACTGGTTGGTGCTGTATGGTAGACAAAGAAAGTGCTTAACAGCGCAAGGGACAAGGGAAAGAAGAAATGAGAACAGAGCCCTGAACAAACAATCAAAGTTCATTGCAAACCAACTGCAATATATAGAAAACAGAATCTGCGCATAACCACGCACCATAAGCAGAATCGCACATACATGCACCATACGGCCTACCTTATCAACAACCGGTCATGTAAATGGACCCAAGATAACTAACTTCACAGCAGTTAAAAAAAATTGAGGGTACGCTAACACAGGAAGCACCAAGTTGTTGAATATAGAAAGCTTCACTAATCTCGTGCTCGCGCCGACTTTTATATCCCCCGTGATCAAACACTTGTCAAGAATTGGCTGACAACAAGACTTATTACAATGGTCTGCCAAGTGGCTGGGAAGGAAACCTTTTAGAGAGTTAGCGTACTCCCTCAACCGATCATTCATGCATCGCCCTGTTTGGCCAATGTAACCATGCCCAAAAGTAAAAAAATATCTTGTAGAGAATCGTTAAAACACATTCAAGATGGCACGTAGCGTGTTTTTTAGTGCATTCTTCTTTCTTAGGTCCTTCGCTGTTGACCCTGTGACATAGCCCAGCGAGTTTATCGCATGCGCAGAACACAACTTTTACATCTATTTTGCCAGTGACCTTCTTTAGCCTTTGGGAAACTTCGTGTATGTAGGGAATAACAGCCTTGCTAGAATGAGGCTTGTTCAGTTAGCTGTTGCTTTGTCTCTTATCAGACACTCTTAGTGACGTTAGGAGAGTCTCGGCAATGAAAGTTAGCTCGGGATTAGAAAAGCCTCCTTGTTAAAGGCAGTGAATTTGGAGCGAGAAACTGCACTCTATGTGGCGGTGACAAGAGCCAGTTAAAATTGCCTTTAGGCAGGAAAAAGCGATGCTTCACTTGACCTGCTTCAAATGGGTGGACGTAAAAAGGAGGTTCTTTTTTGAGCATGACTCGTACCGCCAACATACATGATGAACAAAAAAAAGCATTTTTAATTCTAGACATCGTAGCTTGTCGTCAGAAATAAACTCCCACATTAATTCTAGTTTCTTCATTTTACACCCGAAAACATCAAATATCTCATCGGTGGTTCGCCGAGAGTCCGATTGATCGATGCGGTAAAACACTAAAAAGTCGTCAACGCAGTCGAACACTTTAACTGTACTCGTGTGATCAAAGTTAGCCATGAGACTTTTTTCATACCGCGCGAGTAAAAAGTCACAAAGAACCGGTGCTAAACTTGAGCCATTGCACATATGTGCACCGGTGAGACATTTGACATTTTTTGGCGTGAAATGATGCAACTGGAATTAAAGTCGGAGTTTAATTCATGACGACAAGTTACGATGCCTAGACTTGGAAATGCTTTTTTGGTTGACCATGTATATTAGCGGTACGAACTTTGCTCAAGGAACAGCCTTCTTTTTACGTTCACCAGTTCTAAGCTAGTCAAGCGAAGCATGGCTTTTTCCTGCCTAAAGGCAATTTTAACTGACTCTTGTCGCCGCCAGATAGAGTGCAGCTTCTCGTTCTAAGTTCACTGCCTTCAACAAGCAGGCTTTTCTAATTCCCTGCTAACTTCTATTGCCGAGACTCTCCTAACGTCACTAAGATTGCCTGATAAGACACAAAGCAAGAGCTAACACAACAAGCCTCATTCTAGCAAGGCTGTTATTCCCTACGTACACGAAGTTTCCCATAGGCTAAAGCAGGTCGCTGGAAAAATAGGTGTAAGAGTTGCGTTCTGCGCACGCAACAAGCTCGCTGGCCTATGTCGCAGAGTCAACAGCGAAGGACCTAAGAAAGAAGCATGCACTAAAAAACACGCTATGCACCATGTTGAATGTGTTTTAGCGGTTCTCTACAAGATATTATTTACTTGTGGGCATCGGCCAAACAGGGCGATGCCTCAATGATCGGTTGAGGGAGCAGGCTAACTCTCTAAAAGGTTTCCTTCCCAGCCACTTGGTAGACCATTGTAATAAGTCTTGTTGACAGCCAATTCTTGACAAGTGTTTGATCACGGGAGATATAAAAATCGGCGCGAGTACGAGATTAGTGAAGCTTTCTATATTCAACAACTTGGTGCTTCCTGTGTTGGCGCACCCTCAATTTTTTTAACTGCTGTGAAGTAAGTTATCTGGGGTCCACTTATATGACCGGTTGTTGATAAGGTAGGCCGTATGGTGCATGTATGTGCAATTCTGCTTATGGTGCGTGGTTATGCGCAGATTCTGTTTTCTGTATATTGCAGTTGGTTTGCAATAAACTTTGCTTGTTTGTTCAGGTCTCTGTTCTCGTCTCTTCTTTTCTTTCTTGTCATTTGTGCTGTTAAGCACTTTCTTTGTCTACTACGCCTTCAAGAACTTAGCCAACATGTGTTATTTTTGTATTTTTTCTATTGTAATACTACACTTTCTATGAATGTCTGACTAATGAATACTAACTACACAAAAAGTATATTTTGAGGAAATAGTATTATGAGACTTCTTAAGCTGCTAAACATTACGAGAAAAAATTACGAATTTTGCAGAATCGTCATTTTCGTTTATATCTAGACGCGATTTGCACTGTGGAGTGGTCCAAATGAATATGACTTTCAAACCTAAATCGAAAGGAAAAAAAGGTATTTTCATGTGCCAATTGTTATCATTACATTTTTTTGTTTTAAGGAAGAAAATAAGTTTTGAACTTTCCCATTAAGGAAAATAGGAAATTTCAAGGTGGCAGCTGTCGTATGACCAAATGGGAAGATAGGCACCAATGGGAATGTAAAAAAATATTTTCTTCCTTAAAACAAAAATGTAATGACGGTATTTGAAAAGAAGTGTTCATTTGCTTTCAATTTATGTATTAAAGTAAATTTTAGTTGAGCCACCACATGGAATAAATCGCATCTCAATATGGACAAAAATTACGATTTGGTATTATTTATTATTTTTTCTTATAAAGTTTACCAATTTGAGAGGTCTCAAATATTTTTTTCTCAAAATATACCTTGTGTGGAGTAGGTATTCACTACACAGATATTCATACAAACTGCAGTATTGCTATAAAGAAATTGCAAACATAACACATTTTGGATAAATTCTTAGAAGCATATGTGCCAGTATAGTTGCAATAATATTACTGAGCTTCAAACACCTTACACAAGAACCTTCACTCAACATGTAGACCAAGTTTGGTATAGAACGTACTTTTAAAATAAATTTTTTCACACACACCCAAACGACATCCCGGAAAGTTTCGAAGGCAACCACGTGACCAAACATTTTTTTCTGTCCGAAATATCCTACCGTTTCACGGCTTTCAACACAATTAATCAGCACAATATTTTTCAGATGCATTTGAGATGGTCCCCAAAATGGCTGGGCACTTGGCATGAAATCACCCTAACAGCGTGTCATGAACACAGAAAAAGGTCCTATGCTTATTAAGCCCTTTATTTACCAAAAAATATACTGAAAGTGCCTCCTCTGAGGCACTGTATAGTGCTGCTTTTTTTTCACAGTTCTAAGGCAACTGCACGTGCTATTGTTGTTTACATGTACAGCAGCAGCATTAATATGTAGTAGAACTCGCTGTTGGGATAGTTGGTGCAAGTTTGCAATAAATATTAGTCAATTTTGCGCCATAATGACGACCACACAAACGAAGAAAACACATAAACGGAATGGGCACTCATTTGCAATTGTTGATTTCTTGAGGAAACAGGCTGATATAAACCCACTTTTCGTCAACGCTTGTGCAACCTGCTCTGGCCGTCCCTTACCTAATCACGCTATAGGACACATGATCGCTAGATACCGTGCTTCCAGCTCATACATGATGAGTGAAGTTTTGCTAATGCGATTGATACCCCTTTTCTTTTGTGAAAGCCCATCGAAATGGCTCTAGGTGTGAATCCACATGAAGTCACATGCGCTCTTGAACGGCCACCGTCGTTATTCTTTGCCGTAAGGGCGTGTTCCCTCGCTCGATCATTGACGCAGTGCCTCGTCGTCTGGCTAACATGTGTCTTTCTGCACGATAGGGGTATCTCGTAAACCACTTCAGTGGCATACTTCGTGAATGGCCACGCATGCTTCTTTTTACAGCCTTTCAGCTGCTCGGCATGATTTTCAGCGATGCACCGGCGCAACTTTGCTAGTTCGTTAGGGGCACGAACTCCATCACTACTTCATGCCGACTCGCCACCTTTTTAAGGTTGTGTGTATGAATATATGCTATATTATAAATATATGCTACAAACAGCTGCTAGTGAGCACCCGTTCTGCCCATGTGTTTTCTTTGTGTGGTCGTTTCCTCACGAAATTGACTATTCAATTCAGGCATTCATGTCTATTTACAGCACATGTTTAATGTCTGTAGCACAATATTACATGCTATTTTTGTATTCTATTTGCATGTTCAAGAGACCAGCAGCCGCGCCAATTGTGTCAATTGGATACAATTTCCTAATTTTGCACAAAACCATTATGAAATGCCCAACCAGCTGCAATTATTTCTCAGTATTGTTAATTTTATCAAGAAACATAAAAGCCATTATTCAACGTAAGTTTGTGCATCACTATCCAATTGATTAATGTGTGCAGTTTAATGTCCTAAAGCCACCATTTGATTATGAGACGCCTTAGGGGAGGGCTCCAGAAATTTCGGCCGCCTGGGGTTCTCGTGCACCCAAATCTAAGCAAATGGGCCTACAGCATTTTCGCCTGCATGAAAACTGCAGCTGAGTACCTTGGCAACTAAACCATCGAGGCGGATTCATCATCATCCAATCTAATACAGATGCGCCAACTGCAATTATAACTTTTAATTGATTATATTCTAACCTCACAGCAAAAGAAAAGAGTAGAACGGTTTAAAAGAAAATTCTCTCTCCTTTTCTATGACGTCCAAAACGCTTTTTAAGTCCCTTTTGCCAGAGTACGCTTTCGCTGTGCGGAAAAGTGTTTTATGATTTGGAAGTGGCTACTAATACTCGCTGTCACAGGGCACAAAATATTTTTTCCCTATATTACTCTGCCATGCAGATGCCAATCAATAACGAGTACTAGTATGAGTGCTGGCCGTCTTTCAGAGTGATTTATGAGGTTTTTGCAGCCTTAAGCGACAATAAAGAAAATCGTATGCGACTTTTTTTCTTTTCACCACCCCCTTGAGCTCCTCCTTTACGAATATCTGGAATTTCTGGGTTGCCTGTCAAACAGTTTGACAAGCTCGGCAAATACTACTGTGAGTTTTACCCCCGTATTTTAGAACGTCCCGTCACTAAATGCTTCGCCTTGACTTGAGAAAATTGATTCCAGCGCAGTCTCTAGGCAGAGTAAGTCAATCAATATCAGTGATAATCTGCAGCGATTCTCGAGAAACGCAGCATCATTTTTAGACAAGCGGTGGCGCTGTGCTCAGCTTCTTCAAATAAGGACGAGATTTAGTCGAGGAGCGTTCGTAAATAGGGAGGTTAGCATTGTTTGCACTGTGGGACAGTTCAAGAGTGCTTTTATTGGAATAGCTGCGCTCTCGTATATTTTGAATGAATTAGCAGATGTCAAATAAGTTCTACATATATTTTTCCTTTTGTGTGAGTCAGTCTAATTTGTTGTACTACTGTAAATTTGGAGCCCCACCGTGGTGGTCTAGGGGCTATGGTACTAGGCTGCCTGACCCCCAGGTCGCGGAATCGAATCAAGGCTGCGGTGGCTGCACTTCCGATGGAGGCAAAAACACTGTAGGCCCGTGTGCTCAGACTTGGGGGCATGTTAAAGAACCCCAGGTGGTCGAAATTTCCGGAGCCCTCCACTACGACGTTTCTCATAACCATATGGTGGTTTTGGGATGCTAAACTGCACATATCAATCAATGCTGTAAATATTGAATATTAGGCTCAAAAATGCTGCGTTTGTTTTTCCTGAAACCTGCTCCAAATTTAAATTTTCTCCCTGGAAAAGCAAGATATGATGCCCAAAATATTGCTCCAGATGATAGCTTGGCTGCTCCACTTCTGCTAGCTGTAAGTGGTTACTCTTTCACCTTGCTTTTGTGTGTCCATTTTATGTTCTTTGATGTTGCATTGTTTCAGGGAGACATATGTGATGCGCTTGATATTTTACATCTTTAAATCAATTATTCTGCATGGTTAATATCTAGTGACACTGTTAAGCTATTGTAACTTTGCCTATTGTTTTCACTCCTGTATTATTGTTTCTCCAGTATTATGAATGTCTGAACACACAAGGGTTATTGTGAAATGAAAATGCCATTTTAAGACTGTTTTGCCATTACATTCATTAGAATATCACTAGCCTTGCATAATATGCATAAGGCATGCCACAACACATGCAAACTGTGACATATCAATGAGGCAATTGTAGTGTGCATTGATATAATATTTCAGTATATTGGAGGAATAAGGCATGCTGCATTGCACTACTCTTCTTGCTGTTTGTATGCTTGACTGCACTGTGCTTTTGTGCTGCATTGAAGCGTGTTAAAATTAGTTCTTTTTTAAGTGCAAATAAAGGCTCTTCTGTTGTACTTTCATATGCATGCATCAGTAGTTAGAGCTCCATGCTGTACCATTGATGTCTTATTTTCGGTCTTTTGTAGCAAATGGCATTCTGTTCTGCACAATTGAAAAAGGCTTTTGATTAAGGTACAGTTTGTCTCTGAAGCCTGTATGTGCTCTGTGTCTAATAAAATAAAGCTTGATTTCATTTTGCATTATGGCATGACTTTGTGAACGTTCTGTTATGTGTGACAGCTCATTTTGAGTGATGCCTTCGCATTCAGCTAGGATTACATGCTATATGTGAGAGCCTTATATGCCGTGCTTCATATATGCACCATAAAAGCTGTGCTAGGGCCAGGATTACCACACTGGGGCAGGAGCCACTACAATAGGACATCTGCACATGGATAGTAAAGGGTAAGCTTTAACGTGCTTCCACAGGGGCCTACTGGAAAGGTGTAACACTCGAATCATGGTATTTTTCGCATGGGTGTTGGGGCATTATTCAGCATGAACACCCCCACACCCTTTTTGCTGTTTGGGAGAATTACACCCTTACACTACTTTTGTTTTTTAAGGGTGTTAGGGTGTCAGCAATATTACACCCTTACGCCCTTATGATTATTTGGGTGTGCATTCGCTTTTACACCCTCACTCCCTTAAGGCCACTTGGGCGTTTATTTGCTTTTACACCCCAAAAAATGTTTGTGCCATAGGGTGTAAATTCGGAAATCCGCCCACGGTAATAGGTGTAGTCCTGCTTGATACACCCATTTCGTGGGGTGTTGGGGTGTGAGTTATAGACACTATAAAACACCTATATGGGTGTAATTTGGTTTACAGTGTAGCTCACAAGGGATGGGGGGTGAGGGGGGATTAAAAGGGTGGGAATAAAAGTGTAGAGAAAGAGACATGAGGGAAGCCAGAGTGAGACGACATATCGAGGGAATAGGAGTAAAAATGAAACAAAACATTCGAACGCAAACACCCCGTACATCCAACCGCCATTGAGCGCACCTAGTAGTTTGGCAAGTATGTATGAGTGATTCTTAAGAGGGAAAGGAAGATAAAATTGAGTCCCGTTACTGTCTGCGATTGAGCAAGTAGGCGCGCTCAGTGGCAGTTGGATGTACGGGGTGTTTGTGTTAGAATGTTTTGTTGCGTTTTACTCCTTGTCGTTGCGCGGACGTGTATGCATATACCAACACTGCCGGTGGTCTCTCGTCGTCTTCGCCCATCTACGTAATGGTCGCAAATAAGCGACAACGCAAGGAGCAAGTTTTTTTGGCGTGGCAGTGCGCATTTGCCCTCGGTGATGCGAGGCGCTCTAGTGCGATGCGCGCTGTTGGCGTGAATGGTGGCGTCTCGCACTCCGTCGCGCCGCTTCGGGAAGCGACGAGCTACAGCGTCGATTGATGTGTTGCCTGGAAGGCGAAAGAAATGCGCAGCAGGCTGTATTGTACAGCGGTAGTGGTTTCGTTTCGGTGTACCTCTTTGCAGCCGCGAACTGCACGGTTGCCCGAAAATGAGCGCCAGCCAGCATCCTGGCGTACGCTTCCGCGCTCGCACGCGGACGGGTTCTCACGCTTCGGCCAATGGGAGGGAGAGAGATGGGTCGTGCGGCGAAGCCGCTTTTGCCGATCTCCGGCAGGAGCGCAGTTTCGCTCCGTCAGTCGAGGTGATCGGACGCACGCAGCATGGCCCGAACTAAACAAACCGCGCGCAAGAGTACTGGAGGCAAGGCTCCGCGTAAGCAGCTTGCTACCAAGGCTGCTCGCAAGAGTGCCCCTGCCACAGGCGGGGTGAAGAAACCTCACCGTTACAGGCCTGGAACCGTGGCCCTGCGTGAAATTCGCCGATACCAGAAGTCGACCGAACTGCTGATCCGCAAGCTTCCCTTTCAGCGCCTGGTGCGGGAAATCGCTCAGGACTTCAAGACGGACCTCCGTTTCCAGAGTTCTGCCGTGATGGCCCTACAGGAAGCTAGCGAGGCCTACCTCGTTGGTCTTTTCGAAGACACCAACCTGTGCGCCATCCACGCTAAGCGCGTCACCATCATGCCAAAGGACATCCAGCTGGCTCGGCGCATTCGCGGTGAGCGCGCCTAAGTTGGGCTGCTCCCTGCGCTTCGGTCGACAGGCAAGCAACAACAAACGGTCCTTCTCAGGACCACCAACGTGTCTGCTTTGGCTACGAGACCACTCCAGGCCACGTACTCCGGCCGCACCCTCTTTTGCTGTCATGTTTTGTACGTACGTGGCTGCCGTTGTCTAGCGCGCGGAAGAACGGAACGTCGGCGCGTCGTTATTACGAAGAAATGGCTCAGCTTTGACAAATTCAAGGTAAAAGTGTGTATCATTATGAGTAGACAGAGAAAAGGTAGGCTAGCTTCAGTCGGTGTGTGTGCAGCAGCCGTGCTGCGACCCTGTGGTGTGTCAATTTCATTTATGTGTTTACCTTTTTGCCCGCCGCTTGTAAGGTGTTTTTGAGGGCTTCTGTTTGCGTAACGCCATGGTGACTTGGGCTGCTGGACCCCGGCGCAACTTTTGGGTGCACTCGTAGGAGGTGATGAAGTTTTACCGAGAGACGAAATAAACAATTGTATCGGGCCAGTTGGTAAGGATCCATCTCGCTAGGAAGCGCAGCCACTATTACACAGACCTCACAACACAAGCGCTTAACTTCAACTGAACTTTCATTGCAAACGTCAGAGTTTATAAAGGGGGTGAACAGAGAAAAAGAATAGTAAAAGGTAGACAACAAAAAGCACACGTGCCAGTCCCGCACATTACTGTCTGTTATTCTCTATCACCCCATCCAAAAAACAGTTCTTTCCGCGTGAGCGCGATAGAGAGTGCACTAACACACTCGAAATCATCGCGTGTCATTTCCTTTCATTTCTTTTGAAGCTGAACAAGTTTTTGTGCCATATTCTGGACAATTTTTTTTTTTTTTTTTTTGCAATAAACGTTTAGTTGAAGTTAAGCGCTTGTGTTGTGTGTTCTGTGTAATAGTGGCTGCGCTGCCTAGCAAGATAGACGAAATAAATTGTGTTAGAAGCACCAAATGGAATGCGCTAACGGCGGGTTCTCTCTCTCTCTCTCTCTTTTTTTTTTACCTTACGTTTGTTTTTCTATTCAAAGGTATTAAATTTACTCTGTCCCTGTGCTGACCCGTTCAGGTGTCATCGTAAGGATAGACGGTTACGTGTGGAGCTTTTTTTTTTTTTTTTTTAATGAGAAATGACAACGCTTACATGCTCTTTTCTGTCTTTTTCGGTGCCGAGCTGCGTGATTTGGTTGTCTCTTTGCAGCATTTGGCGTCGCGCACTTGTGGCTAACTGATGTCGCGAGGAAATATATATAAAGTATAGAAAAACAAACACGCTTGAGGGTACGAACAGAGCCATCGTGACTGCGAAGCGAAACACGGCCGCGTCACCTGTTTGGGTGGTCCTTAGAAGGACCGTTTGGGGAATGCGGCGAGCGCGCGGAAGGGGTGCTCGCTTACGCCTTCTTCTCCGTCTTCTTTGGAAGAAGCACGGCTTGAATGTTGGGCAACACACCGCCCTGCGCGATGGTGACGCCGGAAAGCAGTTTGTTCAGCTCCTCGTCGTTGCGGATGGCGAGCTGCAAGTGACGGGGGATGATCCGGGTCTTCTTGTTGTCACGAGCGGCGTTGCCCGCCAGCTCGAGCACCTCGGCGGCCAGGTACTCGAGTACGGCAGCCAGGTAGACCGGAGCGCCAGCTCCGACGCGCTCGGCGTAGTTTCCCTTGCGTAGGAGGCGGTGAATACGGCCCACGGGGAACTGAAGCCCCGCGCGGCTAGAACGGGTCTTGCTCTTGCCTTTCGCCTTGCCGCCCTTGCCACGTCCGGACATGGTGTTGCTTTTCGCTTGGTACGACGCCGGTTGCCGAAAACAAGAAAGCTGCTGCCTTCTGAGATGAGAGCCGTGCTCGAATGGTTTCCGTTGCCACCATCGCGCGCCGCCGCTCGCGGGGAACGGATGAGAGTGTGAGAGAGAGAAGCCGTGCGAACCAATGGGGCGCGCGCGTTGTGCTGATCTCGTCAACACCCCTCGCTCATATTTAAGCGCGGCGAGACGGGGGGACACGCGCATTCGACTCTGGTCTCGCGTGCGTGTTGTGTGAAATCATGCCTCCCCAACCGTCTGGCAAAGCCGTCAAGAAGGCCGGCAAGGCGCAGAAGAATGTGCGCGCCACGGACAAGAAGAAGAAGAAGCGCCGCAGGAAGGAGAGCTTCTCCATCTACATCTATAAGGTGCTGAAGCAGGTGCACCCCGACACTGGTGTCTCCAGCAAGGCCATGTCCATCATGAACAGCTTCGTGAACGACATCTTCGAGCGTATCGCCGCCGAGTCGTCACGCCTTGCTCACTACAACAAGCGCTCGACCATCACGAGCCGGGAGATCCAGACCGCGGTGCGCCTGCTGCTGCCCGGAGAGCTGGCCAAGCACGCAGTGTCCGAGGGTACAAAAGCCGTCACCAAGTACACCAGCTCCAAGTAGGCGTGCGTCGTGGGCCACAGCGAGCAACGACAAATCAACGGCTCTTCTCAGAGCCACCCAAATTGTCTGCGTCGGCATAGGGGTTGTGCTGAGAGATTCGGCTCCGAATCCATCCTCTTCTCTCTGTTGAACACCGCTAGCAGGAGCGTTGGTGTGCCGCGCTCGACGTGTGTGCTCGGGGAGGTTGAACAGGTAAATTAGAGAAGACCGAGTGCGCGGAGAAAAGTGCCACAAGTACGGTAATGGAGGGAAAACAAAACCAGGAGCGTGGTAATTAAAAAAAAAAAAAAAAACAGGGGGAAGGTGGCCGCTTCTCTCAAAAAAAGGTAACATGAACTCGAGTGTGTTCAGCTCTTGGGAAATGATAGAATAGGAAACTCGCGTCAGCGCTTGCCCGAGCAACTCCGACATGTCGGGCCAAATATGAAGGGGTATACACGGTATGCAGTGCATGCGGAGAGAAGGAAACTGCCGAACACTTGATAATGCTATGTAAAGGGCTTCACCTTATAGTTTAGAATGATGGCGCAGAGTTTTTCAAAAGCACCGGGGTTTAGAGACGGGGGAGGGCAAAATAGACTTTAGGCGGGTAGAATTAACTAGAAGGTGGTTATCTTATTGGTGGCTAAAGTCAAGGCAAGAGTGAAAACTAAACCATTCACTGCAAAGCACCGCGGTCCTATACTTCACTATTTAAAGAGAGAAAAAAAACAAGATAAATGTAGCTGTTTGTTAGGTCAGCATTATGGCTAGGTGGTGATAGCTGCCGCCCGATGTGAAGGGTACAGCCACATTCATCAGACAGCGCAGAGTTCCTTCTCTGCCACGCCATTCATTTGTTTACGAAATTGGGGCATTTATTTCTTGAGAGCGCAGGGCAGGCCCGTTTCGAGACTGTAGGAGGAGTGAATGTAGCTTAAAGTGCGTGGCGCGGTGAAAAATGTGCGGAAGCATTGATGCAAGAAAAGATAGGGGAGAAATATATAGACGCATGTGACAATAGCTGTAGAAGCAGAAAAGCGTGGCGGCGGACTGCATGCTAATTATTGTCCGAAAGCAAAGTATCGACAGCCCGAGTGAAGGAAAAAACAAAACTGTGCGTACGCATGACAGGGGTACCACGCAGGTGATTTATATAGTGCACAAAGAAGTACGAAATCCAGTAAAGAAAGGCGGTCGACACGAGGTATGGGCATTTCCCGTTTTCGCACCGAGTGCTCCGTTTGCGCGTCGCCGAAAGAAACATAGCCAGGCCGGCCAGCAAACGACACTGCTCGGCTTGACGTTTACATAATCACACGGTGTAGCGGAACACTGTGTTCTCTTCGAAAGAACAAATGCGCCTGTGCTAGGCACAAATGAGTGGTACGTTCCATTCGGAATGTGGTGGGAAACTTACCTTAAATGAATGAGCGGACGCACCGTTTATTTCCGCTTTGTTTTAGATTACTGACTATGTTCGGCGGGTCGACAGTGCATTTGTATGAAGCTTTCAAGCGCGATCATTTTGTAATTTCGCATCGTGCGTCCCTGCCACAAGTTCGGGGAAGGAATACTTTCAATATGGGAACCCTCATGATTGTGAAAGATGAAACTGCGACTACTTAAACACACTTGCACCACAGAAATGGCACGCGCAGTTTGGTATTGGGGCACGTGAGAAGGGAATACAATAGATGGGCATTGGCGCGCATCTTTTTTTCTTATTGATATGATATGTAAGGAGATGTCGGCGCACCATTATGGCGCCGGCTACTCCTTGGCCGTTGAGTTAAACTTGAACACGTATCTTGAAGCAAAACGTACAAAGCAGTGCATGGAAAGTAGAAAACTCGGGCAGAGATATGCAAAGACACACTTACACTTATACGCACATATCAGAACACAATGGTAAGTAAATGTTCGAAAGTCAATGAATGAAGTCTCTGATATAATGTCCCTCGATAATATTCGGTCCACCAGCACAAAACAGTAGAGCACACGTCTGGTCCGTATAAAGATGCATTCGCTCGTGTGTACATAATTGTCGACACGTCATTCATTTCACAACACACACATGATGAGAGTCACGTGATACTGTACATAATAAGTACATTTGTTACAAATGAAAGTTCGTTATTTCTTAATACTTATCAGCAATCCCGCTGTCTTGTAAAGAACGTGTTGATGCTTTTAAAGCGTGCGACTGTAAAACTCGAGTAGGCCACGGACCCAGAAGTTTCTTCATGTTAAACGGTCTGCGGTCTAATGCCAACTGTTCGGACTTAAGACGGCGTCTCGTGATGTGGACAGTCTACGAGAAGGTGACATACGTCTTCATCTATCAATCCGCATTCGCATTCGGGACTTTCAGCTCTGCCGTGTCTGTGCAAAGAAAAAAAAAAAAACAAATGTTTTTGTGTATGCCGTGCCTAGCCTCAATCGGTCAATTAGAGTTTCCGATATTCTATCTAATGCCAGCGTAATTTTTAATTCAATAAATGGATCGATGTGGTATAAATCGCACCTCTTTGTACTTTGGTCAAACCAAGCAGTTTTGCTCATTCTGAAAGTTGTATTCTTTATAATACTACGCAATTCACTTTTTTCGAAATATTGGTTGCCACGATGTGTAGACCTACTTTGTGTGCTCTGGACGGCTCTGGAAGGCCAACTGCAAATCTTCTTTGCACAGCTGATGCCGTCCGGATAGTCGTTGATAGATTACTTAACAGGTTGTCAGCCTCCGAAGGTATTATGTAAGCGAAAGTACGCATGCGTAAAACATGCAGCGAACGAACACTCTTCCAACGCTGTAAAGAAGAAAGAATGCATAAAGGGTGGTGCATTTTACGCTCCAATCTCGTCCTATGTAAGGCGCTTTAGAGTTAGGGCTGTTTTGCCTGTAATTGCGTGACCCTTGCAGGGTTCCTCACAGTGCAACCGTGCACTTGAAACGGGCAGGTGTTGAACCACCCCGCAAGGAGATGGGGAAACTTCGCTGCGACCGGACCGCTTGACAGTCCGTGTTTACGGGAGGAGAGGCGCGCCCGAGAGGAGGTGCGCTCTCACTCTCTGCCGTCCCCGTGAATGCTGAAATGAGCGCGGTCGCGTTGCGTGGCTTCGGTGAAACTGCCGTATCGCGATATGTAGTGGAGCTGCCACAGTAAAATTTGAGACACGCGTAGCCAGCCAAAGGTGCTGTTACTTTGCCGAATTTCACGTGCCGGCGTCCACAACAACGCGAGCACGCTTTGTTTAGAAATTTCCGGCCATGAGGCCGTGCCCGGACCGCGTGTGTTAGTCCCTTGGTTTGGCGACAAGGATGGCGTCAAAGTGACGCCGTGAAACGGGTTTCGTGCGTGCAAATGAGGCATTGATGTGATTAGAGAGAAAGCGAGAACATAGAAAAGAAAAAAAAAAAAGAGGGGGGGGGGGCACACGCCGGGGACGAGTAGTCGCAAAGTGTTAAGTGTGCAGTTTATTTACGTGCGGCACACAGGTGAGCTGTTGCAGCTGTGAGTTTTGACAAATATTGCGTGTGTCATGTTCAGTGGACACGATGAAACGTTTTTTTTTTTAGCGAACGCGTTGTATCCGCTGGGCTTGTACGTACGCGTACATGAATTGTCGCTTACTCGGTTTGATGTCTCCTTGCCGCTGGGGCAGCTGATACGACTGATACGCCATTTTGCAGCAGTGAAGGGTGCGTGAATGAATGGGCAAGAAACTTAGCAACAGTAACGAGAAAAGAATTAAAAACAAACAAACAAACGAAAGCATGTTTGCCGTGTATATTCAATCTTGTAGTGCAGAAAAATAGTCAGTGCAGCAACCTGCGCGGCCAACGCGCTCCTCGCGAAGAAAAGAGGGAGAGAGAGACGAGCTGGCCGCCGACCAACCGGCGTGCGCCGTTCGCCTTCCTCCTCAGTCTCGCGGGCCGGCGCCGACACCGCGACTCGATCGTGTCGAGCATTCGCTTTCGATTCGCTCGCAGGATTTCAAGCTGGACGGTTGTGCCCTCGCGATCTCCGACTTCAGCGTAGCTCCCGCCGACTGGTTCGCCCTCCGCGGTCTCCTGATGCCGTGTAGCTCTCGCATTGTGGCACCCCGCCCTTGGACTGCTTCGACCGGATCCCCACTTTCCTATCTCCTTCTTTTTCCTCTCGTTGGCTGTCTTCTTCTGCTTCTACTTTCCTTCTATTCTTTTTATCCCTCCTTCCCCCCACCCCTATAAGGCACTGCGCCGTGTCGCCTGAAGGCAGACAGAAATTAGGTGCCTTTTTCCTCTTCATTGTAACCACTACCACCACCATTCGCTTTCCGGGCGCGTTTCGAAGCAGAAGCAGAAACTTCGGAAGCCGTCATGTCTGGCCGTGGCAAAGGTGGCAAAGGGCTGGGGAAGGGTGGCGCCAAGCGTCATCGAAAGGTGTTGCGTGACAACATCCAGGGCATAACCAAGCCGGCCATCCGTCGTCTGGCGCGCCGTGGCGGTGTCAAGCGCATCTCTGGCCTCATCTACGAGGAAACTCGCGGCGTTCTCAAGGTGTTCCTCGAGAACGTGATCCGCGATGCCGTCACTTACACCGAGCACGCCAAAAGGAAGACCGTGACAGCCATGGACGTCGTGTACGCCCTCAAGCGTCAGGGCCGCACCCTGTACGGATTCGGAGGCTAAGAAGCCAGCGGCGTCGCCTGCAGCCAGCCAACGAGAACACAACAGCCCTCTTCAGGGCTACCCACTTGATGCTTCGGCAGTGTGATCCCAGCGGTTCGCCATACCCGTCCGTCCCTCTTTGCAATATCATTGCGTCATCGCTCAGGTGAGCAGCACCTCGTGTAGTAGTAGCTTGATCGCGCTGGGTACTTGTCACGTTCACCGCATTTCGTTCGCGTCGTCGTCTTTCTCCTGGGTCTGCATGCACGAATCAATCGCCGCATCTGCGAGTTCTTCCTCTCCTTCCTGCAAGCCAAGCTGCTAAAACGGGCCCGTCAAGCGAACGTCGCCTAGTTACCTTATCGCGCGAAGGAAGAAGCCGAGCGCAGCGTTCTACCCTGGTCACTGCATTCTTGGAGACACGACTATGCTCAGGAAGCACGAACTCGCTTTTTTCTTTGGAATGCCCACTACACGATCGCGTCACGTTGTGTCAAAATAAATAAAAACGCACTATGTTCTACCGTGGGGCACCCAGACGAAGAAGGGATGTGTACTTACAAATGAAAAAATTGATTGTGACAGGTTGGTCGTGTTTACCGCGCCCGCTGTGCACTCAGAAGTGCCCCATTCAATAACACATTGTGTACATTGTCACGCCTAATAATTTTTGTTTGTTTTTTTTTTTCACACCTGGCGCTGCCGAGCTGCAAAATACAAAAAAAAAAGAAAGAAAAGTGGAAGGGGATGTTTAAACAGAATTTCTGCGCAAGTCAGAAGCAAGTACACAATAAGCGCTGCCCATGCAGCGTGCTGAGGGAAGCTGCACTTGATAGAAGTGGCACTCATGTACTGTACTGGTGCTGCGAACACTGCAGTTGTGAAAGCTTTACTTGGACGGACAGCTACGCAACAAGTGTTTCCATTTCGCCGGCAGAGGTGGTCACTCTAGGGAGGCTGGCTTCGCCGCCCACGCGAGAGGGGGGGGGGGGGGGGGACTAGCCCATGATGTAAACGCGAGAGGTTCGAGCGCGGGAAATTCGAAAGCAAGGCGCGCTCGCGTGAGCCTGCCGTCAGATGGCGACACCAACCCACGAGCATTGCATTTTCAAGTGCACCCTTGGTTTCCCACCCACCTCCGCACAGGACGAGGCGTGTCGAATGTGTAACCAAGGCGCACGACAGTGGTTCTGCTCAGGCAAAGCCTACCTATAACAAAAATTGTTCTCCATGTGTGTACCTTCATTTTCTCGTGAAAATGTGAAAGAGGAGTGAATGGGGCTTTTTGAGGCGCGTGTTGATCTTCGTTTCTATTATGATTATTATTTTTCACCCTTTCATTGAGTCCATTTCCTGCTTTTTGTGCCACATATTTAGCACTTAGAGGTTGGGGGGGGGGGGGGGGATTGCTGATGTGTAAGATGGAAAAGAAGAGGAAAGTGAGCCCCGAAACTGTCTGCATCAGGATGCGACACCTCAGCGGTAGCTCACAAGGGATGGGGGGTGAGGGGGGATTAAAAGGGTGGGAATAAAAGTGTAGAGAAAGAGACATGAGGGAAGCCAGAGTGAGACGACATATCGAGGGAATAGGAGTAAAAATGAAACAAAACATTCGAACGCAAACACCCCGTACATCCAACCGCCATTGAGCGCACCTAGTAGTTTGGCAAGTATGTATGAGTGATTCTTAAGAGGGAAAGGAAGATAAAATTGAGTCCCGTTACTGTCTGCGATTGAGCAAGTAGGCGCGCTCAGTGGCAGTTGGATGTACGGGGTGTTTGTGTTAGAATGTTTTGTTGCGTTTTACTCCTTGTCGTTGCGCGGACGTGTATGCATATACCAACACTGCCGGTGGTCTCTCGTCGTCTTCGCCCATCTACGTAATGGTCGCAAATAAGCGACAACGCAAGGAGCAAGTTTTTTTGGCGTGGCAGTGCGCATTTGCCCTCGGTGATGCGAGGCGCTCTAGTGCGATGCGCGCTGTTGGCGTGAATGGTGGCGTCTCGCACTCCGTCGCGCCGCTTCGGGAAGCGACGAGCTACAGCGTCGATTGATGTGTTGCCTGGAAGGCGAAAGAAATGCGCAGCAGGCTGTATTGTACAGCGGTAGTGGTTTCGTTTCGGTGTACCTCTTTGCAGCCGCGAACTGCACGGTTGCCCGAAAATGAGCGCCAGCCAGCATCCTGGCGTACGCTTCCGCGCTCGCACGCGGACGGGTTCTCACGCTTCGGCCAATGGGAGGGAGAGAGATGGGTCGTGCGGCGAAGCCGCTTTTGCCGATCTCCGGCAGGAGCGCAGTTTCGCTCCGTCAGTCGAGGTGATCGGACGCACGCAGCATGGCCCGAACTAAACAAACCGCGCGCAAGAGTACTGGAGGCAAGGCTCCGCGTAAGCAGCTTGCTACCAAGGCTGCTCGCAAGAGTGCCCCTGCCACAGGCGGGGTGAAGAAACCTCACCGTTACAGGCCTGGAACCGTGGCCCTGCGTGAAATTCGCCGATACCAGAAGTCGACCGAACTGCTGATCCGCAAGCTTCCCTTTCAGCGCCTGGTGCGGGAAATCGCTCAGGACTTCAAGACGGACCTCCGTTTCCAGAGTTCTGCCGTGATGGCCCTACAGGAAGCTAGCGAGGCCTACCTCGTTGGTCTTTTCGAAGACACCAACCTGTGCGCCATCCACGCTAAGCGCGTCACCATCATGCCAAAGGACATCCAGCTGGCTCGGCGCATTCGCGGTGAGCGCGCCTAAGTTGGGCTGCTCCCTGCGCTTCGGTCGACAGGCAAGCAACAACAAACGGTCCTTCTCAGGACCACCAACGTGTCTGCTTTGGCTACGAGACCACTCCAGGCCACGTACTCCGGCCGCACCCTCTTTTGCTGTCATGTTTTGTACGTACGTGGCTGCCGTTGTCTAGCGCGCGGAAGAACGGAACGTCGGCGCGTCGTTATTACGAAGAAATGGCTCAGCTTTGACAAATTCAAGGTAAAAGTGTGTATCATTATGAGTAGACAGAGAAAAGGTAGGCTAGCTTCAGTCGGTGTGTGTGCAGCAGCCGTGCTGCGACCCTGTGGTGTGTCAATTTCATTTATGTGTTTACCTTTTTGCCCGCCGCTTGTAAGGTGTTTTTGAGGGCTTCTGTTTGCGTAACGCCATGGTGACTTGGGCTGCTGGACCCCGGCGCAACTTTTGGGTGCACTCGTAGGAGGTGATGAAGTTTTACCGAGAGACGAAATAAACAATTGTATCGGGCCAGTTGGTAAGGATCCATCTCGCTAGGAAGCGCAGCCACTATTACACAGACCTCACAACACAAGCGCTTAACTTCAACTGAACTTTCATTGCAAACGTCAGAGTTTATAAAGGGGGTGAACAGAGAAAAAGAATAGTAAAAGGTAGACAACAAAAAGCACACGTGCCAGTCCCGCACATTACTGTCTGTTATTCTCTATCACCCCATCCAAAAAACAGTTCTTTCCGCGTGAGCGCGATAGAGAGTGCACTAACACACTCGAAATCATCGCGTGTCATTTCCTTTCATTTCTTTTGAAGCTGAACAAGTTTTTGTGCCATATTCTGGACAATTTTTTTTTTTTTTTGCAATAAACGTTTAGTTGAAGTTAAGCGCTTGTGTTGTGTGTTCTGTGTAATAGTGGCTGCGCTGCCTAGCAAGATAGACGAAATAAATTGTGTTAGAAGCACCAAATGGAATGCGCTAACGGCGGGTTCTCTCTCTCTCTCTCTCTTTTTTTTTTTACCTTACGTTTGTTTTTCTATTCAAAGGTATTAAATTTACTCTGTCCCTGTGCTGACCCGTTCAGGTGTCATCGTAAGGATAGACGGTTACGTGTGGAGCTTTTTTTTTTTTTTTTAATGAGAAATGACAACGCTTACATGCTCTTTTCTGTCTTTTTCGGTGCCGAGCTGCGTGATTTGGTTGTCTCTTTGCAGCATTTGGCGTCGCGCACTTGTGGCTAACTGATGTCGCGAGGAAATATATATAAAGTATAGAAAAACAAACACGCTTGAGGGTACGAACAGAGCCATCGTGACTGCGAAGCGAAACACGGCCGCGTCACCTGTTTGGGTGGTCCTTAGAAGGACCGTTTGGGGAATGCGGCGAGCGCGCGGAAGGGGTGCTCGCTTACGCCTTCTTCTCCGTCTTCTTTGGAAGAAGCACGGCTTGAATGTTGGGCAACACACCGCCCTGCGCGATGGTGACGCCGGAAAGCAGTTTGTTCAGCTCCTCGTCGTTGCGGATGGCGAGCTGCAAGTGACGGGGGATGATCCGGGTCTTCTTGTTGTCACGAGCGGCGTTGCCCGCCAGCTCGAGCACCTCGGCGGCCAGGTACTCGAGTACGGCAGCCAGGTAGACCGGAGCGCCAGCTCCGACGCGCTCGGCGTAGTTTCCCTTGCGTAGGAGGCGGTGAATACGGCCCACGGGGAACTGAAGCCCCGCGCGGCTAGAACGGGTCTTGCTCTTGCCTTTCGCCTTGCCGCCCTTGCCACGTCCGGACATGGTGTTGCTTTTCGCTTGGTACGACGCCGGTTGCCGAAAACAAGAAAGCTGCTGCCTTCTGAGATGAGAGCCGTGCTCGAATGGTTTCCGTTGCCACCATCGCGCGCCGCCGCTCGCGGGGAACGGATGAGAGTGTGAGAGAGAGAAGCCGTGCGAACCAATGGGGCGCGCGCGTTGTGCTGATCTCGTCAACACCCCTCGCTCATATTTAAGCGCGGCGAGACGGGGGGACACACATGACGGCGCGCGAGTTTTGGAGGGAGCGGACGTGTTTTTTCGTCGCTCCATCAAGTCTTTTGTTTTCAATAAAGTAATTGACACGCCTGTGTCCTTTTTTTTCCCTTTTGTTCTGCTCCCAGGATCGCGCTCTCGAGCGTAGCCCTTCTCAGGGCTCTCAGGGGGCAGAGCAGTATGTAGCTATAACTGTTTGTTTTCTTATCCCCCCCCTTTTTTTTTTTTCAACCTCATTTGAGGTCTGTCGGCACTTATCATGGCCGACGGCAACCACGAGCCATCGCACAACTCCGAGGCTCTCCACTCAGACCTCAACGAAGCCGCCGACCACGTGGACTCCACGCCACAAACATGTGGTCCTAGCCCGGCCGTTAAAGCGGCCGGCCTGCGACTGACCAGGGCCCGCCTCCGACTGGCTCGCAAAGGCTTCTACCCTAAGGAGAAACCGGAGGAGACACCTACGTCCAGGCCACAGACTCGACCACATCCACGGCGCCAGCAACCGCCCAAGAAGCCGGCTGCGACACAAAGGAACCGAGGAGGCCGAGCAGCGGCCATTACCAAGCCGGCCGCCATTTCTACGGCCACGCAAACCGACGAGTTTCTCTCGCAGCCACCACCCAGAAACGAGGAATCCAGTGAGGCCAGTTCCTCCTCCCCCACAACGTCTTCGTCCTCCTCCTCCTCCTGGGAGCACGAGACACCCGCCACATCACCGAGCTCCGAAAGCGGAAGTGTCGTGAGCGTGGAACAGACTGAGCAAGGAGCGTCGTCTGCTGCAGCCGCCGGCACCAACCCAGCCCGCGATCTATCTGCGCAGCCGAAAACTGGTTTCTTCTCCCAACCAGTCCTCCCCGGTCCTGATGTCACTGGAGAGAGTGGCGCACAAGCCACAACCCTTTCCCGAGGCGAGCGTGGGTCAACTGCCTGTCTCCCCCCGTCCTCCCCTCAGGCCAACAACCCCCTCCCTCTCCCGGCGGGTCCCCCAAAGGAACTAAGCCGGCCACTAAGAGAGGAGGTGCCACTCCCCTCAACATCCCGAGTCTCCTCCCCGGCGGGCTTTGCGAGCTTTCCCCCTCTTCCAACCACGGAGGCCCCGGGCAAGCTTACTCTGTGTGCGCCCATTGACTCCTCTCTGCCCCAGACAAGAGGGAAAGGGAAGGGGAAACAGACGAAAAAGCAGCAGCCAACGCCACGCCCGGTTTCCTCACAGGCGGTAGCGGCGATCCGCGCCCCTATTACGCAGCCTACTGGTGACGCCATCGGCCAGACCATCATTTTCAGACCGGTCGGCCGCAAGTCGCACTTCCTGGCTGCATCGAGGGACGCCATCGCTGCTTATCTCGCTGGGTTCCCAGCCACACAACGCGTGCGGGTTAACCATCGCCGCAACCTCGTTGCTGTCGACACTGCCCCCAACTCTGATGTCAGTGAACTCCTAGACATCACCACCATCGTTGATGTGAGAGTAAAGGCAAAAGTGCTCGACCTCAACTCGTGTGTGGGGGAGGTGTTCGGGGTCGATGAAAGCATTCCCCTGGACATCATTGCCGCAAACATTACCTCAGTGGTGAAGACCCTTACGTATGCGCGGCGCGGCTCCACGCTTGTAATTACATTTGAGGGAACTGTGGTGCCGGCGGAGCTCTCGCTTTTCAAACAGCGGAGGCCGGTTCGGGCGCGCCTTCCGCGTCCACTGCAGTGTGCGCGTTGCGGTGTGTTTGGACACGCCACAGCAACGTGCTCGCGCGACAGGCGCTGCCTCCGTTGCGGCGGGAACCACGCTGAGGGTCCCTGCCCCTCAGAAAGACCCCGCTGCGTCAACTGCAAGGGTTCCCACCCGGCGAACGAACCCCGGTGCGAGTCATGGCAGCTGCAGCGAAAGGCCGCCTTTCTACTCGCCTCCTCTGGCGGAAAGCTGACGCGCCGCGAAGCCATCGAGCGGGCAAAAGCTTCGCTTCAACGGGAGGCTTCAGCGCCAGCAAAGGCAGCCACACACCCTGTCGGCACTTTCCGCGATGCCCTGAAGGGCAGTGCTACCACAGCGCCGGCTCCAGCCGCCACACAGCCCACATGTCCCCCCCCTGCCCCCCCCAAAAAAGACGCAAGGGATACGGTCATGACGGCGCTGGCCGCGGCTCTTCGCGCACTCCTCGAAACCACGGTGTGCAGCACGACGACGCGCGACTTTTGTCTCGCCGCTCTGAGTGCCCATCAAGACTTAGCCCACCATGGATAGTGCGTCAAGGAAGCCACGGCCGCGGATACTCCAGTGGAACATCCGTTCGCTCCGCCGCCGTCACCGTGAGCTTGTGCGCTCACTTCCCCAGCGCGAACTTGATGTCCTGGCTCTTCAGGAAACGCACGTTCGTGCTGGGGAGCTCAATATCCCCGGACATGTGGCCTATCACAGTGCGACCGAGTGTGAACGTGCCGACTGTGTCAGCCCCCACTGCACGCAACTGTTGCATCGGCCGGGATGCTCTCGCGCGTCCATTTATGTGCGTGCGCGACTTCCCCAGTCGGCGGTTGACATCGCCGATATTCTGTGTCCCGGTGTCGAGTGCGTTGCTGTGCGAGTGCGCGTTGGTGCTGTAGACACTGCAATAGCGAGTGTTTATGTGCGCTACCCTCGACTCTGGGACCCCCAGTTTATCGTGCGACTGGTGGACCGTCTCGGTGCTTCGGCAGTTGTGTGCGGTGACTTCAACTCTCACCACACGGCGTGGGGAAGTGCGGGAGTGAACAACCCGGGCCGCAAGGTGTTGGATGCGTCCCTCGCCGCCGGTCTCCATCTCCTCAACGATGGCAGGAACACCTTCCTGAGGCGCGGCTCGGCTCCCAGTGCGATCGACCTCTCCTTCGTGACGGAAGACTGCCGCTACCGGTGGTCCCGAAGCCCTGACACGGAGGGGTCGGATCACTACCCCATCTGCCTCGAGCCCCTCTGCGCCCGGCCTGATCAGACGCGCGCCTACTCGGTGGTGAACTTCACACGCTTTCGCGAACTGTGTGCTTCAGTGCCAGTCGCGGGTGACGTGTTTACGCACATAGCCGAGTGCGCGCGCGAGGCTACGGTGAAGTGCCGTGTTCCCGCCAACACGCCGGTGCCGGACATCAAGCAGCTCAACTTACGGGCTGCTCGTCGTCGGGCTCAGCGCCGGGCTGAGCGCTCTGAGAGGGCGGAGGACTGGACAATCTATAACCGCATTGACGCGGTGTGCAGGCGCCACGCCCACCATCGCTACGCCGAAAGCTGGTCCAGCCTCTGCCGCTCCTTCGAACAGCAGCGCAACAACCGGCGCGCCTGGCGGGTGTTCGGAGCGATGTTGCGACAACGGGTCCCGCAAGATCCGGCTCTCTCCATCGCGATCGCCCCGCAGCTGACCACGGCTCAGCTGACGGAACTGCTCGCCGACACCTTCAACGCCCCTGTCCTCGCCCCTGACACAGTGCGGCTTCACCCTCTGCCAGCGCATCACCGGCCGGAACTGTTCGCTCCCGAGCGGTTTTTCCCCACGGCAGAGATTGTGCGACATATAGAGGCCCTCTGCACGCAGGATTTCACCATCGGAGAGCTGCGCCACGTCCTTTCCACGCGGAGGAACCGTTCTGCACCTGGCAGCGACGGCATTACGTACCAGATGCTGCGAAACCTCGACGAGGGCCAACTTCCTGGCCTGCTCGAGGGATACAACAGCGTCTGGCGCTCGGGTGCGTTTCCGGCGACGTGGAAGGAGGCGATCGTCGTTCCGGTGCGCAAGAAGGGCAAGCCCGCGTCGGAACCGACCTCATACAGGCCGGTTTCGCTTACGTCAGCTGCCGGGAAAGTGATGGAAGCCATGGCCCTCAAGCGACTCGAGTGGATTGCTGCGGCCCTGAACTTCCTGGCGGACGTCCAGAGCGGCTTCCGCTGTCACCGGTCAACGGCGGATTGCATCTCCGACGTTGTCACCACGCTGGAGAATGCAAAGCTCCGCGGTGAAGCCGGATATTTGGTTCTCCTCGACATAAAGAGTGCCTTCGATCGCCTGCCTCATGCGGCCGTTTTGGACGCTCTTCGTGCTATGGGTGTGTGTGGCAGGCTTCTCGGGTACGTCGAGGAGTTCCTCCGGGGCAGAACGTTCCGTGTCCGCATTGGTGGCGACCTCAGCGCGCCTCGCCCGTCCACTGCCGGCGTGCCGCAGGGCAGCATCTTGGGCCCCATGCTGTTCAACCTCGCCCTCGCGCGCATCGTCGACTACATCCCACGAGACTTGGAGTACGAGGTGCGCATTGCCATCTATGCGGACGACATCGCCCTCTTTGCGAGTGGACCCACTCCGCGCGGGCTGCAGGTGCGACAGAGCCTCAACCGCTCTCTCGAGGCCGTGGACGATTACATCACGAGCATTGGGCTTCAGCTCTCCACGGCCAAGACGGAAGCGCTTCTCGTTCACCCAACCATCAAGGGACGATACGAGGTCGGCCGCCTCAAGTTCCGGGGACGTGCTCTGCCGTGGCGACGATCGGTGCAATACCTCGGCATCACGATCGATCACCGCCTGAGCTGGAAGCCAGCCGTTGCCAGCCACCGGATAAGCTGTCGCAGAGTCGCAGGAGCGGCGTCCTCTCTCCTCGCGAGGGGCAAAGGCTGTTCACCAGACATTGCCCTGAGGATGTACAACGCCGTCGCCGGAGCCAGGGCCCTCTACGCATTCTCCTGCATCACCCTGCGACAGCCACAGTGGGAAAATCTCGAGAGGGCACATCGCGGCGTCATCCGCCGCCTCTTTGGAATGCCTCGGGCGTCTCCAGTGGGAGTGACCTATGCAGAAACGAATCAGTTTCCCCTCTCGCTAAGAGCCAAGGCTTGTGCTCTGCGTCACGTCGAGCGCTTGCACATGACGCGAGGGGGAAAGGCACTCGTACATCGTCTGCTATCGCTGCCCGACACTGGTATGGGCCGCAGCGCACTGGAGTACGCCAGCCTCATCTCGGGAACCCCTTTCGCAGGTCTCCTGCCTATCCCTCCTCACTGGGACTCCCGGCTGCCCATTTCGATCAGGGTTCCGGGTGTACGCAGCAAGGGGCACACACCACGGGCTGCCCTTCTACAGGAGACCTGCGCACTGATCGAACAGCGCTACTCCGGCCACCTTCATCTCTACACCGACGGCTCAGTGAAGGGGGACGGATCCGCTGCTGCTGCCAGCGTCATTCCGGTGCTACGAGACGAGAGGAAGTGTCGTCTTCCACTCCCGGCGACTTCGACGACCGCTGAGCTCGCGGCTCTGAACCTTGCGGCCGATCAGCTGGTCGAGTTCCTCCCGTCTTCGGCCGTCATCTTCTGCGATTCTCGGGCGGCCATCCTCACCCTTGCGAGGGGCGAAAACGGCTCTTCGATCGCACAGCGCCTCACGCGCAAGTTCACCGTGATCGTGCGCAGTGGGTGCGATGTGTCGTTTCAGTGGGTGCCCTCACACGTCGGAGTGCGCGGCAACGAGGCAGCCGACGAGCTCGCAAGGGACGCCCACGACCCCTCCACTCCCACAACGAACTTCGTTCGGGACTACGATGTGGCGCGACTCATAATCGCACGCCACGTCCGAGCTCTACACCCAGACCCCCGCACAGCAGCCGGCAAGCCTGTGCCCCGCCTGCCGTCAACGGGAATCGGTCGGCGTGCTCGTGCTTTCCTGCTGCGCCTTCGTGCTGGATGCGGCCGAACAGCGCAACTGCTCTCTAAACGGCGTGGCAGTGGGAGCCCTTCGTGTGTGCAGTGTCCGGCAGAGGAAACCGTTGAACACATTTTGTGCCAGTGCCCAGGATACGCAGACATTCGTCGCCGGCTCTGGGACAACTACGGGAAACTCGGCCTGCCACACGTGAGTGCAGAACACTTGCTGTTCCCCTCGGCGAACGTGGCAACACTTCGCCGGGCGCTCTATGCGCTCCTGGATTTCTTTGGCGACGCGAACCTTTTCACGCGCCTCTAAAGAGGCCCGTTACAATCCCACGTGTTGTTGTTTTCTGTGCCGCGCGCCACGCCCCCTCGGAGTCCCACGTGATTGTTTACGTAGTCACTCCCACCTGCCTGACGGCCTTCTTCTCTCCTATGAGGCCACTCCCGTCGGAGCAGACACTCTCTCCCCTTCCCTCGTGATTGCGGAGCGCCCAAAACTTCTCCCTGCCTGTTCGGTGGTGTGTGTGTGCGTGTGAGTGATTTTTTTTTTTCTTCACTACTTGGGCGCATTCATCGTCTCCGGCTTCTCGGCGGTCTTTCACTCGGTTGGTGTCTGCGTTGTTTCTTGCGCGCGTGCGCGGGGCCAGTGATCGAATGCATTTCACCACTCTATACTCACCTCTTCTCTTCTGACTCTTTCATTCCCATTCCCCCTTCCCTGCGCTTTCCTGTGGAGGTGCCCTCATTACGAGAGGCAGTAACGGGACAGCGCTTTTCTCTTCCTTTTCCTCTTTCATAGCCAATCAGACGGGGGGACACGCGCATTCGACTCTGGTCTCGCGTGCGTGTTGTGTGAAATCATGCCTCCCCAACCGTCTGGCAAAGCCGTCAAGAAGGCCGGCAAGGCGCAGAAGAATGTGCGCGCCACGGACAAGAAGAAGAAGAAGCGCCGCAGGAAGGAGAGCTTCTCCATCTACATCTATAAGGTGCTGAAGCAGGTGCACCCCGACACTGGTGTCTCCAGCAAGGCCATGTCCATCATGAACAGCTTCGTGAACGACATCTTCGAGCGTATCGCCGCCGAGTCGTCACGCCTTGCTCACTACAACAAGCGCTCGACCATCACGAGCCGGGAGATCCAGACCGCGGTGCGCCTGCTGCTGCCCGGAGAGCTGGCCAAGCACGCGGTGTCCGAGGGTACAAAAGCCGTCACCAAGTACACCAGCTCCAAGTAGGCGTGCGTCGTGGGCCACAGCGAGCAACGACAAATCAACGGCTCTTCTCAGAGCCACCCAAATTGTCTGCGTCGGCATAGGGGTTGTGCTGAGAGATTCGGCTCCGAATCCATCCTCTTCTCTCTGTTGAACACCGCTAGCAGGAGCGTTGGTGTGCCGCGCTCGACGTGTGTGCTCGGGGAGGTTGAACAGGTAAATTAGAGAAGACCGAGTGCGCGGAGAAAAGTGCCACAAGTACGGTAATGGAGGGAAAACAAAACCAGGAGCGTGGTAATTAAAAAAAAAAAAAAAACAGGGGGAAGGTGGCCGCTTCTCTCAAAAAAAGGTAACATGAACTCGAGTGTGTTCAGCTCTTGGGAAATGATAGAATAGGAAACTCGCGTCAGCGCTTGCCCGAGCAACTCCGACATGTCGGGCCAAATATGAAGGGGTATACACGGTATGCAGTGCATGCGGAGAGAAGGAAACTGCCGAACACTTGATAATGCTATGTAAAGGGCTTCACCTTATAGTTTAGAATGATGGCGCAGAGTTTTTCAAAAGCACCGGGGTTTAGAGACGGGGGAGGGCAAAATAGACTTTAGGCGGGTAGAATTAACTAGAAGGTGGTTATCTTATTGGTGGCTAAAGTCAAGGCAAGAGTGAAAACTAAACCATTCACTGCAAAGCACCGCGGTCCTATACTTCACTATTTAAAGAGAGAAAAAAAACAAGATAAATGTAGCTGTTTGTTAGGTCAGCATTATGGCTAGGTGGTGATAGCTGCCGCCCGATGTGAAGGGTACAGCCACATTCATCAGACAGCGCAGAGTTCCTTCTCTGCCACGCCATTCATTTGTTTACGAAATTGGGGCATTTATTTCTTGAGAGCGCAGGGCAGGCCCGTTTCGAGACTGTAGGAGGAGTGAATGTAGCTTAAAGTGCGTGGCGCGGTGAAAAATGTGCGGAAGCATTGATGCAAGAAAAGATAGGGGAGAAATATATAGACGCATGTGACAATAGCTGTAGAAGCAGAAAAGCGTGGCGGCGGACTGCATGCTAATTATTGTCCGAAAGCAAAGTATCGACAGCCCGAGTGAAGGAAAAAACAAAACTGTGCGTACGCATGACAGGGGTACCACGCAGGTGATTTATATAGTGCACAAAGAAGTACGAAATCCAGTAAAGAAAGGCGGTCGACACGAGGTATGGGCATTTCCCGTTTTCGCACCGAGTGCTCCGTTTGCGCGTCGCCGAAAGAAACATAGCCAGGCCGGCCAGCAAACGACACTGCTCGGCTTGACGTTTACATAATCACACGGTGTAGCGGAACACTGTGTTCTCTTCGAAAGAACAAATGCGCCTGTGCTAGGCACAAATGAGTGGTACGTTCCATTCGGAATGTGGTGGGAAACTTACCTTAAATGAATGAGCGGACGCACCGTTTATTTCCGCTTTGTTTTAGATTACTGACTATGTTCGGCGGGTCGACAGTGCATTTGTATGAAGCTTTCAAGCGCGATCATTTTGTAATTTCGCATCGTGCGTCCCTGCCACAAGTTCGGGGAAGGAATACTTTCAATATGGGAACCCTCATGATTGTGAAAGATGAAACTGCGACTACTTAAACACACTTGCACCACAGAAATGGCACGCGCAGTTTGGTATTGGGGCACGTGAGAAGGGAATACAATAGATGGGCATTGGCGCGCATCTTTTTTTCTTATTGATATGATATGTAAGGAGATGTCGGCGCACCATTATGGCGCCGGCTACTCCTTGGCCGTTGAGTTAAACTTGAACACGTATCTTGAAGCAAAACGTACAAAGCAGTGCATGGAAAGTAGAAAACTCGGGCAGAGATATGCAAAGACACACTTACACTTATACGCACATATCAGAACACAATGGTAAGTAAATGTTCGAAAGTCAATGAATGAAGTCTCTGATATAATGTCCCTCGATAATATTCGGTCCACCAGCACAAAACAGTAGAGCACACGTCTGGTCCGTATAAAGATGCATTCGCTCGTGTGTACATAATTGTCGACACGTCATTCATTTCACAACACACACATGATGAGAGTCACGTGATACTGTACATAATAAGTACATTTGTTACAAATGAAAGTTCGTTATTTCTTAATACTTATCAGCAATCCCGCTGTCTTGTAAAGAACGTGTTGATGCTTTTAAAGCGTGCGACTGTAAAACTCGAGTAGGCCACGGACCCAGAAGTTTCTTCATGTTAAACGGTCTGCGGTCTAATGCCAACTGTTCGGACTTAAGACGGCGTCTCGTGATGTGGACAGTCTACGAGAAGGTGACATACGTCTTCATCTATCAATCCGCATTCGCATTCGGGACTTTCAGCTCTGCCGTGTCTGTGCAAAGAAAAAAAAAAAACAAATGTTTTTGTGTATGCCGTGCCTAGCCTCAATCGGTCAATTAGAGTTTCCGATATTCTATCTAATGCCAGCGTAATTTTTAATTCAATAAATGGATCGATGTGGTATAAATCGCACCTCTTTGTACTTTGGTCAAACCAAGCAGTTTTGCTCATTCTGAAAGTTGTATTCTTTATAATACTACGCAATTCACTTTTTTCGAAATATTGGTTGCCACGATGTGTAGACCTACTTTGTGTGCTCTGGACGGCTCTGGAAGGCCAACTGCAAATCTTCTTTGCACAGCTGATGCCGTCCGGATAGTCGTTGATAGATTACTTAACAGGTTGTCAGCCTCCGAAGGTATTATGTAAGCGAAAGTACGCATGCGTAAAACATGCAGCGAACGAACACTCTTCCAACGCTGTAAAGAAGAAAGAATGCATAAAGGGTGGTGCATTTTACGCTCCAATCTCGTCCTATGTAAGGCGCTTTAGAGTTAGGGCTGTTTTGCCTGTAATTGCGTGACCCTTGCAGGGTTCCTCACAGTGCAACCGTGCACTTGAAACGGGCAGGTGTTGAACCACCCCGCAAGGAGATGGGGAAACTTCGCTGCGACCGGACCGCTTGACAGTCCGTGTTTACGGGAGGAGAGGCGCGCCCGAGAGGAGGTGCGCTCTCACTCTCTGCCGTCCCCGTGAATGCTGAAATGAGCGCGGTCGCGTTGCGTGGCTTCGGTGAAACTGCCGTATCGCGATATGTAGTGGAGCTGCCACAGTAAAATTTGAGACACGCGTAGCCAGCCAAAGGTGCTGTTACTTTGCCGAATTTCACGTGCCGGCGTCCACAACAACGCGAGCACGCTTTGTTTAGAAATTTCCGGCCATGAGGCCGTGCCCGGACCGCGTGTGTTAGTCCCTTGGTTTGGCGACAAGGATGGCGTCAAAGTGACGCCGTGAAACGGGTTTCGTGCGTGCAAATGAGGCATTGATGTGATTAGAGAGAAAGCGAGAACATAGAAAAGAAAAAAAAAAAGAGGGGGGGGGGGCACACGCCGGGGACGAGTAGTCGCAAAGTGTTAAGTGTGCAGTTTATTTACGTGCGGCACACAGGTGAGCTGTTGCAGCTGTGAGTTTTGACAAATATTGCGTGTGTCATGTTCAGTGGACACGATGAAACGTTTTTTAGCGAACGCGTTGTATCCGCTGGGCTTGTACGTACGCGTACATGAATTGTCGCTTACTCGGTTTGATGTCTCCTTGCCGCTGGGGCAGCTGATACGACTGATACGCCATTTTGCAGCAGTGAAGGGTGCGTGAATGAATGGGCAAGAAACTTAGCAACAGTAACGAGAAAAGAATTAAAAACAAACAAACAAACGAAAGCATGTTTGCCGTGTATATTCAATCTTGTAGTGCAGAAAAATAGTCAGTGCAGCAACCTGCGCGGCCAACGCGCTCCTCGCGAAGAAAAGAGGGAGAGAGAGACGAGCTGGCCGCCGACCAACCGGCGTGCGCCGTTCGCCTTCCTCCTCAGTCTCGCGGGCCGGCGCCGACACCGCGACTCGATCGTGTCGAGCATTCGCTTTCCGGGCGCGTTTCGAAGCAGAAGCAGAAACTTCGGAAGCCGTCATGTCTGGCCGTGGCAAAGGTGGCAAAGGGCTGGGGAAGGGTGGCGCCAAGCGTCATCGAAAGGTGTTGCGTGACAACATCCAGGGCATAACCAAGCCGGCCATCCGTCGTCTGGCGCGCCGTGGCGGTGTCAAGCGCATCTCTGGCCTCATCTACGAGGAAACTCGCGGCGTTCTCAAGGTGTTCCTCGAGAACGTGATCCGCGATGCCGTCACTTACACCGAGCACGCCAAAAGGAAGACCGTGACAGCCATGGACGTCGTGTACGCCCTCAAGCGTCAGGGCCGCACCCTGTACGGATTCGGAGGCTAAGAAGCCAGCGGCGTCGCCTGCAGCCAGCCAACGAGAACACAACAGCCCTCTTCAGGGCTACCCACTTGATGCTTCGGCAGTGTGATCCCAGCGGTTCGCCATACCCGTCCGTCCCTCTTTGCAATATCATTGCGTCATCGCTCAGGTGAGCAGCACCTCGTGTAGTAGTAGCTTGATCGCGCTGGGTACTTGTCACGTTCACCGCATTTCGTTCGCGTCGTCGTCTTTCTCCTGGGTCTGCATGCACGAATCAATCGCCGCATCTGCGAGTTCTTCCTCTCCTTCCTGCAAGCCAAGCTGCTAAAACGGGCCCGTCAAGCGAACGTCGCCTAGTTACCTTATCGCGCGAAGGAAGAAGCCGAGCGCAGCGTTCTACCCTGGTCACTGCATTCTTGGAGACACGACTATGCTCAGGAAGCACGAACTCGCTTTTTTCTTTGGAATGCCCACTACACGATCGCGTCACGTTGTGTCAAAATAAATAAAAACGCACTATGTTCTACCGTGGGGCACCCAGACGAAGAAGGGATGTGTACTTACAAATGAAAAAATTGATTGTGACAGGTTGGTCGTGTTTACCGCGCCCGCTGTGCACTCAGAAGTGCCCCATTCAATAACACATTGTGTACATTGTCACGCCTAATAATTTTTGTTTGTTTTTTTTTTCACACCTGGCGCTGCCGAGCTGCAAAATACAAAAAAAAAAGAAAGAAAAGTGGAAGGGGATGTTTAAACAGAATTTCTGCGCAAGTCAGAAGCAAGTACACAATAAGCGCTGCCCATGCAGCGTGCTGAGGGAAGCTGCACTTGATAGAAGTGGCACTCATGTACTGTACTGGTGCTGCGAACACTGCAGTTGTGAAAGCTTTACTTGGACGGACAGCTACGCAACAAGTGTTTCCATTTCGCCGGCAGAGGTGGTCACTCTAGGGAGGCTGGCTTCGCCGCCCACGCGAGAGGGGGGGGGGGGGGGGACTAGCCCATGATGTAAACGCGAGAGGTTCGAGCGCGGGAAATTCGAAAGCAAGGCGCGCTCGCGTGAGCCTGCCGTCAGATGGCGACACCAACCCACGAGCATTGCATTTTCAAGTGCACCCTTGGTTTCCCACCCACCTCCGCACAGGACGAGGCGTGTCGAATGTGTAACCAAGGCGCACGACAGTGGTTCTGCTCAGGCAAAGCCTACCTATAACAAAAATTGTTCTCCATGTGTGTACCTTCATTTTCTCGTGAAAATGTGAAAGAGGAGTGAATGGGGCTTTTTGAGGCGCGTGTTGATCTTCGTTTCTATTATGATTATTATTTTTCACCCTTTCATTGAGTCCATTTCCTGCTTTTTGTGCCACATATTTAGCACTTGGAGGTTGGGGGGGGGGGGGGGGATTGCTGATGTGTAAGATGGAAAAGAAGAGGAAAGTGAGCCCCGAAACTGTCTGCATCAGGATGCGACACCTCAGCGGTAGCTCACAAGGGATGGGGGGTGAGGGGGGATTAAAAGGGTGGGAATAAAAGTGTAGAGAAAGAGACACGAGGGAAGCCAGAGTGAGACGACATATCGAGGGAATAGGAGTAAAAATGAAACAAAACATTCGAACGCAAACACCCCGTACATCCAACCGCCATTGAGCGCACCTAGTAGTTTGGCAAGTATGTATGAGTGATTCTTAAGAGGGAAAGGAAGATAAAATTGAGTCCCGTTACTGTCTGCGATTGAGCAAGTAGGCGCGCTCAGTGGCAGTTGGATGTACGGGGTGTTTGTGTTAGAATGTTTTGTTGCGTTTTACTCCTTGTCGTTGCGCGGACGTGTATGCATATACCAACACTGCCGGTGGTCTCTCGTCGTCTTCGCCCATCTACGTAATGGTCGCAAATAAGCGACAACGCAAGGAGCAAGTTTTTTTGGCGTGGCAGTGCGCATTTGCCCTCGGTGATGCGAGGCGCTCTAGTGCGATGCGCGCTGTTGGCGTGAATGGTGGCGTCTCGCACTCCGTCGCGCCGCTTCGGGAAGCGACGAGCTACAGCGTCGATTGATGTGTTGCCTGGAAGGCGAAAGAAATGCGCAGCAGGCTGTATTGTACAGCGGTAGTGGTTTCGTTTCGGTGTACCTCTTTGCAGCCGCGAACTGCACGGTTGCCCGAAAATGAGCGCCAGCCAGCATCCTGGCGTACGCTTCCGCGCTCGCACGCGGACGGGTTCTCACGCTTCGGCCAATGGGAGGGAGAGAGATGGGTCGTGCGGCGAAGCCGCTTTTGCCGATCTCCGGCAGGAGCGCAGTTTCGCTCCGTCAGTCGAGGTGATCGGACGCACGCAGCATGGCCCGAACTAAACAAACCGCGCGCAAGAGTACTGGAGGCAAGGCTCCGCGTAAGCAGCTTGCTACCAAGGCTGCTCGCAAGAGTGCCCCTGCCACAGGCGGGGTGAAGAAACCTCACCGTTACAGGCCTGGAACCGTGGCCCTGCGTGAAATTCGCCGATACCAGAAGTCGACCGAACTGCTGATCCGCAAGCTTCCCTTTCAGCGCCTGGTGCGGGAAATCGCTCAGGACTTCAAGACGGACCTCCGTTTCCAGAGTTCTGCCGTGATGGCCCTACAGGAAGCTAGCGAGGCCTACCTCGTTGGTCTTTTCGAAGACACCAACCTGTGCGCCATCCACGCTAAGCGCGTCACCATCATGCCAAAGGACATCCAGCTGGCTCGGCGCATTCGCGGTGAGCGCGCCTAAGTTGGGCTGCTCCCTGCGCTTCGGTCGACAGGCAAGCAACAACAAACGGTCCTTCTCAGGACCACCAACGTGTCTGCTTTGGCTACGAGACCACTCCAGGCCACGTACTCCGGCCGCACCCTCTTTTGCTGTCATGTTTTGTACGTACGTGGCTGCCGTTGTCTAGCGCGCGGAAGAACGGAACGTCGGCGCGTCGTTATTACGAAGAAATGGCTCAGCTTTGACAAATTCAAGGTAAAAGTGTGTATCATTATGAGTAGACAGAGAAAAGGTAGGCTAGCTTCAGTCGGTGTGTGTGCAGCAGCCGTGCTGCGACCCTGTGGTGTGTCAATTTCATTTATGTGTTTACCTTTTTGCCCGCCGCTTGTAAGGTGTTTTTGAGGGCTTCTGTTTGCGTAACGCCATGGTGACTTGGGCTGCTGGACCCCGGCGCAACTTTTGGGTGCACTCGTAGGAGGTGATGAAGTTTTACCGAGAGACGAAATAAACAATTGTATCGGGCCAGTTGGTAAGGATCCATCTCGCTAGGAAGCGCAGCCACTATTACACAGACCTCACAACACAAGCGCTTAACTTCAACTGAACTTTCATTGCAAACGTCAGAGTTTATAAAGGGGGTGAACAGAGAAAAAGAATAGTAAAAGGTAGACAACAAAAAGCACACGTGCCAGTCCCGCACATTACTGTCTGTTATTCTCTATCACCCCATCCAAAAAACAGTTCTTTCCGCGTGAGCGCGATAGAGAGTGCACTAACACACTCGAAATCATCGCGTGTCATTTCCTTTCATTTCTTTTGAAGCTGAACAAGTTTTTGTGCCATATTCTGGACAATTTTTTTTTTTTTTTTGCAATAAACGTTTAGTTGAAGTTAAGCGCTTGTGTTGTGTGTTCTGTGTAATAGTGGCTGCGCTGCCTAGCAAGATAGACGAAATAAATTGTGTTAGAAGCACCAAATGGAATGCGCTAACGGCGGGTTCTCTCTCTCTCTCTCTCTTTTTTTTTTTTACCTTACGTTTGTTTTTCTATTCAAAGGTATTAAATTTACTCTGTCCCTGTGCTGACCCGTTCAGGTGTCATCGTAAGGATAGACGGTTACGTGTGGAGCTTTTTTTTTTTTTTTTTTTTAATGAGAAATGACAACGCTTACATGCTCTTTTCTGTCTTTTTCGGTGCCGAGCTGCGTGATTTGGTTGTCTCTTTGCAGCATTTGGCGTCGCGCACTTGTGGCTAACTGATGTCGCGAGGAAATATATATAAAGTATAGAAAAACAAACACGCTTGAGGGTACGAACAGAGCCATCGTGACTGCGAAGCGAAACACGGCCGCGTCACCTGTTTGGGTGGTCCTTAGAAGGACCGTTTGGGGAATGCGGCGAGCGCGCGGAAGGGGTGCTCGCTTACGCCTTCTTCTCCGTCTTCTTTGGAAGAAGCACGGCTTGAATGTTGGGCAACACACCGCCCTGCGCGATGGTGACGCCGGAAAGCAGTTTGTTCAGCTCCTCGTCGTTGCGGATGGCGAGCTGCAAGTGACGGGGGATGATCCGGGTCTTCTTGTTGTCACGAGCGGCGTTGCCCGCCAGCTCGAGCACCTCGGCGGCCAGGTACTCGAGTACGGCAGCCAGGTAGACCGGAGCGCCAGCTCCGACGCGCTCGGCGTAGTTTCCCTTGCGTAGGAGGCGGTGAATACGGCCCACGGGGAACTGAAGCCCCGCGCGGCTAGAACGGGTCTTGCTCTTGCCTTTCGCCTTGCCGCCCTTGCCACGTCCGGACATGGTGTTGCTTTTCGCTTGGTACGACGCCGGTTGCCGAAAACAAGAAAGCTGCTGCCTTCTGAGATGAGAGCCGTGCTCGAATGGTTTCCGTTGCCACCATCGCGCGCCGCCGCTCGCGGGGAACGGATGAGAGTGTGAGAGAGAGAAGCCGTGCGAACCAATGGGGCGCGCGCGTTGTGCTGATCTCGTCAACACCCCTCGCTCATATTTAAGCGCGGCGAGACGGGGGGACACGCGCATTCGACTCTGGTCTCGCGTGCGTGTTGTGTGAAATCATGCCTCCCCAACCGTCTGGCAAAGCCGTCAAGAAGGCCGGCAAGGCGCAGAAGAATGTGCGCGCCACGGACAAGAAGAAGAAGAAGCGCCGCAGGAAGGAGAGCTTCTCCATCTACATCTATAAGGTGCTGAAGCAGGTGCACCCCGACACTGGTGTCTCCAGCAAGGCCATGTCCATCATGAACAGCTTCGTGAACGACATCTTCGAGCGTATCGCCGCCGAGTCGTCACGCCTTGCTCACTACAACAAGCGCTCGACCATCACGAGCCGGGAGATCCAGACCGCGGTGCGCCTGCTGCTGCCCGGAGAGCTGGCCAAGCACGCGGTGTCCGAGGGTACAAAAGCCGTCACCAAGTACACCAGCTCCAAGTAGGCGTGCGTCGTGGGCCACAGCGAGCAACGACAAATCAACGGCTCTTCTCAGAGCCACCCAAATTGTCTGCGTCGGCATAGGGGTTGTGCTGAGAGATTCGGCTCCGAATCCATCCTCTTCTCTCTGTTGAACACCGCTAGCAGGAGCGTTGGTGTGCCGCGCTCGACGTGTGTGCTCGGGGAGGTTGAACAGGTAAATTAGAGAAGACCGAGTGCGCGGAGAAAAGTGCCACAAGTACGGTAATGGAGGGAAAACAAAACCAGGAGCGTGGTAATTAAAAAAAAAAAAAAAAACAGGGGGAAGGTGGCCGCTTCTCTCAAAAAAAGGTAACATGAACTCGAGTGTGTTCAGCTCTTGGGAAATGATAGAATAGGAAACTCGCGTCAGCGCTTGCCCGAGCAACTCCGACATGTCGGGCCAAATATGAAGGGGTATACACGGTATGCAGTGCATGCGGAGAGAAGGAAACTGCCGAACACTTGATAATGCTATGTAAAGGGCTTCACCTTATAGTTTAGAATGATGGCGCAGAGTTTTTCAAAAGCACCGGGGTTTAGAGACGGGGGAGGGCAAAATAGACTTTAGGCGGGTAGAATTAACTAGAAGGTGGTTATCTTATTGGTGGCTAAAGTCAAGGCAAGAGTGAAAACTAAACCATTCACTGCAAAGCACCGCGGTCCTATACTTCACTATTTAAAGAGAGAAAAAAAACAAGATAAATGTAGCTGTTTGTTAGGTCAGCATTATGGCTAGGTGGTGATAGCTGCCGCCCGATGTGAAGGGTACAGCCACATTCATCAGACAGCGCAGAGTTCCTTCTCTGCCACGCCATTCATTTGTTTACGAAATTGGGGCATTTATTTCTTGAGAGCGCAGGGCAGGCCCGTTTCGAGACTGTAGGAGGAGTGAATGTAGCTTAAAGTGCGTGGCGCGGTGAAAAATGTGCGGAAGCATTGATGCAAGAAAAGATAGGGGAGAAATATATAGACGCATGTGACAATAGCTGTAGAAGCAGAAAAGCGTGGCGGCGGACTGCATGCTAATTATTGTCCGAAAGCAAAGTATCGACAGCCCGAGTGAAGGAAAAAACAAAACTGTGCGTACGCATGACAGGGGTACCACGCAGGTGATTTATATAGTGCACAAAGAAGTACGAAATCCAGTAAAGAAAGGCGGTCGACACGAGGTATGGGCATTTCCCGTTTTCGCACCGAGTGCTCCGTTTGCGCGTCGCCGAAAGAAACATAGCCAGGCCGGCCAGCAAACGACACTGCTCGGCTTGACGTTTACATAATCACACGGTGTAGCGGAACACTGTGTTCTCTTCGAAAGAACAAATGCGCCTGTGCTAGGCACAAATGAGTGGTACGTTCCATTCGGAATGTGGTGGGAAACTTACCTTAAATGAATGAGCGGACGCACCGTTTATTTCCGCTTTGTTTTAGATTACTGACTATGTTCGGCGGGTCGACAGTGCATTTGTATGAAGCTTTCAAGCGCGATCATTTTGTAATTTCGCATCGTGCGTCCCTGCCACAAGTTCGGGGAAGGAATACTTTCAATATGGGAACCCTCATGATTGTGAAAGATGAAACTGCGACTACTTAAACACACTTGCACCACAGAAATGGCACGCGCAGTTTGGTATTGGGGCACGTGAGAAGGGAATACAATAGATGGGCATTGGCGCGCATCTTTTTTTCTTATTGATATGATATGTAAGGAGATGTCGGCGCACCATTATGGCGCCGGCTACTCCTTGGCCGTTGAGTTAAACTTGAACACGTATCTTGAAGCAAAACGTACAAAGCAGTGCATGGAAAGTAGAAAACTCGGGCAGAGATATGCAAAGACACACTTACACTTATACGCACATATCAGAACACAATGGTAAGTAAATGTTCGAAAGTCAATGAATGAAGTCTCTGATATAATGTCCCTCGATAATATTCGGTCCACCAGCACAAAACAGTAGAGCACACGTCTGGTCCGTATAAAGATGCATTCGCTCGTGTGTACATAATTGTCGACACGTCATTCATTTCACAACACACACATGATGAGAGTCACGTGATACTGTACATAATAAGTACATTTGTTACAAATGAAAGTTCGTTATTTCTTAATACTTATCAGCAATCCCGCTGTCTTGTAAAGAACGTGTTGATGCTTTTAAAGCGTGCGACTGTAAAACTCGAGTAGGCCACGGACCCAGAAGTTTCTTCATGTTAAACGGTCTGCGGTCTAATGCCAACTGTTCGGACTTAAGACGGCGTCTCGTGATGTGGACAGTCTACGAGAAGGTGACATACGTCTTCATCTATCAATCCGCATTCGCATTCGGGACTTTCAGCTCTGCCGTGTCTGTGCAAAGAAAAAAAAAAACAAATGTTTTTGTGTATGCTGTGCCTAGCCTCAATCGGTCAATTAGAGTTTCCGATATTCTATCTAATGCCAGCGTAATTTTTAATTCAATAAATGGATCGATGTGGTATAAATCGCACCTCTTTGTACTTTGGTCAAACCAAGCAGTTTTGCTCATTCTGAAAGTTGTATTCTTTATAATACTACGCAATTCACTTTTTTCGAAATATTGGTTGCCACGATGTGTAGACCTACTTTGTGTGCTCTGGACGGCTCTGGAAGGCCAACTGCAAATCTTCTTTGCACAGCTGATGCCGTCCGGATAGTCGTTGATAGATTACTTAACAGGTTGTCAGCCTCCGAAGGTATTATGTAAGCGAAAGTACGCATGCGTAAAACATGCAGCGAACGAACACTCTTCCAACGCTGTAAAGAAGAAAGAATGCATAAAGGGTGGTGCATTTTACGCTCCAATCTCGTCCTATGTAAGGCGCTTTAGAGTTAGGGCTGTTTTGCCTGTAATTGCGTGACCCTTGCAGGGTTCCTCACAGTGCAACCGTGCACTTGAAACGGGCAGGTGTTGAACCACCCCGCAAGGAGATGGGGAAACTTCGCTGCGACCGGACCGCTTGACAGTCCGTGTTTACGGGAGGAGAGGCGCGCCCGAGAGGAGGTGCGCTCTCCTCACTCTCTGCCGTCCCCGTGAATGCTGAAATGAGCGCGGTCGCGTTGCGTGGCTTCGGTGAAACTGCCGTATCGCGATATGTAGTGGAGCTGCCACAGTAAAATTTGAGACACGCGTAGCCAGCCAAAGGTGCTGTTACTTTGCCGAATTTCACGTGCCGGCGTCCACAACAACGCGAGCACGCTTTGTTTAGAAATTTCCGGCCATGAGGCCGTGCCCGGACCGCGTGTGTTAGTCCCTTGGTTTGGCGACAAGGATGGCGTCAAAGTGACGCCGTGAAACGGGTTTCGTGCGTGCAAATGAGGCATTGATGTGATTAGAGAGAAAGCGAGAACATAGAAAAGAAAAAAAAAAAGAGGGGGGGGGGCACACGCCGGGGACGAGTAGTCGCAAAGTGTTAAGTGTGCAGTTTATTTACGTGCGGCACACAGGTGAGCTGTTGCAGCTGTGAGTTTTGACAAATATTGCGTGTGTCATGTTCAGTGGACACGATGAAACGTTTTTTAGCGAACGCGTTGTATCCGCTGGGCTTGTACGTACGCGTACATGAATTGTCGCTTACTCGGTTTGATGTCTCCTTGCCGCTGGGGCAGCTGATACGACTGATACGCCATTTTGCAGCAGTGAAGGGTGCGTGAATGAATGGGCAAGAAACTTAGCAACAGTAACGAGAAAAGAATTAAAAACAAACAAACAAACGAAAGCATGTTTGCCGTGTATATTCAATCTTGTAGTGCAGAAAAATAGTCAGTGCAGCAACCTGCGCGGCCAACGCGCTCCTCGCGAAGAAAAGAGGGAGAGAGAGACGAGCTGGCCGCCGACCAACCGGCGTGCGCCGTTCGCCTTCCTCCTCAGTCTCGCGGGCCGGCGCCGACACCGCGACTCGATCGTGTCGAGCATTCGCTTGATTCGCTCGCAGGATTTCAAGCTGGACGGTTGTGCCCTCGCGATCTCCGACTTCAGCGTAGCTCCCGCCGACTGGTTCGCCCTCCGCGGTCTCCTGACGCCGTGTAGCTCTCGCATTGTGGCACCCCGCCCTTGGACTGCTTCGACCGGATCCCCACTTTCCTATCTCCTTCCTTTTTCCTCTCGTTGGCTGTCTTCTTCTGCTTCTACTTTCCTTCTATTCTTTTTATCCCTCCTTCCCCCCACCCCTATAAGGCACTGCGCCGTGTCGCCTGAAGGCAGACAGAAATTAGGTGCCTTTTTCCTCTTCATTCTAATCACTACCACCACCATTCGCTTTCCGGGCGCGTTTCGAAGCAGAAGCAGAAACTTCGGAAGCCGTCATGTCTGGCCGTGGCAAAGGTGGCAAAGGGCTGGGGAAGGGTGGCGCCAAGCGTCATCGAAAGGTGTTGCGTGACAACATCCAGGGCATAACCAAGCCGGCCATCCGTCGTCTGGCGCGCCGTGGCGGTGTCAAGCGCATCTCTGGCCTCATCTACGAGGAAACTCGCGGCGTTCTCAAGGTGTTCCTCGAGAACGTGATCCGCGATGCCGTCACTTACACCGAGCACGCCAAAAGGAAGACCGTGACAGCCATGGACGTCGTGTACGCCCTCAAGCGTCAGGGCCGCACCCTGTACGGATTCGGAGGCTAAGAAGCCAGCGGCGTCGCCTGCAGCCAGCCAACGAGAACACAACAGCCCTCTTCAGGGCTACCCACTTGATGCTTCGGCAGTGTGATCCCAGCGGTTCGCCATACCCGTCCGTCCCTCTTTGCAATATCATTGCGTCATCGCTCAGGTGAGCAGCACCTCGTGTAGTAGTAGCTTGATCGCGCTGGGTACTTGTCACGTTCACCGCATTTCGTTCGCGTCGTCGTCTTTCTCCTGGGTCTGCATGCACGAATCAATCGCCGCATCTGCGAGTTCTTCCTCTCCTTCCTGCAAGCCAAGCTGCTAAAACGGGCCCGTCAAGCGAACGTCGCCTAGTTACCTTATCGCGCGAAGGAAGAAGCCGAGCGCAGCGTTCTACCCTGGTCACTGCATTCTTGGAGACACGACTATGCTCAGGAAGCACGAACTCGCTTTTTTCTTTGGAATGCCCACTACACGATCGCGTCACGTTGTGTCGTCAAAATAAATAAAAACGCACTATGTTCTACCGTGGGGCACCCAGACGAAGAAGGGATGTGTACTTACAAATGAAAAAATTGATTGTGACAGGTTGGTCGTGTTTACCGCGCCCGCTGTGCACTCAGAAGTGCCCCATTCAATAACACATTGTGTACATTGTCACGCCTAATAATTTTTGTTTGTTTTTTTTTTTCACACCTGGCGCTGCCGAGCTGCAAAATACAAAAAAAAAAGAAAGAAAAGTGGAAGGGGATGTTTAAACAGAATTTCTGCGCAAGTCAGAAGCAAGTACACAATAAGCGCTGCCCATGCAGCGTGCTGAGGGAAGCTGCACTTGATAGAAGTGGCACTCATGTACTGTACTGGTGCTGCGAACACTGCAGTTGTGAAAGCTTTACTTGGACGGACAGCTACGCAACAAGTGTTTCCATTTCGCCGGCAGAGGTGGTCACTCTAGGGAGGCTGGCTTCGCCGCCCACGCGAGAGGGGGGGGGGGGGGACTAGCCCATGATGTAAACGCGAGAGGTTCGAGCGCGGGAAATTCGAAAGCAAGGCGCGCTCGCGTGAGCCTGCCGTCAGATGGCGACACCAACCCACGAGCATTGCATTTTCAAGTGCACCCTTGGTTTCCCACCCACCTCCGCACAGGACGAGGCGTGTCGAATGTGTAACCAAGGCGCACGACAGTGGTTCTGCTCAGGCAAAGCCTACCTATAACAAAAATTGTTCTCCATGTGTGTACCTTCATTTTCTCGTGAAAATGTGAAAGAGGAGTGAATGGGGCTTTTTGAGGCGCGTGTTGATCTTCGTTTCTATTATGATTATTATTTTTCACCCTTTCATTGAGTCCATTTCCTGCTTTTTGTGCCACATATTTAGCACTTAGAGGTTGGGGGGGGGGGGATTGCTGATGTGTAAGATGGAAAAGAAGAGGAAAGTGAGCCCCGAAACTGTCTGCATCAGGATGCGACACCTCAGCGGTAGCTCACAAGGGATGGGGGGTGAGGGGGGATTAAAAGGGTGGGAATAAAAGTGTAGAGAAAGAGACATGAGGGAAGCCAGAGTGAGACGACATATCGAGGGAATAGGAGTAAAAATGAAACAAAACATTCGAACGCAAACACCCCGTACATCCAACCGCCATTGAGCGCACCTAGTAGTTTGGCAAGTATGTATGAGTGATTCTTAAGAGGGAAAGGAAGATAAAATTGAGTCCCGTTACTGTCTGCGATTGAGCAAGTAGGCGCGCTCAGTGGCAGTTGGATGTACGGGGTGTTTGTGTTAGAATGTTTTGTTGCGTTTTACTCCTTGTCGTTGCGCGGACGTGTATGCATATACCAACACTGCCGGTGGTCTCTCGTCGTCTTCGCCCATCTACGTAATGGTCGCAAATAAGCGACAACGCAAGGAGCAAGTTTTTTTGGCGTGGCAGTGCGCATTTGCCCTCGGTGATGCGAGGCGCTCTAGTGCGATGCGCGCTGTTGGCGTGAATGGTGGCGTCTCGCACTCCGTCGCGCCGCTTCGGGAAGCGACGAGCTACAGCGTCGATTGATGTGTTGCCTGGAAGGCGAAAGAAATGCGCAGCAGGCTGTATTGTACAGCGGTAGTGGTTTCGTTTCGGTGTACCTCTTTGCAGCCGCGAACTGCACGGTTGCCCGAAAATGAGCGCCAGCCAGCATCCTGGCGTACGCTTCCGCGCTCGCACGCGGACGGGTTCTCACGCTTCGGCCAATGGGAGGGAGAGAGATGGGTCGTGCGGCGAAGCCGCTTTTGCCGATCTCCGGCAGGAGCGCAGTTTCGCTCCGTCAGTCGAGGTGATCGGACGCACGCAGCATGGCCCGAACTAAACAAACCGCGCGCAAGAGTACTGGAGGCAAGGCTCCGCGTAAGCAGCTTGCTACCAAGGCTGCTCGCAAGAGTGCCCCTGCCACAGGCGGGGTGAAGAAACCTCACCGTTACAGGCCTGGAACCGTGGCCCTGCGTGAAATTCGCCGATACCAGAAGTCGACCGAACTGCTGATCCGCAAGCTTCCCTTTCAGCGCCTGGTGCGGGAAATCGCTCAGGACTTCAAGACGGACCTCCGTTTCCAGAGTTCTGCCGTGATGGCCCTACAGGAAGCTAGCGAGGCCTACCTCGTTGGTCTTTTCGAAGACACCAACCTGTGCGCCATCCACGCTAAGCGCGTCACCATCATGCCAAAGGACATCCAGCTGGCTCGGCGCATTCGCGGTGAGCGCGCCTAAGTTGGGCTGCTCCCTGCGCTTCGGTCGACAGGCAAGCAACAACAAACGGTCCTTCTCAGGACCACCAACGTGTCTGCTTTGGCTACGAGACCACTCCAGGCCACGTACTCCGGCCGCACCCTCTTTTGCTGTCATGTTTTGTACGTACGTGGCTGCCGTTGTCTAGCGCGCGGAAGAACGGAACGTCGGCGCGTCGTTATTACGAAGAAATGGCTCAGCTTTGACAAATTCAAGGTAAAAGTGTGTATCATTATGAGTAGACAGAGAAAAGGTAGGCTAGCTTCAGTCGGTGTGTGTGCAGCAGCCGTGCTGCGACCCTGTGGTGTGTCAATTTCATTTATGTGTTTACCTTTTTGCCCGCCGCTTGTAAGGTGTTTTTGAGGGCTTCTGTTTGCGTAACGCCATGGTGACTTGGGCTGCTGGACCCCGGCGCAACTTTTGGGTGCACTCGTAGGAGGTGATGAAGTTTTACCGAGAGACGAAATAAACAATTGTATCGGGCCAGTTGGTAAGGATCCATCTCGCTAGGAAGCGCAGCCACTATTACACAGACCTCACAACACAAGCGCTTAACTTCAACTGAACTTTCATTGCAAACGTCAGAGTTTATAAAGGGGGTGAACAGAGAAAAAGAATAGTAAAAGGTAGACAACAAAAAGCACACGTGCCAGTCCCGCACATTACTGTCTGTTATTCTCTATCACCCCATCCAAAAAACAGTTCTTTCCGCGTGAGCGCGATAGAGAGTGCACTAACACACTCGAAATCATCGCGTGTCATTTCCTTTCATTTCTTTTGAAGCTGAACAAGTTTTTGTGCCATATTCTGGACAATTTTTTTTTTTTTTTTGCAATAAACGTTTAGTTGAAGTTAAGCGCTTGTGTTGTGTGTTCTGTGTAATAGTGGCTGCGCTGCCTAGCAAGATAGACGAAATAAATTGTGTTAGAAGCACCAAATGGAATGCGCTAACGGCGGGTTCTCTCTCTCTCTCTCTCTTTTTTTTTTTTACCTTACGTTTGTTTTTCTATTCAAAGGTATTAAATTTACTCTGTCCCTGTGCTGACCCGTTCAGGTGTCATCGTAAGGATAGACGGTTACGTGTGGAGCTTTTTTTTTTTTTTTTTTAATGAGAAATGACAACGCTTACATGCTCTTTTCTGTCTTTTTCGGTGCCGAGCTGCGTGATTTGGTTGTCTCTTTGCAGCATTTGGCGTCGCGCACTTGTGGCTAACTGATGTCGCGAGGAAATATATATAAAGTATAGAAAAACAAACACGCTTGAGGGTACGAACAGAGCCATCGTGACTGCGAAGCGAAACACGGCCGCGTCACCTGTTTGGGTGGTCCTTAGAAGGACCGTTTGGGGAATGCGGCGAGCGCGCGGAAGGGGTGCTCGCTTACGCCTTCTTCTCCGTCTTCTTTGGAAGAAGCACGGCTTGAATGTTGGGCAACACACCGCCCTGCGCGATGGTGACGCCGGAAAGCAGTTTGTTCAGCTCCTCGTCGTTGCGGATGGCGAGCTGCAAGTGACGGGGGATGATCCGGGTCTTCTTGTTGTCACGAGCGGCGTTGCCCGCCAGCTCGAGCACCTCGGCGGCCAGGTACTCGAGTACGGCAGCCAGGTAGACCGGAGCGCCAGCTCCGACGCGCTCGGCGTAGTTTCCCTTGCGTAGGAGGCGGTGAATACGGCCCACGGGGAACTGAAGCCCCGCGCGGCTAGAACGGGTCTTGCTCTTGCCTTTCGCCTTGCCGCCCTTGCCACGTCCGGACATGGTGTTGCTTTTCGCTTGGTACGACGCCGGTTGCCGAAAACAAGAAAGCTGCTGCCTTCTGAGATGAGAGCCGTGCTCGAATGGTTTCCGTTGCCACCATCGCGCGCCGCCGCTCGCGGGGAACGGATGAGAGTGTGAGAGAGAGAAGCCGTGCGAACCAATGGGGCGCGCGCGTTGTGCTGATCTCGTCAACACCCCTCGCTCATATTTAAGCGCGGCGAGACGGGGGGACACGCGCATTCGACTCTGGTCTCGCGTGCGTGTTGTGTGAAATCATGCCTCCCCAACCGTCTGGCAAAGCCGTCAAGAAGGCCGGCAAGGCGCAGAAGAATGTGCGCGCCACGGACAAGAAGAAGAAGAAGCGCCGCAGGAAGGAGAGCTTCTCCATCTACATCTATAAGGTGCTGAAGCAGGTGCACCCCGACACTGGTGTCTCCAGCAAGGCCATGTCCATCATGAACAGCTTCGTGAACGACATCTTCGAGCGTATCGCCGCCGAGTCGTCACGCCTTGCTCACTACAACAAGCGCTCGACCATCACGAGCCGGGAGATCCAGACCGCGGTGCGCCTGCTGCTGCCCGGAGAGCTGGCCAAGCACGCGGTGTCCGAGGGTACAAAAGCCGTCACCAAGTACACCAGCTCCAAGTAGGCGTGCGTCGTGGGCCACAGCGAGCAACGACAAATCAACGGCTCTTCTCAGAGCCACCCAAATTGTCTGCGTCGGCATAGGGGTTGTGCTGAGAGATTCGGCTCCGAATCCATCCTCTTCTCTCTGTTGAACACCGCTAGCAGGAGCGTTGGTGTGCCGCGCTCGACGTGTGTGCTCGGGGAGGTTGAACAGGTAAATTAGAGAAGACCGAGTGCGCGGAGAAAAGTGCCACAAGTACGGTAATGGAGGGAAAACAAAACCAGGAGCGTGGTAATTAAAAAAAAAAAAAAACAGGGGGAAGGTGGCCGCTTCTCTCAAAAAAAGGTAACATGAACTCGAGTGTGTTCAGCTCTTGGGAAATGATAGAATAGGAAACTCGCGTCAGCGCTTGCCCGAGCAACTCCGACATGTCGGGCCAAATATGAAGGGGTATACACGGTATGCAGTGCATGCGGAGAGAAGGAAACTGCCGAACACTTGATAATGCTATGTAAAGGGCTTCACCTTATAGTTTAGAATGATGGCGCAGAGTTTTTCAAAAGCACCGGGGTTTAGAGACGGGGGAGGGCAAAATAGACTTTAGGCGGGTAGAATTAACTAGAAGGTGGTTATCTTATTGGTGGCTAAAGTCAAGGCAAGAGTGAAAACTAAACCATTCACTGCAAAGCACCGCGGTCCTATACTTCACTATTTAAAGAGAGAAAAAAAACAAGATAAATGTAGCTGTTTGTTAGGTCAGCATTATGGCTAGGTGGTGATAGCTGCCGCCCGATGTGAAGGGTACAGCCACATTCATCAGACAGCGCAGAGTTCCTTCTCTGCCACGCCATTCATTTGTTTACGAAATTGGGGCATTTATTTCTTGAGAGCGCAGGGCAGGCCCGTTTCGAGACTGTAGGAGGAGTGAATGTAGCTTAAAGTGCGTGGCGCGGTGAAAAATGTGCGGAAGCATTGATGCAAGAAAAGATAGGGGAGAAATATATAGACGCATGTGACAATAGCTGTAGAAGCAGAAAAGCGTGGCGGCGGACTGCATGCTAATTATTGTCCGAAAGCAAAGTATCGACAGCCCGAGTGAAGGAAAAAACAAAACTGTGCGTACGCATGACAGGGGTACCACGCAGGTGATTTATATAGTGCACAAAGAAGTACGAAATCCAGTAAAGAAAGGCGGTCGACACGAGGTATGGGCATTTCCCGTTTTCGCACCGAGTGCTCCGTTTGCGCGTCGCCGAAAGAAACATAGCCAGGCCGGCCAGCAAACGACACTGCTCGGCTTGACGTTTACATAATCACACGGTGTAGCGGAACACTGTGTTCTCTTCGAAAGAACAAATGCGCCTGTGCTAGGCACAAATGAGTGGTACGTTCCATTCGGAATGTGGTGGGAAACTTACCTTAAATGAATGAGCGGACGCACCGTTTATTTCCGCTTTGTTTTAGATTACTGACTATGTTCGGCGGGTCGACAGTGCATTTGTATGAAGCTTTCAAGCGCGATCATTTTGTAATTTCGCATCGTGCGTCCCTGCCACAAGTTCGGGGAAGGAATACTTTCAATATGGGAACCCTCATGATTGTGAAAGATGAAACTGCGACTACTTAAACACACTTGCACCACAGAAATGGCACGCGCAGTTTGGTATTGGGGCACGTGAGAAGGGAATACAATAGATGGGCATTGGCGCGCATCTTTTTTTCTTATTGATATGATATGTAAGGAGATGTCGGCGCACCATTATGGCGCCGGCTACTCCTTGGCCGTTGAGTTAAACTTGAACACGTATCTTGAAGCAAAACGTACAAAGCAGTGCATGGAAAGTAGAAAACTCGGGCAGAGATATGCAAAGACACACTTACACTTATACGCACATATCAGAACACAATGGTAAGTAAATGTTCGAAAGTCAATGAATGAAGTCTCTGATATAATGTCCCTCGATAATATTCGGTCCACCAGCACAAAACAGTAGAGCACACGTCTGGTCCGTATAAAGATGCATTCGCTCGTGTGTACATAATTGTCGACACGTCATTCATTTCACAACACACACATGATGAGAGTCACGTGATACTGTACATAATAAGTACATTTGTTACAAATGAAAGTTCGTTATTTCTTAATACTTATCAGCAATCCCGCTGTCTTGTAAAGAACGTGTTGATGCTTTTAAAGCGTGCGACTGTAAAACTCGAGTAGGCCACGGACCCAGAAGTTTCTTCATGTTAAACGGTCTGCGGTCTAATGCCAACTGTTCGGACTTAAGACGGCGTCTCGTGATGTGGACAGTCTACGAGAAGGTGACATACGTCTTCATCTATCAATCCGCATTCGCATTCGGGACTTTCAGCTCTGCCGTGTCTGTGCAAAGAAAAAAAAAAAAACAAATGTTTTTGTGTATGCCGTGCCTAGCCTCAATCGGTCAATTAGAGTTTCCGATATTCTATCTAATGCCAGCGTAATTTTTAATTCAATAAATGGATCGATGTGGTATAAATCGCACCTCTTTGTACTTTGGTCAAACCAAGCAGTTTTGCTCATTCTGAAAGTTGTATTCTTTATAATACTACGCAATTCACTTTTTTCGAAATATTGGTTGCCACGATGTGTAGACCTACTTTGTGTGCTCTGGACGGCTCTGGAAGGCCAACTGCAAATCTTCTTTGCACAGCTGATGCCGTCCGGATAGTCGTTGATAGATTACTTAACAGGTTGTCAGCCTCCGAAGGTATTATGTAAGCGAAAGTACGCATGCGTAAAACATGCAGCGAACGAACACTCTTCCAACGCTGTAAAGAAGAAAGAATGCATAAAGGGTGGTGCATTTTACGCTCCAATCTCGTCCTATGTAAGGCGCTTTAGAGTTAGGGCTGTTTTGCCTGTAATTGCGTGACCCTTGCAGGGTTCCTCACAGTGCAACCGTGCTCTTGAAACGGGCAGGTGTTGAACCACCCCGCAAGGAGATGGGGAAACTTCGCTGCGACCGGACCGCTTGACAGTCCGTGTTTACGGGAGGAGAGGCGCGCCCGAGAGGAGGTGCGCTCTCACTCTCTGCCGTCCCCGTGAATGCTGAAATGAGCGCGGTCGCGTTGCGTGGCTTCGGTGAAACTGCCGTATCGCGATATGTAGTGGAGCTGCCACAGTAAAATTTGAGACACGCGTAGCCAGCCAAAGGTGCTGTTACTTTGCCGAATTTCACGTGCCGGCGTCCACAACAACGCGAGCACGCTTTGTTTAGAAATTTCCGGCCATGAGGCCGTGCCCGGACCGCGTGTGTTAGTCCCTTGGTTTGGCGACAAGGATGGCGTCAAAGTGACGCCGTGAAACGGGTTTCGTGCGTGCAAATGAGGCATTGATGTGATTAGAGAGAAAGCGAGAACATAGAAAAGAAAAAAAAAAGAGGGGGGGGGGGCACACGCCGGGGACGAGTAGTCGCAAAGTGTTAAGTGTGCAGTTTATTTACGTGCGGCACACAGGTGAGCTGTTGCAGCTGTGAGTTTTGACAAATATTGCGTGTGTCATGTTCAGTGGACACGATGAAACGTTTTTTAGCGAACGCGTTGTATCCGCTGGGCTTGTACGTACGCGTACATGAATTGTCGCTTACTCGGTTTGATGTCTCCTTGCCGCTGGGGCAGCTGATACGACTGATACGCCATTTTGCAGCAGTGAAGGGTGCGTGAATGAATGGGCAAGAAACTTAGCAACAGTAACGAGAAAAGAATTAAAAACAAACAAACAAACGAAAGCATGTTTGCCGTGTATATTCAATCTTGTAGTGCAGAAAAATAGTCAGTGCAGCAACCTGCGCGGCCAACGCGCTCCTCGCGAAGAAAAGAGGGAGAGAGAGACGAGCTGGCCGCCGACCAACCGGCGTGCGCCGTTCGCCTTCCTCCTCAGTCTCGCGGGCCGGCGCCGACACCGCGACTCGATCGTGTCGAGCAGGATTTCAAGCTGGACGGTTGTGCCCTCGCGATCTCCGACTTCAGCGTAGCTCCCGCCGACTGGTTCGCCCTCCGCGGTCTCCTGACGCCGTGTAGCTCTCGCATTGTGGCACCCCGCCCTTGGACTGCTTCGACCGGATCCCCACTTTCCTATCTCCTTCTTTTTCCTCTCGTTGGCTGTCTTCTTCTGCTTCTACTTTCCTTCTATTCTTTTTATCCCTCCTTCACCCCACCCCTATAAGGCACTGCGCCGTGTCGCCTGAAGGCAGACAGAAATTAGGTGCCTTTTTCCTCTTCATTCTAATCACTACCACCACCATTCGCTTTCCGGGCGCGTTTCGAAGCAGAAGCAGAAACTTCGGAAGCCGTCATGTCTGGCCGTGGCAAAGGTGGCAAAGGGCTGGGGAAGGGTGGCGCCAAGCGTCATCGAAAGGTGTTGCGTGACAACATCCAGGGCATAACCAAGCCGGCCATCCGTCGTCTGGCGCGCCGTGGCGGTGTCAAGCGCATCTCTGGCCTCATCTACGAGGAAACTCGCGGCGTTCTCAAGGTGTTCCTCGAGAACGTGATCCGCGATCACTTACACCGAGCACGCCAAAAGGAAGACCGTGACAGCCATGGACGTCGTGTACGCCCTCAAGCGTCAGGGCCGCACCCTGTACGGATTCGGAGGCTAAGAAGCCAGCGGCGTCGCCTGCAGCCAGCCAACGAGAACACAACAGCCCTCTTCAGGGCTACCCACTTGATGCTTCGGCAGTGTGATCCCAGCGGTTCGCCATACCCGTCCGTCCCTCTTTGCAATATCATTGCGTCATCGCTCAGGTGAGCAGCACCTCGTGTAGTAGTAGCTTGATCGCGCTGGGTACTTGTCACGTTCACCGCATTTCGTTCGCGTCGTCGTCTTTCTCCTGGGTCTGCATGCACGAATCAATCGCCGCATCTGCGAGTTCTTCCTCTCCTTCCTGCAAGCCAAGCTGCTAAAACGGGCCCGTCAAGCGAACGTCGCCTAGTTACCTTATCGCGCGAAGGAAGAAGCCGAGCGCAGCGTTCTACCCTGGTCACTGCATTCTTGGAGACACGACTATGCTCAGGAAGCACGAACTCGCTTTTTTCTTTGGAATGCCCACTACACGATCGCGTCACGTTGTGTCAAAATAAATAAAAACGCACTATGTTCTACCGTGGGGCACCCAGACGAAGAAGGGATGTGTACTTACAAATGAAAAAATTGATTGTGACAGGTTGGTCGTGTTTACCGCGCCCGCTGTGCACTCAGAAGTGCCCCATTCAATAACACATTGTGTACATTGTCACGCCTAATAATTTTTGTTTGTTTTTTTTTTTTCACACCTGGCGCTGCCGAGCTGCAAAATACAAAAAAAAAAGAAAGAAAAGTGGAAGGGGATGTTTAAACAGAATTTCTGCGCAAGTCAGAAGCAAGTACACAATAAGCGCTGCCCATGCAGCGTGCTGAGGGAAGCTGCACTTGATAGAAGTGGCACTCATGTACTGTACTGGTGCTGCGAACACTGCAGTTGTGAAAGCTTTACTTGGACGGACAGCTACGCAACAAGTGTTTCCATTTCGCCGGCAGAGGTGGTCACTCTAGGGAGGCTGGCTTCGCCGCCCACGCGAGAGGGGGGGGGGGGGGGGACTAGCCCATGATGTAAACGCGAGAGGTTCGAGCGCGGGAAATTCGAAAGCAAGGCGCGCTCGCGTGAGCCTGCCGTCAGATGGCGACACCAACCCACGAGCATTGCATTTTCAAGTGCACCCTTGGTTTCCCACCCACCTCCGCACAGGACGAGGCGTGTCGAATGTGTAACCAAGGCGCACGACAGTGGTTCTGCTCAGGCAAGCCTACCTATAACAAAAATTGTTCTCCATGTGTGTACCTTCATTTTCTCGTGAAAATGTGAAAGAGGAGTGAATGGGGCTTTTTGAGGCGCGTGTTGATCTTCGTTTCTATTATGATTATTATTTTTCACCCTTTCATTGAGTCCATTTCCTGCTTTTTGTGCCACATATTTAGCACTTAGAGGTTGGGGGGGGGGGGGGGGATTGCTGATGTGTAAGATGGAAAAGAAGAGGAAAGTGAGCCCCGAAACTGTCTGCATCAGGATGCGACACCTCAGCGGTAGCTCACAAGGGATGGGGGGTGAGGGGGGATTAAAAGGGTGGGAATAAAAGTGTAGAGAAAGAGACATGAGGGAAGCCAGAGTGAGACGACATATCGAGGGAATAGGAGTAAAAATGAAACAAAACATTCGAACGCAAACACCCCGTACATCCAACCGCCATTGAGCGCACCTAGTAGTTTGGCAAGTATGTATGAGTGATTCTTAAGAGGGAAAGGAAGATAAAATTGAGTCCCGTTACTGTCTGCGATTGAGCAAGTAGGCGCGCTCAGTGGCAGTTGGATGTACGGGGTGTTTGTGTTAGAATGTTTTGTTGCGTTTTACTCCTTGTCGTTGCGCGGACGTGTATGCATATACCAACACTGCCGGTGGTCTCTCGTCGTCTTCGCCCATCTACGTAATGGTCGCAAATAAGCGACAACGCAAGGAGCAAGTTTTTTTGGCGTGGCAGTGCGCATTTGCCCTCGGTGATGCGAGGCGCTCTAGTGCGATGCGCGCTGTTGGCGTGAATGGTGGCGTCTCGCACTCCGTCGCGCCGCTTCGGGAAGCGACGAGCTACAGCGTCGATTGATGTGTTGCCTGGAAGGCGAAAGAAATGCGCAGCAGGCTGTATTGTACAGCGGTAGTGGTTTCGTTTCGGTGTACCTCTTTGCAGCCGCGAACTGCACGGTTGCCCGAAAATGAGCGCCAGCCAGCATCCTGGCGTACGCTTCCGCGCTCGCACGCGGACGGGTTCTCACGCTTCGGCCAATGGGAGGGAGAGAGATGGGTCGTGCGGCGAAGCCGCTTTTGCCGATCTCCGGCAGGAGCGCAGTTTCGCTCCGTCAGTCGAGGTGATCGGACGCACGCAGCATGGCCCGAACTAAACAAACCGCGCGCAAGAGTACTGGAGGCAAGGCTCCGCGTAAGCAGCTTGCTACCAAGGCTGCTCGCAAGAGTGCCCCTGCCACAGGCGGGGTGAAGAAACCTCACCGTTACAGGCCTGGAACCGTGGCCCTGCGTGAAATTCGCCGATACCAGAAGTCGACCGAACTGCTGATCCGCAAGCTTCCCTTTCAGCGCCTGGTGCGGGAAATCGCTCAGGACTTCAAGACGGACCTCCGTTTCCAGAGTTCTGCCGTGATGGCCCTACAGGAAGCTAGCGAGGCCTACCTCGTTGGTCTTTTCGAAGACACCAACCTGTGCGCCATCCACGCTAAGCGCGTCACCATCATGCCAAAGGACATCCAGCTGGCTCGGCGCATTCGCGGTGAGCGCGCCTAAGTTGGGCTGCTCCCTGCGCTTCGGTCGACAGGCAAGCAACAACAAACGGTCCTTCTCAGGACCACCAACGTGTCTGCTTTGGCTACGAGACCACTCCAGGCCACGTACTCCGGCCGCACCCTCTTTTGCTGTCATGTTTTGTACGTACGTGGCTGCCGTTGTCTAGCGCGCGGAAGAACGGAACGTCGGCGCGTCGTTATTACGAAGAAATGGCTCAGCTTTGACAAATTCAAGGTAAAAGTGTGTATCATTATGAGTAGACAGAGAAAAGGTAGGCTAGCTTCAGTCGGTGTGTGTGCAGCAGCCGTGCTGCGACCCTGTGGTGTGTCAATTTCATTTATGTGTTTACCTTTTTGCCCGCCGCTTGTAAGGTGTTTTTGAGGGCTTCTGTTTGCGTAACGCCATGGTGACTTGGGCTGCTGGACCCCGGCGCAACTTTTGGGTGCACTCGTAGGAGGTGATGAAGTTTTACCGAGAGACGAAATAAACAATTGTATCGGGCCAGTTGGTAAGGATCCATCTCGCTAGGAAGCGCAGCCACTATTACACAGACCTCACAACACAAGCGCTTAACTTCAACTGAACTTTCATTGCAAACGTCAGAGTTTATAAAGGGGGTGAACAGAGAAAAAGAATAGTAAAAGGTAGACAACAAAAAGCACACGTGCCAGTCCCGCACATTACTGTCTGTTATTCTCTATCACCCCATCCAAAAAACAGTTCTTTCCGCGTGAGCGCGATAGAGAGTGCACTAACACACTCGAAATCATCGCGTGTCATTTCCTTTCATTTCTTTTGAAGCTGAACAAGTTTTTGTGCCATATTCTGGACAATTTTTTTTTTTTTTTTTGCAATAAACGTTTAGTTGAAGTTAAGCGCTTGTGTTGTGTGTTCTGTGTAATAGTGGCTGCGCTGCCTAGCAAGATAGACGAAATAAATTGTGTTAGAAGCACCAAATGGAATGCGCTAACGGCGGGTTCTCTCTCTCTCTCTCTCTCTTTTTTTTTTTACCTTACGTTTGTTTTTCTATTCAAAGGTATTAAATTTACTCTGTCCCTGTGCTGACCCGTTCAGGTGTCATCGTAAGGATAGACGGTTACGTGTGGAGCTTTTTTTTTTTTTTTTTTAATGAGAAATGACAACGCTTACATGCTCTTTTCTGTCTTTTTCGGTGCCGAGCTGCGTGATTTGGTTGTCTCTTTGCAGCATTTGGCGTCGCGCACTTGTGGCTAACTGATGTCGCGAGGAAATATATATAAAGTATAGAAAAACAAACACGCTTGAGGGTACGAACAGAGCCATCGTGACTGCGAAGCGAAACACGGCCGCGTCACCTGTTTGGGTGGTCCTTAGAAGGACCGTTTGGGGAATGCGGCGAGCGCGCGGAAGGGGTGCTCGCTTACGCCTTCTTCTCCGTCTTCTTTGGAAGAAGCACGGCTTGAATGTTGGGCAACACACCGCCCTGCGCGATGGTGACGCCGGAAAGCAGTTTGTTCAGCTCCTCGTCGTTGCGGATGGCGAGCTGCAAGTGACGGGGGATGATCCGGGTCTTCTTGTTGTCACGAGCGGCGTTGCCCGCCAGCTCGAGCACCTCGGCGGCCAGGTACTCGAGTACGGCAGCCAGGTAGACCGGAGCGCCAGCTCCGACGCGCTCGGCGTAGTTTCCCTTGCGTAGGAGGCGGTGAATACGGCCCACGGGGAACTGAAGCCCCGCGCGGCTAGAACGGGTCTTGCTCTTGCCTTTCGCCTTGCCGCCCTTGCCACGTCCGGACATGGTGTTGCTTTTCGCTTGGTACGACGCCGGTTGCCGAAAACAAGAAAGCTGCTGCCTTCTGAGATGAGAGCCGTGCTCGAATGGTTTCCGTTGCCACCATCGCGCGCCGCCGCTCGCGGGGAACGGATGAGAGTGTGAGAGAGAGAAGCCGTGCGAACCAATGGGGCGCGCGCGTTGTGCTGATCTCGTCAACACCCCTCGCTCATATTTAAGCGCGGCGAGACGGGGGGACACGCGCATTCGACTCTGGTCTCGCGTGCGTGTTGTGTGAAATCATGCCTCCCCAACCGTCTGGCAAAGCCGTCAAGAAGGCCGGCAAGGCGCAGAAGAATGTGCGCGCCACGGACAAGAAGAAGAAGAAGCGCCGCAGGAAGGAGAGCTTCTCCATCTACATCTATAAGGTGCTGAAGCAGGTGCACCCCGACACTGGTGTCTCCAGCAAGGCCATGTCCATCATGAACAGCTTCGTGAACGACATCTTCGAGCGTATCGCCGCCGAGTCGTCACGCCTTGCTCACTACAACAAGCGCTCGACCATCACGAGCCGGGAGATCCAGACCGCGGTGCGCCTGCTGCTGCCCGGAGAGCTGGCCAAGCACGCGGTGTCCGAGGGTACAAAAGCCGTCACCAAGTACACCAGCTCCAAGTAGGCGTGCGTCGTGGGCCACAGCGAGCAACGACAAATCAACGGCTCTTCTCAGAGCCACCCAAATTGTCTGCGTCGGCATAGGGGTTGTGCTGAGAGATTCGGCTCCGAATCCATCCTCTTCTCTCTGTTGAACACCGCTAGCAGGAGCGTTGGTGTGCCGCGCTCGACGTGTGTGCTCGGGGAGGTTGAACAGGTAAATTAGAGAAGACCGAGTGCGCGGAGAAAAGTGCCACAAGTACGGTAATGGAGGGAAAACAAAACCAGGAGCGTGGTAATTAAAAAAAAAAAAAAAAAACAGGGGGAAGGTGGCCGCTTCTCTCAAAAAAAGGTAACATGAACTCGAGTGTGTTCAGCTCTTGGGAAATGATAGAATAGGAAACTCGCGTCAGCGCTTGCCCGAGCAACTCCGACATGTCGGGCCAAATATGAAGGGGTATACACGGTATGCAGTGCATGCGGAGAGAAGGAAACTGCCGAACACTTGATAATGCTATGTAAAGGGCTTCACCTTATAGTTTAGAATGATGGCGCAGAGTTTTTCAAAAGCACCGGGGTTTAGAGACGGGGGAGGGCAAAATAGACTTTAGGCGGGTAGAATTAACTAGAAGGTGGTTATCTTATTGGTGGCTAAAGTCAAGGCAAGAGTGAAAACTAAACCATTCACTGCAAAGCACCGCGGTCCTATACTTCACTATTTAAAGAGAGAAAAAAAACAAGATAAATGTAGCTGTTTGTTAGGTCAGCATTATGGCTAGGTGGTGATAGCTGCCGCCCGATGTGAAGGGTACAGCCACATTCATCAGACAGCGCAGAGTTCCTTCTCTGCCACGCCATTCATTTGTTTACGAAATTGGGGCATTTATTTCTTGAGAGCGCAGGGCAGGCCCGTTTCGAGACTGTAGGAGGAGTGAATGTAGCTTAAAGTGCGTGGCGCGGTGAAAAATGTGCGGAAGCATTGATGCAAGAAAAGATAGGGGAGAAATATATAGACGCATGTGACAATAGCTGTAGAAGCAGAAAAGCGTGGCGGCGGACTGCATGCTAATTATTGTCCGAAAGCAAAGTATCGACAGCCCGAGTGAAGGAAAAAACAAAACTGTGCGTACGCATGACAGGGGTACCACGCAGGTGATTTATATAGTGCACAAAGAAGTACGAAATCCAGTAAAGAAAGGCGGTCGACACGAGGTATGGGCATTTCCCGTTTTCGCACCGAGTGCTCCGTTTGCGCGTCGCCGAAAGAAACATAGCCAGGCCGGCCAGCAAACGACACTGCTCGGCTTGACGTTTACATAATCACACGGTGTAGCGGAACACTGTGTTCTCTTCGAAAGAACAAATGCGCCTGTGCTAGGCACAAATGAGTGGTACGTTCCATTCGGAATGTGGTGGGAAACTTACCTTAAATGAATGAGCGGACGCACCGTTTATTTCCGCTTTGTTTTAGATTACTGACTATGTTCGGCGGGTCGACAGTGCATTTGTATGAAGCTTTCAAGCGCGATCATTTTGTAATTTCGCATCGTGCGTCCCTGCCACAAGTTCGGGGAAGGAATACTTTCAATATGGGAACCCTCATGATTGTGAAAGATGAAACTGCGACTACTTAAACACACTTGCACCACAGAAATGGCACGCGCAGTTTGGTATTGGGGCACGTGAGAAGGGAATACAATAGATGGGCATTGGCGCGCATCTTTTTTTCTTATTGATATGATATGTAAGGAGATGTCGGCGCACCATTATGGCGCCGGCTACTCCTTGGCCGTTGAGTTAAACTTGAACACGTATCTTGAAGCAAAACGTACAAAGCAGTGCATGGAAAGTAGAAAACTCGGGCAGAGATATGCAAAGACACACTTACACTTATACGCACATATCAGAACACAATGGTAAGTAAATGTTCGAAAGTCAATGAATGAAGTCTCTGATATAATGTCCCTCGATAATATTCGGTCCACCAGCACAAAACAGTAGAGCACACGTCTGGTCCGTATAAAGATGCATTCGCTCGTGTGTACATAATTGTCGACACGTCATTCATTTCACAACACACACATGATGAGAGTCACGTGATACTGTACATAATAAGTACATTTGTTACAAATGAAAGTTCGTTATTTCTTAATACTTATCAGCAATCCCGCTGTCTTGTAAAGAACGTGTTGATGCTTTTAAAGCGTGCGACTGTAAAACTCGAGTAGGCCACGGACCCAGAAGTTTCTTCATGTTAAACGGTCTGCGGTCTAATGCCAACTGTTCGGACTTAAGACGGCGTCTCGTGATGTGGACAGTCTACGAGAAGGTGACATACGTCTTCATCTATCAATCCGCATTCGCATTCGGGACTTTCAGCTCTGCCGTGTCTGTGCAAAGAAAAAAAAAAAAACAAATGTTTTTGTGTATGCCGTGCCTAGCCTCAATCGGTCAATTAGAGTTTCCGATATTCTATCTAATGCCAGCGTAATTTTTAATTCAATAAATGGATCGATGTGGTATAAATCGCACCTCTTTGTACTTTGGTCAAACCAAGCAGTTTTGCTCATTCTGAAAGTTGTATTCTTTATAATACTACGCAATTCACTTTTTTCGAAATATTGGTTGCCACGATGTGTAGACCTACTTTGTGTGCTCTGGACGGCTCTGGAAGGCCAACTGCAAATCTTCTTTGCACAGCTGATGCCGTCCGGATAGTCGTTGATAGATTACTTAACAGGTTGTCAGCCTCCGAAGGTATTATGTAAGCGAAAGTACGCATGCGTAAAACATGCAGCGAACGAACACTCTTCCAACGCTGTAAAGAAGAAAGAATGCATAAAGGGTGGTGCATTTTACGCTCCAATCTCGTCCTATGTAAGGCGCTTTAGAGTTAGGGCTGTTTTGCCTGTAATTGCGTGACCCTTGCAGGGTTCCTCACAGTGCAACCGTGCACTTGAAACGGGCAGGTGTTGAACCACCCCGCAAGGAGATGGGGAAACTTCGCTGCGACCGGACCGCTTGACAGTCCGTGTTTACGGGAGGAGAGGCGCGCCCGAGAGGAGGTGCGCTCTCACTCTCTGCCGTCCCCGTGAATGCTGAAATGAGCGCGGTCGCGTTGCGTGGCTTCGGTGAAACTGCCGTATCGCGATATGTAGTGGAGCTGCCACAGTAAAATTTGAGACACGCGTAGCCAGCCAAAGGTGCTGTTACTTTGCCGAATTTCACGTGCCGGCGTCCACAACAACGCGAGCACGCTTTGTTTAGAAATTTCCGGCCATGAGGCCGTGCCCGGACCGCGTGTGTTAGTCCCTTGGTTTGGCGACAAGGATGGCGTCAAAGTGACGCCGTGAAACGGGTTTCGTGCGTGCAAATGAGGCATTGATGTGATTAGAGAGAAAGCGAGAACATAGAAAAGAAAAAAAAAAGAGGGGGGGGGGGCACACGCCGGGGACGAGTAGTCGCAAAGTGTTAAGTGTGCAGTTTATTTACGTGCGGCACACAGGTGAGCTGTTGCAGCTGTGAGTTTTGACAAATATTGCGTGTGTCATGTTCAGTGGACACGATGAAACGTTTTTTAGCGAACGCGTTGTATCCGCTGGGCTTGTACGTACGCGTACATGAATTGTCGCTTACTCGGTTTGATGTCTCCTTGCCGCTGGGGCAGCTGATACGACTGATACGCCATTTTGCAGCAGTGAAGGGTGCGTGAATGAATGGGCAAGAAACTTAGCAACAGTAACGAGAAAAGAATTAAAAACAAACAAACAAACGAAAGCATGTTTGCCGTGTATATTCAATCTTGTAGTGCAGAAAAATAGTCAGTGCAGCAACCTGCGCGGCCAACGCGCTCCTCGCGAAGAAAAGAGGGAGAGAGAGACGAGCTGGCCGCCGACCAACCGGCGTGCGCCGTTCGCCTTCCTCCTCAGTCTCGCGGGCCGGCGCCGACACCGCGACTCGATCGTGTCGAGCATTCGCTTTCCGGGCGCGTTTCGAAGCAGAAGCAGAAACTTCGGAAGCCGTCATGTCTGGCCGTGGCAAAGGTGGCAAAGGGCTGGGGAAGGGTGGCGCCAAGCGTCATCGAAAGGTGTTGCGTGACAACATCCAGGGCATAACCAAGCCGGCCATCCGTCGTCTGGCGCGCCGTGGCGGTGTCAAGCGCATCTCTGGCCTCATCTACGAGGAAACTCGCGGCGTTCTCAAGGTGTTCCTCGAGAACGTGATCCGCGATGCCGTCACTTACACCGAGCACGCCAAAAGGAAGACCGTGACAGCCATGGACGTCGTGTACGCCCTCAAGCGTCAGGGCCGCACCCTGTACGGATTCGGAGGCTAAGAAGCCAGCGGCGTCGCCTGCAGCCAGCCAACGAGAACACAACAGCCCTCTTCAGGGCTACCCACTTGATGCTTCGGCAGTGTGATCCCAGCGGTTCGCCATACCCGTCCGTCCCTCTTTGCAATATCATTGCGTCATCGCTCAGGTGAGCAGCACCTCGTGTAGTAGTAGCTTGATCGCGCTGGGTACTTGTCACGTTCACCGCATTTCGTTCGCGTCGTCGTCTTTCTCCTGGGTCTGCATGCACGAATCAATCGCCGCATCTGCGAGTTCTTCCTCTCCTTCCTGCAAGCCAAGCTGCTAAAACGGGCCCGTCAAGCGAACGTCGCCTAGTTACCTTATCGCGCGAAGGAAGAAGCCGAGCGCAGCGTTCTACCCTGGTCACTGCATTCTTGGAGACACGACTATGCTCAGGAAGCACGAACTCGCTTTTTTCTTTGGAATGCCCACTACACGATCGCGTCACGTTGTGTCAAAATAAATAAAAACGCACTATGTTCTACCGTGGGGCACCCAGACGAAGAAGGGATGTGTACTTACAAATGAAAAAATTGATTGTGACAGGTTGGTCGTGTTTACCGCGCCCGCTGTGCACTCAGAAGTGCCCCATTCAATAACACATTGTGTACATTGTCACGCCTAATAATTTTTGTTTGTTTTTTTTTTTCACACCTGGCGCTGCCGAGCTGCAAAATACAAAAAAAAGAAAGAAAAGTGGAAGGGGATGTTTAAACAGAATTTCTGCGCAAGTCAGAAGCAAGTACACAATAAGCGCTGCCCATGCAGCGTGCTGAGGGAAGCTGCACTTGATAGAAGTGGCACTCATGTACTGTACTGGTGCTGCGAACACTGCAGTTGTGAAAGCTTTACTTGGACGGACAGCTACGCAACAAGTGTTTCCATTTCGCCGGCAGAGGTGGTCACTCTAGGGAGGCTGGCTTCGCCGCCCACGCGAGAGGGGGGGGGGGGGACTAGCCCATGATGTAAACGCGAGAGGTTCGAGCGCGGGAAATTCGAAAGCAAGGCGCGCTCGCGTGAGCCTGCCGTCAGATGGCGACACCAACCCACGAGCATTGCATTTTCAAGTGCACCCTTGGTTTCCCACCCACCTCCGCACAGGACGAGGCGTGTCGAATGTGTAACCAAGGCGCACGACAGTGGTTCTGCTCAGGCAAAGCCTACCTATAACAAAAATTGTTCTCCATGTGTGCACCTTCATTTTCTCGTGAAAATGTGAAAGAGGAGTGAATGGGGCTTTTTGAGGCGCGTGTTGATCTTCGTTTCTATTATGATTATTATTTTTCACCCTTTCATTGAGTCCATTTCCTGCTTTTTGTGCCACATATTTAGCACTTAGAGGTTGGGGGGGGGGGGGGGGATTGCTGATGTGTAAGATGGAAAAGAAGAGGAAAGTGAGCCCCGAAACTGTCTGCATCAGGATGCGACACCTCAGCGGTAGCTCACAAGGGATGGGGGGTGAGGGGGGATTAAAAGGGTGGGAATAAAAGTGTAGAGAAAGAGACATGAGGGAAGCCAGAGTGAGACGACATATCGAGGGAATAGGAGTAAAAATGAAACAAAACATTCGAACGCAAACACCCCGTACATCCAACCGCCATTGAGCGCACCTAGTAGTTTGGCAAGTATGTATGAGTGATTCTTAAGAGGGAAAGGAAGATAAAATTGAGTCCCGTTACTGTCTGCGATTGAGCAAGTAGGCGCGCTCAGTGGCAGTTGGATGTACGGGGTGTTTGTGTTAGAATGTTTTGTTGCGTTTTACTCCTTGTCGTTGCGCGGACGTGTATGCATATACCAACACTGCCGGTGGTCTCTCGTCGTCTTCGCCCATCTACGTAATGGTCGCAAATAAGCGACAACGCAAGGAGCAAGTTTTTTTGGCGTGGCAGTGCGCATTTGCCCTCGGTGATGCGAGGCGCTCTAGTGCGATGCGCGCTGTTGGCGTGAATGGTGGCGTCTCGCACTCCGTCGCGCCGCTTCGGGAAGCGACGAGCTACAGCGTCGATTGATGTGTTGCCTGGAAGGCGAAAGAAATGCGCAGCAGGCTGTATTGTACAGCGGTAGTGGTTTCGTTTCGGTGTACCTCTTTGCAGCCGCGAACTGCACGGTTGCCCGAAAATGAGCGCCAGCCAGCATCCTGGCGTACGCTTCCGCGCTCGCACGCGGACGGGTTCTCACGCTTCGGCCAATGGGAGGGAGAGAGATGGGTCGTGCGGCGAAGCCGCTTTTGCCGATCTCCGGCAGGAGCGCAGTTTCGCTCCGTCAGTCGAGGTGATCGGACGCACGCAGCATGGCCCGAACTAAACAAACCGCGCGCAAGAGTACTGGAGGCAAGGCTCCGCGTAAGCAGCTTGCTACCAAGGCTGCTCGCAAGAGTGCCCCTGCCACAGGCGGGGTGAAGAAACCTCACCGTTACAGGCCTGGAACCGTGGCCCTGCGTGAAATTCGCCGATACCAGAAGTCGACCGAACTGCTGATCCGCAAGCTTCCCTTTCAGCGCCTGGTGCGGGAAATCGCTCAGGACTTCAAGACGGACCTCCGTTTCCAGAGTTCTGCCGTGATGGCCCTACAGGAAGCTAGCGAGGCCTACCTCGTTGGTCTTTTCGAAGACACCAACCTGTGCGCCATCCACGCTAAGCGCGTCACCATCATGCCAAAGGACATCCAGCTGGCTCGGCGCATTCGCGGTGAGCGCGCCTAAGTTGGGCTGCTCCCTGCGCTTCGGTCGACAGGCAAGCAACAACAAACGGTCCTTCTCAGGACCACCAACGTGTCTGCTTTGGCTACGAGACCACTCCAGGCCACGTACTCCGGCCGCACCCTCTTTTGCTGTCATGTTTTGTACGTACGTGGCTGCCGTTGTCTAGCGCGCGGAAGAACGGAACGTCGGCGCGTCGTTATTACGAAGAAATGGCTCAGCTTTGACAAATTCAAGGTAAAAGTGTGTATCATTATGAGTAGACAGAGAAAAGGTAGGCTAGCTTCAGTCGGTGTGTGTGCAGCAGCCGTGCTGCGACCCTGTGGTGTGTCAATTTCATTTATGTGTTTACCTTTTTGCCCGCCGCTTGTAAGGTGTTTTTGAGGGCTTCTGTTTGCGTAACGCCATGGTGACTTGGGCTGCTGGACCCCGGCGCAACTTTTGGGTGCACTCGTAGGAGGTGATGAAGTTTTACCGAGAGACGAAATAAACAATTGTATCGGGCCAGTTGGTAAGGATCCATCTCGCTAGGAAGCGCAGCCACTATTACACAGACCTCACAACACAAGCGCTTAACTTCAACTGAACTTTCATTGCAAACGTCAGAGTTTATAAAGGGGGTGAACAGAGAAAAAGAATAGTAAAAGGTAGACAACAAAAAGCACACGTGCCAGTCCCGCACATTACTGTCTGTTATTCTCTATCACCCCATCCAAAAAACAGTTCTTTCCGCGTGAGCGCGATAGAGAGTGCACTAACACACTCGAAATCATCGCGTGTCATTTCCTTTCATTTCTTTTGAAGCTGAACAAGTTTTTGTGCCATATTCTGGACAATTTTTTTTTTTTTTTTGCAATAAACGTTTAGTTGAAGTTAAGCGCTTGTGTTGTGTGTTCTGTGTAATAGTGGCTGCGCTGCCTAGCAAGATAGACGAAATAAATTGTGTTAGAAGCACCAAATGGAATGCGCTAACGGCGGGTTCTCTCTCTCTCTCTCTCTTTTTTTTTTTACCTTACGTTTGTTTTTCTATTCAAAGGTATTAAATTTACTCTGTCCCTGTGCTGACCCGTTCAGGTGTCATCGTAAGGATAGACGGTTACGTGTGGAGCTTTTTTTTTTTTTTTTTAATGAGAAATGACAACGCTTACATGCTCTTTTCTGTCTTTTTCGGTGCCGAGCTGCGTGATTTGGTTGTTTCTTTGCAGCATTTGGCGTCGCGCACTTGTGGCTAACTGATGTCGCGAGGAAATATATATAAAGTATAGAAAAACAAACACGCTTGAGGGTACGAACAGAGCCATCGTGACTGCGAAGCGAAACACGGCCGCGTCACCTGTTTGGGTGGTCCTTAGAAGGACCGTTTGGGGAATGCGGCGAGCGCGCGGAAGGGGTGCTCGCTTACGCCTTCTTCTCCGTCTTCTTTGGAAGAAGCACGGCTTGAATGTTGGGCAACACACCGCCCTGCGCGATGGTGACGCCGGAAAGCAGTTTGTTCAGCTCCTCGTCGTTGCGGATGGCGAGCTGCAAGTGACGGGGGATGATCCGGGTCTTCTTGTTGTCACGAGCGGCGTTGCCCGCCAGCTCGAGCACCTCGGCGGCCAGGTACTCGAGTACGGCAGCCAGGTAGACCGGAGCGCCAGCTCCGACGCGCTCGGCGTAGTTTCCCTTGCGTAGGAGGCGGTGAATACGGCCCACGGGGAACTGAAGCCCCGCGCGGCTAGAACGGGTCTTGCTCTTGCCTTTCGCCTTGCCGCCCTTGCCACGTCCGGACATGGTGTTGCTTTTCGCTTGGTACGACGCCGGTTGCCGAAAACAAGAAAGCTGCTGCCTTCTGAGATGAGAGCCGTGCTCGAATGGTTTCCGTTGCCACCATCGCGCGCCGCCGCTCGCGGGGAACGGATGAGAGTGTGAGAGAGAGAAGCCGTGCGAACCAATGGGGCGCGCGCGTTGTGCTGATCTCGTCAACACCCCTCGCTCATATTTAAGCGCGGCGAGACGGGGGGACACGAGAAAAGCAGCGGGACACCACGCAGGAAGGTCGCGTTTTTTTTCGCCTCCACAGTTTTTTTTTAATCTGTAGCTTTGCGCACACCAGTGCGCCAATTCATTTATATTTCTGGCGCTCTTGACTAGCACCTAGTGTGCAGCCCTTTTCAGGGCTTCAAGAATAAAGGAAAATGTAGTCCCCCTTTTTATTTTGTCATTCTCTTTTTTTTCCTCTTTTTTCTCTTCTCCACGACCTCGTGATCGAGATCGGCCATCAACAACATGCATGGCACCTCATCCAAGGAAGCTGGAGTAAAGAAACCCCCCCGACAGACTGGCCCCAGCCCGGCTCTCACCAGGGCTCGGAAACTACAGGCAGCCAAGGGCTCCCACACCACCGGCAAGACTGGGATCCCTTCTCCCACTTCACGGCCCCTCAGCCGAGCCGCCCCAGTGTCTTCCGGCCGTACTGCGAAGAGTGGACCAACACCAAGCGGCCTCAAGCCAGTAGTCCTCACGACCACGTGCTCCAAAGCCGCCATGTTGTCGTCTCCCCAGCGGGACGTCCATGATAGCGAGGAAGGCAGCACCACCTCGTCCTCCACCTCCTCTCCCTCGTCTTCGTGGGAGCACGAAACCCCACCCTCCTCCCCCACCACAGGAACAGAGAGCGAGACAGAGGAAACTCGGTCGCCTAAGCCGAAAAAGCTGGCAGCAACAGGAGCCCGCCGTAAGCGTGCGGCCTCAATACCGCGGAATCACCGCCTCCTTGCCTCCCCACCTAGCGCCCTCTCCTTGCCAACAGCAGACATTGAGGATGACGTCACCCAGGGCTTCCAAATAGACTGGGAGTACTTCGATTCGCTCAGGAGGGGACGGAGGCCCAAGCAGCCCTCCGCTGACTCAGCCTCTCGGGAGAACAGGGAAACCCCCACTGTGGTACTCTCGGCTGGCCAGGATGACGTCAGGGGGGAAAGCCAGGCAGCCAGCAGTCAAACGACAGAGGCAGGCCGCGCCCCGGCCGCTCCCAGTGTTTCCCTTGCCCACGAGCAAGCCCCCTCTCTCAGCGGAACCAGTTTTCCTGCTGTCCTCCTGTCTGCCACTCCGGGTGACGTAGCGGAGGAGCAACAAGCTGGGCAAGGAGGCCCCCTCCTCTCTCGCTCGGAGGGGAATGGCGGAGCGGGGTCTGTGCAAACAGCTGGAGTCTCCTCCTCCCCACAGGCGGGCTCTACAGGCCTTCCTCCTCACCCCACCACAGAGGCGCCCGGCAAGGAAACACTCTGCGCCACTCTCCAACCCTCCCTGCCAAAGCCAAGGGGAAAGAAGGGAAAACCAAAGAGAAAGCAGGAAAGGGCACCACGCCCGGTCTCCTCTCAGGTGGTCGCGGAGGTCAACGCCCCTCTTCGGCAGACACCACCGGCGCGCACCGCTGACCCCAACGGCCGGACTATCATTTTTAGACCGCTCGGCCGCAAGTCGCACTTTTTGGCTGCGTCGAGGGACGCCATCGCTGCTTATCTCGCCGGGTTCCCGGCCACACAACGCGTGCGGGTTAACCATCGCCGCAACCTCGTCGCTGTCGACACCGCCCCCAACTCTGATGTCAGTGCTCTCATCGAGATCACCACCATCGTTGACGTCAGAGTAAAGGCAAAGGTGCTCGACCTCAACTCATGTGTGGGGGAGGTGTTCGGGGTTGATGAAAACATTCCCCTGGATATCATTGCCGCGAACATTACCACTGCGGTAAAGACCCTTTCGTATGCGCGGCGCGGCGCCACGCTGGTCATTACGTTTGAGGGAACTGTGGTGCCAGCGGAGCTCTCGCTCTTCAAACAACGGAGGCCGGTGCGGGCGCGCCTTCCGCGTCCACTGCAGTGTGCGCGTTGCGGTGTGTTTGGACACGCCACTGCAACGTGCTCGCGCGACAGGCGCTGCCTCCGATGCGCCAGGAACCATGCCGAGGGTCCCTGCGCGTCAGAAAAACCCCGCTGCATCAACTGCAAGGGCTGCCACCCCGCGAACGAACCCCGGTGCGAGTCATGGCAGCTGCAGCGAAAGGCAGCCTTTCTACTCGCCTCCTCAGGCGGCAAACTTACGCGCCGCGAGGCTATCCAACAAGCCAAAGCTGCAACACAACGGGAGGCCTCAGGGACGGCAACAGCTTCCACGCGCTCGGGCTGCTCATTCCGCGACGCCCTGAAGAGCAACCCCACCGCAGCACCGGCTCCTGCCGCCACACAGCCCACATGTCCCCCCCCTCCCCCCCCAAAAAAAGACGCAAAGGATGCGGTCATGACGGCACTGGCCGCGGCTCTTCGCGCACTACTCGAAACCACGGTGTGCAGCACGCCGACGCGCGACCTTTGCCTGGCAGCTTTGCGCGCACATCAAGACTTGACCCACCATGGCTAGTGCGACAAAGAAGCCGCGGCCGCGGATACTCCAGTGGAACGTCCGTTCTCTCCGCCGCCGTCACCGTGAGCTTGTGCGCTCACTTCCCCAGCGCGAACTTGATGTCCTGGCTCTTCAGGAAACGCACGTTCGTGCTGGGGAGCTCAATATCCCCGGACATGTGGCCTATCACAGTTCGACCGAGTGTGAACGCACCGGCTGTGTCAGCCCCCACTGCACGCAACTGTTGCATCGGCCGGGATGCTCTCGCGCGTCCATTTATGTGCGTGCGCGACTTCCCCAGTCGGCGGTTGACATCGCCGATATTCTGTGTCCCGGTGTCGAGTGCGTTGCTGTGAGAGTGCGCGTTGGTGCTGTAGACACTGCAATAGCGAGTGTTTATGTGCGCTACCCTCGACTCTGGGACCCCCAGTTTATCGTCCGACTGGTGGACCGTCTCGGCGCTTCGGCAGTTGTGTGCGGTGACTTCAACTCTCACCACACGGCGTGGGGAAGTGCGGGAGTAAACAACCCGGGCCGCAAGGTGTTGGATGCGTCCCTCGCCGCCGGTCTCCATCTCCTCAACGATGGCAGGAACACCTTCCTGAGGCGCGGCTCGGCTCCCAGTGCGATCGACCTCTCCTTCGTGACGGAAGACTGCCGCTACCGGTGGTCCCGAAGCCCTGACACGGAGGGGTCGGATCACTACCCCATCTGCCTCGAGCCCCTCTGCGCCCGGCCTGATCAGACGCGCGCCTACTCGGTGGTGAACTTCTCACGCTTTCGCGAACTGTGTGCTGCAGTGCCAGTCGCGGGTGACGTGTTTACGCACATAGCCGAGTGCGCGCGCGAGGCTACGGTGAAGTGCCGTGTTCCCGCCAACACGCCGGTGCCGGACATCAAGCAGCTCAACTTACGGGCTGCTCGGCGTCGTGCTCAGCGCCGGGCTGAGCGCTCTGAGAGGGCGGAGGACTGGACCGTCTACAACCGCATTGACGCGGTGTGCAGGCGCCACGCCCACCATCGCTACGCCGAAAGCTGGTCCAGCCTCTGCCGCTCCTTCGAACAGCAGCGCAACAACCGGCGCGCCTGGCGGGTGTTCGGAGCGATGTTGCGACAACGGGTCCCGCAAGATCCGGCCCTCTCCATCGCGATCGCCCTGCAGCTGACCACGGCTCAGCTGACGGAACTGCTCGCCGACACCTTCAACGCCCCTGTCCTCGCCCCTGACACAGTGCAGCTTCCCCCTCTGCCAGCGCATCACCGGCCGGAACTGTTCGCTCCCGAGCGGTTTTTCCCCACGGCAGAGATTGTGCGACATATAGAGGCCCTCTGCACGCAGGATTTCACCATCGGAGAGCTGCGCCACGTCCTTTCCACGCGGAGGAGCCGTTCTGCGCCTGGCAGCGACGGCATTACGTACCAGATGCTGCGAAACCTCGACGAGGGCCAACTTCCTGGCCTGCTCGAGGGATACAACAGCGTCTGGCGCTCGGGTGCGTTTCCGGCGACGTGGAAGGAGGCGATCGTCGTTCCGGTGTGCAAGAGGGGCAAGCCCGCGTCGGAACCGACCTCATACAGGCCGGTTTCGCTTACGTCAGCTGCCGGGAAAGTGATGGAAGCCATGGCCCTCAAGCGACTCGAGTGGATTGCTGCGGCCCTCAACTTCCTGGCAGACGTCCAGAGCGGCTTCCGCTGTCACCGGTCAACTGCGGATTGCATCTCCGACGTTGTCACCACGCTGGAGAATGCAAAGCTCCGCGGTGAAGCCGGATATTTGGTTCTCCTCGACATAAAGAGTGCCTTCGATCGCCTGCCTCATGCGGCCGTTTTGGACGCTCTTCGTGCTATGGGTGTGTGTGGCAGGCTTCTCGGGTACGTCGAGGAGTTCCTGGGGGGCAGAACGTTCCGTGTCCGCGTTGGTGGCGACCTCAGCGCGCCTCGCCCGTCCACTGCCGGTGTGCCGCAGGGCAGCATCTTGGGCCCCATGCTGTTCAACCTCGCCCTCGCGCGCATCGTCGACTACATCCCACGAGACTTGGAGTACGAGGTGCGCATTGCCATCTATGCGGACGACATCGCCCTCTTTGCGAGTGGACCCACTCCGCGCGGGCTGCAGGTGCGACAGAGCCTCAACCGCTCTCTCGAGGCCGTGGACGATTACATCACGAGCATTGGGCTTCAGCTCTCCACGGCCAAGACGGAAGCGCTTCTCGTTCACCCAACCATCAAGGGACGATACGAGGTCGGCCGCCTCAAGTTCCGGGGACGTGTTCTGCCGTGGCGACGATCGGTCCAATACCTCGGCATCACGATCGATCACCGCTTGAGCTGGAAGCCAGCCGTAGCCAGCCACCGGACAAGCTGTCGCAGAGTCGCAGGAGCGGCATCCTCTCTCCTCGCGAGGGGCAAAGGCTGTTCACCAGACATTGCCCTGAGGATGTACAACGCCGTCGCCGGAGCCAGGGCCCTCTACGCATTCTCCTGCATCACCCTGCGACCGCCACAGTGGGAAACTCTCGAGAGGGCACATCGCGGCGTCATCCGCCGCCTCTTTGGAATGCCTCGGGCGTCTCCAGTGGGAGTGACCTATGCAGAAACGAATCAGTTTCCCCTCTCGCTCAGAGCCAAGGCTTGTGCTCTGCGTCACGTCGAGCGCTTGCACATGACGCGAGGGGGAAAGGCACTCGTACATCGTCTGCTATCGCTGCCCGACACTGGTATGGGCCGCAGCGCACTGGAGTACGCCAGCCTCATCTCGGGAACCCCTTTCGCAGGTCTCCTGCCTATCCCTCCTCACTGGGACTCCCGGCTGCCCATCTCGATCAGGGTTCCGGGTGTACGCAGCAAGGGGCACACACCACGGGCTGCCCTTCTACAGGAGACCTGCGCACTGATCGAACAGCGCTACTCCGGCCATCTTCATCTCTACACGGACGGCTCGGTGAAGGGGGACGGATCCGCTGCTGCTGCCAGCGTCATTCCGGTGCTACGAGACGAGAGGAAGTGTCGTCTTCCACTCCCGGCGACTTCGACGACCGCTGAGCTCGCGGCTCTGAACCTTGCGGCCGATCAGCTGGTCGAGTTCCTCCCGTCTTCGGCCGTCATCTTCTGCGATTCTCGGGCGGCCCTCCTCACCCTTGCGAGGGGCGAAAATGGCTCTTCGATCGCACAGCGCCTCACGCGCAAGTTCACCGTGATCGTGCGCAGTGGGTGCGATGTGTCGTTTCAGTGGGTGCCCTCACACGTCGGAGTGCGCGGCAACGAGGCAGCCGACGAGCTCGCAAGGGACGCCCACGACCCCTCCACTCCCACAACGAACTTCGTTCGGGACTACGATGTGGCGCGACTCATAATCGCACGCCACGTCCGAGCTCTACACCCAGACCCCCGCACAGCAGCCGGCAAGCCTGTGCCCCGCCTGCCGTCAACGGGAATCGGTCGGCGTGCTCGTGCTTTCCTGCTGCGCCTTCGTGCTGGATGCGGCCGAACAGCGCAACTGCTCTCTAAACGGCGTGGCAGTGGGAGCCCTTCGTGTGTGCAGTGTCCGGCAGAGGAAACCGTTGAACACATTTTGTGCCAGTGCCCAGGATACGCAGACATTCGTCGCCGGCTCTGGGACAACTACGGGAAACTCGGCCTGCCACACGTGAGTGCAGAACACTTGCTGTTCCCCTCGGCGAACGTGGCAACACTTCGCCGGGCGTTCTATGCGCTCCTGGATTTCTTTGGCGACGCGAACCTTTTCACGCGCCTCTAAAGAGGCCCGTTACAATCCCACGTGTTGTTGTTTTCTGTGCCGCGCGCCACGCCCCCTCGGAGTCCCACGTGACTGTTTACGTAGTCACTCCCACCTGCCTGACGGCCTTCTTCTCTCCTACGAGGCCACTCCCGTCGGAGCAGACACTCTCTCCCCTTCCCTCGTGACTGCGGAGCGCCCAAAACTTCTCCCTGCCTGTTCGGTGGTGTGTGTGTGCGTGTGAGTGCCTTTTTTTTTTTTTTTTTTCTCACTACTTGGGCGCATTCATCGTCTCCGGCTTCTCGGCGGTCTTTCACTCGGTTGGTGTCTGCGTCGTTTCTTGCGCGCGTGCGCGGGGCCAGTGATCGAATGCATTTCACCACTCTATTCTTACCTCTTCTCTTCTGACTCTTTCATTCCCATTCCCCCTTCCCTGCGCTTTCCTGTGGAGGTGCCCTCATTACGAGAGGCAGTAACGGGACAGCGCTTTTCTCTTCCTTTTCCTCTTTCAAAGCCAATCAGACGGGGGGACACGCGCATTCGACTCTGGTCTCGCGTGCGTGTTGTGTGAAATCATGCCTCCCCAACCGTCTGGCAAAGCCGTCAAGAAGGCCGGCAAGGCGCAGAAGAATGTGCGCGCCACGGACAAGAAGAAGAAGAAGCGCCGCAGGAAGGAGAGCTTCTCCATCTACATCTATAAGGTGCTGAAGCAGGTGCACCCCGACACTGGTGTCTCCAGCAAGGCCATGTCCATCATGAACAGCTTCGTGAACGACATCTTCGAGCGTATCGCCGCCGAGTCGTCACGCCTTGCTCACTACAACAAGCGCTCGACCATCACGAGCCGGGAGATCCAGACCGCGGTGCGCCTGCTGCTGCCCGGAGAGCTGGCCAAGCACGCGGTGTCCGAGGGTACAAAAGCCGTCACCAAGTACACCAGCTCCAAGTAGGCGTGCGTCGTGGGCCACAGCGAGCAACGACAAATCAACGGCTCTTCTCAGAGCCACCCAAATTGTCTGCGTCGGCATAGGGGTTGTGCTGAGAGATTCGGCTCCGAATCCATCCTCTTCTCTCTGTTGAACACCGCTAGCAGGAGCGTTGGTGTGCCGCGCTCGACGTGTGTGCTCGGGGAGGTTGAACAGGTAAATTAGAGAAGACCGAGTGCGCGGAGAAAAGTGCCACAAGTACGGTAATGGAGGGAAAACAAAACCAGGAGCGTGGTAATTAAAAAAAAAAAAAAACAGGGGGAAGGTGGCCGCTTCTCTCAAAAAAAGGTAACATGAACTCGAGTGTGTTCAGCTCTTGGGAAATGATAGAATAGGAAACTCGCGTCAGCGCTTGCCCGAGCAACTCCGACATGTCGGGCCAAATATGAAGGGGTATACACGGTATGCAGTGCATGCGGAGAGAAGGAAACTGCCGAACACTTGATAATGCTATGTAAAGGGCTTCACCTTATAGTTTAGAATGATGGCGCAGAGTTTTTCAAAAGCACCGGGGTTTAGAGACGGGGGAGGGCAAAATAGACTTTAGGCGGGTAGAATTAACTAGAAGGTGGTTATCTTATTGGTGGCTAAAGTCAAGGCAAGAGTGAAAACTAAACCATTCACTGCAAAGCACCGCGGTCCTATACTTCACTATTTAAAGAGAGAAAAAAAACAAGATAAATGTAGCTGTTTGTTAGGTCAGCATTATGGCTAGGTGGTGATAGCTGCCGCCCGATGTGAAGGGTACAGCCACATTCATCAGACAGCGCAGAGTTCCTTCTCTGCCACGCCATTCATTTGTTTACGAAATTGGGGCATTTATTTCTTGAGAGCGCAGGGCAGGCCCGTTTCGAGACTGTAGGAGGAGTGAATGTAGCTTAAAGTGCGTGGCGCGGTGAAAAATGTGCGGAAGCATTGATGCAAGAAAAGATAGGGGAGAAATATATAGACGCATGTGACAATAGCTGTAGAAGCAGAAAAGCGTGGCGGCGGACTGCATGCTAATTATTGTCCGAAAGCAAAGTATCGACAGCCCGAGTGAAGGAAAAAACAAAACTGTGCGTACGCATGACAGGGGTACCACGCAGGTGATTTATATAGTGCACAAAGAAGTACGAAATCCAGTAAAGAAAGGCGGTCGACACGAGGTATGGGCATTTCCCGTTTTCGCACCGAGTGCTCCGTTTGCGCGTCGCCGAAAGAAACATAGCCAGGCCGGCCAGCAAACGACACTGCTCGGCTTGACGTTTACATAATCACACGGTGTAGCGGAACACTGTGTTCTCTTCGAAAGAACAAATGCGCCTGTGCTAGGCACAAATGAGTGGTACGTTCCATTCGGAATGTGGTGGGAAACTTACCTTAAATGAATGAGCGGACGCACCGTTTATTTCCGCTTTGTTTTAGATTACTGACTATGTTCGGCGGGTCGACAGTGCATTTGTATGAAGCTTTCAAGCGCGATCATTTTGTAATTTCGCATCGTGCGTCCCTGCCACAAGTTCGGGGAAGGAATACTTTCAATATGGGAACCCTCATGATTGTGAAAGATGAAACTGCGACTACTTAAACACACTTGCACCACAGAAATGGCACGCGCAGTTTGGTATTGGGGCACGTGAGAAGGGAATACAATAGATGGGCATTGGCGCGCATCTTTTTTTCTTATTGATATGATATGTAAGGAGATGTCGGCGCACCATTATGGCGCCGGCTACTCCTTGGCCGTTGAGTTAAACTTGAACACGTATCTTGAAGCAAAACGTACAAAGCAGTGCATGGAAAGTAGAAAACTCGGGCAGAGATATGCAAAGACACACTTACACTTATACGCACATATCAGAACACAATGGTAAGTAAATGTTCGAAAGTCAATGAATGAAGTCTCTGATATAATGTCCCTCGATAATATTCGGTCCACCAGCACAAAACAGTAGAGCACACGTCTGGTCCGTATAAAGATGCATTCGCTCGTGTGTACATAATTGTCGACACGTCATTCATTTCACAACACACACATGATGAGAGTCACGTGATACTGTACATAATAAGTACATTTGTTACAAATGAAAGTTCGTTATTTCTTAATACTTATCAGCAATCCCGCTGTCTTGTAAAGAACGTGTTGATGCTTTTAAAGCGTGCGACTGTAAAACTCGAGTAGGCCACGGACCCAGAAGTTTCTTCATGTTAAACGGTCTGCGGTCTAATGCCAACTGTTCGGACTTAAGACGGCGTCTCGTGATGTGGACAGTCTACGAGAAGGTGACATACGTCTTCATCTATCAATCCGCATTCGCATTCGGGACTTTCAGCTCTGCCGTGTCTGTGCAAAGAAAAAAAAAAAACAAATGTTTTTGTGTATGCCGTGCCTAGCCTCAATCGGTCAATTAGAGTTTCCGATATTCTATCTAATGCCAGCGTAATTTTTAATTCAATAAATGGATCGATGTGGTATAAATCGCACCTCTTTGTACTTTGGTCAAACCAAGCAGTTTTGCTCATTCTGAAAGTTGTATTCTTTATAATACTACGCAATTCACTTTTTTCGAAATATTGGTTGCCACGATGTGTAGACCTACTTTGTGTGCTCTGGACGGCTCTGGAAGGCCAACTGCAAATCTTCTTTGCACAGCTGATGCCGTCCGGATAGTCGTTGATAGATTACTTAACAGGTTGTCAGCCTCCGAAGGTATTATGTAAGCGAAAGTACGCATGCGTAAAACATGCAGCGAACGAACACTCTTCCAACGCTGTAAAGAAGAAAGAATGCATAAAGGGTGGTGCATTTTACGCTCCAATCTCGTCCTATGTAAGGCGCTTTAGAGTTAGGGCTGTTTTGCCTGTAATTGCGTGACCCTTGCAGGGTTCCTCACAGTGCAACCGTGCACTTGAAACGGGCAGGTGTTGAACCACCCCGCAAGGAGATGGGGAAACTTCGCTGCGACCGGACCGCTTGACAGTCCGTGTTTACGGGAGGAGAGGCGCGCCCGAGAGGAGGTGCGCTCTCACTCTCTGCCGTCCCCGTGAATGCTGAAATGAGCGCGGTCGCGTTGCGTGGCTTCGGTGAAACTGCCGTATCGCGATATGTAGTGGAGCTGCCACAGTAAAATTTGAGACACGCGTAGCCAGCCAAAGGTGCTGTTACTTTGCCGAATTTCACGTGCCGGCGTCCACAACAACGCGAGCACGCTTTGTTTAGAAATTTCCGGCCATGAGGCCGTGCCCGGACCGCGTGTGTTAGTCCCTTGGTTTGGCGACAAGGATGGCGTCAAAGTGACGCCGTGAAACGGGTTTCGTGCGTGCAAATGAGGCATTGATGTGATTAGAGAGAAAGCGAGAACATAGAAAAGAAAAAAAAAAGAGGGGGGGGGGGCACACGCCGGGGACGAGTAGTCGCAAAGTGTTAAGTGTGCAGTTTATTTACGTGCGGCACACAGGTGAGCTGTTGCAGCTGTGAGTTTTGACAAATATTGCGTGTGTCATGTTCAGTGGACACGATGAAACGTTTTTTAGCGAACGCGTTGTATCCGCTGGGCTTGTACGTACGCGTACATGAATTGTCGCTTACTCGGTTTGATGTCTCCTTGCCGCTGGGGCAGCTGATACGACTGATACGCCATTTTGCAGCAGTGAAGGGTGCGTGAATGAATGGGCAAGAAACTTAGCAACAGTAACGAGAAAAGAATTAAAAACAAACAAACAAACGAAAGCATGTTTGCCGTGTATATTCAATCTTGTAGTGCAGAAAAATAGTCAGTGCAGCAACCTGCGCGGCCAACGCGCTCCTCGCGAAGAAAAGAGGGAGAGAGAGACGAGCTGGCCGCCGACCAACCGGCGTGCGCCGTTCGCCTTCCTCCTCAGTCTCGCGGGCCGGCGCCGACACCGCGACTCGATCGTGTCGAGCATTCGCTTTCCGGGCGCGTTTCGAAGCAGAAGCAGAAACTTCGGAAGCCGTCATGTCTGGCCGTGGCAAAGGTGGCAAAGGGCTGGGGAAGGGTGGCGCCAAGCGTCATCGAAAGGTGTTGCGTGACAACATCCAGGGCATAACCAAGCCGGCCATCCGTCGTCTGGCGCGCCGTGGCGGTGTCAAGCGCATCTCTGGCCTCATCTACGAGGAAACTCGCGGCGTTCTCAAGGTGTTCCTCGAGAACGTGATCCGCGATGCCGTCACTTACACCGAGCACGCCAAAAGGAAGACCGTGACAGCCATGGACGTCGTGTACGCCCTCAAGCGTCAGGGCCGCACCCTGTACGGATTCGGAGGCTAAGAAGCCAGCGGCGTCGCCTGCAGCCAGCCAACGAGAACACAACAGCCCTCTTCAGGGCTACCCACTTGATGCTTCGGCAGTGTGATCCCAGCGGTTCGCCATACCCGTCCGTCCCTCTTTGCAATATCATTGCGTCATCGCTCAGGTGAGCAGCACCTCGTGTAGTAGTAGCTTGATCGCGCTGGGTACTTGTCACGTTCACCGCATTTCGTTCGCGTCGTCGTCTTTCTCCTGGGTCTGCATGCACGAATCAATCGCCGCATCTGCGAGTTCTTCCTCTCCTTCCTGCAAGCCAAGCTGCTAAAACGGGCCCGTCAAGCGAACGTCGCCTAGTTACCTTATCGCGCGAAGGAAGAAGCCGAGCGCAGCGTTCTACCCTGGTCACTGCATTCTTGGAGACACGACTATGCTCAGGAAGCACGAACTCGCTTTTTTCTTTGGAATGCCCACTACACGATCGCGTCACGTTGTGTCAAAATAAATAAAAACGCACTATGTTCTACCGTGGGGCACCCAGACGAAGAAGGGATGTGTACTTACAAATGAAAAAATTGATTGTGACAGGTTGGTCGTGTTTACCGCGCCCGCTGTGCACTCAGAAGTGCCCCATTCAATAACACATTGTGTACATTGTCACGCCTAATAATTTTTGTTTGTTTTTTTTTTTCACACCTGGCGCTGCCGAGCTGCAAAATACAAAAAAAAAGAAAGAAAAGTGGAAGGGGATGTTTAAACAGAATTTCTGCGCAAGTCAGAAGCAAGTACACAATAAGCGCTGCCCATGCAGCGTGCTGAGGGAAGCTGCACTTGATAGAAGTGGCACTCATGTACTGTACTGGTGCTGCGAACACTGCAGTTGTGAAAGCTTTACTTGGACGGACAGCTACGCAACAAGTGTTTCCATTTCGCCGGCAGAGGTGGTCACTCTAGGGAGGCTGGCTTCGCCGCCCACGCGAGAGGGGGGGGGGGGGGACTAGCCCATGATGTAAACGCGAGAGGTTCGAGCGCGGGAAATTCGAAAGCAAGGCGCGCTCGCGTGAGCCTGCCGTCAGATGGCGACACCAACCCACGAGCATTGCATTTTCAAGTGCACCCTTGGTTTCCCACCCACCTCCGCACAGGACGAGGCGTGTCGAATGTGTAACCAAGGCGCACGACAGTGGTTCTGCTCAGGCAAAGCCTACCTATAACAAAAATTGTTCTCCATGTGTGTACCTTCATTTTCTCGTGAAAATGTGAAAGAGGAGTGAATGGGGCTTTTTGAGGCGCGTGTTGATCTTCGTTTCTATTATGATTATTATTTTTCACCCTTTCATTGAGTCCATTTCCTGCTTTTTGTGCCACATATTTAGCACTTAGAGGTTGGGGGGGGGGGGGGGGATTGCTGATGTGTAAGATGGAAAAGAAGAGGAAAGTGAGCCCCGAAACTGTCTGCATCAGGATGCGACACCTCAGCGGTAGCTCAGAAGGGATGGGGGGTGAGGGGGGATTAAAAGGGTGGGAATAAAAGTGTAGAGAAAGAGACATGAGGGAAGCCAGAGTGAGACGACATATCGAGGGAATAGGAGTAAAAATGAAACAAAACATTCGAACGCAAACACCCCGTACATCCAACCGCCATTGAGCGCACCTAGTAGTTTGGCAAGTATGTATGAGTGATTCTTAAGAGGGAAAGGAAGATAAAATTGAGTCCCGTTACTGTCTGCGATTGAGCAAGTAGGCGCGCTCAGTGGCAGTTGGATGTACGGGGTGTTTGTGTTAGAATGTTTTGTTGCGTTTTACTCCTTGTCGTTGCGCGGACGTGTATGCATATACCAACACTGCCGGTGGTCTCTCGTCGTCTTCGCCCATCTACGTAATGGTCGCAAATAAGCGACAACGCAAGGAGCAAGTTTTTTTGGCGTGGCAGTGCGCATTTGCCCTCGGTGATGCGAGGCGCTCTAGTGCGATGCGCGCTGTTGGCGTGAATGGTGGCGTCTCGCACTCCGTCGCGCCGCTTCGGGAAGCGACGAGCTACAGCGTCGATTGATGTGTTGCCTGGAAGGCGAAAGAAATGCGCAGCAGGCTGTATTGTACAGCGGTAGTGGTTTCGTTTCGGTGTACCTCTTTGCAGCCGCGAACTGCACGGTTGCCCGAAAATGAGCGCCAGCCAGCATCCTGGCGTACGCTTCCGCGCTCGCACGCGGACGGGTTCTCACGCTTCGGCCAATGGGAGGGAGAGAGATGGGTCGTGCGGCGAAGCCGCTTTTGCCGATCTCCGGCAGGAGCGCAGTTTCGCTCCGTCAGTCGAGGTGATCGGACGCACGCAGCATGGCCCGAACTAAACAAACCGCGCGCAAGAGTACTGGAGGCAAGGCTCCGCGTAAGCAGCTTGCTACCAAGGCTGCTCGCAAGAGTGCCCCTGCCACAGGCGGGGTGAAGAAACCTCACCGTTACAGGCCTGGAACCGTGGCCCTGCGTGAAATTCGCCGATACCAGAAGTCGACCGAACTGCTGATCCGCAAGCTTCCCTTTCAGCGCCTGGTGCGGGAAATCGCTCAGGACTTCAAGACGGACCTCCGTTTCCAGAGTTCTGCCGTGATGGCCCTACAGGAAGCTAGCGAGGCCTACCTCGTTGGTCTTTTCGAAGACACCAACCTGTGCGCCATCCACGCTAAGCGCGTCACCATCATGCCAAAGGACATCCAGCTGGCTCGGCGCATTCGCGGTGAGCGCGCCTAAGTTGGGCTGCTCCCTGCGCTTCGGTCGACAGGCAAGCAACAACAAACGGTCCTTCTCAGGACCACCAACGTGTCTGCTTTGGCTACGAGACCACTCCAGGCCACGTACTCCGGCCGCACCCTCTTTTGCTGTCATGTTTTGTACGTACGTGGCTGCCGTTGTCTAGCGCGCGGAAGAACGGAACGTCGGCGCGTCGTTATTACGAAGAAATGGCTCAGCTTTGACAAATTCAAGGTAAAAGTGTGTATCATTATGAGTAGACAGAGAAAAGGTAGGCTAGCTTCAGTCGGTGTGTGTGCAGCAGCCGTGCTGCGACCCTGTGGTGTGTCAATTTCATTTATGTGTTTACCTTTTTGCCCGCCGCTTGTAAGGTGTTTTTGAGGGCTTCTGTTTGCGTAACGCCATGGTGACTTGGGCTGCTGGACCCCGGCGCAACTTTTGGGTGCACTCGTAGGAGGTGATGAAGTTTTACCGAGAGACGAAATAAACAATTGTATCGGGCCAGTTGGTAAGGATCCATCTCGCTAGGAAGCGCAGCCACTATTACACAGACCTCACAACACAAGCGCTTAACTTCAACTGAACTTTCATTGCAAACGTCAGAGTTTATAAAGGGGGTGAACAGAGAAAAAGAATAGTAAAAGGTAGACAACAAAAAGCACACGTGCCAGTCCCGCACATTACTGTCTGTTATTCTCTATCACCCCATCCAAAAAACAGTTCTTTCCGCGTGAGCGCGATAGAGAGTGCACTAACACACTCGAAATCATCGCGTGTCATTTCCTTTCATTTCTTTTGAAGCTGAACAAGTTTTTGTGCCATATTCTGGACAATTTTTTTTTTTTTTTGCAATAAACGTTTAGTTGAAGTTAAGCGCTTGTGTTGTGTGTTCTGTGTAATAGTGGCTGCGCTGCCTAGCAAGATAGACGAAATAAATTGTGTTAGAAGCACCAAATGGAATGCGCTAACGGCGGGTTCTCTCTCTCTCTCTCTCTTTTTTTTTTTACCTTACGTTTGTTTTTCTATTCAAAGGTATTAAATTTACTCTGTCCCTGTGCTGACCCGTTCAGGTGTCATCGTAAGGATAGACGGTTACGTGTGGAGCTTTTTTTTTTTTTTTTTTTAATGAGAAATGACAACGCTTACATGCTCTTTTCTGTCTTTTTCGGTGCCGAGCTGCGTGATTTGGTTGTCTCTTTGCAGCATTTGGCGTCGCGCACTTGTGGCTAACTGATGTCGCGAGGAAATATATATAAAGTATAGAAAAACAAACACGCTTGAGGGTACGAACAGAGCCATCGTGACTGCGAAGCGAAACACGGCCGCGTCACCTGTTTGGGTGGTCCTTAGAAGGACCATTTGGGGAATGCGGCGAGCGCGCGGAAGGGGTGCTCGCTTACGCCTTCTTCTCCGTCTTCTTTGGAAGAAGCACGGCTTGAATGTTGGGCAACACACCGCCCTGCGCGATGGTGACGCCGGAAAGCAGTTTGTTCAGCTCCTCGTCGTTGCGGATGGCGAGCTGCAAGTGACGGGGGATGATCCGGGTCTTCTTGTTGTCACGAGCGGCGTTGCCCGCCAGCTCGAGCACCTCGGCGGCCAGGTACTCGAGTACGGCAGCCAGGTAGACCGGAGCGCCAGCTCCGACGCGCTCGGCGTAGTTTCCCTTGCGTAGGAGGCGGTGAATACGGCCCACGGGGAACTGAAGCCCCGCGCGGCTAGAACGGGTCTTGCTCTTGCCTTTCGCCTTGCCGCCCTTGCCACGTCCGGACATGGTGTTGCTTTTCGCTTGGTACGACGCCGGTTGCCGAAAACAAGAAAGCTGCTGCCTTCTGAGATGAGAGCCGTGCTCGAATGGTACCGTTGTCAGATAGGAAGGAGACGCGGCGCCGAAACGCTTTGTCCCAGAGTCACACTTAACTCATCAACCCATCATCATCCTACGTCTGTCCCGGTACCACCTCCCCCCAGGGTTGTTTGGGGGGAAGATTTGTTTCGGGCAGACGGCCATGCCCTGGCAAGGGGGCCACCGTTCGGCGCCAGGCGCCGAACAGACGCGGCCTGCCTCCCGGCGTACAAGCCGGGGAGGCCCGACAAAGGGACTACCCTCTGGCGAAGCAACTTCGGTCGCAACGCGCAAAGTGAACGTACCCCGGCAAGGTGGGCTATCACAGCGCGTAGGGTGCGCTGCGGTCATGGCCCGTCTCCTGACCACTAGGGCCCAGCGAGACTTGACACAGAGGCTACCCTTCGGCACGGTAGCTCTCGCCACCACACGCAAAGCGGACGTACCCAAGAACGTGGCAGCGGGGCAGCCCTCGGTCGCAGTGACTTCAGTCACCACAACCAAAGTGCCCGTGCCCTCACACTGTCTCGCGGCTGAGAGCCTGCGACGACACTCCCTCAGGGCAGATGGGCTATCGCTCAGCGCGAGGCGCTTTGCGGTCATGGCCCGTCTCCTCACCACAAGGGTGCAGTAAGACACAATCCGTCCTGTGGGGTCTACGGGACTACTATTTGGTGCAGGGGCCAGTGCCGCTGCACGCAAACCAGACGTACCCACGGAAACCGGCACGGCTGAAAGCCGGCTTAGTCCTTCTCGAAGAAGGGAACCACCTTCCGCCTCGACGAGTAAAGTAGCCGAGCCTACAGAAGGGGCCAACACGGACCTTGCGGGTGAAGCCCGACAAGGTGACAGGACCACCTTAGCACATGCGAAGCTCGGGTGAAAGACCATACAGACCAAACTCGGGGGCGACTGGCTCACTAGGCCTAGTCGTGGAGCCTTAGAGAAAGCCATCATTAGAAGTTGATGGTTATCTGCCCTCCTGCCTCACTGAAAATCACTGCCGGACGGTGCCACGTCTCGTAAAACTTCTTTGCACCGAGGCGCTGCCACTCTCGGTGGAGAACGAACCAGACCTCCTTCCGTACTTTTGCAAGCACTTCGTGAAGCCCGGGTCGCCTGCCGTCAAAGACGGCACAGCACCGTGCAACCCACACTTGGTACGAGCACTCAACAAGCAGAAGCACGTATTGCTTAGCCGCTTGTCGCGACAGGGGATGGAGAAAACGAACGGTGTTGAAAGGAACACCTGGGTGGCCAAACAAGCTAGCTATCCTTCGATGGAGGGCAGCTGGTAGTGCGCACTGAGAGAACACGTGAACCAGGTCCTCCAGAGTGCCACAAAAAGGGCACGCTCCTCGTTGAGCAATTCTTGCGAAGGGCCTGAACCTTAGAGGCAGGCGATCTCTGGCCAGGCGATACATAAATGTAGCGCGCTTGGCGTCCAGGAAACCGGCAGTAATTAACCGCCAGTTAGGACTGTATTCGGACAGGTCGTGTTCTCTATAGCGCTCAGGTAACTCGGGAGCGAGTCTATCGACTAACTCGCGGAGTTCGATTGAAACTAAATCTATCTCGGGGTCGACCTCTTGGAGACGGGCCAAAGTAGAAGCGGCCCCTGCATAGAAGGCAGAAGGCGTTCCCGCCCGAGGCACGGAATTCGAAAATGCCCCAGGCGAGAACAACCTCAGCCTGGTGCTCAGGAAATACGATGCGAAGCTTCTAGTAAGGAGCATATCTGAATCAAGAGCTACCCGTGTCCATTTAACATGTAATGCCGTAGTCACAACGCTAAGGTCGGGAATACCTAATCCTCCTTCGTCCCTGCGCAACTTCAACACGGGGCGCGCCACAAAAGGAGAGGCACGACCCCAAAAGAATTTGAGAACTTTCTTTTCCAAAATAACTTTGGTGTGGGGTTTAACTGGCATAACCGAACCTATGTACGTGAGGAAACTGAACAACAGTGATCGAATTATCGTGGCCCTAGCTGTAAGTGGACAAGACAAGGCACCGAGTTCCTTAATCCTGTCAGTCAGCTTTTGCCTCGCTAACCGCCAGTTTTCGGTAGTCAGGCCATCTGGCTCGAAATGGAAACCTAAGATACGTAGGCGCTTCTGTATCGGGAGGCCATGTACAGGACGTGGACTGGAGGGAGCGCAGTTCAGATACATGACTGCGCTCTTCGACTTATTTATTCTGGCGCCGCTCGCCGAGCAGTACCCCTCCATAACATCCAAGACGGTACAAACAGTTGCCTCGTCCGGGACGACAATAGAGAGGTCATCTGCATAGGCAAACATTGCCACCGGGGGGGAACCTGGCGGAAGGGGAAATCTGCCTATGCTGGTGTCTTTAGAAAGCCTCTGCAGGAGCGGCTCGAATGCGAGCACGTAGAGAGCGGGCGACAGTGGGTCGCCCTGTCGGACCCCACGGCACACACCGAACGACTCCGAGACGCGATCTTGTATGACAACAGCAGAGCTAGGACGAAAGTAGAGAGCCCTGACCATGCTGATGAACTTGGAACTGAAGCCCGCCTGCTTTAAAACTTTAAAGATGTACTTGTGACTGATAATATCAAAAGCCTTTTCTTGATCAAAAGAACAAATGATTCCACTTAGTTTGCGAGAGTTCGACCATTCTATAAGGTCCCTGATAGCAAAACCATGAAGTTGGCACGACCTATTTTGGACACAACACGCCTGGTACGGACCCAAAACAGTACTGAGCACTGGAGTGAGTCGAACGGACAGGCACTTAGCTATGAGCTTGTAATCACAGTTCAGGAGGGTGATGGGCCGCCAGGCTCTCAGGTCGGTGCGTCTCGTCTCATCCTTGCACAGGAGAGTGATCCGCCCTTCCCTTTGAGTTGCTGACAGGGTCCCTTCACGGAGGAGCCTGTTTGCCAATGTGGTAAAAGGCCCCCCCAAAACCCTCCAAAACTTGACATAAAACTCGAATGTCAAACCATCGGAACCTGGGCTGCGATTGTGGTTCATGGATTTAAGAGCTGCAAACACCTCCTCTTCGACGAGAGGAGTGTCACAGATGTCAAGGTCCTCGTAAGTTTTGGTGAAAGGAAACGAGTACGGAGTGGGAGGTGGTTCGGCGTAAAGGTTCTTATAGAACTGTCTTGCCACCTCTAATACTTCGTCCTGCGTTTCCACTAAGCCGCCTGTGTTAGGATCGACCAAAGAGGTTATCGCTGAGCTCTTCCTAGCCAAGTGTCTGCGAAGGACATTTCTGCTGCACCAAGCCTCCATTTCCCACTGCTCTGCGCGTGCTGTGGCCCGCAAGCGGTCCCAGCGTCGCTGGAGCAGGACTCTATATTCTTTGCGCAGTGAAGTAAGAGCCGCGGTTACCCCCAGGCCGCAGGACAATGGCTTTGAGAGCAGGAGGATCGCGTCAGAGACCGCTTTGATCTCGGCGCGCTCCTCCCGCGCCCGCCTCTTGCCCCAATCCCGAAAGCGCTCCGCGACTCCGGCCTTCACCGTGTCCCAATCGCTACCGTCTAAGTTCTGTTCGCCAAGGAGTGAACCTATGAGGTAGGTCGCCACATCTTTTGTGGCGTCCTTATCTTTAAGGAGCCGTGGATTTAAACGCCACGGTCGCTTGCCCCATGGCACCAAACTAGAGTCGGCAAATCTCAGAGCAAGGAGGCTATGGTCACTCAACGCGGAAGAACACAGCCAGCTAGAGTGCATGCTAGGAGCAAGCGAGGGCGAGACATAAAAACGATCGATCCTCGAGCGGCTCCCCCTCCCCGTCCAAGTCATGCCTGACTGGAGAGGACGGAGGGACCGCCAAGCATCGACAAGCCCCAGCTCTTTAACAAGCTCCCGCAACTCTAGCTCGCCGTTTCCGTCTCTAAACTTTGGAGTTCCTTTGAGGGAAACGCGATCCGCTTTTTCTAAAACACAGTTGAAATCGCCTACTAAAATGACACGGGAAGGGCCAACTAGATAAGAATCTAGGGAATTAAAGAAATCTTTCTGCTGTCCGCGCTTTGCTGGAGCATACACATTCACAATTCTAACGCCAGAGTCAAGATCCACTGACAGAACACGGCCGTCCGAATCCCTGGCGTAGCGTAGCACAGAACCGGTGAATCGTGGCATTAAAATGACAGCAACTCCCCGGCAATGTGCGCCACCATAATTCCAGTAGGATTTTGTGCCAAACGTTCTGTCAAAGTTCTTAATCTGTTGCAATTTAGACACAAAAGTTTCCTGCAAAAGGAGAATGTCTATTTTTCGAGACCGAGCTAAATGAATGACCTCAGCTTGTTTCGCTGCTCTAGTAATACCCCGACAATTAAAGGTAGCAATAGTTAGAGAAGAAGCCATGATGAAAGATAGGAGAGAAGACAGACTCTAGAATAGGCAAGAAGCGAAAAGAAAATCACAGAAGAGAAGAAAACAGCAGATACTCGAAGGTATCAGCTGCTGAAAAGCTACCTAATATAAGACCTACGAACGAGAGTCCCCCTCGGAGAGGGAATCCTCGTTCGTGGACGAGTACACTGTGTTAGACATTAACGAACACTCGCAATTGCCTGGTCCACAGTTAGGGCAAGAAGAACTGTTGTTCAACTCACCCGTGGTACCGTCCGTGACAGTCGACGAGGTGGACTCCTCGTCGGACTCTGTCGCTGCGGCTCGCTTCGGAACCGGGAGGTCGTCCTTAGGGCTGCCGGGGCCGCCGCTCGGAGCCGCCGCCAGCCTCTCCTTGGAGGGCCCTGGTGATCGGTTGGCGCGCCGCTTCTTGCCCCGAACAGCGTCCGTCCAGCTCATGGGTTCCTGTGTCTCCTCGGCAGCATGCGCGTCAGCAGGGCTGGTCCCGGGCGCACCGGCAGGCGAGGCCGGCGACGGCTCGGCGGCAGCAGAGAGGGTGGGGGCCTCAGCTAATTCCGACCCCGCCTCCTGCTCTTCCCCTCCTGGAGCCCGTTCGCTAATGGGCTCCGGCTGTGGCTGGGTCGAGCCCTCGGCGTCCCCCGGAGCAGCCTCCCGATCCTCCGCAACGCCGCTCACCTGCTCCTGGGAAGAAGAAGAGGCTACAGGCGGGGCGGCCGACGAATTTGTCCGCGCCTTGCACTGTGAGGGGCCATGATCGCCGCCGCAGTGCCTGCATTTTACCGCGCACTGGTCGTGACCAAAAGCCCCACAGCGCACACACTGTGGCACAGTGCACTTCGCCGCATGGTGTCCAGTCTTGTAGCAGCGCCGGCAAACCCGCGCGACGCCCTCATACTCAAACTGGACGATGACGTCCCTCACCTCGAGCAGGTTGGGGACACTCTTGTGCATCTCCATTTTGATCATGAGGACGCCGGTCGAGACCCCCGGCAGATACGGTGATTCCTCTCGCGCCACTTCCAAAACCTTTCCAAACCTCTCCAACAGTTGTACTATGATGCGCTTATCCGCGTCCGCCGGGAAGCCAATGATGCGCACCACCTTGACCCGAACACCTCGGTACTGAAACCTGATCCTCGCATCGCGAATGGCGAGGACGGGATCGTCTAAAAACCGCCGATTCGCCTCGTCATTCGCGAATGTCACCTCAAACTTCCCTAAGCCATAATCCTGAACACACGTCAGCTCACTGGGCGTGAAGCGCTTCACGAGCTCTTTGCAAATGTCGGCACTGCCGACGCCCTTAGGCACGCGTGCGTAGTGCACCCGCGGCCTAATCTGCGAGAGCAGACTGGTAGACATCGTGGTACCACCACCACGAGGCTACCAAGTCAGTTAGGAGCTAGCCTAACCTGAAAAAAAAAAAAAAAAGGCAGAGAAAAGGGGACAAGAAACCTCACCAAAACCGACGAAAACCTGTGCAGGAGTCCGCCGGGTCACCGCATGCGAACAGCGGGTCTCCTCCTACTCGAACCAACCAACACCTCCAACGACGCCGGTTGCCGAAAAGAGAAAAGCTGCTGCCTTCTAAGATGAGAGCCGTGCTTCCGATGGTTTCCGTTGCCACCATCGCGCGCCGCCGCTCGCGGGGAACGGATGAGAGTGTGAGAGAGAGAAGCCGTGCGAACCAATGGGGCGCGCGCGTTGTGCTGATCTCGTCAACACCCCTCGCTCATATTTAAGCGCGGCGAGACGGGGGGACACGCGCATTCGACTCTGGTCTCGCGTGCGTGTTGTGTGAAATCATGCCTCCCCAACCGTCTGGCAAAGCCGTCAAGAAGGCCGGCAAGGCGCAGAAGAATGTGCGCGCCACGGACAAGAAGAAGAAGAAGCGCCGCAGGAAGGAGAGCTTCTCCATCTACATCTATAAGGTGCTGAAGCAGGTGCACCCCGACACTGGTGTCTCCAGCAAGGCCATGTCCATCATGAACAGCTTCGTGAACGACATCTTCGAGCGTATCGCCGCCGAGTCGTCACGCCTTGCTCACTACAACAAGCGCTCGACCATCACGAGCCGGGAGATCCAGACCGCGGTGCGCCTGCTGCTGCCCGGAGAGCTGGCCAAGCACGCGGTGTCCGAGGGTACAAAAGCCGTCACCAAGTACACCAGCTCCAAGTAGGCGTGCGTCGTGGGCCACAGCGAGCAACGACAAATCAACGGCTCTTCTCAGAGCCACCCAAATTGTCTGCGTCGGCATAGGGGTTGTGCTGAGAGATTCGGCTCCGAATCCATCCTCTTCTCTCTGTTGAACACCGCTAGCAGGAGCGTTGGTGTGCCGCGCTCGACGTGTGTGCTCGGGGAGGTTGAACAGGTAAATTAGAGAAGACCGAGTGCGCGGAGAAAAGTGCCACAAGTACGGTAATGGAGGGAAAACAAAACCAGGAGCGTGGTAATTAAAAAAAAAAAAAAAAACAGGGGGAAGGTGGCCGCTTCTCTCAAAAAAAGGTAACATGAACTCGAGTGTGTTCAGCTCTTGGGAAATGATAGAATAGGAAACTCGCGTCAGCGCTTGCCCGAGCAACTCCGACATGTCGGGCCAAATATGAAGGGGTATACACGGTATGCAGTGCATGCGGAGAGAAGGAAACTGCCGAACACTTGATAATGCTATGTAAAGGGCTTCACCTTATAGTTTAGAATGATGGCGCAGAGTTTTTCAAAAGCACCGGGGTTTAGAGACGGGGGAGGGCAAAATAGACTTTAGGCGGGTAGAATTAACTAGAAGGTGGTTATCTTATTGGTGGCTAAAGTCAAGGCAAGAGTGAAAACTAAACCATTCACTGCAAAGCACCGCGGTCCTATACTTCACTATTTAAAGAGAGAAAAAAAACAAGATAAATGTAGCTGTTTGTTAGGTCAGCATTATGGCTAGGTGGTGATAGCTGCCGCCCGATGTGAAGGGTACAGCCACATTCATCAGACAGCGCAGAGTTCCTTCTCTGCCACGCCATTCATTTGTTTACGAAATTGGGGCATTTATTTCTTGAGAGCGCAGGGCAGGCCCGTTTCGAGACTGTAGGAGGAGTGAATGTAGCTTAAAGTGCGTGGCGCGGTGAAAAATGTGCGGAAGCATTGATGCAAGAAAAGATAGGGGAGAAATATATAGACGCATGTGACAATAGCTGTAGAAGCAGAAAAGCGTGGCGGCGGACTGCATGCTAATTATTGTCCGAAAGCAAAGTATCGACAGCCCGAGTGAAGGAAAAAACAAAACTGTGCGTACGCATGACAGGGGTACCACGCAGGTGATTTATATAGTGCACAAAGAAGTACGAAATCCAGTAAAGAAAGGCGGTCGACACGAGGTATGGGCATTTCCCGTTTTCGCACCGAGTGCTCCGTTTGCGCGTCGCCGAAAGAAACATAGCCAGGCCGGCCAGCAAACGACACTGCTCGGCTTGACGTTTACATAATCACACGGTGTAGCGGAACACTGTGTTCTCTTCGAAAGAACAAATGCGCCTGTGCTAGGCACAAATGAGTGGTACGTTCCATTCGGAATGTGGTGGGAAACTTACCTTAAATGAATGAGCGGACGCACCGTTTATTTCCGCTTTGTTTTAGATTACTGACTATGTTCGGCGGGTCGACAGTGCATTTGTATGAAGCTTTCAAGCGCGATCATTTTGTAATTTCGCATCGTGCGTCCCTGCCACAAGTTCGGGGAAGGAATACTTTCAATATGGGAACCCTCATGATTGTGAAAGATGAAACTGCGACTACTTAAACACACTTGCACCACAGAAATGGCACGCGCAGTTTGGTATTGGGGCACGTGAGAAGGGAATACAATAGATGGGCATTGGCGCGCATCTTTTTTTCTTATTGATATGATATGTAAGGAGATGTCGGCGCACCATTATGGCGCCGGCTACTCCTTGGCCGTTGAGTTAAACTTGAACACGTATCTTGAAGCAAAACGTACAAAGCAGTGCATGGAAAGTAGAAAACTCGGGCAGAGATATGCAAAGACACACTTACACTTATACGCACATATCAGAACACAATGGTAAGTAAATGTTCGAAAGTCAATGAATGAAGTCTCTGATATAATGTCCCTCGATAATATTCGGTCCACCAGCACAAAACAGTAGAGCACACGTCTGGTCCGTATAAAGATGCATTCGCTCGTGTGTACATAATTGTCGACACGTCATTCATTTCACAACACACACATGATGAGAGTCACGTGATACTGTACATAATAAGTACATTTGTTACAAATGAAAGTTCGTTATTTCTTAATACTTATCAGCAATCCCGCTGTCTTGTAAAGAACGTGTTGATGCTTTTAAAGCGTGCGACTGTAAAACTCGAGTAGGCCACGGACCCAGAAGTTTCTTCATGTTAAACGGTCTGCGGTCTAATGCCAACTGTTCGGACTTAAGACGGCGTCTCGTGATGTGGACAGTCTACGAGAAGGTGACATACGTCTTCATCTATCAATCCGCATTCGCATTCGGGACTTTCAGCTCTGCCGTGTCTGTGCAAAGAAAAAAAAAAAAAACAAATGTTTTTGTGTATGCCGTGCCTAGCCTCAATCGGTCAATTAGAGTTTCCGATATTCTATCTAATGCCAGCGTAATTTTTAATTCAATAAATGGATCGATGTGGTATAAATCGCACCTCTTTGTACTTTGGTCAAACCAAGCAGTTTTGCTCATTCTGAAAGTTGTATTCTTTATAATACTACGCAATTCACTTTTTTCGAAATATTGGTTGCCACGATGTGTAGACCTACTTTGTGTGCTCTGGACGGCTCTGGAAGGCCAACTGCAAATCTTCTTTGCACAGCTGATGCCGTCCGGATAGTCGTTGATAGATTACTTAACAGGTTGTCAGCCTCCGAAGGTATTATGTAAGCGAAAGTACGCATGCGTAAAACATGCAGCGAACGAACACTCTTCCAACGCTGTAAAGAAGAAAGAATGCATAAAGGGTGGTGCATTTTACGCTCCAATCTCGTCCTATGTAAGGCGCTTTAGAGTTAGGGCTGTTTTGCCTGTAATTGCGTGACCCTTGCAGGGTTCCTCACAGTGCAACCGTGCACTTGAAACGGGCAGGTGTTGAACCACCCCGCAAGGAGATGGGGAAACTTCGCTGCGACCGGACCGCTTGACAGTCCGTGTTTACGGGAGGAGAGGCGCGCCCGAGAGGAGGTGCGCTCTCACTCTCTGCCGTCCCCGTGAATGCTGAAATGAGCGCGGTCGCGTTGCGTGGCTTCGGTGAAACTGCCGTATCGCGATATGTAGTGGAGCTGCCACAGTAAAATTTGAGACACGCGTAGCCAGCCAAAGGTGCTGTTACTTTGCCGAATTTCACGTGCCGGCGTCCACAACAACGCGAGCACGCTTTGTTTAGAAATTTCCGGCCATGAGGCCGTGCCCGGACCGCGTGTGTTAGTCCCTTGGTTTGGCGACAAGGATGGCGTCAAAGTGACGCCGTGAAACGGGTTTCGTGCGTGCAAATGAGGCATTGATGTGATTAGAGAGAAAGCGAGAACATAGAAAAGAAAAAAAAAAAGAGGGGGGGGGGCACACGCCGGGGACGAGTAGTCGCAAAGTGTTAAGTGTGCAGTTTATTTACGTGCGGCACACAGGTGAGCTGTTGCAGCTGTGAGTTTTGACAAATATTGCGTGTGTCATGTTCAGTGGACACGATGAAACGTTTTTTAGCGAACGCGTTGTATCCGCTGGGCTTGTACGTACGCGTACATGAATTGTCGCTTACTCGGTTTGATGTCTCCTTGCCGCTGGGGCAGCTGATACGACTGATACGCCATTTTGCAGCAGTGAAGGGTGCGTGAATGAATGGGCAAGAAACTTAGCAACAGTAACGAGAAAAGAATTAAAAACAAACAAACAAACGAAAGCATGTTTGCCGTGTATATTCAATCTTGTAGTGCAGAAAAATAGTCAGTGCAGCAACCTGCGCGGCCAACGCGCTCCTCGCGAAGAAAAGAGGGAGAGAGAGACGAGCTGGCCGCCGACCAACCGGCGTGCGCCGTTCGCCTTCCTCCTCAGTCTCGCGGGCCGGCGCCGACACCGCGACTCGATCGTGTCGAGCATTCGCTTTCCGGGCGCGTTTCGAAGCAGAAGCAGAAACTTCGGAAGCCGTCATGTCTGGCCGTGGCAAAGGTGGCAAAGGGCTGGGGAAGGGTGGCGCCAAGCGTCATCGAAAGGTGTTGCGTGACAACATCCAGGGCATAACCAAGCCGGCCATCCGTCGTCTGGCGCACCGTGGCGGTGTCAAGCGCATCTCTGGCCTCATCTACGAGGAAACTCGCGGCGTTCTCAAGGTGTTCCTCGAGAACGTGATCCGCGATGCCGTCACTTACACCGAGCACGCCAAAAGGAAGACCGTGACAGCCATGGACGTCGTGTACGCCCTCAAGCGTCAGGGCCGCACCCTGTACGGATTCGGAGGCTAAGAAGCCAGCGGCGTCGCCTGCAGCCAGCCAACGAGAACACAACAGCCCTCTTCAGGGCTACCCACTTGATGCTTCGGCAGTGTGATCCCAGCGGTTCGCCATACCCGTCCGTCCCTCTTTGCAATATCATTGCGTCATCGCTCAGGTGAGCAGCACCTCGTGTAGTAGTAGCTTGATCGCGCTGGGTACTTGTCACGTTCACCGCATTTCGTTCGCGTCGTCGTCTTTCTCCTGGGTCTGCATGCACGAATCAATCGCCGCATCTGCGAGTTCTTCCTCTCCTTCCTGCAAGCCAAGCTGCTAAAACGAGCCCGTCAAGCGAACGTCGCCTAGTTACCTTATCGCGCGAAGGAAGAAGCCGAGCGCAGCGTTCTACCCTGGTCACTGCATTCTTGGAGACACGACTATGCTCAGGAAGCACGAACTCGCTTTTTTCTTTGGAATGCCCACTACACGATCGCGTCACGTTGTGTCAAAATAAATAAAAACGCACTATGTTCTACCGTGGGGCACCCAGACGAAGAAGGGATGTGTACTTACAAATGAAAAAATTGATTGTGACAGGTTGGTCGTGTTTACCGCGCCCGCTGTGCACTCAGAAGTGCCCCATTCAATAACACATTGTGTACATTGTCACGCCTAATAATTTTTGTTTGTTTTTTTTTTTTCACACCTGGCGCTGCCGAGCTGCAAAATACAAAAAAAAAAGAAAGAAAAGTGGAAGGGGATGTTTAAACAGAATTTCTGCGCAAGTCAGAAGCAAGTACACAATAAGCGCTGCCCATGCAGCGTGCTGAGGGAAGCTGCACTTGATAGAAGTGGCACTCATGTACTGTACTGGTGCTGCGAACACTGCAGTTGTGAAAGCTTTACTTGGACGGACAGCTACGCAACAAGTGTTTCCATTTCGCCGGCAGAGGTGGTCACTCTAGGGAGGCTGGCTTCGCCGCCCACGCGAGAGGGGGGGGGGGGGGGGACTAGCCCATGATGTAAACGCGAGAGGTTCGAGCGCGGGAAATTCGAAAGCAAGGCGCGCTCGCGTGAGCCTGCCGTCAGATGGCGACACCAACCCACGAGCATTGCATTTTCAAGTGCACCCTTGGTTTCCCACCCACCTCCGCACAGGACGAGGCGTGTCGAATGTGTAACCAAGGCGCACGACAGTGGTTCTGCTCAGGCAAAGCCTACCTATAACAAAAATTGTTCTCCATGTGTGTACCTTCATTTTCTCGTGAAAATGTGAAAGAGGAGTGAATGGGGCTTTTTGAGGCGCGTGTTGATCTTCGTTTCTATTATGATTATTATTTTTCACCCTTTCATTGAGTCCATTTCCTGCTTTTTGTGCCACATATTTAGCACTTAGAGGTTGGGGGGGGGGGGGGGATTGCTGATGTGTAAGATGGAAAAGAAGAGGAAAGTGAGCCCCGAAACTGTCTGCATCAGGATGCGACACCTCAGCGGTAGCTCACAAGGGATGGGGGGTGAGGGGGGATTAAAAGGGTGGGAATAAAAGTGTAGAGAAAGAGACATGAGGGAAGCCAGAGTGAGACGACATATCGAGGGAATAGGAGTAAAAATGAAACAAAACATTCGAACGCAAACACCCCGTACATCCAACCGCCATTGAGCGCACCTAGTAGTTTGGCAAGTATGTATGAGTGATTCTTAAGAGGGAAAGGAAGATAAAATTGAGTCCCGTTACTGTCTGCGATTGAGCAAGTAGGCGCGCTCAGTGGCAGTTGGATGTACGGGGTGTTTGTGTTAGAATGTTTTGTTGCGTTTTACTCCTTGTCGTTGCGCGGACGTGTATGCATATACCAACACTGCCGGTGGTCTCTCGTCGTCTTCGCCCATCTACGTAATGGTCGCAAATAAGCGACAACGCAAGGAGCAAGTTTTTTTGGCGTGGCAGTGCGCATTTGCCCTCGGTGATGCGAGGCGCTCTAGTGCGATGCGCGCTGTTGGCGTGAATGGTGGCGTCTCGCACTCCGTCGCGCCGCTTCGGGAAGCGACGAGCTACAGCGTCGATTGATGTGTTGCCTGGAAGGCGAAAGAAATGCGCAGCAGGCTGTATTGTACAGCGGTAGTGGTTTCGTTTCGGTGTACCTCTTTGCAGCCGCGAACTGCACGGTTGCCCGAAAATGAGCGCCAGCCAGCATCCTGGCGTACGCTTCCGCGCTCGCACGCGGACGGGTTCTCACGCTTCGGCCAATGGGAGGGAGAGAGATGGGTCGTGCGGCGAAGCCGCTTTTGCCGATCTCCGGCAGGAGCGCAGTTTCGCTCCGTCAGTCGAGGTGATCGGACGCACGCAGCATGGCCCGAACTAAACAAACCGCGCGCAAGAGTACTGGAGGCAAGGCTCCGCGTAAGCAGCTTGCTACCAAGGCTGCTCGCAAGAGTGCCCCTGCCACAGGCGGGGTGAAGAAACCTCACCGTTACAGGCCTGGAACCGTGGCCCTGCGTGAAATTCGCCGATACCAGAAGTCGACCGAACTGCTGATCCGCAAGCTTCCCTTTCAGCGCCTGGTGCGGGAAATCGCTCAGGACTTCAAGACGGACCTCCGTTTCCAGAGTTCTGCCGTGATGGCCCTACAGGAAGCTAGCGAGGCCTACCTCGTTGGTCTTTTCGAAGACACCAACCTGTGCGCCATCCACGCTAAGCGCGTCACCATCATGCCAAAGGACATCCAGCTGGCTCGGCGCATTCGCGGTGAGCGCGCCTAAGTTGGGCTGCTCCCTGCGCTTCGGTCGACAGGCAAGCAACAACAAACGGTCCTTCTCAGGACCACCAACGTGTCTGCTTTGGCTACGAGACCACTCCAGGCCACGTACTCCGGCCGCACCCTCTTTTGCTGTCATGTTTTGTACGTACGTGGCTGCCGTTGTCTAGCGCGCGGAAGAACGGAACGTCGGCGCGTCGTTATTACGAAGAAATGGCTCAGCTTTGACAAATTCAAGGTAAAAGTGTGTATCATTATGAGTAGACAGAGAAAAGGTAGGCTAGCTTCAGTCGGTGTGTGTGCAGCAGCCGTGCTGCGACCCTGTGGTGTGTCAATTTCATTTATGTGTTTACCTTTTTGCCCGCCGCTTGTAAGGTGTTTTTGAGGGCTTCTGTTTGCGTAACGCCATGGTGACTTGGGCTGCTGGACCCCGGCGCAACTTTTGGGTGCACTCGTAGGAGGTGATGAAGTTTTACCGAGAGACGAAATAAACAATTGTATCGGGCCAGTTGGTAAGGATCCATCTCGCTAGGAAGCGCAGCCACTATTACACAGACCTCACAACACAAGCGCTTAACTTCAACTGAACTTTCATTGCAAACGTCAGAGTTTATAAAGGGGGTGAACAGAGAAAAAGAATAGTAAAAGGTAGACAACAAAAAGCACACGTGCCAGTCCCGCACATTACTGTCTGTTATTCTCTATCACCCCATCCAAAAAACAGTTCTTTCCGCGTGAGCGCGATAGAGAGTGCACTAACACACTCGAAATCATCGCGTGTCATTTCCTTTCATTTCTTTTGAAGCTGAACAAGTTTTTGTGCCATATTCTGGACAATTTTTTTTTTTTTTTTTGCAATAAACGTTTAGTTGAAGTTAAGCGCTTGTGTTGTGTGTTCTGTGTAATAGTGGCTGCGCTGCCTAGCAAGATAGACGAAATAAATTGTGTTAGAAGCACCAAATGGAATGCGCTAACGGCGGGTTCTCTCTCTCTCTCTCTCTTTTTTTTTTTACCTTACGTTTGTTTTTCTATTCAAAGGTATTAAATTTACTCTGTCCCTGTGCTGACCCGTTCAGGTGTCATCGTAAGGATAGACGGTTACGTGTGGAGCTTTTTTTTTTTTTTTTTAATGAGAAATGACAACGCTTACATGCTCTTTTCTGTCTTTTTCGGTGCCGAGCTGCGTGATTTGGTTGTCTCTTTGCAGCATTTGGCGTCGCGCACTTGTGGCTAACTGATGTCGCGAGGAAATATATATAAAGTATAGAAAAACAAACACGCTTGAGGGTACGAACAGAGCCATCGTGACTGCGAAGCGAAACACGGCCGCGTCACCTGTTTGGGTGGTCCTTAGAAGGACCGTTTGGGGAATGCGGCGAGCGCGCGGAAGGGGTGCTCGCTTACGCCTTCTTCTCCGTCTTCTTTGGAAGAAGCACGGCTTGAATGTTGGGCAACACACCGCCCTGCGCGATGGTGACGCCGGAAAGCAGTTTGTTCAGCTCCTCGTCGTTGCGGATGGCGAGCTGCAAGTGACGGGGGATGATCCGGGTCTTCTTGTTGTCACGAGCGGCGTTGCCCGCCAGCTCGAGCACCTCGGCGGCCAGGTACTCGAGTACGGCAGCCAGGTAGACCGGAGCGCCAGCTCCGACGCGCTCGGCGTAGTTTCCCTTGCGTAGGAGGCGGTGAATACGGCCCACGGGGAACTGAAGCCCCGCGCGGCTAGAACGGGTCTTGCTCTTGCCTTTCGCCTTGCCGCCCTTGCCACGTCCGGACATGGTGTTGCTTTTCGCTTGGTACGACGCCGGTTGCCGAAAACAAGAAAGCTGCTGCCTTCTGAGATGAGAGCCGTGCTCGAATGGTTTCCGTTGCCACCATCGCGCGCCGCCGCTCGCGGGGAACGGATGAGAGTGTGAGAGAGAGAAGCCGTGCGAACCAATGGGGCGCGCGCGTTGTGCTGATCTCGTCAACACCCCTCGCTCATATTTAAGCGCGGCGAGACGGGGGGACACGCGCATTCGACTCTGGTCTCGCGTGCGTGTTGTGTGAAATCATGCCTCCCCAACCGTCTGGCAAAGCCGTCAAGAAGGCCGGCAAGGCGCAGAAGAATGTGCGCGCCACGGACAAGAAGAAGAAGAAGCGCCGCAGGAAGGAGAGCTTCTCCATCTACATCTATAAGGTGCTGAAGCAGGTGCACCCCGACACTGGTGTCTCCAGCAAGGCCATGTCCATCATGAACAGCTTCGTGAACGACATCTTCGAGCGTATCGCCGCCGAGTCGTCACGCCTTGCTCACTACAACAAGCGCTCGACCATCACGAGCCGGGAGATCCAGACCGCGGTGCGCCTGCTGCTGCCCGGAGAGCTGGCCAAGCACGCGGTGTCCGAGGGTACAAAAGCCGTCACCAAGTACACCAGCTCCAAGTAGGCGTGCGTCGTGGGCCACAGCGAGCAACGACAAATCAACGGCTCTTCTCAGAGCCACCCAAATTGTCTGCGTCGGCATAGGGGTTGTGCTGAGAGATTCGGCTCCGAATCCATCCTCTTCTCTCTGTTGAACACCGCTAGCAGGAGCGTTGGTGTGCCGCGCTCGACGTGTGTGCTCGGGGAGGTTGAACAGGTAAATTAGAGAAGACCGAGTGCGCGGAGAAAAGTGCCACAAGTACGGTAATGGAGGGAAAACAAAACCAGGAGCGTGGTAATTAAAAAAAAAAAAAAAAACAGGGGGAAGGTGGCCGCTTCTCTCAAAAAAAGGTAACATGAACTCGAGTGTGTTCAGCTCTTGGGAAATGATAGAATAGGAAACTCGCGTCAGCGCTTGCCCGAGCAACTCCGACATGTCGGGCCAAATATGAAGGGGTATACACGGTATGCAGTGCATGCGGAGAGAAGGAAACTGCCGAACACTTGATAATGCTATGTAAAGGGCTTCACCTTATAGTTTAGAATGATGGCGCAGAGTTTTTCAAAAGCACCGGGGTTTAGAGACGGGGGAGGGCAAAATAGACTTTAGGCGGGTAGAATTAACTAGAAGGTGGTTATCTTATTGGTGGCTAAAGTCAAGGCAAGAGTGAAAACTAAACCATTCACTGCAAAGCACCGCGGTCCTATACTTCACTATTTAAAGAGAGAAAAAAAACAAGATAAATGTAGCTGTTTGTTAGGTCAGCATTATGGCTAGGTGGTGATAGCTGCCGCCCGATGTGAAGGGTACAGCCACATTCATCAGACAGCGCAGAGTTCCTTCTCTGCCACGCCATTCATTTGTTTACGAAATTGGGGCATTTATTTCTTGAGAGCGCAGGGCAGGCCCGTTTCGAGACTGTAGGAGGAGTGAATGTAGCTTAAAGTGCGTGGCGCGGTGAAAAATGTGCGGAAGCATTGATGCAAGAAAAGATAGGGGAGAAATATATAGACGCATGTGACAATAGCTGTAGAAGCAGAAAAGCGTGGCGGCGGACTGCATGCTAATTATTGTCCGAAAGCAAAGTATCGACAGCCCGAGTGAAGGAAAAAACAAAACTGTGCGTACGCATGACAGGGGTACCACGCAGGTGATTTATATAGTGCACAAAGAAGTACGAAATCCAGTAAAGAAAGGCGGTCGACACGAGGTATGGGCATTTCCCGTTTTCGCACCGAGTGCTCCGTTTGCGCGTCGCCGAAAGAAACATAGCCAGGCCGGCCAGCAAACGACACTGCTCGGCTTGACGTTTACATAATCACACGGTGTAGCGGAACACTGTGTTCTCTTCGAAAGAACAAATGCGCCTGTGCTAGGCACAAATGAGTGGTACGTTCCATTCGGAATGTGGTGGGAAACTTACCTTAAATGAATGAGCGGACGCACCGTTTATTTCCGCTTTGTTTTAGATTACTGACTATGTTCGGCGGGTCGACAGTGCATTTGTATGAAGCTTTCAAGCGCGATCATTTTGTAATTTCGCATCGTGCGTCCCTGCCACAAGTTCGGGGAAGGAATACTTTCAATATGGGAACCCTCATGATTGTGAAAGATGAAACTGCGACTACTTAAACACACTTGCACCACAGAAATGGCACGCGCAGTTTGGTATTGGGGCACGTGAGAAGGGAATACAATAGATGGGCATTGGCGCGCATCTTTTTTTCTTATTGATATGATATGTAAGGAGATGTCGGCGCACCATTATGGCGCCGGCTACTCCTTGGCCGTTGAGTTAAACTTGAACACGTATCTTGAAGCAAAACGTACAAAGCAGTGCATGGAAAGTAGAAAACTCGGGCAGAGATATGCAAAGACACACTTACACTTATACGCACATATCAGAACACAATGGTAAGTAAATGTTCGAAAGTCAATGAATGAAGTCTCTGATATAATGTCCCTCGATAATATTCGGTCCACCAGCACAAAACAGTAGAGCACACGTCTGGTCCGTATAAAGATGCATTCGCTCGTGTGTACATAATTGTCGACACGTCATTCATTTCACAACACACACATGATGAGAGTCACGTGATACTGTACATAATAAGTACATTTGTTACAAATGAAAGTTCGTTATTTCTTAATACTTATCAGCAATCCCGCTGTCTTGTAAAGAACGTGTTGATGCTTTTAAAGCGTGCGACTGTAAAACTCGAGTAGGCCACGGACCCAGAAGTTTCTTCATGTTAAACGGTCTGCGGTCTAATGCCAACTGTTCGGACTTAAGACGGCGTCTCGTGATGTGGACAGTCTACGAGAAGGTGACATACGTCTTCATCTATCAATCCGCATTCGCATTCGGGACTTTCAGCTCTGCCGTGTCTGTGCAAAGAAAAAAAAAAAACAAATGTTTTTGTGTATGCCGTGCCTAGCCTCAATCGGTCAATTAGAGTTTCCGATATTCTATCTAATGCCAGCGTAATTTTTAATTCAATAAATGGATCGATGTGGTATAAATCGCACCTCTTTGTACTTTGGTCAAACCAAGCAGTTTTGCTCATTCTGAAAGTTGTATTCTTTATAATACTACGCAATTCACTTTTTTCGAAATATTGGTTGCCACGATGTGTAGACCTACTTTGTGTGCTCTGGACGGCTCTGGAAGGCCAACTGCAAATCTTCTTTGCACAGCTGATGCCGTCCGGATAGTCGTTGATAGATTACTTAACAGGTTGTCAGCCTCCGAAGGTATTATGTAAGCGAAAGTACGCATGCGTAAAACATGCAGCGAACGAACACTCTTCCAACGCTGTAAAGAAGAAAGAATGCATAAAGGGTGGTGCATTTTACGCTCCAATCTCGTCCTATGTAAGGCGCTTTAGAGTTAGGGCTGTTTTGCCTGTAATTGCGTGACCCTTGCAGGGTTCCTCACAGTGCAACCGTGCACTTGAAACGGGCAGGTGTTGAACCACCCCGCAAGGAGATGGGGAAACTTCGCTGCGACCGGACCGCTTGACAGTCCGTGTTTACGGGAGGAGAGGCGCGCCCGAGAGGAGGTGCGCTCTCACTCTCTGCCGTCCCCGTGAATGCTGAAATGAGCGCGGTCGCGTTGCGTGGCTTCGGTGAAACTGCCGTATCGCGATATGTAGTGGAGCTGCCACAGTAAAATTTGAGACACGCGTAGCCAGCCAAAGGTGCTGTTACTTTGCCGAATTTCACGTGCCGGCGTCCACAACAACGCGAGCACGCTTTGTTTAGAAATTTCCGGCCATGAGGCCGTGCCCGGACCGCGTGTGTTAGTCCCTTGGTTTGGCGACAAGGATGGCGTCAAAGTGACGCCGTGAAACGGGTTTCGTGCGTGCAAATGAGGCATTGATGTGATTAGAGAGAAAGCGAGAACATAGAAAAGAAAAAAAAAAAGAGGGGGGGGGGGGCACACGCCGGGGACGAGTAGTCGCAAAGTGTTAAGTGTGCAGTTTATTTACGTGCGGCACACAGGTGAGCTGTTGCAGCTGTGAGTTTTGACAAATATTGCGTGTGTCATGTTCAGTGGACACGATGAAACGTTTTTTAGCGAACGCGTTGTATCCGCTGGGCTTGTACGTACGCGTACATGAATTGTCGCTTACTCGGTTTGATGTCTCCTTGCCGCTGGGGCAGCTGATACGACTGATACGCCATTTTGCAGCAGTGAAGGGTGCGTGAATGAATGGGCAAGAAACTTAGCAACAGTAACGAGAAAAGAATTAAAAACAAACAAACAAACGAAAGCATGTTTGCCGTGTATATTCAATCTTGTAGTGCAGAAAAATAGTCAGTGCAGCAACCTGCGCGGCCAACGCGCTCCTCGCGAAGAAAAGAGGGAGAGAGAGACGAGCTGGCCGCCGACCAACCGGCGTGCGCCGTTCGCCTTCCTCCTCAGTCTCGCGGGCCGGCGCCGACACCGCGACTCGATCGTGTCGAGCATTCGCTTTCCGGGCGCGTTTCGAAGCAGAAGCAGAAACTTCGGAAGCCGTCATGTCTGGCCGTGGCAAAGGTGGCAAAGGGCTGGGGAAGGGTGGCGCCAAGCGTCATCGAAAGGTGTTGCGTGACAACATCCAGGGCATAACCAAGCCGGCCATCCGTCGTCTGGCGCGCCGTGGCGGTGTCAAGCGCATCTCTGGCCTCATCTACGAGGAAACTCGCGGCGTTCTCAAGGTGTTCCTCGAGAACGTGATCCGCGATGCCGTCACTTACACCGAGCACGCCAAAAGGAAGACCGTGACAGCCATGGACGTCGTGTACGCCCTCAAGCGTCAGGGCCGCACCCTGTACGGATTCGGAGGCTAAGAAGCCAGCGGCGTCGCCTGCAGCCAGCCAACGAGAACACAACAGCCCTCTTCAGGGCTACCCACTTGATGCTTCGGCAGTGTGATCCCAGCGGTTCGCCATACCCGTCCGTCCCTCTTTGCAATATCATTGCGTCATCGCTCAGGTGAGCAGCACCTCGTGTAGTAGTAGCTTGATCGCGCTGGGTACTTGTCACGTTCACCGCATTTCGTTCGCGTCGTCGTCTTTCTCCTGGGTCTGCATGCACGAATCAATCGCCGCATCTGCGAGTTCTTCCTCTCCTTCCTGCAAGCCAAGCTGCTAAAACGGGCCCGTCAAGCGAACGTCGCCTAGTTACCTTATCGCGCGAAGGAAGAAGCCGAGCGCAGCGTTCTACCCTGGTCACTGCATTCTTGGAGACACGACTATGCTCAGGAAGCACGAACTCGCTTTTTTCTTTGGAATGCCCACTACACGATCGCGTCACGTTGTGTCAAAATAAATAAAAACGCACTATGTTCTACCGTGGGGCACCCAGACGAAGAAGGGATGTGTACTTACAAATGAAAAAATTGATTGTGACAGGTTGGTCGTGTTTACCGCGCCCGCTGTGCACTCAGAAGTGCCCCATTCAATAACACATTGTGTACATTGTCACGCCTAATAATTTTTGTTTGTTTTTTTTTTTCACACCTGGCGCTGCCGAGCTGCAAAATACAAAAAAAAAAGAAAGAAAAGTGGAAGGGGATGTTTAAACAGAATTTCTGCGCAAGTCAGAAGCAAGTACACAATAAGCGCTGCCCATGCAGCGTGCTGAGGGAAGCTGCACTTGATAGAAGTGGCACTCATGTACTGTACTGGTGCTGCGAACACTGCAGTTGTGAAAGCTTTACTTGGACGGACAGCTACGCAACAAGTGTTTCCATTTCGCCGGCAGAGGTGGTCACTCTAGGGAGGCTGGCTTCGCCGCCCACGCGAGAGGGGGGGGGGGGGGGGACTAGCCCATGATGTAAACGCGAGAGGTTCGAGCGCGGGAAATTCGAAAGCAAGGCGCGCTCGCGTGAGCCTGCCGTCAGATGGCGACACCAACCCACGAGCATTGCATTTTCAAGTGCACCCTTGGTTTCCCACCCACCTCCGCACAGGACGAGGCGTGTCGAATGTGTAACCAAGGCGCACGACAGTGGTTCTGCTCAGGCAAAGCCTACCTATAACAAAAATTGTTCTCCATGTGTGTACCTTCATTTTCTCGTGAAAATGTGAAAGAGGAGTGAATGGGGCTTTTTGAGGCGCGTGTTGATCTTCGTTTCTATTATGATTATTATTTTTCACCCTTTCATTGAGTCCATTTCCTGCTTTTTGTGCCACATATTTAGCACTTAGAGGTTGGGGGGGGGGGGGGGATTGCTGATGTGTAAGATGGAAAAGAAGAGGAAAGTGAGCCCCGAAACTGTCTGCATCAGGATGCGACACCTCAGCGGTAGCTCACAAGGGATGGGGGGTGAGGGGGGATTAAAAGGGTGGGAATAAAAGTGTAGAGAAAGAGACATGAGGGAAGCCAGAGTGAGACGACATATCGAGGGAATAGGAGTAAAAATGAAACAAAACATTCGAACGCAAACACCCCGTACATCCAACCGCCATTGAGCGCACCTAGTAGTTTGGCAAGTATGTATGAGTGATTCTTAAGAGGGAAAGGAAGATAAAATTGAGTCCCGTTACTGTCTGCGATTGAGCAAGTAGGCGCGCTCAGTGGCAGTTGGATGTACGGGGTGTTTGTGTTAGAATGTTTTGTTGCGTTTTACTCCTTGTCGTTGCGCGGACGTGTATGCATATACCAACACTGCCGGTGGTCTCTCGTCGTCTTCGCCCATCTACGTAATGGTCGCAAATAAGCGACAACGCAAGGAGCAAGTTTTTTTGGCGTGGCAGTGCGCATTTGCCCTCGGTGATGCGAGGCGCTCTAGTGCGATGCGCGCTGTTGGCGTGAATGGTGGCGTCTCGCACTCCGTCGCGCCGCTTCGGGAAGCGACGAGCTACAGCGTCGATTGATGTGTTGCCTGGAAGGCGAAAGAAATGCGCAGCAGGCTGTATTGTACAGCGGTAGTGGTTTCGTTTCGGTGTACCTCTTTGCAGCCGCGAACTGCACGGTTGCCCGAAAATGAGCGCCAGCCAGCATCCTGGCGTACGCTTCCGCGCTCGCACGCGGACGGGTTCTCACGCTTCGGCCAATGGGAGGGAGAGAGATGGGTCGTGCGGCGAAGCCGCTTTTGCCGATCTCCGGCAGGAGCGCAGTTTCGCTCCGTCAGTCGAGGTGATCGGACGCACGCAGCATGGCCCGAACTAAACAAACCGCGCGCAAGAGTACTGGAGGCAAGGCTCCGCGTAAGCAGCTTGCTACCAAGGCTGCTCGCAAGAGTGCCCCTGCCACAGGCGGGGTGAAGAAACCTCACCGTTACAGGCCTGGAACCGTGGCCCTGCGTGAAATTCGCCGATACCAGAAGTCGACCGAACTGCTGATCCGCAAGCTTCCCTTTCAGCGCCTGGTGCGGGAAATCGCTCAGGACTTCAAGACGGACCTCCGTTTCCAGAGTTCTGCCGTGATGGCCCTACAGGAAGCTAGCGAGGCCTACCTCGTTGGTCTTTTCGAAGACACCAACCTGTGCGCCATCCACGCTAAGCGCGTCACCATCATGCCAAAGGACATCCAGCTGGCTCGGCGCATTCGCGGTGAGCGCGCCTAAGTTGGGCTGCTCCCTGCGCTTCGGTCGACAGGCAAGCAACAACAAACGGTCCTTCTCAGGACCACCAACGTGTCTGCTTTGGCTACGAGACCACTCCAGGCCACGTACTCCGGCCGCACCCTCTTTTGCTGTCATGTTTTGTACGTACGTGGCTGCCGTTGTCTAGCGCGCGGAAGAACGGAACGTCGGCGCGTCGTTATTACGAAGAAATGGCTCAGCTTTGACAAATTCAAGGTAAAAGTGTGTATCATTATGAGTAGACAGAGAAAAGGTAGGCTAGCTTCAGTCGGTGTGTGTGCAGCAGCCGTGCTGCGACCCTGTGGTGTGTCAATTTCATTTATGTGTTTACCTTTTTGCCCGCCGCTTGTAAGGTGTTTTTGAGGGCTTCTGTTTGCGTAACGCCATGGTGACTTGGGCTGCTGGACCCCGGCGCAACTTTTGGGTGCACTCGTAGGAGGTGATGAAGTTTTACCGAGAGACGAAATAAACAATTGTATCGGGCCAGTTGGTAAGGATCCATCTCGCTAGGAAGCGCAGCCACTATTACACAGACCTCACAACACAAGCGCTTAACTTCAACTGAACTTTCATTGCAAACGTCAGAGTTTATAAAGGGGGTGAACAGAGAAAAAGAATAGTAAAAGGTAGACAACAAAAAGCACACGTGCCAGTCCCGCACATTACTGTCTGTTATTCTCTATCACCCCATCCAAAAAACAGTTCTTTCCGCGTGAGCGCGATAGAGAGTGCACTAACACACTCGAAATCATCGCGTGTCATTTCCTTTCATTTCTTTTGAAGCTGAACAAGTTTTTGTGCCATATTCTGGACAATTTTTTTTTTTTTTTTTTGCAATAAACGTTTAGTTGAAGTTAAGCGCTTGTGTTGTGTGTTCTGTGTAATAGTGGCTGCGCTGCCTAGCAAGATAGACGAAATAAATTGTGTTAGAAGCACCAAATGGAATGCGCTAACGGCGGGTTCTCTCTCTCTCTCTCTCTTTTTTTTTTTTACCTTACGTTTGTTTTTCTATTCAAAGGTATTAAATTTACTCTGTCCCTGTGCTGACCCGTTCAGGTGTCATCGTAAGGATAGACGGTTACGTGTGGAGCTTTTTTTTTTTTTTTTTTTAATGAGAAATGACAACGCTTACATGCTCTTTTCTGTCTTTTTCGGTGCCGAGCTGCGTGATTTGGTTGTCTCTTTGCAGCATTTGGCGTCGCGCACTTGTGGCTAACTGATGTCGCGAGGAAATATATATAAAGTATAGAAAAACAAACACGCTTGAGGGTACGAACAGAGCCATCGTGACTGCGAAGCGAAACACGGCCGCGTCACCTGTTTGGGTGGTCCTTAGAAGGACCGTTTGGGGAATGCGGCGAGCGCGCGGAAGGGGTGCTCGCTTACGCCTTCTTCTCCGTCTTCTTTGGAAGAAGCACGGCTTGAATGTTGGGCAACACACCGCCCTGCGCGATGGTGACGCCGGAAAGCAGTTTGTTCAGCTCCTCGTCGTTGCGGATGGCGAGCTGCAAGTGACGGGGGATGATCCGGGTCTTCTTGTTGTCACGAGCGGCGTTGCCCGCCAGCTCGAGCACCTCGGCGGCCAGGTACTCGAGTACGGCAGCCAGGTAGACCGGAGCGCCAGCTCCGACGCGCTCGGCGTAGTTTCCCTTGCGTAGGAGGCGGTGAATACGGCCCACGGGGAACTGAAGCCCCGCGCGGCTAGAACGGGTCTTGCTCTTGCCTTTCGCCTTGCCGCCCTTGCCACGTCCGGACATGGTGTTGCTTTTCGCTTGGTACGACGCCGGTTGCCGAAAACAAGAGCCGTTGTCAGATAGGAAGGAGACGCGGCGCCGAAACGCTTTGTCCCAGAGTCACACTTAACTCATCAACCCATCATCATCCTACGTCTGTCCCGGCTCTCCCTCCCCCCAGGGCTGTGTGGGGGGAAGATTTGTTTCGGGCAGACGGCCATGCCCTGGCAAGGGGGCCACCGTTCGGCGCCAGGCGCCCAACAGACGCGGCCTGCCTCCCGGCATACAAGCCAGGGAGGCCCGACAAAGGGACTACCCTCCGGCGGAGCAACTTCAGTCGCAACGCGCAAAGTGAACGTACCCTGGCAGGGTGGGCTATCGCGGCGCATGGGGCGCGCTGCGGTCATGGCCCGTCTCCTGACCACTAGGGCCCAGCGAGACTTGACATAGGGGCTACCCTTCGGCACGGTAGCTCTCGCTACCACACGCAAAGCGGACGTACCCAAAAAAGTGGCAGCGGTGCTGCCTTCGGTCGCGGTAACTTCAGTCACCACAACCAAAGTGCCCGTGCCCTCACACTGTCGCGCGGCTGAGACCCTGCGACAACACCCCCACAGTGCGGATGGGCTATCGCTCAGCGCGAGGCGTTTTGCGGTCATGGCCCGTCTCCTCACCACAAGGGCGCAGTGAGACACAATCCGTCCTGTGGGGTCTACGGGACTACTATTTGGTGCAGAGGCCAGTGCTGCTGCACACAAACCAAACGTACCCACGGAAACCGGCACGGCTGAAAGCCGGCTTAGTCCTTCTCGAAGAAGGGAACCACCTTCCGCCTCGACGAGTAAAGTAGCCGAGCCTACAGAAGGGGCCAACACGGACCTTGCGGGTAAAGCCCGACAAGGTGACAGGATCACCTTAGCACATGCAAAACTCGGGTGAAAGACCATACAGACCAAACTCGGGGGCGACTGGCTCACTAGGCCTAGTCGTGGAGCCTTAGAGAAAGCCATCATTAAAAGTTGATGGTTATCTGCCCTCCTGCCTCACTGAAAATCACTGCCGGACGGTGCCACGTCTCGTAGAACTTCTTTGCACCAAGGCGCTGCCACTCTCGGTGGAGAACGAACCAGACCTCCTTCCGTACTTTTGCAAGCACTTCGAGAAGCCCGGGTCGCTTGCCATCAAAGACGGCACAGCACCGTGCAACCCACACTTGGTACGAGCACTCAACAAGCAGAAGCACGTATTGCTTAGCCGCTTGTCGCGACAGGGGTTGAAGAAAACGAACGGTGTTGAAAGGAACACCTGGGTGGCCAAACAAGCTAGCTATCCTTCGATGGAGGGCAGCTGGTAGTGCGCACTGAGAGAACACGTGAACCAGGTCCTCCTTAGTGCCACAAAAAGGGCACACTCCTCGTTGAGCAATTCTTGTGAAAGGCCTGAAGCTTAGAGGCAGGCGATCTCTGGCCAGGCGATACATGAATGTAGCGCGCTTGGCGTCCAGGAAACTGGCAGTAATTAACCGCCAGTTAGGACTGTATTCGGACAGGTCGTGTTCTCTGTAGCATTCGGGTAACTCCGGAGCGAGTCTATCGACTAACTCGCGGAGTTCGATTGAATCTAAATCTATCTCGGGGTCGACCTCTTGGAGACGGGCCAAAGTAGAAGCGGCCCCTGCATAGAAGGCAGAAGGCGTTCCCGCCCGAGGCACGGAATTCGAAAATGCCCCAGGCGAGAACAACCTCAGCCTGGTACTCAGGAAATAAGACGCAAAGCTTCTAGTAAGGAGCATATCTGACTCAAGAGCTACCCGTGTCCATTTAACATGTAATGCCGTGGTCACAACGCTAAGGTCGGGAATACCTAATCCTCCTTCGTCCCTGCGCAACTTCAACACGGGGCGCGCCACAAAAGGAGCGGCACGACCCCAAAAGAATTTGAAAACTTTCTTTTCCAAGATAACTTTGGTGTGGGGTTTAACTGGCATAACCGAACCTATGTACGTGAGGAAACTGAACAACAGTGATTGAATTATCGTGGCCCTGGCTGTAAGCGGACAAGACAAGGCACCGAGTTCCTCAATCCTATCAGTAAGCTTTTGCCTTGCTAACCGCCAGTTTTCGGTAGTCAGGCCATCTGGCTCGAAATGGAAACCTAATATACGTAGGCGTTTCTTTATGGGGAGCCCATGTACAGGACGTGGACTGGAGGGAGCACAGTTCAGATACATGACTGCGCTCTTTGACTTATTTATTCTGGCGCCGCTCGCCGAGCAGTACCCCTCCATAACGTCCAAGACGGTGCAAACAGTTGCCTCGTCCGGGACGACGATAGAGAGGTCATCTGCATAGGCAAACATTGCCACCGGGGGGGAACCTGGCGGAAGGGGAAATCTACCTATGCTGGTGTCTTTAGAAAGCCTCTGCAAGAGCGGCTCGAATGCGAGCACGTAGAGAGCGGGCGACAGTGGGTCACCCTGTCGGACTCCACGGCACACACCGAACGACTCCGAGACGCGATCTTGTATGACAACAGCAGAACTAGGACGAAAGTAGAGAGCCCTGACCATGCTGATGAACTTTGAACTGAAGCCCGCCTGCTTTAAAACTTTGAAGATGTACTTGTGACTGATAATATCAAAAGCCTTTTCTTGATCAAAAGAACAAAGGATTCCACTTAGGTTGCGAGAATTCGACCATTCTATGAGGTCCCTGATAGCGAAACCATGAAGTTGGCACGACCTATTTTGGACACAACACGCCTGGTACGGACCCAAAACAGTACTGAGCACTGGAGTGAGTCGAACGGACAGGCACTTAGCTATGAGCTTGTAATCACAGTTCAAGAGGGTGATGGGCCGCCAGGCTCTCAGGTCGGTGCGTCTCGTCTCATCCTTGCACAGGAGAGTGATCCGCCCCTCTCTTTGAGTTGCTGACAGGGTCCCCTCACGGAGAAGCCTGTTTGCCAATGTGGTAAAAGGCCCCCCCAAAACTCTCCAAAACTTGACATAAAACTCGACTGTCAAACCATCTGAACCTGGGCTGCGATTATGCTTCATGGATTTAAGGGCTGCAAACACCTCCTCTTCGACGAAGGGAGTGTCACAAATATCAAAGTCCTCGTAAGTTTTGGTGAAAGGAAACGAGTACGGAGTGGGAGGTGGTTCGGCGTAAAGGTTCTTGTAGAACTGTCTTGCCACCTCTAATACTTCGTCCTGCGTTTCCACTAAGCCGCCTGTGTTAGGATCGACCAAAGAGGTTATCGCTGAGCTCTTCCTAGCCAAGTGTCTGCGAAGGACATTTCTGCTGCACCAAGCCTCCATTTCCCACTGCTCTGCGCGTGCTGTGGCCCGCAAGCGGTCCCAGCGTCGCTGGAGCAGGACTCTATATTCTTTGCGCAGTGAAGTAAGAGCCGCGGTTACCCCCAGGCCGCAGGACAATGGCTTTGAGAGCAGGAGGATCGCGTCAGAGACCGCTTTGATCTCGGCGCGCTCCTCCCGCGCCCGCCTCTTGCCCCAATCCCGAAAGCGCTCCGCGACTCCGGCCTTCACCGTGTCCCAATCGCTACCGCCTAAGTTTTGGTCGCCAAGGAGTGAACCGATGAGATAGGTCGCCACATCTTTTGTGGCGTCCTTATCTTTAAGGAGCCGTGGATTTAAACGCCACGGTCGCTTGCCCCATGGCACCAAACTAGAGTCGGCAAATCTCAGTGCAAGAAGGCTATGGTCACTCAACGCGGAAGAACACAGCCAGCTAGAGTGCATGCTAGGAGCAAGCGAGGGCGAGACATAAAAACGATCGATCCTCGAGCGGCTCCCCCTCCCCGTCCAAGTCATGCCTGACTGGAGAGGACGGAGGGACCGCCAAGCATCGACAAGCCCCAGCTCCTTAACAAGCTCCCGCAACTCTAGCTCGCCGTTTCCGTCTCTAAACTTTGGAGTTCCTTTGAGGGAAACGCGATCCGCTTTTTCTAAAACACAGTTGAAATCGCCTACTAAAATGACACGGGAAGGGCCAACTAGATAAGAATCTAGGGAATTAAAGAAATCTTTCTGCTGTCCGCGCTTTGCTGGAGCATACACATTCACAATTCTAACGCCAGAGTCAAGATCCACTGACAGAACACGGCCGTCCGAATCCCTGGCGTAGCGTAGCACAGAACCGGTGAATCGTGGCATTAAAATGACAGCAACTCCCCGGCAATGTGCGCCACCATAATTCCAGTAGGATTTGGTGCCAAACGTTCTGTCAAAGTTCTTAATCTGTTGCAATTTAGACACAAAAGTTTCCTGCAAAAGGAGAATGTCTATTTTTCGAGACCGAGCTAAATGAATGACCTCAGCTTGTTTCGCTGCTCTAGTAATACCCCGACAATTAAAGGTAGCAATAGTTAGAGAAGAAGCCATGATGAAAGATAGGAGAGAAGACAGACTCTAGAATAGGCAAGAAGCGAAAAGAAAATCACAGAAGAGAAGAAAACAGCAGATACTCGAAGGTATCAGCTGCTGAAAAGCTACCTAATATAAAACCTACGAACGAGAGTCCCCCTCGGAGAGGGAATCCTCGTTCGTGGACGAGTACACTGTGTTAGACATTAACGAACACTCGCAATTGCCTGGTCCACAGTTAGGGCAAGAAGAACTGTTGTTCAACTCACCCGTGGTACCGTCCGTGACAGTCGACGAGGTGGACTCCTCGTCGGACTCTGTCGCTGCGGCTCGCTTCGGAACCGGGAGGTCGTCCTTAGGGCTGCCGGGGCCGCCGCTCGGAGCCGCCGCCAGCCTCTCCTTGGAGGGCCCTGGTGATCGGTTGGCGCGCCGCTTCTTGCCCCGAACAGCGTCCGTCCAGCTCATGGGTTCCTGTGTCTCCTCGGCAGCAGGCGCGTCAGCAGGGCTGGTCCCGGGCGCACCGGCAGGCGAGGCCGGCGACGGCTCGGCGGCAGCAGAGAGGGTGGGGGCCTCAGCTAATTCCGACCCCGCCTCCTGCTCTTCCCCTCCTGGAGCCCGTTCGCTAATGGGCTCCGGCTGTGGCTGGGTCGAGCCCTCGGCGTCCCCCGGAGCAGCCTCCCGATCCTCCGCAACGCCGCTCACCTGCTCCTGGGAAGAAGAAGAGGCTACAGGCGGGGCGGCCGACGAATTCGTCCGCGCCTTGCACTGTGAGGGGCCATGATCGCCGCCGCAGTGCTTGCATTTTACCGCGCACTGGTCGTGACCAAAAGCCCCACAGCGCACACACTGTGGCACAGTGCACTTCGCCGCATGGTGTCCAGTCTTGTAGCAGCGCCGGCAAACCCGCGCGACGCCCTCATACTCAAACTGGACGATGATGTCCCTCACCTCGAGCAGGTTGGGGACACTCTTGTGCATCTCCATTTTGATCATGAGGACGCCGGTCGAGACTCCCGGCAGATACGGTGATTCCTCTCGCGCCACTTCCAAAACCTTTCCAAACCTCTCCAACAGTTGTACTATGATGCGCTTATCCGCGTCCGCCGGGAAGCCAATGATGCGCACCACCTTGACCCGAACACCTCGGTACTGAAACCTGATCCTCGCATCGCGAATGGCGAGGACGGGATCGTCTAAAAACCGCCGATTCGCCTCGTCATTCGCGAATGTCACCTCAAACTTCCCTAAGCCATAATCCTGAACACACGTCAGCTCACTGGGCGTGAAGCGCTTCACGAGCTCTTTGCAAATGTCGGCACTGCCGACGCCCTTAGGCACGCGTGCGTAGTGCACCCGCGGCCTAATCTGCGAGAGCAGACTGGTAGTCATCGTGGTACCACCACCACGAGGCTACCAAGTCAGTTAGGAGCTAGCCTAACCTGGGAAAAAAAAAAAAAAAAAAAAAAAAAAAAAAAAAAAGGGAGAAAAAAGGACAAAGAAACCTCACCAAAAACCTGCGAAAACCGACGAAAAACCTGTGCAGGAGTCCGCCGGGTCACCGCATGCGAACAGCGGGTCTCGTCCCACTCGCACGAACCAACACCTCCTTCAGACGAGGACGGCGCCGCTCAAAGAGGAAGAAAGCTGCTGCCTTCTGAGATGAGAGCCGTGCTCGAATGGTTTCCGTTGCCACCATCGCGCGCCGCCGCTCGCGGGGAACGGATGAGAGTGTGAGAGAGAGAAGCCGTGCGAACCAATGGGGCGCGCGCGTTGTGCTGATCTCGTCAACACCCCTCGCTCATATTTAAGCGCGGCGAGACGGGGGGACACGCGCATTCGACTCTGGTCTCGCGTGCGTGTTGTGTGAAATCATGCCTCCCCAACCGTCTGGCAAAGCCGTCAAGAAGGCCGGCAAGGCGCAGAAGAATGTGCGCGCCACGGACAAGAAGAAGAAGAAGCGCCGCAGGAAGGAGAGCTTCTCCATCTACATCTATAAGGTGCTGAAGCAGGTGCACCCCGACACTGGTGTCTCCAGCAAGGCCATGTCCATCATGAACAGCTTCGTGAACGACATCTTCGAGCGTATCGCCGCCGAGTCGTCACGCCTTGCTCACTACAACAAGCGCTCGACCATCACGAGCCGGGAGATCCAGACCGCGGTGCGCCTGCTGCTGCCCGGAGAGCTGGCCAAGCACGCGGTGTCCGAGGGTACAAAAGCAGTCACCAAGTACACCAGCTCCAAGTAGGCGTGCGTCGTGGGCCACAGCGAGCAACGACAAATCAACGGCTCTTCTCAGAGCCACCCAAATTGTCTGCGTCGGCATAGGGGTTGTGCTGAGAGATTCGGCTCCGAATCCATCCTCTTCTCTCTGTTGAACACCGCTAGCAGGAGCGTTGGTGTGCCGCGCTCGACGTGTGTGCTCGGGGAGGTTGAACAGGTAAATTAGAGAAGACCGAGTGCGCGGAGAAAAGTGCCACAAGTACGGTAATGGAGGGAAAACAAAACCAGGAGCGTGGTAATTAAAAAAAAAAAAAAAAAACAGGGGGAAGGTGGCCGCTTCTCTCAAAAAAAGGTAACATGAACTCGAGTGTGTTCAGCTCTTGGGAAATGATAGAATAGGAAACTCGCGTCAGCGCTTGCCCGAGCAACTCCGACATGTCGGGCCAAATATGAAGGGGTATACACGGTATGCAGTGCATGCGGAGAGAAGGAAACTGCCGAACACTTGATAATGCTATGTAAAGGGCTTCACCTTATAGTTTAGAATGATGGCGCAGAGTTTTTCAAAAGCACCGGGGTTTAGAGACGGGGGAGGGCAAAATAGACTTTAGGCGGGTAGAATTAACTAGAAGGTGGTTATCTTATTGGTGGCTAAAGTCAAGGCAAGAGTGAAAACTAAACCATTCACTGCAAAGCACCGCGGTCCTATACTTCACTATTTAAAGAGAGAAAAAAAACAAGATAAATGTAGCTGTTTGTTAGGTCAGCATTATGGCTAGGTGGTGATAGCTGCCGCCCGATGTGAAGGGTACAGCCACATTCATCAGACAGCGCAGAGTTCCTTCTCTGCCACGCCATTCATTTGTTTACGAAATTGGGGCATTTATTTCTTGAGAGCGCAGGGCAGGCCCGTTTCGAGACTGTAGGAGGAGTGAATGTAGCTTAAAGTGCGTGGCGCGGTGAAAAATGTGCGGAAGCATTGATGCAAGAAAAGATAGGGGAGAAATATATAGACGCATGTGACAATAGCTGTAGAAGCAGAAAAGCGTGGCGGCGGACTGCATGCTAATTATTGTCCGAAAGCAAAGTATCGACAGCCCGAGTGAAGGAAAAAACAAAACTGTGCGTACGCATGACAGGGGTACCACGCAGGTGATTTATATAGTGCACAAAGAAGTACGAAATCCAGTAAAGAAAGGCGGTCGACACGAGGTATGGGCATTTCCCGTTTTCGCACCGAGTGCTCCGTTTGCGCGTCGCCGAAAGAAACATAGCCAGGCCGGCCAGCAAACGACACTGCTCGGCTTGACGTTTACATAATCACACGGTGTAGCGGAACACTGTGTTCTCTTCGAAAGAACAAATGCGCCTGTGCTAGGCACAAATGAGTGGTACGTTCCATTCGGAATGTGGTGGGAAACTTACCTTAAATGAATGAGCGGACGCACCGTTTATTTCCGCTTTGTTTTAGATTACTGACTATGTTCGGCGGGTCGACAGTGCATTTGTATGAAGCTTTCAAGCGCGATCATTTTGTAATTTCGCATCGTGCGTCCCTGCCACAAGTTCGGGGAAGGAATACTTTCAATATGGGAACCCTCATGATTGTGAAAGATGAAACTGCGACTACTTAAACACACTTGCACCACAGAAATGGCACGCGCAGTTTGGTATTGGGGCACGTGAGAAGGGAATACAATAGATGGGCATTGGCGCGCATCTTTTTTTCTTATTGATATGATATGTAAGGAGATGTCGGCGCACCATTATGGCGCCGGCTACTCCTTGGCCGTTGAGTTAAACTTGAACACGTATCTTGAAGCAAAACGTACAAAGCAGTGCATGGAAAGTAGAAAACTCGGGCAGAGATATGCAAAGACACACTTACACTTATACGCACATATCAGAACACAATGGTAAGTAAATGTTCGAAAGTCAATGAATGAAGTCTCTGATATAATGTCCCTCGATAATATTCGGTCCACCAGCACAAAACAGTAGAGCACACGTCTGGTCCGTATAAAGATGCATTCGCTCGTGTGTACATAATTGTCGACACGTCATTCATTTCACAACACACACATGATGAGAGTCACGTGATACTGTACATAATAAGTACATTTGTTACAAATGAAAGTTCGTTATTTCTTAATACTTATCAGCAATCCCGCTGTCTTGTAAAGAACGTGTTGATGCTTTTAAAGCGTGCGACTGTAAAACTCGAGTAGGCCACGGACCCAGAAGTTTCTTCATGTTAAACGGTCTGCGGTCTAATGCCAACTGTTCGGACTTAAGACGGCGTCTCGTGATGTGGACAGTCTACGAGAAGGTGACATACGTCTTCATCTATCAATCCGCATTCGCATTCGGGACTTTCAGCTCTGCCGTGTCTGTGCAAAGAAAAAAAAAAAACAAATGTTTTTGTGTATGCCGTGCCTAGCCTCAATCGGTCAATTAGAGTTTCCGATATTCTATCTAATGCCAGCGTAATTTTTAATTCAATAAATGGATCGATGTGGTATAAATCGCACCTCTTTGTACTTTGGTCAAACCAAGCAGTTTTGCTCATTCTGAAAGTTGTATTCTTTATAATACTACGCAATTCACTTTTTTCGAAATATTGGTTGCCACGATGTGTAGACCTACTTTGTGTGCTCTGGACGGCTCTGGAAGGCCAACTGCAAATCTTCTTTGCACAGCTGATGCCGTCCGGATAGTCGTTGATAGATTACTTAACAGGTTGTCAGCCTCCGAAGGTATTATGTAAGCGAAAGTACGCATGCGTAAAACATGCAGCGAACGAACACTCTTCCAACGCTGTAAAGAAGAAAGAATGCATAAAGGGTGGTGCATTTTACGCTCCAATCTCGTCCTATGTAAGGCGCTTTAGAGTTAGGGCTGTTTTGCCTGTAATTGCGTGACCCTTGCAGGGTTCCTCACAGTGCAACCGTGCACTTGAAACGGGCAGGTGTTGAACCACCCCGCAAGGAGATGGGGAAACTTCGCTGCGACCGGACCGCTTGACAGTCCGTGTTTACGGGAGGAGAGGCGCGCCCGAGAGGAGGTGCGCTCTCACTCTCTGCCGTCCCCGTGAATGCTGAAATGAGCGCGGTCGCGTTGCGTGGCTTCGGTGAAACTGCCGTATCGCGATATGTAGTGGAGCTGCCACAGTAAAATTTGAGACACGCGTAGCCAGCCAAAGGTGCTGTTACTTTGCCGAATTTCACGTGCCGGCGTCCACAACAACGCGAGCACGCTTTGTTTAGAAATTTCCGGCCATGAGGCCGTGCCCGGACCGCGTGTGTTAGTCCCTTGGTTTGGCGACAAGGATGGCGTCAAAGTGACGCCGTGAAACGGGTTTCGTGCGTGCAAATGAGGCATTGATGTGATTAGAGAGAAAGCGAGAACATAGAAAAGAAAAAAAAAAAAGAGGGGGGGGGGGCACACGCCGGGGACGAGTAGTCGCAAAGTGTTAAGTGTGCAGTTTATTTACGTGCGGCACACAGGTGAGCTGTTGCAGCTGTGAGTTTTGACAAATATTGCGTGTGTCATGTTCAGTGGACACGATGAAACGTTTTTTAGCGAACGCGTTGTATCCGCTGGGCTTGTACGTACGCGTACATGAATTGTCGCTTACTCGGTTTGATGTCTCCTTGCCGCTGGGGCAGCTGATACGACTGATACGCCATTTTGCAGCAGTGAAGGGTGCGTGAATGAATGGGCAAGAAACTTAGCAACAGTAACGAGAAAAGAATTAAAAACAAACAAACAAACGAAAGCATGTTTGCCGTGTATATTCAATCTTGTAGTGCAGAAAAATAGTCAGTGCAGCAACCTGCGCGGCCAACGCGCTCCTCGCGAAGAAAAGAGGGAGAGAGAGACGAGCTGGCCGCCGACCAACCGGCGTGCGCCGTTCGCCTTCCTCCTCAGTCTCGCGGGCCGGCGCCGACACCGCGACTCGATCGTGTCGAGCATTCGCTTTCCGGGCGCGTTTCGAAGCAGAAGCAGAAACTTCGGAAGCCGTCATGTCTGGCCGTGGCAAAGGTGGCAAAGGGCTGGGGAAGGGTGGCGCCAAGCGTCATCGAAAGGTGTTGCGTGACAACATCCAGGGCATAACCAAGCCGGCCATCCGTCGTCTGGCGCGCCGTGGCGGTGTCAAGCGCATCTCTGGCCTCATCTACGAGGAAACTCGCGGCGTTCTCAAGGTGTTCCTCGAGAACGTGATCCGCGATGCCGTCACTTACACCGAGCACGCCAAAAGGAAGACCGTGACAGCCATGGACGTCGTGTACGCCCTCAAGCGTCAGGGCCGCACCCTGTACGGATTCGGAGGCTAAGAAGCCAGCGGCGTCGCCTGCAGCCAGCCAACGAGAACACAACAGCCCTCTTCAGGGCTACCCACTTGATGCTTCGGCAGTGTGATCCCAGCGGTTCGCCATACCCGTCCGTCCCTCTTTGCAATATCATTGCGTCATCGCTCAGGTGAGCAGCACCTCGTGTAGTAGTAGCTTGATCGCGCTGGGTACTTGTCACGTTCACCGCATTTCGTTCGCGTCGTCGTCTTTCTCCTGGGTCTGCATGCACGAATCAATCGCCGCATCTGCGAGTTCTTCCTCTCCTTCCTGCAAGCCAAGCTGCTAAAACGGGCCCGTCAAGCGAACGTCGCCTAGTTACCTTATCGCGCGAAGGAAGAAGCCGAGCGCAGCGTTCTACCCTGGTCACTGCATTCTTGGAGACACGACTATGCTCAGGAAGCACGAACTCGCTTTTTTCTTTGGAATGCCCACTACACGATCGCGTCACGTTGTGTCAAAATAAATAAAAACGCACTATGTTCTACCGTGGGGCACCCAGACGAAGAAGGGATGTGTACTTACAAATGAAAAAATTGATTGTGACAGGTTGGTCGTGTTTACCGCGCCCACTGTGCACTCAGAAGTGCCCCATTCAATAACACATTGTGTACATTGTCACGCCTAATAATTTTTGTTTGTTTTTTTTTTTCACACCTGGCGCTGCCGAGCTGCAAAATACAAAAAAAAAAGAAAGAAAAGTGGAAGGGGATGTTTAAACAGACTTTCTGCGCAAGTCAGAAGCAAGTACACAATAAGCGCTGCCCATGCAGCGTGCTGAGGGAAGCTGCACTTGATAGAAGTGGCACTCATGTACTGTACTGGTGCTGCGAACACTGCAGTTGTGAAAGCTTTACTTGGACGGACAGCTACGCAACAAGTGTTTCCATTTCGCCGGCAGAGGTGGTCACTCTAGGGAGGCTGGCTTCGCCGCCCACGCGAGAGGGGGGGGGGGGGGGACTAGCCCATGATGTAAACGCGAGAGGTTCGAGCGCGGGAAATTCGAAAGCAAGGCGCGCTCGCGTGAGCCTGCCGTCAGATGGCGACACCAACCCACGAGCATTGCATTTTCAAGTGCACCCTTGGTTTCCCACCCACCTCCGCACAGGACGAGGCGTGTCGAATGTGTAACCAAGGCGCACGACAGTGGTTCTGCTCAGGCAAAGCCTACCTATAACAAAAATTGTTCTCCATGTGTGTACCTTCATTTTCTCGTGAAAATGTGAAAGAGGAGTGAATGGGGCTTTTTGAGGCGCGTGTTGATCTTCGTTTCTATTATGATTATTATTTTTCACCCTTTCATTGAGTCCATTTCCTGCTTTTTGTGCCACATATTTAGCACTTAGAGGTTGGGGGGGGGGGGATTGCTGATGTGTAAGATGGAAAAGAAGAGGAAAGTGAGCCCCGAAACTGTCTGCATCAGGATGCGACACCTCAGCGGTAGCTCACAAGGGATGGGGGGTGAGGGGGGATTAAAAGGGTGGGAATAAAAGTGTAGAGAAAGAGACATGAGGGAAGCCAGAGTGAGACGACATATCGAGGGAATAGGAGTAAAAATGAAACAAAACATTCGAACGCAAACACCCCGTACATCCAACCGCCATTGAGCGCACCTAGTAGTTTGGCAAGTATGTATGAGTGATTCTTAAGAGGGAAAGGAAGATAAAATTGAGTCCCGTTACTGTCTGCGATTGAGCAAGTAGGCGCGCTCAGTGGCAGTTGGATGTACGGGGTGTTTGTGTTAGAATGTTTTGTTGCGTTTTACTCCTTGTCGTTGCGCGGACGTGTATGCATATACCAACACTGCCGGTGGTCTCTCGTCGTCTTCGCCCATCTACGTAATGGTCGCAAATAAGCGACAACGCAAGGAGCAAGTTTTTTTGGCGTGGCAGTGCGCATTTGCCCTCGGTGATGCGAGGCGCTCTAGTGCGATGCGCGCTGTTGGCGTGAATGGTGGCGTCTCGCACTCCGTCGCGCCGCTTCGGGAAGCGACGAGCTACAGCGTCGATTGATGTGTTGCCTGGAAGGCGAAAGAAATGCGCAGCAGGCTGTATTGTACAGCGGTAGTGGTTTCGTTTCGGTGTACCTCTTTGCAGCCGCGAACTGCACGGTTGCCCGAAAATGAGCGCCAGCCAGCATCCTGGCGTACGCTTCCGCGCTCGCACGCGGACGGGTTCTCACGCTTCGGCCAATGGGAGGGAGAGAGATGGGTCGTGCGGCGAAGCCGCTTTTGCCGATCTCCGGCAGGAGCGCAGTTTCGCTCCGTCAGTCGAGGTGATCGGACGCACGCAGCATGGCCCGAACTAAACAAACCGCGCGCAAGAGTACTGGAGGCAAGGCTCCGCGTAAGCAGCTTGCTACCAAGGCTGCTCGCAAGAGTGCCCCTGCCACAGGCGGGGTGAAGAAACCTCACCGTTACAGGCCTGGAACCGTGGCCCTGCGTGAAATTCGCCGATACCAGAAGTCGACCGAACTGCTGATCCGCAAGCTTCCCTTTCAGCGCCTGGTGCGGGAAATCGCTCAGGACTTCAAGACGGACCTCCGTTTCCAGAGTTCTGCCGTGATGGCCCTACAGGAAGCTAGCGAGGCCTACCTCGTTGGTCTTTTCGAAGACACCAACCTGTGCGCCATCCACGCTAAGCGCGTCACCATCATGCCAAAGGACATCCAGCTGGCTCGGCGCATTCGCGGTGAGCGCGCCTAAGTTGGGCTGCTCCCTGCGCTTCGGTCGACAGGCAAGCAACAACAAACGGTCCTTCTCAGGACCACCAACGTGTCTGCTTTGGCTACGAGACCACTCCAGGCCACGTACTCCGGCCGCACCCTCTTTTGCTGTCATGTTTTGTACGTACGTGGCTGCCGTTGTCTAGCGCGCGGAAGAACGGAACGTCGGCGCGTCGTTATTACGAAGAAATGGCTCAGCTTTGACAAATTCAAGGTAAAAGTGTGTATCATTATGAGTAGACAGAGAAAAGGTAGGCTAGCTTCAGTCGGTGTGTGTGCAGCAGCCGTGCTGCGACCCTGTGGTGTGTCAATTTCATTTATGTGTTTACCTTTTTGCCCGCCGCTTGTAAGGTGTTTTTGAGGGCTTCTGTTTGCGTAACGCCATGGTGACTTGGGCTGCTGGACCCCGGCGCAACTTTTGGGTGCACTCGTAGGAGGTGATGAAGTTTTACCGAGAGACGAAATAAACAATTGTATCGGGCCAGTTGGTAAGGATCCATCTCGCTAGGAAGCGCAGCCACTATTACACAGACCTCACAACACAAGCGCTTAACTTCAACTGAACTTTCATTGCAAACGTCAGAGTTTATAAAGGGGGTGAACAGAGAAAAAGAATAGTAAAAGGTAGACAACAAAAAGCACACGTGCCAGTCCCGCACATTACTGTCTGTTATTCTCTATCACCCCATCCAAAAAACAGTTCTTTCCGCGTGAGCGCGATAGAGAGTGCACTAACACACTCGAAATCATCGCGTGTCATTTCCTTTCATTTCTTTTGAAGCTGAACAAGTTTTTGTGCCATATTCTGGACAATTTTTTTTTTTGCAATAAACGTTTAGTTGAAGTTAAGCGCTTGTGTTGTGTGTTCTGTGTAATAGTGGCTGCGCTGCCTAGCAAGATAGACGAAATAAATTGTGTTAGAAGCACCAAATGGAATGCGCTAACGGCGGGTTCTCTCTCTCTCTCTCTCTTTTTTTTTTACCTTACGTTTGTTTTTCTATTCAAAGGTATTAAATTTACTCTGTCCCTGTGCTGACCCGTTCAGGTGTCATCGTAAGGATAGACGGTTACGTGTGGAGCTTTTTTTTTTTTTTTTTTAATGAGAAATGACAACGCTTACATGCTCTTTTCTGTCTTTTTCGGTGCCGAGCTGCGTGATTTGGTTGTCTCTTTGCAGCATTTGGCGTCGCGCACTTGTGGCTAACTGATGTCGCGAGGAAATATATATAAAGTATAGAAAAACAAACACGCTTGAGGGTACGAACAGAGCCATCGTGACTGCGAAGCGAAACACGGCCGCGTCACCTGTTTGGGTGGTCCTTAGAAGGACCGTTTGGGGAATGCGGCGAGCGCGCGGAAGGGGTGCTCGCTTACGCCTTCTTCTCCGTCTTCTTTGGAAGAAGCACGGCTTGAATGTTGGGCAACACACCGCCCTGCGCGATGGTGACGCCGGAAAGCAGTTTGTTCAGCTCCTCGTCGTTGCGGATGGCGAGCTGCAAGTGACGGGGGATGATCCGGGTCTTCTTGTTGTCACGAGCGGCGTTGCCCGCCAGCTCGAGCACCTCGGCGGCCAGGTACTCGAGTACGGCAGCCAGGTAGACCGGAGCGCCAGCTCCGACGCGCTCGGCGTAGTTTCCCTTGCGTAGGAGGCGGTGAATACGGCCCACGGGGAACTGAAGCCCCGCGCGGCTAGAACGGGTCTTGCTCTTGCCTTTCGCCTTGCCGCCCTTGCCACGTCCGGACATGGTGTTGCTTTTCGCTTGGTACGACGCCGGTTGCCGAAAACAAGAAAGCTGCTGCCTTCTGAGATGAGAGCCGTGCTCGAATGGTTTCCGTTGCCACCATCGCGCGCCGCCGCTCGCGGGGAACGGATGAGAGTGTGAGAGAGAGAAGCCGTGCGAACCAATGGGGCGCGCGCGTTGTGCTGATCTCGTCAACACCCCTCGCTCATATTTAAGCGCGGCGAGACGGGGGGACACGACTCGCTTGCTGGATTTCGAGCTGACCGGTTGTGCGCTCGCGCGCTCCGCGCGCTTGCGATCTCCCGCGTCAGCGTGGCTCTGGCCGACTGGACTCGCCCTACGTCATCTCCTGCCGCCGACGACCTTCCACCTCCGACGACAGTGCAGCTCTGATTTACTGGACTTGTTCTACGCCATCCACCGACGCCGAAAGGAGCTCTCGCAGGTGCGCCCCGTCCTCGGACTCCAGTGACCGTGCTCCATCTTTCCTATCTCTTCTATCCCCTCGATTTGTCCTCGCTCGCTGTGGCTTACCACACGTCTCTTCTTCTCTTCTCCTTCTTCGGCTTTCCCACATCTTTACTCCTATCCTTTTTATCCCTCCTCACCCCCATCCCTCGTGAGCTACTGTGGCGGTGTCGCTCTTTGAAGCAGACAATAACGGGGCTCGCTTTTCTCTTCTTTTCTCTTTTCATAGCCACTCCGCGACGGGGGGACACGCGCATTCGACTCTGGTCTCGCGTGCGTGTTGTGTGAAATCATGCCTCCCCAACCGTCTGGCAAAGCCGTCAAGAAGGCCGGCAAGGCGCAGAAGAATGTGCGCGCCACGGACAAGAAGAAGAAGAAGCGCCGCAGGAAGGAGAGCTTCTCCATCTACATCTATAAGGTGCTGAAGCAGGTGCACCCCGACACTGGTGTCTCCAGCAAGGCCATGTCCATCATGAACAGCTTCGTGAACGACATCTTCGAGCGTATCGCCGCCGAGTCGTCACGCCTTGCTCACTACAACAAGCGCTCGACCATCACGAGCCGGGAGATCCAGACCGCGGTGCGCCTGCTGCTGCCCGGAGAGCTGGCCAAGCACGCGGTGTCCGAGGGTACAAAAGCCGTCACCAAGTACACCAGCTCCAAGTAGGCGTGCGTCGTGGGCCACAGCGAGCAACGACAAATCAACGGCTCTTCTCAGAGCCACCCAAATTGTCTGCGTCGGCATAGGGGTTGTGCTGAGAGATTCGGCTCCGAATCCATCCTCTTCTCTCTGTTGAACACCGCTAGCAGGAGCGTTGGTGTGCCGCGCTCGACGTGTGTGCTCGGGGAGGTTGAACAGGTAAATTAGAGAAGACCGAGTGCGCGGAGAAAAGTGCCACAAGTACGGTAATGGAGGGAAAACAAAACCAGGAGCGTGGTAATTAAAAAAAAAAAAAAACAGGGGGAAGGTGGCCGCTTCTCTCAAAAAAAGGTAACATGAACTCGAGTGTGTTCAGCTCTTGGGAAATGATAGAATAGGAAACTCGCGTCAGCGCTTGCCCGAGCAACTCCGACATGTCGGGCCAAATATGAAGGGGTATACACGGTATGCAGTGCATGCGGAGAGAAGGAAACTGCCGAACACTTGATAATGCTATGTAAAGGGCTTCACCTTATAGTTTAGAATGATGGCGCAGAGTTTTTCAAAAGCACCGGGGTTTAGAGACGGGGGAGGGCAAAATAGACTTTAGGCGGGTAGAATTAACTAGAAGGTGGTTATCTTATTGGTGGCTAAAGTCAAGGCAAGAGTGAAAACTAAACCATTCACTGCAAAGCACCGCGGTCCTATACTTCACTATTTAAAGAGAGAAAAAAAACAAGATAAATGTAGCTGTTTGTTAGGTCAGCATTATGGCTAGGTGGTGATAGCTGCCGCCCGATGTGAAGGGTACAGCCACATTCATCAGACAGCGCAGAGTTCCTTCTCTGCCACGCCATTCATTTGTTTACGAAATTGGGGCATTTATTTCTTGAGAGCGCAGGGCAGGCCCGTTTCGAGACTGTAGGAGGAGTGAATGTAGCTTAAAGTGCGTGGCGCGGTGAAAAATGTGCGGAAGCATTGATGCAAGAAAAGATAGGGGAGAAATATATAGACGCATGTGACAATAGCTGTAGAAGCAGAAAAGCGTGGCGGCGGACTGCATGCTAATTATTGTCCGAAAGCAAAGTATCGACAGCCCGAGTGAAGGAAAAAACAAAACTGTGCGTACGCATGACAGGGGTACCACGCAGGTGATTTATATAGTGCACAAAGAAGTACGAAATCCAGTAAAGAAAGGCGGTCGACACGAGGTATGGGCATTTCCCGTTTTCGCACCGAGTGCTCCGTTTGCGCGTCGCCGAAAGAAACATAGCCAGGCCGGCCAGCAAACGACACTGCTCGGCTTGACGTTTACATAATCACACGGTGTAGCGGAACACTGTGTTCTCTTCGAAAGAACAAATGCGCCTGTGCTAGGCACAAATGAGTGGTACGTTCCATTCGGAATGTGGTGGGAAACTTACCTTAAATGAATGAGCGGACGCACCGTTTATTTCCGCTTTGTTTTAGATTACTGACTATGTTCGGCGGGTCGACAGTGCATTTGTATGAAGCTTTCAAGCGCGATCATTTTGTAATTTCGCATCGTGCGTCCCTGCCACAAGTTCGGGGAAGGAATACTTTCAATATGGGAACCCTCATGATTGTGAAAGATGAAACTGCGACTACTTAAACACACTTGCACCACAGAAATGGCACGCGCAGTTTGGTATTGGGGCACGTGAGAAGGGAATACAATAGATGGGCATTGGCGCGCATCTTTTTTTCTTATTGATATGATATGTAAGGAGATGTCGGCGCACCATTATGGCGCCGGCTACTCCTTGGCCGTTGAGTTAAACTTGAACACGTATCTTGAAGCAAAACGTACAAAGCAGTGCATGGAAAGTAGAAAACTCGGGCAGAGATATGCAAAGACACACTTACACTTATACGCACATATCAGAACACAATGGTAAGTAAATGTTCGAAAGTCAATGAATGAAGTCTCTGATATAATGTCCCTCGATAATATTCGGTCCACCAGCACAAAACAGTAGAGCACACGTCTGGTCCGTATAAAGATGCATTCGCTCGTGTGTACATAATTGTCGACACGTCATTCATTTCACAACACACACATGATGAGAGTCACGTGATACTGTACATAATAAGTACATTTGTTACAAATGAAAGTTCGTTATTTCTTAATACTTATCAGCAATCCCGCTGTCTTGTAAAGAACGTGTTGATGCTTTTAAAGCGTGCGACTGTAAAACTCGAGTAGGCCACGGACCCAGAAGTTTCTTCATGTTAAACGGTCTGCGGTCTAATGCCAAATGTTCGGACTTAAGACGGCGTCTCGTGATGTGGACAGTCTACGAGAAGGTGACATACGTCTTCATCTATCAATCCGCATTCGCATTCGGGACTTTCAGCTCTGCCGTGTCTGTGCAAAGAAAAAAAAAAACAAATGTTTTTGTGTATGCCGTGCCTAGCCTCAATCGGTCAATTAGAGTTTCCGATATTCTATCTAATGCCAGCGTAATTTTTAATTCAATAAATGGATCGATGTGGTATAAATCGCACCTCTTTGTACTTTGGTCAAACCAAGCAGTTTTGCTCATTCTGAAAGTTGTATTCTTTATAATACTACGCAATTCACTTTTTTCGAAATATTGGTTGCCACGATGTGTAGACCTACTTTGTGTGCTCTGGACGGCTCTGGAAGGCCAACTGCAAATCTTCTTTGCACAGCTGATGCCGTCCGGATAGTCGTTGATAGATTACTTAACAGGTTGTCAGCCTCCGAAGGTATTATGTAAGCGAAAGTACGCATGCGTAAAACATGCAGCGAACGAACACTCTTCCAACGCTGTAAAGAAGAAAGAATGCATAAAGGGTGGTGCATTTTACGCTCCAATCTCGTCCTATGTAAGGCGCTTTAGAGTTAGGGCTGTTTTGCCTGTAATTGCGTGACCCTTGCAGGGTTCCTCACAGTGCAACCGTGCACTTGAAACGGGCAGGTGTTGAACCACCCCGCAAGGAGATGGGGAAACTTCGCTGCGACCGGACCGCTTGACAGTCCGTGTTTACGGGAGGAGAGGCGCGCCCGAGAGGAGGTGCGCTCTCACTCTCTGCCGTCCCCGTGAATGCTGAAATGAGCGCGGTCGCGTTGCGTGGCTTCGGTGAAACTGCCGTATCGCGATATGTAGTGGAGCTGCCACAGTAAAATTTGAGACACGCGTAGCCAGCCAAAGGTGCTGTTACTTTGCCGAATTTCACGTGCCGGCGTCCACAACAACGCGAGCACGCTTTGTTTAGAAATTTCCGGCCATGAGGCCGTGCCCGGACCGCGTGTGTTAGTCCCTTGGTTTGGCGACAAGGATGGCGTCAAAGTGACGCCGTGAAACGGGTTTCGTGCGTGCAAATGAGGCATTGATGTGATTAGAGAGAAAGCGAGAACATAGAAAAGAAAAAAAAAAAGAGGGGGGGGGGGGCACACGCCGGGGACGAGTAGTCGCAAAGTGTTAAGTGTGCAGTTTATTTACGTGCGGCACACAGGTGAGCTGTTGCAGCTGTGAGTTTTGACAAATATTGCGTGTGTCATGTTCAGTGGACACGATGAAACGTTTTTTAGCGAACGCGTTGTATCCGCTGGGCTTGTACGTACGCGTACATGAATTGTCGCTTACTCGGTTTGATGTCTCCTTGCCGCTGGGGCAGCTGATACGACTGATACGCCATTTTGCAGCAGTGAAGGGTGCGTGAATGAATGGGCAAGAAACTTAGCAACAGTAACGAGAAAAGAATTAAAAACAAACAAACAAACGAAAGCATGTTTGCCGTGTATATTCAATCTTGTAGTGCAGAAAAATAGTCAGTGCAGCAACCTGCGCGGCCAACGCGCTCCTCGCGAAGAAAAGAGGGAGAGAGAGACGAGCTGGCCGCCGACCAACCGGCGTGCGCCGTTCGCCTTCCTCCTCAGTCTCGCGGGCCGGCGCCGACACCGCGACTCGATCGTGTCGAGCATTCGCTTGATTCGCTGGGATTCGCTCGCAGGATTTCAAGCTGGACGGTTGTGCCCTCGCGATCTCCGACTTCAGCGTAGCTCCCGCCGACTGGTTCGCCCTCCGCGGTCTCCTGACGCCGTGTAGCTCTCGCACTGTGGCACCCCGCCCTTGGACTGCTTCGACCGGATCCCCACTTTCCTATCTCCTTCTTTTTCCTCTCGTTGGCTGTCTTCTTCTGCTTCTACTTTCCTTCTATCCTTTTTATCCCTCCTTCACCCCACCCCTATAAGGCACTGCGCCGTGTCGCCTGAAGGCAGACAGAAATTAGGTGCCTTTTTCCTCTTCATTGTAACCACTACCACCACCACCACCATTCGCTTTCCGGGCGCGTTTCGAAGCAGAAGCAGAAACTTCGGAAGCCGTCATGTCTGGCCGTGGCAAAGGTGGCAAAGGGCTGGGGAAGGGTGGCGCCAAGCGTCATCGAAAGGTGTTGCGTGACAACATCCAGGGCATAACCAAGCCGGCCATCCGTCGTCTGGCGCGCCGTGGCGGTGTCAAGCGCATCTCTGGCCTCATCTACGAGGAAACTCGCGGCGTTCTCAAGGTGTTCCTCGAGAACGTGATCCGCGATGCCGTCACTTACACCGAGCACGCCAAAAGGAAGACCGTGACAGCCATGGACGTCGTGTACGCCCTCAAGCGTCAGGGCCGCACCCTGTACGGATTCGGAGGCTAAGAAGCCAGCGGCGTCGCCTGCAGCCAGCCAACGAGAACACAACAGCCCTCTTCAGGGCTACCCACTTGATGCTTCGGCAGTGTGATCCCAGCGGTTCGCCATACCCGTCCGTCCCTCTTTGCAATATCATTGCGTCATCGCTCAGGTGAGCAGCACCTCGTGTAGTAGTAGCTTGATCGCGCTGGGTACTTGTCACGTTCACCGCATTTCGTTCGCGTCGTCGTCTTTCTCCTGGGTCTGCATGCACGAATCAATCGCCGCATCTGCGAGTTCTTCCTCTCCTTCCTGCAAGCCAAGCTGCTAAAACGGGCCCGTCAAGCGAACGTCGCCTAGTTACCTTATCGCGCGAAGGAAGAAGCCGAGCGCAGCGTTCTACCCTGGTCACTGCATTCTTGGAGACACGACTATGCTCAGGAAGCACGAACTCGCTTTTTTCTTTGGAATGCCCACTACACGATCGCGTCACGTTGTGTCAAAATAAATAAAAACGCACTATGTTCTACCGTGGGGCACCCAGACGAAGAAGGGATGTGTACTTACAAATGAAAAAATTGATTGTGACAGGTTGGTCGTGTTTACCGCGCCCGCTGTGCACTCAGAAGTGCCCCATTCAATAACACATTGTGTACATTGTCACGCCTAATAATTTTTGTTTGTTTTTTTTTTTTTCACACCTGGCGCTGCCGAGCTGCAAAATACAAAAAAAAAAGAAAGAAAAGTGGAAGGGGATGTTTAAACAGAATTTCTGCGCAAGTCAGAAGCAAGTACACAATAAGCGCTGCCCATGCAGCGTGCTGAGGGAAGCTGCACTTGATAGAAGTGGCACTCATGTACTGTACTGGTGCTGCGAACACTGCAGTTGTGAAAGCTTTACTTGGACGGACAGCTACGCAACAAGTGTTTCCATTTCGCCGGCAGAGGTGGTCACTCTAGGGAGGCTGGCTTCGCCGCCCACGCGAGAGGGGGGGGGGGGGGGGACTAGCCCATGATGTAAACGCGAGAGGTTCGAGCGCGGGAAATTCGAAAGCAAGGCGCGCTCGCGTGAGCCTGCCGTCAGATGGCGACACCAACCCACGAGCATTGCATTTTCAAGTGCACCCTTGGTTTCCCACCCACCTCCGCACAGGACGAGGCGTGTCGAATGTGTAACCAAGGCGCACGACAGTGGTTCTGCTCAGGCAAAGCCTACCTATAACAAAAATTGTTCTCCATGTGTGTACCTTCATTTTCTCGTGAAAATGTGAAAGAGGAGTGAATGGGGCTTTTTGAGGCGCGTGTTGATCTTCGTTTCTATTATGATTATTATTTTTCACCCTTTCATTGAGTCCATTTCCTGCTTTTTGTGCCACATATTTAGCACTTAGAGGTTGGGGGGGGGGGGGGGGATTGCTGATGTGTAAGATGGAAAAGAAGAGGAAAGTGAGCCCCGAAACTGTCTGCATCAGGATGCGACACCTCAGCGGTAGCTCACAAGGGATGGGGGGTGAGGGGGGATTAAAAGGGTGGGAATAAAAGTGTAGAGAAAGAGACATGAGGGAAGCCAGAGTGAGACGACATATCGAGGGAATAGGAGTAAAAATGAAACAAAACATTCGAACGCAAACACCCCGTACATCCAACCGCCATTGAGCGCACCTAGTAGTTTGGCAAGTATGTATGAGTGATTCTTAAGAGGGAAAGGAAGATAAAATTGAGTCCCGTTACTGTCTGCGATTGAGCAAGTAGGCGCGCTCAGTGGCAGTTGGATGTACGGGGTGTTTGTGTTAGAATGTTTTGTTGCGTTTTACTCCTTGTCGTTGCGCGGACGTGTATGCATATACCAACACTGCCGGTGGTCTCTCGTCGTCTTCGCCCATCTACGTAATGGTCGCAAATAAGCGACAACGCAAGGAGCAAGTTTTTTTGGCGTGGCAGTGCGCATTTGCCCTCGGTGATGCGAGGCGCTCTAGTGCGATGCGCGCTGTTGGCGTGAATGGTGGCGTCTCGCACTCCGTCGCGCCGCTTCGGGAAGCGACGAGCTACAGCGTCGATTGATGTGTTGCCTGGAAGGCGAAAGAAATGCGCAGCAGGCTGTATTGTACAGCGGTAGTGGTTTCGTTTCGGTGTACCTCTTTGCAGCCGCGAACTGCACGGTTGCCCGAAAATGAGCGCCAGCCAGCATCCTGGCGTACGCTTCCGCGCTCGCACGCGGACGGGTTCTCACGCTTCGGCCAATGGGAGGGAGAGAGATGGGTCGTGCGGCGAAGCCGCTTTTGCCGATCTCCGGCAGGAGCGCAGTTTCGCTCCGTCAGTCGAGGTGATCGGACGCACGCAGCATGGCCCGAACTAAACAAACCGCGCGCAAGAGTACTGGAGGCAAGGCTCCGCGTAAGCAGCTTGCTACCAAGGCTGCTCGCAAGAGTGCCCCTGCCACAGGCGGGGTGAAGAAACCTCACCGTTACAGGCCTGGAACCGTGGCCCTGCGTGAAATTCGCCGATACCAGAAGTCGACCGAACTGCTGATCCGCAAGCTTCCCTTTCAGCGCCTGGTGCGGGAAATCGCTCAGGACTTCAAGACGGACCTCCGTTTCCAGAGTTCTGCCGTGATGGCCCTACAGGAAGCTAGCGAGGCCTACCTCGTTGGTCTTTTCGAAGACACCAACCTGTGCGCCATCCACGCTAAGCGCGTCACCATCATGCCAAAGGACATCCAGCTGGCTCGGCGCATTCGCGGTGAGCGCGCCTAAGTTGGGCTGCTCCCTGCGCTTCGGTCGACAGGCAAGCAACAACAAACGGTCCTTCTCAGGACCACCAACGTGTCTGCTTTGGCTACGAGACCACTCCAGGCCACGTACTCCGGCCGCACCCTCTTTTGCTGTCATGTTTTGTACGTACGTGGCTGCCGTTGTCTAGCGCGCGGAAGAACGGAACGTCGGCGCGTCGTTATTACGAAGAAATGGCTCAGCTTTGACAAATTCAAGGTAAAAGTGTGTATCATTATGAGTAGACAGAGAAAAGGTAGGCTAGCTTCAGTCGGTGTGTGTGCAGCAGCCGTGCTGCGACCCTGTGGTGTGTCAATTTCATTTATGTGTTTACCTTTTTGCCCGCCGCTTGTAAGGTGTTTTTGAGGGCTTCTGTTTGCGTAACGCCATGGTGACTTGGGCTGCTGGACCCCGGCGCAACTTTTGGGTGCACTCGTAGGAGGTGATGAAGTTTTACCGAGAGACGAAATAAACAATTGTATCGGGCCAGTTGGTAAGGATCCATCTCGCTAGGAAGCGCAGCCACTATTACACAGACCTCACAACACAAGCGCTTAACTTCAACTGAACTTTCATTGCAAACGTCAGAGTTTATAAAGGGGGTGAACAGAGAAAAAGAATAGTAAAAGGTAGACAACAAAAAGCACACGTGCCAGTCCCGCACATTACTGTCTGTTATTCTCTATCACCCCATCCAAAAAACAGTTCTTTCCGCGTGAGCGCGATAGAGAGTGCACTAACACACTCGAAATCATCGCGTGTCATTTCCTTTCATTTCTTTTGAAGCTGAACAAGTTTTTGTGCCATATTCTGGACAATTTTTTTTTTTTTTTTGCAATAAACGTTTAGTTGAAGTTAAGCGCTTGTGTTGTGTGTTCTGTGTAATAGTGGCTGCGCTGCCTAGCAAGATAGACGAAATAAATTGTGTTAGAAGCACCAAATGGAATGCGCTAACGGCGGGTTCTCTCTCTCTCTCTCTCTTTTTTTTTTTTACCTTACGTTTGTTTTTCTATTCAAAGGTATTAAATTTACTCTGTCCCTGTGCTGACCCGTTCAGGTGTCATCGTAAGGATAGACGGTTACGTGTGGAGCTTTTTTTTTTTTTTTTAATGAGAAATGACAACGCTTACATGCTCTTTTCTGTCTTTTTCGGTGCCGAGCTGCGTGATTTGGTTGTCTCTTTGCAGCATTTGGCGTCGCGCACTTGTGGCTAACTGATGTCGCGAGGAAATATATATAAAGTATAGAAAAACAAACACGCTTGAGGGTACGAACAGAGCCATCGTGACTGCGAAGCGAAACACGGCCGCGTCACCTGTTTGGGTGGTCCTTAGAAGGACCGTTTGGGGAATGCGGCGAGCGCGCGGAAGGGGTGCTCGCTTACGCCTTCTTCTCCGTCTTCTTTGGAAGAAGCACGGCTTGAATGTTGGGCAACACACCGCCCTGCGCGATGGTGACGCCGGAAAGCAGTTTGTTCAGCTCCTCGTCGTTGCGGATGGCGAGCTGCAAGTGACGGGGGATGATCCGGGTCTTCTTGTTGTCACGAGCGGCGTTGCCCGCCAGCTCGAGCACCTCGGCGGCCAGGTACTCGAGTACGGCAGCCAGGTAGACCGGAGCGCCAGCTCCGACGCGCTCGGCGTAGTTTCCCTTGCGTAGGAGGCGGTGAATACGGCCCACGGGGAACTGAAGCCCCGCGCGGCTAGAACGGGTCTTGCTCTTGCCTTTCGCCTTGCCGCCCTTGCCACGTCCGGACATGGTGTTGCTTTTCGCTTGGTACCGTTGTCAGATAGGAAGGAGACGCGGCGCCGAAACGCTTTGTCCCAGAGTCACACTTAACTCATCAACCCATCATCATCCTACGTCTGTCCCGGTACCACCTCCCCCCAGGGTTGTTTGGGGGGAAGATTTGTTTCGGGCAGACGGCCATGCCCTGGCAAGGGGGCCACCGTTCGGCGCCAGGCGCCGAACAGACGTGGCCTGCCTCCCGGCGTACAAGCCGGGGAGGCCCGACAAAGGGACTACCCTCTGGCGAAGCAACTTCGGTCGCAACGCGCAAAGTGAACGTACCCCGGCAAGGTGGGCTATCACAGCGCGTAGGGTGCGCTGCGGTCATGGCCCGTCTCCTGACCACTAGGGCCCAGCGAGACTTGACACAGGGGCTACCCTTCGGCACGGTAGCTCTCGCCACCACACGCAAAGCGGACGTACCCAAGAACGTGGCAGCGGGGCAGCCCTCGGTCGCAGTGACTTCAGTCACCACAACCAAAGTGCCCGTGCCCTCACACTGTCTCGCGGCTGAGAGCCTGCGACGACACTCCCTCAGGGCAGATGGGCTATCGCTCAGCGCGAGGCGCTTTGCGGTCATGGCCCGTCTCCTCACCACAAGGGTGCAGTAAGACACAATCCGTCCTGTGGGGTCTACGGGACTACTATTTGGTGCAGGGGCCAGTGCCGCTGCACGCAAACCAGACGTACCCACGGAAACCGGCACGGCTGAAAGCCGGCTTAGTCCTTCTCGAAGAAGGGAACCACCTTCCGCCTCGACGAGTAAAGTAGCCGAGCCTACAGAAGGGGCCAACACGGACCTTGCGGGTGAAGCCCGACAAGGTGACAGGACCACCTTAGCACATGCGAAGCTCGGGTGAAAGACCATACAGACCAAACTCGGGGGCGACTGGCTCACTAGGCCTAGTCGTGGAGCCTTAGAGAAAGCCATCATTAGAAGTTGATGGTTATCTGCCCTCCTGCCTCACTGAAAATCACTGCCGGACGGTGCCACGTCTCGTAAAACTTCTTTGCACCGAGGCGCTGCCACTCTCGGTGGAGAACGAACCAGACCTCCTTCCGTACTTTTGCAAGCACTTCGTGAAGCCCGGGTCGCCTGCCGTCAAAGACGGCACAGCACCGTGCAACCCACACTTGGTACGAGCACTCAACAAGCAGAAGCACGTATTGCTTAGCCGCTTGTCGCGACAGGGGATGGAGAAAACGAACGGTGTTGAAAGGAACACCTGGGTGGCCAAACAAGCTAGCTATCCTTCGATGGAGGGCAGCTGGTAGTGCGCACTGAGAGAACACGTGAACCAGGTCCTCCAGAGTGCCACAAAAAGGGCATGCTCCTCGTTGAGCAATTCTTGCGAAGGGCCTGAACCTTAGAGGCAGGCGATCTCTGGCCAGGCGATACATAAATGTAGCGCGCTTGGCGTCCAGGAAACCGGCAGTAATTAACCGCCAGTTAGGACTGTATTCGGACAGGTCGTGTTCTCTATAGCGCTCAGGTAACTCGGGAGCGAGTCTATCGACTAACTCGCGGAGTTCGATTGAAACTAAATCTATCTCGGGGTCGACCTCTTGGAGACGGGCCAAAGTAGAAGCGGCCCCTGCATAGAAGGCAGAAGGCGTTCCCGCCCGAGGCACGGAATTCGAAAATGCCCCAGGCGAGAACAACCTCAGCCTGGTGCTCAGGAAATACGATGCGAAGCTTCTAGTAAGGAGCATATCTGAATCAAGAGCTACCCGTGTCCATTTAACATGTAATGCCGTAGTCACAACGCTAAGGTCGGGAATACCTAATCCTCCTTCGTCCCTGCGCAACTTCAACACGGGGCGCGCCACAAAAGGAGAGGCACGACCCCAAAAGAATTTGAGAACTTTCTTTTCCAAAATAACTTTGGTGTGGGGTTTAACTGGCATAACCGAACCTATGTACGTGAGGAAACTGAACAACAGTGATCGAATTATCGTGGCCCTAGCTGTAAGTGGACAAGACAAGGCACCGAGTTCCTTAATCCTGTCAGTCAGCTTTTGCCTCGCTAACCGCCAGTTTTCGGTAGTCAGGCCATCTGGCTCGAAATGGAAACCTAAGATACGTAGGCGCTTCTGTATCGGGAGGCCATGTACAGGACGTGGACTGGAGGGAGCGCAGTTCAGATACATGACTGCGCTCTTCGACTTATTTATTCTGGCGCCGCTCGCCGAGCAGTACCCCTCCATAACATCCAAGACGGTACAAACAGTTGCCTCGTCCGGGACGACAATAGAGAGGTCATCTGCATAGGCAAACATTGCCACCGGGGGGGAACCTGGCGGAAGGGGAAATCTGCCTATGCTGGTGTCTTTAGAAAGCCTCTGCAGGAGCGGCTCGAATGCGAGCACGTAGAGAGCGGGCGACAGTGGGTCGCCCTGTCGGACCCCACGGCACACACCGAACGACTCCGAGACGCGATCTTGTATGACAACAGCAGAGCTAGGACGAAAGTAGAGAGCCCTGACCATGCTGATGAACTTGGAACTGAAGCCCGCCTGCTTTAAAACTTTAAAGATGTACTTGTGACTGATAATATCAAAAGCCTTTTCTTGATCAAAAGAACAAATGATTCCACTTAGTTTGCGAGAGTTCGACCATTCTATAAGGTCCCTGATAGCAAAACCATGAAGTTGGCACGACCTATTTTGGACACAACACGCCTGGTACGGACCCAAAACAGTACTGAGCACTGGAGTGAGTCGAACGGACAGGCACTTAGCTATGAGCTTGTAATCACAGTTCAGGAGGGTGATGGGCCGCCAGGCTCTCAGGTCGGTGCGTCTCGTCTCATCCTTGCACAGGAGAGTGATCCGCCCTTCCCTTTGAGTTGCTGACAGGGTCCCTTCACGGAGGAGCCTGTTTGCCAATGTGGTAAAAGGCCCCCCCAAAACCCTCCAAAACTTGACATAAAACTCGAATGTCAAACCATCGGAACCTGGGCTGCGATTGTGGTTCATGGATTTAAGAGCTGCAAACACCTCCTCTTCGACGAGAGGAGTGTCACAGATGTCAAGGTCCTCGTAAGTTTTGGTGAAAGGAAACGAGTACGGAGTGGGAGGTGGTTCGGCGTAAAGGTTCTTATAGAACTGTCTTGCCACCTCTAATACTTCGTCCTGCGTTTCCACTAAGCCGCCTGTGTTAGGATCGACCAAAGAGGTTATCGCTGAGCTCTTCCTAGCCAAGTGTCTGCGAAGGACATTTCTGCTGCACCAAGCCTCCATTTCCCACTGCTCTGCGCGTGCTGTGGCCCGCAAGCGGTCCCAGCGTCGCTGGAGCAGGACTCTATATTCTTTGCGCAGTGAAGTAAGAGCCGCGGTTACCCCCAGGCCGCAGGACAATGGCTTTGAGAGCAGGAGGATCGCGTCAGAGACCGCTTTGATCTCGGCGCGCTCCTCCCGCGCCCGCCTCTTGCCCCAATCCCGAAAGCGCTCCGCGACTCCGGCCTTCACCGTGTCCCAATCGCTACCGTCTAAGTTCTGTTCGCCAAGGAGTGAACCTATGAGGTAGGTCGCCACATCTTTTGTGGCGTCCTTATCTTTAAGGAGCCGTGGATTTAAACGCCACGGTCGCTTGCCCCATGGCACCAAACTAGAGTCGGCAAATCTCAGAGCAAGGAGGCTATGGTCACTCAACGCGGAAGAACACAGCCAGCTAGAGTGCATGCTAGGAGCAAGCGAGGGCGAGACATAAAAACGATCGATCCTCGAGCGGCTCCCCCTCCCCGTCCAAGTCATGCCTGACTGGAGAGGACGGACGGAACGCCAAGCATCGACAAGCCCCAGCTCTTTAACAAGCTCCCGCAACTCCAGCTCGCCGTTTCCGTCTCTAAACTTTGGAGTTCCTTTGAGGGAAACGCGATCCGCTTTTTCTAAAACACAGTTGAAATCGCCTACTAAAATGACACGGGAAGGGCCAACTAGATAAGAATCTAGGGAATTAAAGAAATCTTTCTGCTGTCCGCGCTTTGCTGGAGCATACACATTCACAATTCTAACGCCAGAGTCAAGATCCACTGACAGAACACGGCCGTCCGAATCCCTGGCGTAGCGTAGCACAGAACCGGTGAATCGTGGCATTAAAATGACAGCAACTCCCCGGCAATGTGCGCCACCATAATTCCAGTAGGATTTTGTGCCAAACGTTCTGTCAAAGTTCTTAATCTGTTGCAATTTAGACACAAAAGTTTCCTGCAAAAGGAGAATGTCTATTTTTCGAGACCGAGCTAAATGAATGACCTCAGCTTGTTTCGCTGCTCTAGTAATACCCCGACAATTAAAGGTAGCAATAGTTAGAGAAGAAGCCATGATGAAAGATAGGAGAGAAGACAGACTCTAGAATAGGCAAGAAGCGAAAAGAAAATCACAGAAGAGAAGAAAACAGCAGATACTCGAAGGTATCAGCTGCTGAAAAGCTACCTAATATAAGACCTACGAACGAGAGTCCCCCTCGGAGAGGGAATCCTCGTTCGTGGACGAGTACACTGTGTTAGACATTAACGAACACTCGCAATTGCCTGGTCCACAGTTAGGGCAAGAAGAACTGTTGTTCAACTCACCCGTGGTACCGTCCGTGACAGTCGACGAGGTGGACTCCTCGTCGGACTCTGTCGCTGCGGCTCGCTTCGGAACCGGGAGGTCGTCCTTAGGGCTGCCGGGGCCGCCGCTCGGAGCCGCCGCCAGCCTCTCCTTGGAGGGCCCTGGTGATCGGTTGGCGCGCCGCTTCTTGCCCCGAACAGCGTCCGTCCAGCTCATGGGTTCCTGTGTCTCCTCGGCAGCATGCGCGTCAGCAGGGCTGGTCCCGGGCGCACCGGCAGGCGAGGCCGGCGACGGCTCGGCGGCAGCAGAGAGGGTGGGGGCCTCAGCTAATTCCGACCCCGCCTCCTGCTCTTCCCCTCCTGGAGCCCGTTCGCTAATGGGCTCCGGCTGTGGCTGGGTCGAGCCCTCGGCGTCCCCCGGAGCAGCCTCCCGATCCTCCGCAACGCCGCTCACCTGCTCCTGGGAAGAAGAAGAGGCTACAGGCGGGGCGGCCGACGAATTCGTCCGCGCCTTGCACTGTGAGGGGCCATGATCGCCGCCGCAGTGCCTGCATTTTACCGCGCACTGGTCGTGACCAAAAGCCCCACAGCGCACACACTGTGGCACAGTGCACTTCGCCGCATGGTGTCCAGTCTTGTAGCAGCGCCGGCAAACCCGCGCGACGCCCTCATACTCAAACTGGACGATGACGTCCCTCACCTCGAGCAGGTTGGGGACACTCTTGTGCATCTCCATTTTGATCATGAGGACGCCGGTCGAGACCCCCGGCAGATACGGTGATTCCTCTCGCGCCACTTCCAAAACCTTTCCAAACCTCTCCAACAGTTGTACTATGATGCGCTTATCCGCGTCCGCCGGGAAGCCAATGATGCGCACCACCTTGACCCGAACACCTCGGTACTGAAACCTGATCCTCGCATCGCGAATGGCGAGGACGGGATCGTCTAAAAACCGCCGATTCGCCTCGTCATTCGCGAATGTCACCTCAAACTTCCCTAAGCCATAATCCTGAACACACGTCAGCTCACTGGGCGTGAAGCGCTTCACGAGCTCTTTGCAAATGTCGGCACTGCCGACGCCCTTAGGCACGCGTGCGTAGTGCACCCGCGGCCTAATCTGCGAGAGCAGACTGGTAGACATCGTGGTACCACCACCACGAGGCTACCAAGTCAGTTAGGAGCTAGCCTAACCTGAAAAAAAAAAAAAAAAAAAAAAGGCAGAGAAAAGGGGACAAGAAACCTCACCAAAACCGACGAAAACCTGTGCAGGAGTCCGCCGGGTCACCGCATGCGAACAGCGGGTCTCCTCCTACTCGAACCAACCAACACCTCCAACGACGCCGGTTGCCGAAAAGAGAAAAGCTGCTGCCTTCTAAGATGAGAGCCGTGCTCGAATGGTGGTGGTGGTAGTGGTTACAATGAAGAGGAAAAAGGCACCTAATTTCTGTCTGCCTTCAGGCGACACGGCGCAGTGCCTTATAGGGGTGGGGTTAAGGAGGGATAAAAAGGATAGAAGGAAAGTAGAAGCAGAAGAAGACAGCCAACGAGAGGAAAAGAAGGAGATAGGAAAGTGGGGATCCGGTCGAAGCAGTCCAAGGGCGGGGTGCCACAATGCGAGAGCTACACGGCATCAGGAGACCGCGGAGGGCGAACCAGTCGGCGGGAGCTACGCTGAAGTCGGAGATCGCGAGGGCACAACCGTCCAGCTTGAAATCCTGCGAGCGAATCCCTCGAATGGTTTCCGTTGCCACCATCGCGCGCCGCCGCTCGCGGGGAACGGATGAGAGTGTGAGAGAGAGAAGCCGTGCGAACCAATGGGGCGCGCGCGTTGTGCTGATCTCGTCAACACCCCTCGCTCATATTTAAGCGCGGCGAGACGGGGGGACACAGGACGGCGCGCGAGTTTTGGAGGGAGCGGACGTGTTTTTTCGTCGCTCCATCAAGTCTTTTGTTTTCAATAAAGTAATTGACACGCCTGTGTCCTTTTTTTTCCCTTTTGTTCTGCTCCCAGGATCGCGCTCTCGAGCGTAGCCCTTCTCAGGGCTCTCAGGGGGCAGAGCAGTATGTAGCTATAACTGTTTGTTTTCTTATCCCCCCCCTTTTTTTTTTTTTTTCAACCTCATTTGAGGTCTGTCGGCACTTATCATGGCCGACGGCAACCACGAGCCATCGCACAACTCCGAGGCTCTCCACTCAGACCTCAACGAAGCCGCCGACCACGTGGACTCCACGCCACAAACATGTGGTCCTAGCCCGGCCGTTAAAGCGGCCGGCCTGCGACTGACCAGGGCCCGCCTCCGACTGGCTCGCAAAGGCTTCTACCCTAAGGAGAAACCGGAGGAGACACCTACGTCCAGGCCACAGACTCGACCACATCCACGGCGCCAGCAACCGCCCAAGAAGCCGGCTGCGACACAAAGGAACCGAGGAGGCCGAGCAGCGGCCATTACCAAGCCGGCCGCCATTTCTACGGCCACGCAAACCGACGAGTTTCTCTCGCAGCCACCACCCAGAAACGAGGAATCCAGTGAGGCCAGTTCCTCCTCCCCCACAACGTCTTCGTCCTCCTCCTCCTCCTGGGAGCACGAGACACCCGCCACATCACCGAGCTCCGAAAGCGGAAGTGTCGTGAGCGTGGAACAGACTGAGCAAGGAGCGTCGTCTGCTGCAGCCGCCGGCACCAACCCAGCCCGCGATCTATCTGCGCAGCCGAAAACTGGTTTCTTCTCCCAACCAGTCCTCCCCGGTCCTGATGTCACTGGAGAGAGTGGCGCACAAGCCACAACCCTTTCCCGAGGCGAGCGTGGGTCAACTGCCTGTCTCCCCCCGTCCTCCCCTCAGGCCAACAACCCCCTCCCTCTCCCGGCGGGTCCCCCAAAGGAACTAAGCCGGCCACTAAGAGAGGAGGTGCCACTCCCCTCAACATCCCGAGTCTCCTCCCCGGCGGGCTTTGCGAGCTTTCCCCCTCTTCCAACCACGGAGGCCCCGGGCAAGCTTACTCTGTGTGCGCCCATTGACTCCTCTCTGCCCCAGACAAGAGGGAAAGGGAAGGGGAAACAGACGAAAAAGCAGCAGCCAACGCCACGCCCGGTTTCCTCACAGGCGGTAGCGGCGATCCGCGCCCCTATTACGCAGCCTACTGGTGACGCCATCGGCCAGACCATCATTTTCAGACCGGTCGGCCGCAAGTCGCACTTCCTGGCTGCATCGAGGGACGCCATCGCTGCTTATCTCGCTGGGTTCCCAGCCACACAACGCGTGCGGGTTAACCATCGCCGCAACCTCGTTGCTGTCGACACTGCCCCCAACTCTGATGTCAGTGAACTCCTAGACATCACCACCATCGTTGATGTGAGAGTAAAGGCAAAAGTGCTCGACCTCAACTCGTGTGTGGGGGAGGTGTTCGGGGTCGATGAAAGCATTCCCCTGGACATCATTGCCGCAAACATTACCTCAGTGGTGAAGACCCTTACGTATGCGCGGCGCGGCTCCACGCTTGTAATTACATTTGAGGGAACTGTGGTGCCGGCGGAGCTCTCGCTTTTCAAACAGCGGAGGCCGGTTCGGGCGCGCCTTCCGCGTCCACTGCAGTGTGCGCGTTGCGGTGTGTTTGGACACGCCACAGCAACGTGCTCGCGCGACAGGCGCTGCCTCCGTTGCGGCGGGAACCACGCTGAGGGTCCCTGCCCCTCAGAAAGACCCCGCTGCGTCAACTGCAAGGGTTCCCACCCGGCGAACGAACCCCGGTGCGAGTCATGGCAGCTGCAGCGAAAGGCCGCCTTTCTACTCGCCTCCTCTGGCGGAAAGCTGACGCGCCGCGAAGCCATCGAGCGGGCAAAAGCTTCGCTTCAACGGGAGGCTTCAGCGCCAGCAAAGGCAGCCACACACCCTGTCGGCACTTTCCGCGATGCCCTGAAGGGCAGTGCTACCACAGCGCCGGCTCCAGCCGCCACACAGCCCACATGTCCCCCCCCTGCCCCCCCCAAAAAAGACGCAAGGGATACGGTCATGACGGCGCTGGCCGCGGCTCTTCGCGCACTCCTCGAAACCACGGTGTGCAGCACGACGACGCGCGACTTTTGTCTCGCCGCTCTGAGTGCCCATCAAGACTTAGCCCACCATGGATAGTGCGTCAAGGAAGCCACGGCCGCGGATACTCCAGTGGAACATCCGTTCGCTCCGCCGCCGTCACCGTGAGCTTGTGCGCTCACTTCCCCAGCGCGAACTTGATGTCCTGGCTCTTCAGGAAACGCACGTTCGTGCTGGGGAGCTCAATATCCCCGGACATGTGGCCTATCACAGTGCGACCGAGTGTGAACGTGCCGACTGTGTCAGCCCCCACTGCACGCAACTGTTGCATCGGCCGGGATGCTCTCGCGCGTCCATTTATGTGCGTGCGCGACTTCCCCAGTCGGCGGTTGACATCGCCGATATTCTGTGTCCCGGTGTCGAGTGCGTTGCTGTGCGAGTGCGCGTTGGTGCTGTAGACACTGCAATAGCGAGTGTTTATGTGCGCTACCCTCGACTCTGGGACCCCCAGTTTATCGTGCGACTGGTGGACCGTCTCGGTGCTTCGGCAGTTGTGTGCGGTGACTTCAACTCTCACCACACGGCGTGGGGAAGTGCGGGAGTGAACAACCCGGGCCGCAAGGTGTTGGATGCGTCCCTCGCCGCCGGTCTCCATCTCCTCAACGATGGCAGGAACACCTTCCTGAGGCGCGGCTCGGCTCCCAGTGCGATCGACCTCTCCTTCGTGACGGAAGACTGCCGCTACCGGTGGTCCCGAAGCCCTGACACGGAGGGGTCGGATCACTACCCCATCTGCCTCGAGCCCCTCTGCGCCCGGCCTGATCAGACGCGCGCCTACTCGGTGGTGAACTTCACACGCTTTCGCGAACTGTGTGCTTCAGTGCCAGTCGCGGGTGACGTGTTTACGCACATAGCCGAGTGCGCGCGCGAGGCTACGGTGAAGTGCCGTGTTCCCGCCAACACGCCGGTGCCGGACATCAAGCAGCTCAACTTACGGGCTGCTCGTCGTCGGGCTCAGCGCCGGGCTGAGCGCTCTGAGAGGGCGGAGGACTGGACAATCTATAACCGCATTGACGCGGTGTGCAGGCGCCACGCCCACCATCGCTACGCCGAAAGCTGGTCCAGCCTCTGCCGCTCCTTCGAACAGCAGCGCAACAACCGGCGCGCCTGGCGGGTGTTCGGAGCGATGTTGCGACAACGGGTCCCGCAAGATCCGGCTCTCTCCATCGCGATCGCCCCGCAGCTGACCACGGCTCAGCTGACGGAACTGCTCGCCGACACCTTCAACGCCCCTGTCCTCGCCCCTGACACAGTGCGGCTTCACCCTCTGCCAGCGCATCACCGGCCGGAACTGTTCGCTCCCGAGCGGTTTTTCCCCACGGCAGAGATTGTGCGACATATAGAGGCCCTCTGCACGCAGGATTTCACCATCGGAGAGCTGCGCCACGTCCTTTCCACGCGGAGGAACCGTTCTGCACCTGGCAGCGACGGCATTACGTACCAGATGCTGCGAAACCTCGACGAGGGCCAACTTCCTGGCCTGCTCGAGGGATACAACAGCGTCTGGCGCTCGGGTGCGTTTCCGGCGACGTGGAAGGAGGCGATCGTCGTTCCGGTGCGCAAGAAGGGCAAGCCCGCGTCGGAACCGACCTCATACAGGCCGGTTTCGCTTACGTCAGCTGCCGGGAAAGTGATGGAAGCCATGGCCCTCAAGCGACTCGAGTGGATTGCTGCGGCCCTGAACTTCCTGGCGGACGTCCAGAGCGGCTTCCGCTGTCACCGGTCAACGGCGGATTGCATCTCCGACGTTGTCACCACGCTGGAGAATGCAAAGCTCCGCGGTGAAGCCGGATATTTGGTTCTCCTCGACATAAAGAGTGCCTTCGATCGCCTGCCTCATGCGGCCGTTTTGGACGCTCTTCGTGCTATGGGTGTGTGTGGCAGGCTTCTCGGGTACGTCGAGGAGTTCCTCCGGGGCAGAACGTTCCGTGTCCGCATTGGTGGCGACCTCAGCGCGCCTCGCCCGTCCACTGCCGGCGTGCCGCAGGGCAGCATCTTGGGCCCCATGCTGTTCAACCTCGCCCTCGCGCGCATCGTCGACTACATCCCACGAGACTTGGAGTACGAGGTGCGCATTGCCATCTATGCGGACGACATCGCCCTCTTTGCGAGTGGACCCACTCCGCGCGGGCTGCAGGTGCGACAGAGCCTCAACCGCTCTCTCGAGGCCGTGGACGATTACATCACGAGCATTGGGCTTCAGCTCTCCACGGCCAAGACGGAAGCGCTTCTCGTTCACCCAACCATCAAGGGACGATACGAGGTCGGCCGCCTCAAGTTCCGGGGACGTGCTCTGCCGTGGCGAAGATCGGTGCAATACCTCGGCATCACGATCGATCACCGCCTGAGCTGGAAGCCAGCCGTTGCCAGCCACCGGATAAGCTGTCGCAGAGTCGCAGGAGCGGCGTCCTCTCTCCTCGCGAGGGGCAAAGGCTGTTCACCAGACATTGCCCTGAGGATGTACAACGCCGTCGCCGGAGCCAGGGCCCTCTACGCATTCTCCTGCATCACCCTGCGACAGCCACAGTGGGAAAATCTCGAGAGGGCACATCGCGGCGTCATCCGCCGCCTCTTTGGAATGCCTCGGGCGTCTCCAGTGGGAGTGACCTATGCAGAAACGAATCAGTTTCCCCTCTCGCTAAGAGCCAAGGCTTGTGCTCTGCGTCACGTCGAGCGCTTGCACATGACGCGAGGGGGAAAGGCACTCGTACATCGTCTGCTATCGCTGCCCGACACTGGTATGGGCCGCAGCGCACTGGAGTACGCCAGCCTCATCTCGGGAACCCCTTTCGCAGGTCTCCTGCCTATCCCTCCTCACTGGGACTCCCGGCTGCCCATTTCGATCAGGGTTCCGGGTGTACGCAGCAAGGGGCACACACCACGGGCTGCCCTTCTACAGGAGACCTGCGCACTGATCGAACAGCGCTACTCCGGCCACCTTCATCTCTACACCGACGGCTCAGTGAAGGGGGACGGATCCGCTGCTGCTGCCAGCGTCATTCCGGTGCTACGAGACGAGAGGAAGTGTCGTCTTCCACTCCCGGCGACTTCGACGACCGCTGAGCTCGCGGCTCTGAACCTTGCGGCCGATCAGCTGGTCGAGTTCCTCCCGTCTTCGGCCGTCATCTTCTGCGATTCTCGGGCGGCCCTCCTCACCCTTGCGAGGGGCGAAAACGGCTCTTCGATCGCACAGCGCCTCACGCGCAAGTTCACCGTGATCGTGCGCAGTGGGTGCGATGTGTCGTTTCAGTGGGTGCCCTCACACGTCGGAGTGCGCGGCAACGAGGCAGCCGACGAGCTCGCAAGGGACGCCCACGACCCCTCCACTCCCACAACGAACTTCGTTCGGGACTACGATGTGGCGCGACTCATAATCGCACGCCACGTCCGAGCTCTACACCCAGACCCCCGCACAGCAGCCGGCAAGCCTGTGCCCCGCCTGCCGTCAACGGGAATCGGTCGGCGTGCTCGTGCTTTCCTGCTGCGCCTTCGTGCTGGATGCGGCCGAACAGCGCAACTGCTCTCTAAACGGCGTGGCAGTGGGAGCCCTTCGTGTGTGCAGTGTCCGGCAGAGGAAACCGTTGAACACATTTTGTGCCAGTGCCCAGGATACGCAGACATTCGTCGCCGGCTCTGGGACAACTACGGGAAACTCGGCCTGCCACACGTGAGTGCAGAACACTTGCTGTTCCCCTCGGCGAACGTGGCAACACTTCGCCGGGCGCTCTATGCGCTCCTGGATTTCTTTGGCGACGCGAACCTTTTCACGCGCCTCTAAAGAGGCCCGTTACAATCCCACGTGTTGTTGTTTTCTGTGCCGCGCGCCACGCCCCCTCGGAGTCCCACGTGATTGTTTACGTAGTCACTCCCACCTGCCTGACGGCCTTCTTCTCTCCTATGAGGCCACTCCCGTCGGAGCAGACACTCTCTCCCCTTCCCTCGTGATTGCGGAGCGCCCAAAACTTCTCCCTGCCTGTTCGGTGGTGTGTGTGTGCGTGTGAGTGATTTTTTTTTTCTTCACTACTTGGGCGCATTCATCGTCTCCGGCTTCTCGGCGGTCTTTCACTCGGTTGGTGTCTGCGTTGTTTCTTGCGCGCGTGCGCGGGGCCAGTGATCGAATGCATTTCACCACTCTATACTCACCTCTTCTCTTCTGACTCTTTCATTCCCATTCCCCCTTCCCTGCGCTTTCCTGTGGAGGTGCCCTCATTACGAGAGGCAGTAACGGGACAGCGCTTTTCTCTTCCTTTTCCTCTTTCATAGCCAATCAGACGGGGGGACACGCGCATTCGACTCTGGTCTCGCGTGCGTGTTGTGTGAAATCATGCCTCCCCAACCGTCTGGCAAAGCCGTCAAGAAGGCCGGCAAGGCGCAGAAGAATGTGCGCGCCACGGACAAGAAGAAGAAGAAGCGCCGCAGGAAGGAGAGCTTCTCCATCTACATCTATAAGGTGCTGAAGCAGGTGCACCCCGACACTGGTGTCTCCAGCAAGGCCATGTCCATCATGAACAGCTTCGTGAACGACATCTTCGAGCGTATCGCCGCCGAGTCGTCACGCCTTGCTCACTACAACAAGCGCTCGACCATCACGAGCCGGGAGATCCAGACCGCGGTGCGCCTGCTGCTGCCCGGAGAGCTGGCCAAGCACGCGGTGTCCGAGGGTACAAAAGCCGTCACCAAGTACACCAGCTCCAAGTAGGCGTGCGTCGTGGGCCACAGCGAGCAACGACAAATCAACGGCTCTTCTCAGAGCCACCCAAATTGTCTGCGTCGGCATAGGGGTTGTGCTGAGAGATTCGGCTCCGAATCCATCCTCTTCTCTCTGTTGAACACCGCTAGCAGGAGCGTTGGTGTGCCGCGCTCGACGTGTGTGCTCGGGGAGGTTGAACAGGTAAATTAGAGAAGACCGAGTGCGCGGAGAAAAGTGCCACAAGTACGGTAATGGAGGGAAAACAAAACCAGGAGCGTGGTAATTAAAAAAAAAAAAAAAAAACAGGGGGAAGGTGGCCGCTTCTCTCAAAAAAAGGTAACATGAACTCGAGTGTGTTCAGCTCTTGGGAAATGATAGAATAGGAAACTCGCGTCAGCGCTTGCCCGAGCAACTCCGACATGTCGGGCCAAATATGAAGGGGTATACACGGTATGCAGTGCATGCGGAGAGAAGGAAACTGCCGAACACTTGATAATGCTATGTAAAGGGCTTCACCTTATAGTTTAGAATGATGGCGCAGAGTTTTTCAAAAGCACCGGGGTTTAGAGACGGGGGAGGGCAAAATAGACTTTAGGCGGGTAGAATTAACTAGAAGGTGGTTATCTTATTGGTGGCTAAAGTCAAGGCAAGAGTGAAAACTAAACCATTCACTGCAAAGCACCGCGGTCCTATACTTCACTATTTAAAGAGAGAAAAAAAACAAGATAAATGTAGCTGTTTGTTAGGTCAGCATTATGGCTAGGTGGTGATAGCTGCCGCCCGATGTGAAGGGTACAGCCACATTCATCAGACAGCGCAGAGTTCCTTCTCTGCCACGCCATTCATTTGTTTACGAAATTGGGGCATTTATTTCTTGAGAGCGCAGGGCAGGCCCGTTTCGAGACTGTAGGAGGAGTGAATGTAGCTTAAAGTGCGTGGCGCGGTGAAAAATGTGCGGAAGCATTGATGCAAGAAAAGATAGGGGAGAAATATATAGACGCATGTGACAATAGCTGTAGAAGCAGAAAAGCGTGGCGGCGGACTGCATGCTAATTATTGTCCGAAAGCAAAGTATCGACAGCCCGAGTGAAGGAAAAAACAAAACTGTGCGTACGCATGACAGGGGTACCACGCAGGTGATTTATATAGTGCACAAAGAAGTACGAAATCCAGTAAAGAAAGGCGGTCGACACGAGGTATGGGCATTTCCCGTTTTCGCACCGAGTGCTCCGTTTGCGCGTCGCCGAAAGAAACATAGCCAGGCCGGCCAGCAAACGACACTGCTCGGCTTGACGTTTACATAATCACACGGTGTAGCGGAACACTGTGTTCTCTTCGAAAGAACAAATGCGCCTGTGCTAGGCACAAATGAGTGGTACGTTCCATTCGGAATGTGGTGGGAAACTTACCTTAAATGAATGAGCGGACGCACCGTTTATTTCCGCTTTGTTTTAGATTACTGACTATGTTCGGCGGGTCGACAGTGCATTTGTATGAAGCTTTCAAGCGCGATCATTTTGTAATTTCGCATCGTGCGTCCCTGCCACAAGTTCGGGGAAGGAATACTTTCAATATGGGAACCCTCATGATTGTGAAAGATGAAACTGCGACTACTTAAACACACTTGCACCACAGAAATGGCACGCGCAGTTTGGTATTGGGGCACGTGAGAAGGGAATACAATAGATGGGCATTGGCGCGCATCTTTTTTTCTTATTGATATGATATGTAAGGAGATGTCGGCGCACCATTATGGCGCCGGCTACTCCTTGGCCGTTGAGTTAAACTTGAACACGTATCTTGAAGCAAAACGTACAAAGCAGTGCATGGAAAGTAGAAAACTCGGGCAGAGATATGCAAAGACACACTTACACTTATACGCACATATCAGAACACAATGGTAAGTAAATGTTCGAAAGTCAATGAATGAAGTCTCTGATATAATGTCCCTCGATAATATTCGGTCCACCAGCACAAAACAGTAGAGCACACGTCTGGTCCGTATAAAGATGCATTCGCTCGTGTGTACATAATTGTCGACACGTCATTCATTTCACAACACACACATGATGAGAGTCACGTGATACTGTACATAATAAGTACATTTGTTACAAATGAAAGTTCGTTATTTCTTAATACTTATCAGCAATCCCGCTGTCTTGTAAAGAACGTGTTGATGCTTTTAAAGCGTGCGACTGTAAAACTCGAGTAGGCCACGGACCCAGAAGTTTCTTCATGTTAAACGGTCTGCGGTCTAATGCCAACTGTTCGGACTTAAGACGGCGTCTCGTGATGTGGACAGTCTACGAGAAGGTGACATACGTCTTCATCTATCAATCCGCATTCGCATTCGGGACTTTCAGCTCTGCCGTGTCTGTGCAAAGAAAAAAAAAAACAAATGTTTTTGTGTATGCCGTGCCTAGCCTCAATCGGTCAATTAGAGTTTCCGATATTCTATCTAATGCCAGCGTAATTTTTAATTCAATAAATGGATCGATGTGGTATAAATCGCACCTCTTTGTACTTTGGTCAAACCAAGCAGTTTTGCTCATTCTGAAAGTTGTATTCTTTATAATACTACGCAATTCACTTTTTTCGAAATATTGGTTGCCACGATGTGTAGACCTACTTTGTGTGCTCTGGACGGCTCTGGAAGGCCAACTGCAAATCTTCTTTGCACAGCTGATGCCGTCCGGATAGTCGTTGATAGATTACTTAACAGGTTGTCAGCCTCCGAAGGTATTATGTAAGCGAAAGTACGCATGCGTAAAACATGCAGCGAACGAACACTCTTCCAACGCTGTAAAGAAGAAAGAATGCATAAAGGGTGGTGCATTTTACGCTCCAATCTCGTCCTATGTAAGGCGCTTTAGAGTTAGGGCTGTTTTGCCTGTAATTGCGTGACCCTTGCAGGGTTCCTCACAGTGCAACCGTGCACTTGAAACGGGCAGGTGTTGAACCACCCCGCAAGGAGATGGGGAAACTTCGCTGCGACCGGACCGCTTGACAGTCCGTGTTTACGGGAGGAGAGGCGCGCCCGAGAGGAGGTGCGCTCTCACTCTCTGCCGTCCCCGTGAATGCTGAAATGAGCGCGGTCGCGTTGCGTGGCTTCGGTGAAACTGCCGTATCGCGATATGTAGTGGAGCTGCCACAGTAAAATTTGAGACACGCGTAGCCAGCCAAAGGTGCTGTTACTTTGCCGAATTTCACGTGCCGGCGTCCACAACAACGCGAGCACGCTTTGTTTAGAAATTTCCGGCCATGAGGCCGTGCCCGGACCGCGTGTGTTAGTCCCTTGGTTTGGCGACAAGGATGGCGTCAAAGTGACGCCGTGAAACGGGTTTCGTGCGTGCAAATGAGGCATTGATGTGATTAGAGAGAAAGCGAGAACATAGAAAAGAAAAAAAAAAAAGAGGGGGGGGGGCACACGCCGGGGACGAGTAGTCGCAAAGTGTTAAGTGTGCAGTTTATTTACGTGCGGCACACAGGTGAGCTGTTGCAGCTGTGAGTTTTGACAAATATTGCGTGTGTCATGTTCAGTGGACACGATGAAACGTTTTTTAGCGAACGCGTTGTATCCGCTGGGCTTGTACGTACGCGTGCATGAATTGTCGCTTACTCGGTTTGATGTCTCCTTGCCGCTGGGGCAGCTGATACGACTGATACGCCATTTTGCAGCAGTGAAGGGTGCGTGAATGAATGGGCAAGAAACTTAGCAACAGTAACGAGAAAAGAATTAAAAACAAACAAACAAACGAAAGCATGTTTGCCGTGTATATTCAATCTTGTAGTGCAGAAAAATAGTCAGTGCAGCAACCTGCGCGGCCAACGCGCTCCTCGCGAAGAAAAGAGGGAGAGAGAGACGAGCTGGCCGCCGACCAACCGGCGTGCGCCGTTCGCCTTCCTCCTCAGTCTCGCGGGCCGGCGCCGACACCGCGACTCGATCGTGTCGAGCATTCGCTTTCCGGGCGCGTTTCGAAGCAGAAGCAGAAACTTTGGAAGCCGTCATGTCTGGCCGTGGCAAAGGTGGCAAAGGGCTGGGGAAGGGTGGCGCCAAGCGTCATCGAAAGGTGTTGCGTGACAACATCCAGGGCATAACCAAGCCGGCCATCCGTCGTCTGGCGCGCCGTGGCGGTGTCAAGCGCATCTCTGGCCTCATCTACGAGGAAACTCGCGGCGTTCTCAAGGTGTTCCTCGAGAACGTGATCCGCGATGCCGTCACTTACACCGAGCACGCCAAAAGGAAGACCGTGACAGCCATGGACGTCGTGTACGCCCTCAAGCGTCAGGGCCGCACCCTGTACGGATTCGGAGGCTAAGAAGCCAGCGGCGTCGCCTGCAGCCAGCCAACGAGAACACAACAGCCCTCTTCAGGGCTACCCACTTGATGCTTCGGCAGTGTGATCCCAGCGGTTCGCCATACCCGTCCGTCCCTCTTTGCAATATCATTGCGTCATCGCTCAGGTGAGCAGCACCTCGTGTAGTAGTAGCTTGATCGCGCTGGGTACTTGTCACGTTCACCGCATTTCGTTCGCGTCGTCGTCTTTCTCCTGGGTCTGCATGCACGAATCAATCGCCGCATCTGCGAGTTCTTCCTCTCCTTCCTGCAAGCCAAGCTGCTAAAACGGGCCCGTCAAGCGAACGTCGCCTAGTTACCTTATCGCGCGAAGGAAGAAGCCGAGCGCAGCGTTCTACCCTGGTCACTGCATTCTTGGAGACACGACTATGCTCAGGAAGCACGAACTCGCTTTTTTCTTTGGAATGCCCACTACACGATCGCGTCACGTTGTGTCAAAATAAATAAAAACGCACTATGTTCTACCGTGGGGCACCCAGACGAAGAAGGGATGTGTACTTACAAATGAAAAAATTGATTGTGACAGGTTGGTCGTGTTTACCGCGCCCGCTGTGCACTCAGAAGTGCCCCATTCAATAACACATTGTGTACATTGTCACGCCTAATAATTTTTGTTTGTTTTTTTTTTCACACCTGGCGCTGCCGAGCTGCAAAATACAAAAAAAAAAAGAAAGAAAAGTGGAAGGGGATGTTTAAACAGAATTTCTGCGCAAGTCAGAAGCAAGTACACAATAAGCGCTGCCCATGCAGCGTGCTGAGGGAAGCTGCACTTGATAGAAGTGGCACTCATGTACTGTACTGGTGCTGCGAACACTGCAGTTGTGAAAGCTTTACTTGGACGGACAGCTACGCAACAAGTGTTTCCATTTCGCCGGCAGAGGTGGTCACTCTAGGGAGGCTGGCTTCGCCGCCCACGCGAGAGGGGGGGGGGGGGGACTAGCCCATGATGTAAACGCGAGAGGTTCGAGCGCGGGAAATTCGAAAGCAAGGCGCGCTCGCGTGAGCCTGCCGTCAGATGGCGACACCAACCCACGAGCATTGCATTTTCAAGTGCACCCTTGGTTTCCCACCCACCTCCGCACAGGACGAGGCGTGTCGAATGTGTAACCAAGGCGCACGACAGTGGTTCTGCTCAGGCAAAGCCTACCTATAACAAAAATTGTTCTCCATGTGTGTACCTTCATTTTCTCGTGAAAATGTGAAAGAGGAGTGAATGGGGCTTTTTGAGGCGCGTGTTGATCTTCGTTTCTATTATGATTATTATTTTTCACCCTTTCATTGAGTCCATTTCCTGCTTTTTGTGCCACATATTTAGCACTTAGAGGTTGGGGGGGGGGGGGGGGGGATTGCTGATGTGTAAGATGGAAAAGAAGAGGAAAGTGAGCCCCGAAACTGTCTGCATCAGGATGCGACACCTCAGCGGTAGCTCACAAGGGATGGGGGGTGAGGGGGGATTAAAAGGGTGGGAATAAAAGTGTAGAGAAAGAGACATGAGGGAAGCCAGAGTGAGACGACATATCGAGGGAATAGGAGTAAAAATGAAACAAAACATTCGAACGCAAACACCCCGTACATCCAACCGCCATTGAGCGCACCTAGTAGTTTGGCAAGTATGTATGAGTGATTCTTAAGAGGGAAAGGAAGATAAAATTGAGTCCCGTTACTGTCTGCGATTGAGCAAGTAGGCGCGCTCAGTGGCAGTTGGATGTACGGGGTGTTTGTGTTAGAATGTTTTGTTGCGTTTTACTCCTTGTCGTTGCGCGGACGTGTATGCATATACCAACACTGCCGGTGGTCTCTCGTCGTCTTCGCCCATCTACGTAATGGTCGCAAATAAGCGACAACGCAAGGAGCAAGTTTTTTTGGCGTGGCAGTGCGCATTTGCCCTCGGTGATGCGAGGCGCTCTAGTGCGATGCGCGCTGTTGGCGTGAATGGTGGCGTCTCGCACTCCGTCGCGCCGCTTCGGGAAGCGACGAGCTACAGCGTCGATTGATGTGTTGCCTGGAAGGCGAAAGAAATGCGCAGCAGGCTGTATTGTACAGCGGTAGTGGTTTCGTTTCGGTGTACCTCTTTGCAGCCGCGAACTGCACGGTTGCCCGAAAATGAGCGCCAGCCAGCATCCTGGCGTACGCTTCCGCGCTCGCACGCGGACGGGTTCTCACGCTTCGGCCAATGGGAGGGAGAGAGATGGGTCGTGCGGCGAAGCCGCTTTTGCCGATCTCCGGCAGGAGCGCAGTTTCGCTCCGTCAGTCGAGGTGATCGGACGCACGCAGCATGGCCCGAACTAAACAAACCGCGCGCAAGAGTACTGGAGGCAAGGCTCCGCGTAAGCAGCTTGCTACCAAGGCTGCTCGCAAGAGTGCCCCTGCCACAGGCGGGGTGAAGAAACCTCACCGTTACAGGCCTGGAACCGTGGCCCTGCGTGAAATTCGCCGATACCAGAAGTCGACCGAACTGCTGATCCGCAAGCTTCCCTTTCAGCGCCTGGTGCGGGAAATCGCTCAGGACTTCAAGACGGACCTCCGTTTCCAGAGTTCTGCCGTGATGGCCCTACAGGAAGCTAGCGAGGCCTACCTCGTTGGTCTTTTCGAAGACACCAACCTGTGCGCCATCCACGCTAAGCGCGTCACCATCATGCCAAAGGACATCCAGCTGGCTCGGCGCATTCGCGGTGAGCGCGCCTAAGTTGGGCTGCTCCCTGCGCTTCGGTCGACAGGCAAGCAACAACAAACGGTCCTTCTCAGGACCACCAACGTGTCTGCTTTGGCTACGAGACCACTCCAGGCCACGTACTCCGGCCGCACCCTCTTTTGCTGTCATGTTTTGTACGTACGTGGCTGCCGTTGTCTAGCGCGCGGAAGAACGGAACGTCGGCGCGTCGTTATTACGAAGAAATGGCTCAGCTTTGACAAATTCAAGGTAAAAGTGTGTATCATTATGAGTAGACAGAGAAAAGGTAGGCTAGCTTCAGTCGGTGTGTGTGCAGCAGCCGTGCTGCGACCCTGTGGTGTGTCAATTTCATTTATGTGTTTACCTTTTTGCCCGCCGCTTGTAAGGTGTTTTTGAGGGCTTCTGTTTGCGTAACGCCATGGTGACTTGGGCTGCTGGACCCCGGCGCAACTTTTGGGTGCACTCGTAGGAGGTGATGAAGTTTTACCGAGAGACGAAATAAACAATTGTATCGGGCCAGTTGGTAAGGATCCATCTCGCTAGGAAGCGCAGCCACTATTACACAGACCTCACAACACAAGCGCTTAACTTCAACTGAACTTTCATTGCAAACGTCAGAGTTTATAAAGGGGGTGAACAGAGAAAAAGAATAGTAAAAGGTAGACAACAAAAAGCACACGTGCCAGTCCCGCACATTACTGTCTGTTATTCTCTATCACCCCATCCAAAAAACAGTTCTTTCCGCGTGAGCGCGATAGAGAGTGCACTAACACACTCGAAATCATCGCGTGTCATTTCCTTTCATTTCTTTTGAAGCTGAACAAGTTTTTGTGCCATATTCTGGACAATTTTTTTTTTTTTTTTTTGCAATAAACGTTTAGTTGAAGTTAAGCGCTTGTGTTGTGTGTTCTGTGTAATAGTGGCTGCGCTGCCTAGCAAGATAGACGAAATAAATTGTGTTAGAAGCACCAAATGGAATGCGCTAACGGCGGGTTCTCTCTCTCTCTCTCTCTTTTTTTTTTTTACCTTACGTTTGTTTTTCTATTCAAAGGTATTAAATTTACTCTGTCCCTGTGCTGACCCGTTCAGGTGTCATCGTAAGGATAGACGGTTACGTGTGGAGCTTTTTTTTTTTTTTTTTTTTAATGAGAAATGACAACGCTTACATGTTCTTTTCTGTCTTTTTCGGTGCCGAGCTGCGTGATTTGGTTGTCTCTTTGCAGCATTTGGCGTCGCGCACTTGTGGCTAACTGATGTCGCGAGGAAATATATATAAAGTATAGAAAAACAAACACGCTTGAGGGTACGAACAGAGCCATCGTGACTGCGAAGCGAAACACGGCCGCGTCACCTGTTTGGGTGGTCCTTAGAAGGACCGTTTGGGGAATGCGGCGAGCGCGCGGAAGGGGTGCTCGCTTACGCCTTCTTCTCCGTCTTCTTTGGAAGAAGCACGGCTTGAATGTTGGGCAACACACCGCCCTGCGCGATGGTGACGCCGGAAAGCAGTTTGTTCAGCTCCTCGTCGTTGCGGATGGCGAGCTGCAAGTGACGGGGGATGATCCGGGTCTTCTTGTTGTCACGAGCGGCGTTGCCCGCCAGCTCGAGCACCTCGGCGGCCAGGTACTCGAGTACGGCAGCCAGGTAGACCGGAGCGCCAGCTCCGACGCGCTCGGCGTAGTTTCCCTTGCGTAGGAGGCGGTGAATACGGCCCACGGGGAACTGAAGCCCCGCGCGGCTAGAACGGGTCTTGCTCTTGCCTTTCGCCTTGCCGCCCTTGCCACGTCCGGACATGGTGTTGCTTTTCGCTTGGTACGACGCCGGTTGCCGAAAACAAGAAAGCTGCTGCCTTCTGAGATGAGAGCCGTGCTCGAATGGTTTCCGTTGCCACCATCGCGCGCCGCCGCTCGCGGGGAACGGATGAGAGTGTGAGAGAGAGAAGCCGTGCGAACCAATGGGGCGCGCGCGTTGTGCTGATCTCGTCAACACCCCTCGCTCATATTTAAGCGCGGCGAGACGGGGGGACACGCGCATTCGACTCTGGTCTCGCGTGCGTGTTGTGTGAAATCATGCCTCCCCAACCGTCTGGCAAAGCCGTCAAGAAGGCCGGCAAGGCGCAGAAGAATGTGCGCGCCACGGACAAGAAGAAGAAGAAGCGCCGCAGGAAGGAGAGCTTCTCCATCTACATCTATAAGGTGCTGAAGCAGGTGCACCCCGACACTGGTGTCTCCAGCAAGGCCATGTCCATCATGAACAGCTTCGTGAACGACATCTTCGAGCGTATCGCCGCCGAGTCGTCACGCCTTGCTCACTACAACAAGCGCTCGACCATCACGAGCCGGGAGATCCAGACCGCGGTGCGCCTGCTGCTGCCCGGAGAGCTGGCCAAGCACGCGGTGTCCGAGGGTACAAAAGCCGTCACCAAGTACACCAGCTCCAAGTAGGCGTGCGTCGTGGGCCACAGCGAGCAACGACAAATCAACGGCTCTTCTCAGAGCCACCCAAATTGTCTGCGTCGGCATAGGGGTTGTGCTGAGAGATTCGGCTCCGAATCCATCCTCTTCTCTCTGTTGAACACCGCTAGCAGGAGCGTTGGTGTGCCGCGCTCGACGTGTGTGCTCGGGGAGGTTGAACAGGTAAATTAGAGAAGACCGAGTGCGCGGAGAAAAGTGCCACAAGTACGGTAATGGAGGGAAAACAAAACCAGGAGCGTGGTAATTAAAAAAAAAAAAAAAACAGGGGGAAGGTGGCCGCTTCTCTCAAAAAAAGGTAACATGAACTCGAGTGTGTTCAGCTCTTGGGAAATGATAGAATAGGAAACTCGCGTCAGCGCTTGCCCGAGCAACTCCGACATGTCGGGCCAAATATGAAGGGGTATACACGGTATGCAGTGCATGCGGAGAGAAGGAAACTGCCGAACACTTGATAATGCTATGTAAAGGGCTTCACCTTATAGTTTAGAATGATGGCGCAGAGTTTTTCAAAAGCACCGGGGTTTAGAGACGGGGGAGGGCAAAATAGACTTTAGGCGGGTAGAATTAACTAGAAGGTGGTTATCTTATTGGTGGCTAAAGTCAAGGCAAGAGTGAAAACTAAACCATTCACTGCAAAGCACCGCGGTCCTATACTTCACTATTTAAAGAGAGAAAAAAAACAAGATAAATGTAGCTGTTTGTTAGGTCAGCATTATGGCTAGGTGGTGATAGCTGCCGCCCGATGTGAAGGGTACAGCCACATTCATCAGACAGCGCAGAGTTCCTTCTCTGCCACGCCATTCATTTGTTTACGAAATTGGGGCATTTATTTCTTGAGAGCGCAGGGCAGGCCCGTTTCGAGACTGTAGGAGGAGTGAATGTAGCTTAAAGTGCGTGGCGCGGTGAAAAATGTGCGGAAGCATTGATGCAAGAAAAGATAGGGGAGAAATATATAGACGCATGTGACAATAGCTGTAGAAGCAGAAAAGCGTGGCGGCGGACTGCATGCTAATTATTGTCCGAAAGCAAAGTATCGACAGCCCGAGTGAAGGAAAAAACAAAACTGTGCGTACGCATGACAGGGGTACCACGCAGGTGATTTATATAGTGCACAAAGAAGTACGAAATCCAGTAAAGAAAGGCGGTCGACACGAGGTATGGGCATTTCCCGTTTTCGCACCGAGTGCTCCGTTTGCGCGTCGCCGAAAGAAACATAGCCAGGCCGGCCAGCAAACGACACTGCTCGGCTTGACGTTTACATAATCACACGGTGTAGCGGAACACTGTGTTCTCTTCGAAAGAACAAATGCGCCTGTGCTAGGCACAAATGAGTGGTACGTTCCATTCGGAATGTGGTGGGAAACTTACCTTAAATGAATGAGCGGACGCACCGTTTATTTCCGCTTTGTTTTAGATTACTGACTATGTTCGGCGGGTCGACAGTGCATTTGTATGAAGCTTTCAAGCGCGATCATTTTGTAATTTCGCATCGTGCGTCCCTGCCACAAGTTCGGGGAAGGAATACTTTCAATATGGGAACCCTCATGATTGTGAAAGATGAAACTGCGACTACTTAAACACACTTGCACCACAGAAATGGCACGCGCAGTTTGGTATTGGGGCACGTGAGAAGGGAATACAATAGATGGGCATTGGCGCGCATCTTTTTTTCTTATTGATATGATATGTAAGGAGATGTCGGCGCACCATTATGGCGCCGGCTACTCCTTGGCCGTTGAGTTAAACTTGAACACGTATCTTGAAGCAAAACGTACAAAGCAGTGCATGGAAAGTAGAAAACTCGGGCAGAGATATGCAAAGACACACTTACATTATACGCACATATCAGAACACAATGGTAAGTAAATGTTCGAAAGTCAATGAATGAAGTCTCTGATATAATGTCCCTCGATAATATTCGGTCCACCAGCACAAAACAGTAGAGCACACGTCTGGTCCGTATAAAGATGCATTCGCTCGTGTGTACATAATTGTCGACACGTCATTCATTTCACAACACACACATGATGAGAGTCACGTGATACTGTACATAATAAGTACATTTGTTACAAATGAAAGTTCGTTATTTCTTAATACTTATCAGCAATCCCGCTGTCTTGTAAAGAACGTGTTGATGCTTTTAAAGCGTGCGACTGTAAAACTCGAGTAGGCCACGGACCCAGAAGTTTCTTCATGTTAAACGGTCTGCGGTCTAATGCCAACTGTTCGGACTTAAGACGGCGTCTCGTGATGTGGACAGTCTACGAGAAGGTGACATACGTCTTCATCTATCAATCCGCATTCGCATTCGGGACTTTCAGCTCTGCCGTGTCTGTGCAAAGAAAAAAAAAACAAATGTTTTTGTGTATGCCGTGCCTAGCCTCAATCGGTCAATTAGAGTTTCCGATATTCTATCTAATGCCAGCGTAATTTTTAATTCAATAAATGGATCGATGTGGTATAAATCGCACCTCTTTGTACTTTGGTCAAACCAAGCAGTTTTGCTCATTCTGAAAGTTGTATTCTTTATAATACTACGCAATTCACTTTTTTCGAAATATTGGTTGCCACGATGTGTAGACCTACTTTGTGTGCTCTGGACGGCTCTGGAAGGCCAACTGCAAATCTTCTTTGCACAGCTGATGCCGTCCGGATAGTCGTTGATAGATTACTTAACAGGTTGTCAGCCTCCGAAGGTATTATGTAAGCGAAAGTACGCATGCGTAAAACATGCAGCGAACGAACACTCTTCCAACGCTGTAAAGAAGAAAGAATGCATAAAGGGTGGTGCATTTTACGCTCCAATCTCGTCCTATGTAAGGCGCTTTAGAGTTAGGGCTGTTTTGCCTGTAATTGCGTGACCCTTGCAGGGTTCCTCACAGTGCAACCGTGCACTTGAAACGGGCAGGTGTTGAACCACCCCGCAAGGAGATGGGGAAACTTCGCTGCGACCGGACCGCTTGACAGTCCGTGTTTACGGGAGGAGAGGCGCGCCCGAGAGGAGGTGCGCTCTCACTCTCTGCCGTCCCCGTGAATGCTGAAATGAGCGCGGTCGCGTTGCGTGGCTTCGGTGAAACTGCCGTATCGCGATATGTAGTGGAGCTGCCACAGTAAAATTTGAGACACGCGTAGCCAGCCAAAGGTGCTGTTACTTTGCCGAATTTCACGTGCCGGCGTCCACAACAACGCGAGCACGCTTTGTTTAGAAATTTCCGGCCATGAGGCCGTGCCCGGACCGCGTGTGTTAGTCCCTTGGTTTGGCGACAAGGATGGCGTCAAAGTGACGCCGTGAAACGGGTTTCGTGCGTGCAAATGAGGCATTGATGTGATTAGAGAGAAAGCGAGAACATAGAAAAGAAAAAAAAAAAGAGGGGGGGGGGGCACACGCCGGGGACGAGTAGTCGCAAAGTGTTAAGTGTGCAGTTTATTTACGTGCGGCACACAGGTGAGCTGTTGCAGCTGTGAGTTTTGACAAATATTGCGTGTGTCATGTTCAGTGGACACGATGAAACGTTTTTTAGCGAACGCGTTGTATCCGCTGGGCTTGTACGTACGCGTACATGAATTGTCGCTTACTCGGTTTGATGTCTCCTTGCCGCTGGGGCAGCTGATACGACTGATACGCCATTTTGCAGCAGTGAAGGGTGCGTGAATGAATGGGCAAGAAACTTAGCAACAGTAACGAGAAAAGAATTAAAAACAAACAAACAAACGAAAGCATGTTTGCCGTGTATATTCAATCTTGTAGTGCAGAAAAATAGTCAGTGCAGCAACCTGCGCGGCCAACGCGCTCCTCGCGAAGAAAAGAGGGAGAGAGAGACGAGCTGGCCGCCGACCAACCGGCGTGCGCCGTTCGCCTTCCTCCTCAGTCTCGCGGGCCGGCGCCGACACCGCGACTCGATCGTGTCGAGCATTCGCTTTCCGGGCGCGTTTCGAAGCAGAAGCAGAAACTTCGGAAGCCGTCATGTCTGGCCGTGGCAAAGGTGGCAAAGGGCTGGGGAAGGGTGGCGCCAAGCGTCATCGAAAGGTGTTGCGTGACAACATCCAGGGCATAACCAAGCCGGCCATCCGTCGTCTGGCGCGCCGTGGCGGTGTCAAGCGCATCTCTGGCCTCATCTACGAGGAAACTCGCGGCGTTCTCAAGGTGTTCCTCGAGAACGTGATCCGCGATGCCGTCACTTACACCGAGCACGCCAAAAGGAAGACCGTGACAGCCATGGACGTCGTGTACGCCCTCAAGCGTCAGGGCCGCACCCTGTACGGATTCGGAGGCTAAGAAGCCAGCGGCGTCGCCTGCAGCCAGCCAACGAGAACACAACAGCCCTCTTCAGGGCTACCCACTTGATGCTTCGGCAGTGTGATCCCAGCGGTTCGCCATACCCGTCCGTCCCTCTTTGCAATATCATTGCGTCATCGCTCAGGTGAGCAGCACCTCGTGTAGTAGTAGCTTGATCGCGCTGGGTACTTGTCACGTTCACCGCATTTCGTTCGCGTCGTCGTCTTTCTCCTGGGTCTGCATGCACGAATCAATCGCCGCATCTGCGAGTTCTTCCTCTCCTTCCTGCAAGCCAAGCTGCTAAAACGGGCCCGTCAAGCGAACGTCGCCTAGTTACCTTATCGCGCGAAGGAAGAAGCCGAGCGCAGCGTTCTACCCTGGTCACTGCATTCTTGGAGACACGACTATGCTCAGGAAGCACGAACTCGCTTTTTTCTTTGGAATGCCCACTACACGATCGCGTCACGTTGTGTCAAAATAAATAAAAACGCACTATGTTCTACCGTGGGGCACCCAGACGAAGAAGGGATGTGTACTTACAAATGAAAAAATTGATTGTGACAGGTTGGTCGTGTTTACCGTGCCCGCTGTGCACTCAGAAGTGCCCCATTCAATAACACATTGTGTACATTGTCACGCCTAATAATTTTTGTTTGTTTTTTTTTTTTCACACCTGGCGCTGCCGAGCTGCAAAATACAAAAAAAAAAGAAAGAAAAGTGGAAGGGGATGTTTAAACAGAATTTCTGCGCAAGTCAGAAGCAAGTACACAATAAGCGCTGCCCATGCAGCGTGCTGAGGGAAGCTGCACTTGATAGAAGTGGCACTCATGTACTGTACTGGTGCTGCGAACACTGCAGTTGTGAAAGCTTTACTTGGACGGACAGCTACGCAACAAGTGTTTCCATTTCGCCGGCAGAGGTGGTCACTCTAGGGAGGCTGGCTTCGCCGCCCACGCGAGAGGGGGGGGGGGGGGGGACTAGCCCATGATGTAAACGCGAGAGGTTCGAGCGCGGGAAATTCGAAAGCAAGGCGCGCTCGCGTGAGCCTGCCGTCAGATGGCGACACCAACCCACGAGCATTGCATTTTCAAGTGCACCCTTGGTTTCCCACCCACCTCCGCACAGGACGAGGCGTGTCGAATGTGTAACCAAGGCGCACGACAGTGGTTCTGCTCAGGCAAAGCCTACCTATAACAAAAATTGTTCTCCATGTGTGTACCTTCATTTTCTCGTGAAAATGTGAAAGAGGAGTGAATGGGGCTTTTTGAGGCGCGTGTTGATCTTCGTTTCTATTATGATTATTATTTTTCACCCTTTCATTGAGTCCATTTCCTGCTTTTTGTGCCACATATTTAGCACTTAGAGGTTGGGGGGGGGGGGGGGATTGCTGATGTGTAAGATGGAAAAGAAGAGGAAAGTGAGCCCCGAAACTGTCTGCATCAGGATGCGACACCTCAGCGGTAGCTCACAAGGGATGGGGGGTGAGGGGGGATTAAAAGGGTGGGAATAAAAGTGTAGAGAAAGAGACATGAGGGAAGCCAGAGTGAGACGACATATCGAGGGAATAGGAGTAAAAATGAAACAAAACATTCGAACGCAAACACCCCGTACATCCAACCGCCATTGAGCGCACCTAGTAGTTTGGCAAGTATGTATGAGTGATTCTTAAGAGGGAAAGGAAGATAAAATTGAGTCCCGTTACTGTCTGCGATTGAGCAAGTAGGCGCGCTCAGTGGCAGTTGGATGTACGGGGTGTTTGTGTTAGAATGTTTTGTTGCGTTTTACTCCTTGTCGTTGCGCGGACGTGTATGCATATACCAACACTGCCGGTGGTCTCTCGTCGTCTTCGCCCATCTACGTAATGGTCGCAAATAAGCGACAACGCAAGGAGCAAGTTTTTTTGGCGTGGCAGTGCGCATTTGCCCTCGGTGATGCGAGGCGCTCTAGTGCGATGCGCGCTGTTGGCGTGAATGGTGGCGTCTCGCACTCCGTCGCGCCGCTTCGGGAAGCGACGAGCTACAGCGTCGATTGATGTGTTGCCTGGAAGGCGAAAGAAATGCGCAGCAGGCTGTATTGTACAGCGGTAGTGGTTTCGTTTCGGTGTACCTCTTTGCAGCCGCGAACTGCACGGTTGCCCGAAAATGAGCGCCAGCCAGCATCCTGGCGTACGCTTCCGCGCTCGCACGCGGACGGGTTCTCACGCTTCGGCCAATGGGAGGGAGAGAGATGGGTCGTGCGGCGAAGCCGCTTTTGCCGATCTCCGGCAGGAGCGCAGTTTCGCTCCGTCAGTCGAGGTGATCGGACGCACGCAGCATGGCCCGAACTAAACAAACCGCGCGCAAGAGTACTGGAGGCAAGGCTCCGCGTAAGCAGCTTGCTACCAAGGCTGCTCGCAAGAGTGCCCCTGCCACAGGCGGGGTGAAGAAACCTCACCGTTACAGGCCTGGAACCGTGGCCCTGCGTGAAATTCGCCGATACCAGAAGTCGACCGAACTGCTGATCCGCAAGCTTCCCTTTCAGCGCCTGGTGCGGGAAATCGCTCAGGACTTCAAGACGGACCTCCGTTTCCAGAGTTCTGCCGTGATGGCCCTACAGGAAGCTAGCGAGGCCTACCTCGTTGGTCTTTTCGAAGACACCAACCTGTGCGCCATCCACGCTAAGCGCGTCACCATCATGCCAAAGGACATCCAGCTGGCTCGGCGCATTCGCGGTGAGCGCGCCTAAGTTGGGCTGCTCCCTGCGCTTCGGTCGACAGGCAAGCAACAACAAACGGTCCTTCTCAGGACCACCAACGTGTCTGCTTTGGCTACGAGACCACTCCAGGCCACGTACTCCGGCCGCACCCTCTTTTGCTGTCATGTTTTGTACGTACGTGGCTGCCGTTGTCTAGCGCGCGGAAGAACGGAACGTCGGCGCGTCGTTATTACGAAGAAATGGCTCAGCTTTGACAAATTCAAGGTAAAAGTGTGTATCATTATGAGTAGACAGAGAAAAGGTAGGCTAGCTTCAGTCGGTGTGTGTGCAGCAGCCGTGCTGCGACCCTGTGGTGTGTCAATTTCATTTATGTGTTTACCTTTTTGCCCGCCGCTTGTAAGGTGTTTTTGAGGGCTTCTGTTTGCGTAACGCCATGGTGACTTGGGCTGCTGGACCCCGGCGCAACTTTTGGGTGCACTCGTAGGAGGTGATGAAGTTTTACCGAGAGACGAAATAAACAATTGTATCGGGCCAGTTGGTAAGGATCCATCTCGCTAGGAAGCGCAGCCACTATTACACAGACCTCACAACACAAGCGCTTAACTTCAACTGAACTTTCATTGCAAACGTCAGAGTTTATAAAGGGGGTGAACAGAGAAAAAGAATAGTAAAAGGTAGACAACAAAAAGCACACGTGCCAGTCCCGCACATTACTGTCTGTTATTCTCTATCACCCCATCCAAAAAACAGTTCTTTCCGCGTGAGCGCGATAGAGAGTGCACTAACACACTCGAAATCATCGCGTGTCATTTCCTTTCATTTCTTTTGAAGCTGAACAAGTTTTTGTGCCATATTCTGGACATTTTTTTTTTTTTTTTGCAATAAACGTTTAGTTGAAGTTAAGCGCTTGTGTTGTGTGTTCTGTGTAATAGTGGCTGCGCTGCCTAGCAAGATAGACGAAATAAATTGTGTTAGAAGCACCAAATGGAATGCGCTAACGGCGGGTTCTCTCTCTCTCTCTCTCTTTTTTTTTTACCTTACGTTTGTTTTTCTATTCAAAGGTATTAAATTTACTCTGTCCCTGTGCTGACCCGTTCAGGTGTCATCGTAAGGATAGACGGTTACGTGTGGAGCTTTTTTTTTTTTTTTTTTAATGAGAAATGACAACGCTTACATGCTCTTTTCTGTCTTTTTCGGTGCCGAGCTGCGTGATTTGGTTGTCTCTTTGCAGCATTTGGCGTCGCGCACTTGTGGCTAACTGATGTCGCGAGGAAATATATATAAAGTATAGAAAAACAAACACGCTTGAGGGTACGAACAGAGCCATCGTGACTGCGAAGCGAAACACGGCCGCGTCACCTGTTTGGGTGGTCCTTAGAAGGACCGTTTGGGGAATGCGGCGAGCGCGCGGAAGGGGTGCTCGCTTACGCCTTCTTCTCCGTCTTCTTTGGAAGAAGCACGGCTTGAATGTTGGGCAACACACCGCCCTGCGCGATGGTGACGCCAGAAAGCAGTTTGTTCAGCTCCTCGTCGTTGCGGATGGCGAGCTGCAAGTGACGGGGGATGATCCGGGTCTTCTTGTTGTCACGAGCGGCGTTGCCCGCCAGCTCGAGCACCTCGGCGGCCAGGTACTCGAGTACGGCAGCCAGGTAGACCGGAGCGCCAGCTCCGACGCGCTCGGCGTAGTTTCCCTTGCGTAGGAGGCGGTGAATACGGCCCACGGGGAACTGAAGCCCCGCGCGGCTAGAACGGGTCTTGCTCTTGCCTTTCGCCTTGCCGCCCTTGCCACGTCCAGACATGGTGTTGCTTTTCGCTTGGTACGACGCCGGTTGCCGAAAACAAGAAAGCTGCTGCCTTCTGAGATGAGAGCCGTGCTCGAATGTGTGTGTGTGTTGGTGGTTCGTGGAAGAATGAGACGCCTAATTTCTGCAGCCCATTAGGGAGCACGGCGCAGCGTCTTAGGGGGGGGGGAGGAGTGGGAGAAAAGTGGATAGGAGTGTAGGTGTTAGAGGTGTAGTGGCCAGGCGAACATCAGCACAGTTGGCAGGCCGGCAGCAAGGGCGGGGGTGGCAGGGGTCCCGGTCTCAGCGGTAGGCCGCGATTCCCGTCTCGTCGAGGAACACCACCAGGCTCCGCAGCGCTGGCAGATGAGGACGAGACGGGAAGATGAAGTGTTCCAGTGTGGAGGCAGGAAGGCCCTGTCTCCTGTAGGCTGTGGTGAGCCTCGAACGTTCCTGTGCCAGGCCAGGACAGGCACAGAGGAGATGTTCGAGGGTCTCGGGATCGCCGCAGCGGTCGCAGGCCGGGGAGGTGCAGCGGCCCTTGGCGTGGCGGCGGGCCGCGGTCCACACGCAGCCGGTCCGTAGTCGCAGCAGGGTGGCTCTTTCCCTCCTGGTTAGGCCCTTCTCTGGTAGAAGCTTCGGTCCCCGTCCGCTGGCCACCCGCTGGTCTGGGTGGACTGTGATGAGAAGCTTCTTAAGACGAGCCTGCGTAAAGTCCCTGGCCGCCACGGCCCGGGTGATGGGGGTGCCAGGCTGATGGGCTGCCTTAGCCAGTGTGTCCGCCTCCTCATTGCCAGCTATGCCCACGTGGGAGGGCAGCCAGTGGAAGGAGACGGACGTCCCTGACGTCGTGAGCGCCCGGAACTTAGAAGCCAGGAGGCTGCCATTGAGCCCGCCCCGGCGATGGTTGGACAGGGTCTGCAGGGCTGCTCTGCTGTCGCACACTACTGCAACCGGCTCAGCAGGGGGGTCTTCAGCCAGGAGGTCCGCTGCCAGGTGGAGTCCCGCCAGCTCCGCAGCCGTGGAGCTCGCTGGGAAGGGAAGCTGGCATTGCCTGCTGCTGGCCCTGGAAGGGATGACACACGCTGCTGCCGCAGTCCCGTCCGCCAGGACGGATCCATCGGTGAAAACCTGCAGCCGCCCCGCCAGCTGTTCCTGGAGCTTGCAGGTGGCAGCCTGCTGCAATGCGGCCGCAGGTGTTCGATGTTTGGCTGCGCCGTCCAAGAAGAGGTGGACCTCTGGCGGCCGGTGGTGTGGCGGTGGTGAGGCTACCGGGACTGGCGGATCCGGGACCATCTCGTGATACAGCTGGCATAGTCCTCCCATCCGTGACTGGGGCTGGTTGCGGAGACGCTCCAGGAGGGCCCTGCCGTCGGCGGCCCGGTGCAGGCGGTCTATGTGCCCCAGCGCGCGTTGAAGCATGCGGAGTGACAGGGGCCACTCACCTGCCTCGGCAATGGTTTCCGTTGCCACCATCGCGCGCCGCCGCTCGCGGGGAACGGATGAGAGTGTGAGAGAGAGAAGCCGTGCGAACCAATGGGGCGCGCGCGTTGTGCTGATCTCGTCAACACCCCTCGCTCATATTTAAGCGCGGCGAGACGGGGGGACACGCGCATTCGACTCTGGTCTCGCGTGCGTGTTGTGTGAAATCATGCCTCCCCAACCGTCTGGCAAAGCCGTCAAGAAGGCCGGCAAGGCGCAGAAGAATGTGCGCGCCACGGACAAGAAGAAGAAGAAGCGCCGCAGGAAGGAGAGCTTCTCCATCTACATCTATAAGGTGCTGAAGCAGGTGCACCCCGACACTGGTGTCTCCAGCAAGGCCATGTCCATCATGAACAGCTTCGTGAACGACATCTTCGAGCGTATCGCCGCCGAGTCGTCACGCCTTGCTCACTACAACAAGCGCTCGACCATCACGAGCCGGGAGATCCAGACCGCGGTGCGCCTGCTGCTGCCCGGAGAGCTGGCCAAGCACGCGGTGTCCGAGGGTACAAAAGCCGTCACCAAGTACACCAGCTCCAAGTAGGCGTGCGTCGTGGGCCACAGCGAGCAACGACAAATCAACGGCTCTTCTCAGAGCCACCCAAATTGTCTGCGTCGGCATAGGGGTTGTGCTGAGAGATTCGGCTCCGAATCCATCCTCTTCTCTCTGTTGAACACCGCTAGCAGGAGCGTTGGTGTGCCGCGCTCGACGTGTGTGCTCGGGGAGGTTGAACAGGTAAATTAGAGAAGACCGAGTGCGCGGAGAAAAGTGCCACAAGTACGGTAATGGAGGGAAAACAAAACCAGGAGCGTGGTAATTAAAAAAAAAAAAAAAAACAGGGGGAAGGTGGCCGCTTCTCTCAAAAAAAGGTAACATGAACTCGAGTGTGTTCAGCTCTTGGGAAATGATAGAATAGGAAACTCGCGTCAGCGCTTGCCCGAGCAACTCCGACATGTCGGGCCAAATATGAAGGGGTATACACGGTATGCAGTGCATGCGGAGAGAAGGAAACTGCCGAACACTTGATAATGCTATGTAAAGGGCTTCACCTTATAGTTTAGAATGATGGCGCAGAGTTTTTCAAAAGCACCGGGGTTTAGAGACGGGGGAGGGCAAAATAGACTTTAGGCGGGTAGAATTAACTAGAAGGTGGTTATCTTATTGGTGGCTAAAGTCAAGGCAAGAGTGAAAACTAAACCATTCACTGCAAAGCACCGCGGTCCTATACTTCACTATTTAAAGAGAGAAAAAAAACAAGATAAATGTAGCTGTTTGTTAGGTCAGCATTATGGCTAGGTGGTGATAGCTGCCGCCCGATGTGAAGGGTACAGCCACATTCATCAGACAGCGCAGAGTTCCTTCTCTGCCACGCCATTCATTTGTTTACGAAATTGGGGCATTTATTTCTTGAGAGCGCAGGGCAGGCCCGTTTCGAGACTGTAGGAGGAGTGAATGTAGCTTAAAGTGCGTGGCGCGGTGAAAAATGTGCGGAAGCATTGATGCAAGAAAAGATAGGGGAGAAATATATAGACGCATGTGACAATAGCTGTAGAAGCAGAAAAGCGTGGCGGCGGACTGCATGCTAATTATTGTCCGAAAGCAAAGTATCGACAGCCCGAGTGAAGGAAAAAACAAAACTGTGCGTACGCATGACAGGGGTACCACGCAGGTGATTTATATAGTGCACAAAGAAGTACGAAATCCAGTAAAGAAAGGCGGTCGACACGAGGTATGGGCATTTCCCGTTTTCGCACCGAGTGCTCCGTTTGCGCGTCGCCGAAAGAAACATAGCCAGGCCGGCCAGCAAACGACACTGCTCGGCTTGACGTTTACATAATCACACGGTGTAGCGGAACACTGTGTTCTCTTCGAAAGAACAAATGCGCCTGTGCTAGGCACAAATGAGTGGTACGTTCCATTCGGAATGTGGTGGGAAACTTACCTTAAATGAATGAGCGGACGCACCGTTTATTTCCGCTTTGTTTTAGATTACTGACTATGTTCGGCGGGTCGACAGTGCATTTGTATGAAGCTTTCAAGCGCGATCATTTTGTAATTTCGCATCGTGCGTCCCTGCCACAAGTTCGGGGAAGGAATACTTTCAATATGGGAACCCTCATGATTGTGAAAGATGAAACTGCGACTACTTAAACACACTTGCACCACAGAAATGGCACGCGCAGTTTGGTATTGGGGCACGTGAGAAGGGAATACAATAGATGGGCATTGGCGCGCATCTTTTTTTCTTATTGATATGATATGTAAGGAGATGTCGGCGCACCATTATGGCGCCGGCTACTCCTTGGCCGTTGAGTTAAACTTGAACACGTATCTTGAAGCAAAACGTACAAAGCAGTGCATGGAAAGTAGAAAACTCGGGCAGAGATATGCAAAGACACACTTACACTTATACGCACATATCAGAACACAATGGTAAGTAAATGTTCGAAAGTCAATGAATGAAGTCTCTGATATAATGTCCCTCGATAATATTCGGTCCACCAGCACAAAACAGTAGAGCACACGTCTGGTCCGTATAAAGATGCATTCGCTCGTGTGTACATAATTGTCGACACGTCATTCATTTCACAACACACACATGATGAGAGTCACGTGATACTGTACATAATAAGTACATTTGTTACAAATGAAAGTTCGTTATTTCTTAATACTTATCAGCAATCCCGCTGTCTTGTAAAGAACGTGTTGATGCTTTTAAAGCGTGCGACTGTAAAACTCGAGTAGGCCACGGACCCAGAAGTTTCTTCATGTTAAACGGTCTGCGGTCTAATGCCAACTGTTCGGACTTAAGACGGCGTCTCGTGATGTGGACAGTCTACGAGAAGGTGACATACGTCTTCATCTATCAATCCGCATTCGCATTCGGGACTTTCAGCTCTGCCGTGTCTGTGCAAAGAAAAAAAAAAAACAAATGTTTTTGTGTATGCCGTGCCTAGCCTCAATCGGTCAATTAGAGTTTCCGATATTCTATCTAATGCCAGCGTAATTTTTAATTCAATAAATGGATCGATGTGGTATAAATCGCACCTCTTTGTACTTTGGTCAAACCAAGCAGTTTTGCTCATTCTGAAAGTTGTATTCTTTATAATACTACGCAATTCACTTTTTTCGAAATATTGGTTGCCACGATGTGTAGACCTACTTTGTGTGCTCTGGACGGCTCTGGAAGGCCAACTGCAAATCTTCTTTGCACAGCTGATGCCGTCCGGATAGTCGTTGATAGATTACTTAACAGGTTGTCAGCCTCCGAAGGTATTATGTAAGCGAAAGTACGCATGCGTAAAACATGCAGCGAACGAACACTCTTCCAACGCTGTAAAGAAGAAAGAATGCATAAAGGGTGGTGCATTTTACGCTCCAATCTCGTCCTATGTAAGGCGCTTTAGAGTTAGGGCTGTTTTGCCTGTAATTGCGTGACCCTTGCAGGGTTCCTCACAGTGCAACCGTGCACTTGAAACGGGCAGGTGTTGAACCACCCCGCAAGGAGATGGGGAAACTTCGCTGCGACCGGACCGCTTGACAGTCCGTGTTTACGGGAGGAGAGGCGCGCCCGAGAGGAGGTGCGCTCTCACTCTCTGCCGTCCCCGTGAATGCTGAAATGAGCGCGGTCGCGTTGCGTGGCTTCGGTGAAACTGCCGTATCGCGATATGTAGTGGAGCTGCCACAGTAAAATTTGAGACACGCGTAGCCAGCCAAAGGTGCTGTTACTTTGCCGAATTTCACGTGCCGGCGTCCACAACAACGCGAGCACGCTTTGTTTAGAAATTTCCGGCCATGAGGCCGTGCCCGGACCGCGTGTGTTAGTCCCTTGGTTTGGCGACAAGGATGGCGTCAAAGTGACGCCGTGAAACGGGTTTCGTGCGTGCAAATGAGGCATTGATGTGATTAGAGAGAAAGCGAGAACATAGAAAAGAAAAAAAAAAAGAGGGGGGGGGGGGGCACACGCCGGGGACGAGTAGTCGCAAAGTGTTAAGTGTGCAGTTTATTTACGTGCGGCACACAGGTGAGCTGTTGCAGCTGTGAGTTTTGACAAATATTGCGTGTGTCATGTTCAGTGGACACGATGAAACGTTTTTTAGCGAACGCGTTGTATCCGCTGGGCTTGTACGTACGCGTACATGAATTGTCGCTTACTCGGTTTGATGTCTCCTTGCCGCTGGGGCAGCTGATACGACTGATACGCCATTTTGCAGCAGTGAAGGGTGCGTGAATGAATGGGCAAGAAACTTAGCAACAGTAACGAGAAAAGAATTAAAAACAAACAAACAAACGAAAGCATGTTTGCCGTGTATATTCAATCTTGTAGTGCAGAAAAATAGTCAGTGCAGCAACCTGCGCGGCCAACGCGCTCCTCGCGAAGAAAAGAGGGAGAGAGAGACGAGCTGGCCGCCGACCAACCGGCGTGCGCCGTTCGCCTTCCTCCTCAGTCTCGCGGGCCGGCGCCGACACCGCGACTCGATCGTGTCGAGCATTCGCTTTCCGGGCGCGTTTCGAAGCAGAAGCAGAAACTTCGGAAGCCGTCATGTCTGGCCGTGGCAAAGGTGGCAAAGGGCTGGGGAAGGGTGGCGCCAAGCGTCATCGAAAGGTGTTGCGTGACAACATCCAGGGCATAACCAAGCCGGCCATCCGTCGTCTGGCGCGCCGTGGCGGTGTCAAGCGCATCTCTGGCCTCATCTACGAGGAAACTCGCGGCGTTCTCAAGGTGTTCCTCGAGAACGTGATCCGCGATGCCGTCACTTACACCGAGCACGCCAAAAGGAAGACCGTGACAGCCATGGACGTCGTGTACGCCCTCAAGCGTCAGGGCCGCACCCTGTACGGATTCGGAGGCTAAGAAGCCAGCGGCGTCGCCTGCAGCCAGCCAACGAGAACACAACAGCCCTCTTCAGGGCTACCCACTTGATGCTTCGGCAGTGTGATCCCAGCGGTTCGCCATACCCGTCCGTCCCTCTTTGCAATATCATTGCGTCATCGCTCAGGTGAGCAGCACCTCGTGTAGTAGTAGCTTGATCGCGCTGGGTACTTGTCACGTTCACCGCATTTCGTTCGCGTCGTCGTCTTTCTCCTGGGTCTGCATGCACGAATCAATCGCCGCATCTGCGAGTTCTTCCTCTCCTTCCTGCAAGCCAAGCTGCTAAAACGGGCCCGTCAAGCGAACGTCGCCTAGTTACCTTATCGCGCGAAGGAAGAAGCCGAGCGCAGCGTTCTACCCTGGTCACTGCATTCTTGGAGACACGACTATGCTCAGGAAGCACGAACTCGCTTTTTTCTTTGGAATGCCCACTACACGATCGCGTCACGTTGTGTCAAAATAAATAAAAACGCACTATGTTCTACCGTGGGGCACCCAGACGAAGAAGGGATGTGTACTTACAAATGAAAAAATTGATTGTGACAGGTTGGTCGTGTTTACCGCGCCCGCTGTGCACTCAGAAGTGCCCCATTCAATAACACATTGTGTACATTGTCACGCCTAATAATTTTTGTTTGTTTTTTTTTTTCACACCTGGCGCTGCCGAGCTGCAAAATACAAAAAAAAAAGAAAGAAAAGTGGAAGGGGATGTTTAAACAGAATTTCTGCGCAAGTCAGAAGCAAGTACACAATAAGCGCTGCCCATGCAGCGTGCTGAGGGAAGCTGCACTTGATAGAAGTGGCACTCATGTACTGTACTGGTGCTGCGAACACTGCAGTTGTGAAAGCTTTACTTGGACGGACAGCTACGCAACAAGTGTTTCCATTTCGCCGGCAGAGGTGGTCACTCTAGGGAGGCTGGCTTCGCCGCCCACGCGAGAGGGGGGGGGGGGGGGACTAGCCCATGATGTAAACGCGAGAGGTTCGAGCGCGGGAAATTCGAAAGCAAGGCGCGCTCGCGTGAGCCTGCCGTCAGATGGCGACACCAACCCACGAGCATTGCATTTTCAAGTGCACCCTTGGTTTCCCACCCACCTCCGCACAGGACGAGGCGTGTCGAATGTGTAACCAAGGCGCACGACAGTGGTTCTGCTCAGGCAAAGCCTACCTATAACAAAAATTGTTCTCCATGTGTGTACCTTCATTTTCTCGTGAAAATGTGAAAGAGGAGTGAATGGGGCTTTTTGAGGCGCGTGTTGATCTTCGTTTCTATTATGATTATTATTTTTCACCCTTTCATTGAGTCCATTTCCTGCTTTTTGTGCCACATATTTAGCACTTAGAGGTTGGGGGGGGGGGGGGGATTGCTGATGTGTAAGATGGAAAAGAAGAGGAAAGTGAGCCCCGAAACTGTCTGCATCAGGATGCGACACCTCAGCGGTAGCTCACAAGGGATGGGGGGTGAGGGGGGATTAAAAGGGTGGGAATAAAAGTGTAGAGAAAGAGACATGAGGGAAGCCAGAGTGAGACGACATATCGAGGGAATAGGAGTAAAAATGAAACAAAACATTCGAACGCAAACACCCCGTACATCCAACCGCCATTGAGCGCACCTAGTAGTTTGGCAAGTATGTATGAGTGATTCTTAAGAGGGAAAGGAAGATAAAATTGAGTCCCGTTACTGTCTGCGATTGAGCAAGTAGGCGCGCTCAGTGGCAGTTGGATGTACGGGGTGTTTGTGTTAGAATGTTTTGTTGCGTTTTACTCCTTGTCGTTGCGCGGACGTGTATGCATATACCAACACTGCCGGTGGTCTCTCGTCGTCTTCGCCCATCTACGTAATGGTCGCAAATAAGCGACAACGCAAGGAGCAAGTTTTTTTGGCGTGGCAGTGCGCATTTGCCCTCGGTGATGCGAGGCGCTCTAGTGCGATGCGCGCTGTTGGCGTGAATGGTGGCGTCTCGCACTCCGTCGCGCCGCTTCGGGAAGCGACGAGCTACAGCGTCGATTGATGTGTTGCCTGGAAGGCGAAAGAAATGCGCAGCAGGCTGTATTGTACAGCGGTAGTGGTTTCGTTTCGGTGTACCTCTTTGCAGCCGCGAACTGCACGGTTGCCCGAAAATGAGCGCCAGCCAGCATCCTGGCGTACGCTTCCGCGCTCGCACGCGGACGGGTTCTCACGCTTCGGCCAATGGGAGGGAGAGAGATGGGTCGTGCGGCGAAGCCGCTTTTGCCGATCTCCGGCAGGAGCGCAGTTTCGCTCCGTCAGTCGAGGTGATCGGACGCACGCAGCATGGCCCGAACTAAACAAACCGCGCGCAAGAGTACTGGAGGCAAGGCTCCGCGTAAGCAGCTTGCTACCAAGGCTGCTCGCAAGAGTGCCCCTGCCACAGGCGGGGTGAAGAAACCTCACCGTTACAGGCCTGGAACCGTGGCCCTGCGTGAAATTCGCCGATACCAGAAGTCGACCGAACTGCTGATCCGCAAGCTTCCCTTTCAGCGCCTGGTGCGGGAAATCGCTCAGGACTTCAAGACGGACCTCCGTTTCCAGAGTTCTGCCGTGATGGCCCTACAGGAAGCTAGCGAGGCCTACCTCGTTGGTCTTTTCGAAGACACCAACCTGTGCGCCATCCACGCTAAGCGCGTCACCATCATGCCAAAGGACATCCAGCTGGCTCGGCGCATTCGCGGTGAGCGCGCCTAAGTTGGGCTGCTCCCTGCGCTTCGGTCGACAGGCAAGCAACAACAAACGGTCCTTCTCAGGACCACCAACGTGTCTGCTTTGGCTACGAGACCACTCCAGGCCACGTACTCCGGCCGCACCCTCTTTTGCTGTCATGTTTTGTACGTACGTGGCTGCCGTTGTCTAGCGCGCGGAAGAACGGAACGTCGGCGCGTCGTTATTACGAAGAAATGGCTCAGCTTTGACAAATTCAAGGTAAAAGTGTGTATCATTATGAGTAGACAGAGAAAAGGTAGGCTAGCTTCAGTCGGTGTGTGTGCAGCAGCCGTGCTGCGACCCTGTGGTGTGTCAATTTCATTTATGTGTTTACCTTTTTGCCCGCCGCTTGTAAGGTGTTTTTGAGGGCTTCTGTTTGCGTAACGCCATGGTGACTTGGGCTGCTGGACCCCGGCGCAACTTTTGGGTGCACTCGTAGGAGGTGATGAAGTTTTACCGAGAGACGAAATAAACAATTGTATCGGGCCAGTTGGTAAGGATCCATCTCGCTAGGAAGCGCAGCCACTATTACACAGACCTCACAACACAAGCGCTTAACTTCAACTGAACTTTCATTGCAAACGTCAGAGTTTATAAAGGGGGTGAACAGAGAAAAAGAATAGTAAAAGGTAGACAACAAAAAGCACACGTGCCAGTCCCGCACATTACTGTCTGTTATTCTCTATCACCCCATCCAAAAAACAGTTCTTTCCGCGTGAGCGCGATAGAGAGTGCACTAACACACTCGAAATCATCGCGTGTCATTTCCTTTCATTTCTTTTGAAGCTGAACAAGTTTTTGTGCCATATTCTGGACAATTTTTTTTTTTTTTTGCAATAAACGTTTAGTTGAAGTTAAGCGCTTGTGTTGTGTGTTCTGTGTAATAGTGGCTGCGCTGCCTAGCAAGATAGACGAAATAAATTGTGTTAGAAGCACCAAATGGAATGCGCTAACGGCGGGTTCTCTCTCTCTCTCTCTCTTTTTTTTTTTACCTTACGTTTGTTTTTCTATTCAAAGGTATTAAATTTACTCTGTCCCTGTGCTGACCCGTTCAGGTGTCATCGTAAGGATAGACGGTTACGTGTGGAGCTTTTTTTTTTTTTTTTTTTAATGAGAAATGACAACGCTTACATGCTCTTTTCTGTCTTTTTCGGTGCCGAGCTGCGTGATTTGGTTGTCTCTTTGCAGCATTTGGCGTCGCGCACTTGTGGCTAACTGATGTCGCGAGGAAATATATATAAAGTATAGAAAAACAAACACGCTTGAGGGTACGAACAGAGCCATCGTGACTGCGAAGCGAAACACGGCCGCGTCACCTGTTTGGGTGGTCCTTAGAAGGACCGTTTGGGGAATGCGGCGAGCGCGCGGAAGGGGTGCTCGCTTACGCCTTCTTCTCCGTCTTCTTTGGAAGAAGCACGGCTTGAATGTTGGGCAACACACCGCCCTGCGCGATGGTGACGCCGGAAAGCAGTTTGTTCAGCTCCTCGTCGTTGCGGATGGCGAGCTGCAAGTGACGGGGGATGATCCGGGTCTTCTTGTTGTCACGAGCGGCGTTGCCCGCCAGCTCGAGCACCTCGGCGGCCAGGTACTCGAGTACGGCAGCCAGGTAGACCGGAGCGCCAGCTCCGACGCGCTCGGCGTAGTTTCCCTTGCGTAGGAGGCGGTGAATACGGCCCACGGGGAACTGAAGCCCCGCGCGGCTAGAACGGGTCTTGCTCTTGCCTTTCGCCTTGCCGCCCTTGCCACGTCCGGACATGGTGTTGCTTTTCGCTTGGTACGACGCCGGTTGCCGAAAACAAGAAAGCTGCTGCCTTCTGAGATGAGAGCCGTGCTCGAATGTGTGTGTGTGTGTTGGTGGTTCGTGGAAGAATGAGACGCCTAATTTCTGCAGCCCATTAGGGAGCACGGCGCAGCGTCTTAGGGGGGGGGGGGGAGTGGGAGAAAAGTGGATAGGAGTGTAGGTGTTAGAGGTGTAGTGGCCAGGCGAACATCAGCACAGATGGCAGGCCGGCAGCAAGGGCGGGGGTGGCAGGGGTCCCGGTCTCAGCGGTAGGCCGCGATTCCCGTCTCGTCGAGGAACACCACCAGGCTCCGCAGCGCTGGCAGATGAGGACGAGACGGGAAGATGAAGTGTTCCAGTGTGGAGGCAGGAAGGCCCTGTCTCCTGTAGGCTGTGGTGAGCCTCGAACGTTCCTGTGCCAAGCCAGGACAGGCACAGAGGAGATGTTCGAGGGTCTCGGGATCGCCGCAGCGGTCGCAGGCCGGGGAGGTGCAGCGGCCCTTGGCGTGGCGGCGGGCCGCGGTCCACACGCAGCCGGTCCGTAGTCGCAGCAGGGTGGCTCTTTCCCTCCTGGTTAGGCCCTTCTCTGGTAGAAGCTTCGGTCCCCGTCCGCTGGCCACCCGCTGGTCTGGGTGGACTGTGATGAGAAGCTTCTTAAGACGAGCCTGCGTAAAGTCCCTGGCCGCCACGGCCCGGGTGATGGGGGTGCCAGGCTGATGGGCTGCCTTAGCCAGTGTGTCCGCCTCCTCATTGCCAGCTATGCCCACGTGGGAGGGCAGCCAGTGGAAGGAGACGGACGTCCCTGACGTCGTGAGCGCCCGGAACTTAGAAGCCAGGAGGCTGCCATTGAGCCCGCCCCGGCGATGGTTGGACAGGGTCTGCAGGGCTGCTCTGCTGTCGCACACTACTGCAACCGGCTCAGCAGGGGGGTCTTCAGCCAGGAGGTCCGCTGCCAGGTGGAGTCCCGCCAGCTCCGCAGCCGTGGAGCTCGCTGGGAAGGGAAGCTGGCATTGCCTGCTGCTGGCCCTGGAAGGGATGACACACGCTGCTGCCGCAGTCCCGTCCGCCAGGACGGATCCATCGGTGAAAACCTGCAGCCGCCCCGCCAGCTGTTCCTGGAGCTTGCAGGTGGCAGCCTGCTGCAATGCGGCCGCAGGTGTTCGATGTTTGGTTGCGCCGTCCAAGAAGAGGTGGACCTCTGGCGGCCGGTGGTGTGGCGGTGGTGAGGCTACCGGGACTGGCGGATCCGGGACCATCTCGTGATACAGCTGGCATAGTCCTCCCATCCGTGACTGGGGCTGGTTGCGGAGACGCTCCAGGAGGGCCCTGCCGTCGGCGGCCCGGTGCAGGCGGTCTATGTGCCCCAGCGCGCGTTGAAGCATGCGGAGTGACAGGGGCCACTCACCTGCCTCGGCAAGAGTTGCTGCCACGGGGGAGCACTTGGGCAGCCCCAGGATGGTTCGAAGTGCTTTCCGGTGTAGTCCCTCCAGCAGGTCCCTCCTGGCCGGCGACAGGGTCACCAGTGGGAGGCCGTACAGTAGCACTGAGGACGCCGCAGCCTGGTTGAGCCGCAGAGCCCACTTGGCCGAGCAGCCGCGACCTCGCTGCTGCAGCTTGGTGATGGCCCCCTGGACTCGTTTCACCCTTGTGGCAGCAGCCTTGGCAGCAGGGATCCACGTGAGCCGGTGGTCCACGGTGAGCCCCAGGTACTTCACCGTCAGCCTCCAGGGTAGGTTGCGGTTGCCGACCTTCAGCCGTCTCACGTAGGTTCGTCCCGCAGCCAGTGGATGTATCAGCAGGGCCTCGGTCTTGGTGGCAGAGACCTTGAGCCCGATGCCTCCGAGGTAGGTGATCACCGCATCCAGGGCCGCCTGCAGTGACCTCCGGATGGCAGGGATGGACTGCCGTGGTCCCCGAGCCCAGAGTGCCACGTCGTCGGCGTACACCGAACAGCGGGCTGGGAACCTGGTGTCTGTCGGGAGGGAAGCTGGAAGTCCCGCCAGCGCCAAGTTGAACAGGAAGGGGCTCAGCACAGAGCCCTGTGGTACACCTGCAGTGATGTCCCTGGGTTGGCTGGTCTCCTTTCCGACTCTGACGCGGAAGGTCCTCCCGGACAGGAAGGCAGTCACAAAGCCTCGGAGGCATCCGCTGATGCCAAGTCGGTCGAGGGCCGCCTCGATGACCACATGTGGGAGCCCGTCGAATGCGTTCTCTACATCCAGCAGCAGCAGCATGGCCACGTCCCCGCTGTTCCTTGCGTCCTCGAGGGTGGCAACGACGTCTGAGATGGAGTCTGCTGTGCACCGGTGCCGCCTGAAACCCGTCTGCTGCTCCGGGAAGAAGCCCAGCTGGTCGGCGATCCACTCCAGTCTCTCTAGGGCCACCCTCTCCATCACCTTGCATGGTGCAGAGGTCAGAGAAACTGGCCTGTATGAGGAGAGGGCCGTGGCTTTCTTCCCGGGTTTCAGGATTGGCGCCACCACTGCAGTTCGCCAGGATTCCGGCAGGGTCCCAGCGCTCCAGATGTCGTTGTAAAGCTCCAGGAGGCGTTGTCGACCAGTCCCATCCAGGTTTCGGAGCATTTGGAACGTGATGCCATCTGCACCTGGAGCACTCCGCCTCCTGGATCCCTCGAGGGCAGCCACCAGCTCGTGCATTGCAATGGGCTCGCTGCAAAGCTCATGTACCTGAGCAGCCACCCATCCAGGATGGTGGCAAGAGGCAGGGCATGGTAGGGCAGCAGGTGGAGGTGCAGCAGGCAGTTGGGCGACATCCCTGGCAGCGAACTGGTCAGCGAGCTGTTCGGCCAAGTCTGCAGCCTGGATGGAAAAGTGCACAGCCAGTGACAGCACCTGATTGAAGGCCCGGGGCACCGTCAGCAGGCTCTTCAGCAGGCGCCAGGCTCGTGTCCCATCTCGTGCGTCGTTGATGGAGACGCAGACGCCGATCCAGCCCTGGTTCCTGCGTCTGCGTGCATGGCGTCTGCAGACGGCGTCGACCCTCCGGAACGCTGTCCAGTGCGCCGGTTCGCCTCTTTTCAGAGCCTGCCGCTCTGCTCGCCGCCGCGCCGCTCTCAAGGCCAGGTGTGGGATGTCTGGCACAGGCTGCCCCTGCTGGACCCTGGTGATGACGGTTGCCGCCTTTGCGTTGTCGGCCACCAGTTGTAGGAGGTCCCTGTCACTCGTGTCCTGCCTGAATAGCTGCCGGTAGACTTGCCAGTCCACCACGCTGTACTGCCGGTCCCGGGGGGCCCTGCCTCGGAAGGGGGTGAGCAGGATGGGCAGGTGGTCCGAGCCCCATGTGTCCGGGAATGGTGACCAGGCGTACCGGCACCCTTCCGTGGCCACGCTGAGATCGATGGCAGTGCTGGAGGCCCGGCGCCCACGACGAAGGAAGGTGTCGGACCCGGTGTTGAGGATGGTGAGGCCCAGCTGCTGTAGCATGTCCCGCACCTCCCTGCCTCGCGGGTCCATCCTCCGGCTGCCCCAGTCCGGGTGATGTGCATTGACATCGCCGCAGAGCAGGAACTCCTTCCCCAACCGATGCACGAGTTGTCGGAGGCATCTGGGGTCCCAGGGCTGCTGCGGCCGGATATACACACTGGCCACAGTGGTGTCCCTCTCCTCGAGGCGTATGCGGACAGCACAACACTCGAAGGGACCACCGACCAGATCAGCCACAGGCACCTCTGCTTGGAGAAGCTCCCGCTTCACGTACACGGCGCAGCGAGCAGGTCCCTGCTGGTGGCTGTCGTCCAGGCAGGGGGCAGCACTGCAGGTCGTCAGAGTGCAGCCAGTGCGGCTGCTGTAGCCCATGTAGCCAGGCAGTCCCAGATCCTCTGCCCGGGCGTACACCTCCTGGAATGCGAGGACGTCGTAGTTGCTGCACAGGAGGTGCTCCGCCAGGTCAGCACTCCGCCGCCCTAGCCAGTTGGCATTCCACTGGAGAATGCTCGGGCGGCAACATCGACTCGACCCAAGGGAAGAATCAGCCATGGTGGGGCGTTTGTTGTTGCAAGGCCCCTGCCTGCAGGCAGATGGCACGGGCGGGGTGACCTTCTGGGAGGGCATTTCCCAAGGCCTGCAAGGTTAGCAGCAGGGTTGATACAATCTGGGTCACGGGATCTACAGCAGGTAGGGCCACGGCCACAGCAGGGAGTGCTGTGTGGGGAGCAGCTATGGCTGTGGGAGCGGCAGTGGCAGGCGGGGGCGCTGAGGTACCCTCGGCAGCAGGCGGCATCCCTGGGGCAACAGTCGTGACTGTTGGGGCGGCAGAGGTAGCAGGCAGAGTTGCTGGGGCAGTGGCACGGAGGGGCTGCAGTCCTTGTGGCGGCTGACGATGGCGATTGCCTGATGCGGCAGGAGAGCTGGTAGGTGGGGGGGCGGGTGGAGTGCGCCCCTTCAAAACGCTCGCAAAAGTGCGGGCCTCCTTGTCCTCCTCCCGCACCGCTGCTGCCACAGCACGCCTGGATAGTAAGGTGGTGGAGGATGCCATGATGGTGGCAACTCGCCGTTGCTCTTGCCACCGTGGGCAGTCCGGTGTGTTGGCAGGGTGTGGGCCACCACAGTTCACACACCGTGGCCGTGCCTGCGGGCAGTCCTGCAACTCGGGGTGGGCCCGGCCACAGCGAATACAGGCTCCGGGCCAGCTGCAGCTTTCCTTCACATGGCCGAACCGGCCGCACTGTAGGCATTGCGTGGGACGGGGCCTGGCTGGCCGCACCGGGAAGCGCACCAGGAAGAGGGTGACGTGCTCAGGGGGCACAGGGCTGGCAAAGCGTATCGTGATGGTACGGCCCTCTCTGGTGGCAGCAAGTATTGGTACAGAGGACTTGAGTCCGGGCAGCAGGCTCTCATCTGTAGGCTCACCGTCAACGCCGTGCAGGAAGCCGGTGCTTGTGTGTCGGTCGGCAGGCTTCCGCGCGCTCACTGGGATCCCGTGCAGCTCCTTGATGGTCAGGAGCTGTTCCAGGCACTCTTGCGTTGCAGCGTCCGCCGCCACGATGTTGCGCCTGTGATTGACACGAATCGCGGCAACGCCAGGCCGCGGGAAGAGTGCCCGGGCGAGAGTGAGGCGCGGGATCCCGCTGAAGGTGCCTCCAGCTGCGGCGGGCCGGTACAGCACCGTTCCCACCACCGCGGGGTTCACCGGCAGAACAGCAGCGGTCAGCCTTCTGTCACGTCGTAGTGCAGCTTTGGACTTGACCACCTGGAAGGCCACCTCGTCCTCTGGCTGGCTCGCCGGGACGCTGGTGGTTGCAGGAGTCTCTGCCAGTGGTCTCGCTGTGGTGACAGGGCCAGCGGGTGCAGCACGTAGTCCCCCGGAAGAAGAGATGGCAGCAGAAGTGCCCGCGGGTGCAGCAGGTGTGTGCTGCTTGCGGGCTGACTTCTTGCCCTTCTTCTTCTTCTTGCGAGGGGCCGGTGTGTCTCCCGCTGTGGTACTTTTCAGAAAGGCCGCCGCAGTCCCAGGGGTGGGCTGCCTGCGGTCTTCCTGCCTGCTGGATTCCGCCGAGGCATCGGGCACCTCGTCCATGTGCTCCTCGTCACTGGAGAGAGCGTCAGGAAGGGCCGCCGGCGTATCAACTGCTGTGGCACCATCACTGTGGCCCGCCGGGACTGTCCCCTTCTGCTCGGGGATGTCACTCCTCTCGGAAGGCTCGAGTGTGACCGGAGAGGTGACCGGCTGTTTCCGCGGGCCGTCCTCCTCGTCATCACTGCTGAACTGCTCCCGGCCGCGCTTCCTGGTGGCCGAGGAGTCCATCCCCTCCTCTTCGTCATCGGTCGGGGGCAGCGCGACAACGCTGTGCACCTCCATGGTGCTGGCACGTTCAGGCGCGGCAGGGTCGTCCGTTGGAGGCAGCGAGGAGACTGCAGCAGCGTCCGAGGCGCTGCTGCCTCGCGGGAAGGTCGGCAGTGGGCGGTCCCAAGGCTTGGGTGGATTGGCTTGCAGCCACTTATCAACTTGGCGTTGAATGCTGTCGGTCGCGGCGCCACCAAGCAGCAGGGAGTGCGCCTCGGCACGACAGGTCGTGAGGCTGTTCGATCGGCGATGACCCGGACGGGGGGGGCGCGTAGTGGGCGCCGCGAAGTCCGGGTCAGCGGCCGGGGCGCACTGTGCTGATGTAGGTTTAGTCGCTGGTAGCGGCGCTGTAGCAACTGCGTTGGCCATGGTTTCCCTGGAAGGCCGGTACGCGACGTCGTCCATGGTCGGTTGTGGAGTGCAGAGAAGGCTCGGACAGGCGAAGACCTCTCACAGGCACATTCACTCACACACACACAAGCACGAGGAATGTCAGCGCAAGGTTCCGGTAAAAAAAAAAAAAAAAAAAAAAAAAAAAACGCCGGAGTAGAGCGGGAGCGAAGGGAAGCGCCACGGGGTCACAAAATAAAAGTGAAAAAGAAACAATCAAACAAAAAAAGGATATGGCACTTCAGAGTCAACCGCGCGTACTTCGGGAAAGGCGCGAGTGTTCGCGATAAGTCACACACACGCTATACACACTGCGGGAAAGGTGCGAGTGTTCGCGATAAGTCACACACACGCGATACACACTGACACTCAGCTACGCGAAGTAGCTGTTCCCTGACAGCGATGATAATAAAATAACAGCTAAAAATAAAAGGGGGCTGTCAGGGAGAAAAACGAAGTGCTGTTACGTTAAGCGCACTAAGCTAGGAACCCGCGCCTAAGGTACACGCGAAGCACCGTGTCCCCGCGCCACATACACACGCCGATCAACCGCATAAACACACGGTAAAAGAGAGAAAACTCACGGAACGGCGGTGGCAAGCAGGGGGGGGCACAGGCAGGTAGCCCAAGGGCAGGCAGTCCAAGTAGTTGGAGAGCGCACGAGTCCGTCACGCGCGTGCCGCCACAGCGGCTGGACGGCCGAGCACGGGTGCCGTACTCCTGGGGAGCGCGCGCGGCGCGCGAACAACCGGGCAGCAAGCCAGCGAATCAAAGCGAATCCTCGAATGGTTTCCGTTGCCACCATCGCGCGCCGCCGCTCGCGGGGAACGGATGAGAGTGTGAGAGAGAGAAGCCGTGCGAACCAATGGGGCGCGCGCGTTGTGCTGATCTCGTCAACACCCCTCGCTCATATTTAAGCGCGGCGAGACGGGGGGACACGCGCATTCGACTCTGGTCTCGCGTGCGTGTTGTGTGAAATCATGCCTCCCCAACCGTCTGGCAAAGCCGTCAAGAAGGCCGGCAAGGCGCAGAAGAATGTGCGCGCCACGGACAAGAAGAAGAAGAAGCGCCGCAGGAAGGAGAGCTTCTCCATCTACATCTATAAGGTGCTGAAGCAGGTGCACCCCGACACTGGTGTCTCCAGCAAGGCCATGTCCATCATGAACAGCTTCGTGAACGACATCTTCGAGCGTATCGCCGCCGAGTCGTCACGCCTTGCTCACTACAACAAGCGCTCGACCATCACGAGCCGGGAGATCCAGACCGCGGTGCGCCTGCTGCTGCCCGGAGAGCTGGCCAAGCACGCGGTGTCCGAGGGTACAAAAGCCGTCACCAAGTACACCAGCTCCAAGTAGGCGTGCGTCGTGGGCCACAGCGAGCAACGACAAATCAACGGCTCTTCTCAGAGCCACCCAAATTGTCTGCGTCGGCATAGGGGTTGTGCTGAGAGATTCGGCTCCGAATCCATCCTCTTCTCTCTGTTGAACACCGCTAGCAGGAGCGTTGGTGTGCCGCGCTCGACGTGTGTGCTCGGGGAGGTTGAACAGGTAAATTAGAGAAGACCGAGTGCGCGGAGAAAAGTGCCACAAGTACGGTAATGGAGGGAAAACAAAACCAGGAGCGTGGTAATTAAAAAAAAAAAAAAAACAGGGGGAAGGTGGCCGCTTCTCTCAAAAAAAGGTAACATGAACTCGAGTGTGTTCAGCTCTTGGGAAATGATAGAATAGGAAACTCGCGTCAGCGCTTGCCCGAGCAACTCCGACATGTCGGGCCAAATATGAAGGGGTATACACGGTATGCAGTGCATGCGGAGAGAAGGAAACTGCCGAACACTTGATAATGCTATGTAAAGGGCTTCACCTTATAGTTTAGAATGATGGCGCAGAGTTTTTCAAAAGCACCGGGGTTTAGAGACGGGGGAGGGCAAAATAGACTTTAGGCGGGTAGAATTAACTAGAAGGTGGTTATCTTATTGGTGGCTAAAGTCAAGGCAAGAGTGAAAACTAAACCATTCACTGCAAAGCACCGCGGTCCTATACTTCACTATTTAAAGAGAGAAAAAAAACAAGATAAATGTAGCTGTTTGTTAGGTCAGCATTATGGCTAGGTGGTGATAGCTGCCGCCCGATGTGAAGGGTACAGCCACATTCATCAGACAGCGCAGAGTTCCTTCTCTGCCACGCCATTCATTTGTTTACGAAATTGGGGCATTTATTTCTTGAGAGCGCAGGGCAGGCCCGTTTCGAGACTGTAGGAGGAGTGAATGTAGCTTAAAGTGCGTGGCGCGGTGAAAAATGTGCGGAAGCATTGATGCAAGAAAAGATAGGGGAGAAATATATAGACGCATGTGACAATAGCTGTAGAAGCAGAAAAGCGTGGCGGCGGACTGCATGCTAATTATTGTCCGAAAGCAAAGTCTCGACAGCCCGAGTGAAGGAAAAAACAAAACTGTGCGTACGCATGACAGGGGTACCACGCAGGTGATTTATATAGTGCACAAAGAAGTACGAAATCCAGTAAAGAAAGGCGGTCGACACGAGGTATGGGCATTTCCCGTTTTCGCACCGAGTGCTCCGTTTGCGCGTCGCCGAAAGAAACATAGCCAGGCCGGCCAGCAAACGACACTGCTCGGCTTGACGTTTACATAATCACACGGTGTAGCGGAACACTGTGTTCTCTTCGAAAGAACAAATGCGCCTGTGCTAGGCACAAATGAGTGGTACGTTCCATTCGGAATGTGGTGGGAAACTTACCTTAAATGAATGAGCGGACGCACCGTTTATTTCCGCTTTGTTTTAGATTACTGACTATGTTCGGCGGGTCGACAGTGCATTTGTATGAAGCTTTCAAGCGCGATCATTTTGTAATTTCGCAACGTGCGTCCCTGCCACAAGTTCGGGGAAGGAATACTTTCAATATGGGAACCCTCATGATTGTGAAAGATGAAACTGCGACTACTTAAACACACTTGCACCACAGAAATGGCACGCGCAGTTTGGTATTGGGGCACGTGAGAAGGGAATACAATAGATGGGCATTGGCGCGCATCTTTTTTTCTTATTGATATGATATGTAAGGAGATGTCGGCGCACCATTATGGCGCCGGCTACTCCTTGGCCGTTGAGTTAAACTTGAACACGTATCTTGAAGCAAAACGTACAAAGCAGTGCATGGAAAGTAGAAAACTCGGGCAGAGATATGCAAAGACACACTTACACTTATACGCACATATCAGAACACAATGGTAAGTAAATGTTCGAAAGTCAATGAATGAAGTCTCTGATATAATGTCCCTCGATAATATTCGGTCCACCAGCACAAAACAGTAGAGCACACGTCTGGTCCGTATAAAGATGCATTCGCTCGTGTGTACATAATTGTCGACACGTCATTCATTTCACAACACACACATGATGAGAGTCACGTGATACTGTACATAATAAGTACATTTGTTACAAATGAAAGTTCGTTATTTCTTAATACTTATCAGCAATCCCGCTGTCTTGTAAAGAACGTGTTGATGCTTTTAAAGCGTGCGACTGTAAAACTCGAGTAGGCCACGGACCCAGAAGTTTCTTCATGTTAAACGGTCTGCGGTCTAATGCCAACTGTTCGGACTTAAGACGGCGTCTCGTGATCTGGACAGTCTACGAGAAGGTGACATACGTCTTCATCTATCAATCCGCATTCGCATTCGGGACTTTCAGCTCTGCCGTGTCTGTGCAAAGAAAAAAAAAAAACAAATGTTTTTGTGTATGCCGTGCCTAGCCTCAATCGGTCAATTAGAGTTTCCGATATTCTATCTAATGCCAGCGTAATTTTTAATTCAATAAATGGATCGATGTGGTATAAATCGCACCTCTTTGTACTTTGGTCAAACCAAGCAGTTTTGCTCATTCTGAAAGTTGTATTCTTTATAATACTACGCAATTCACTTTTTTCGAAATATTGGTTGCCACGATGTGTAGACCTACTTTGTGTGCTCTGGACGGCTCTGGAAGGCCAACTGCAAATCTTCTTTGCACAGCTGATGCCGTCCGGATAGTCGTTGATAGATTACTTAACAGGTTGTCAGCCTCCGAAGGTATTATGTAAGCGAAAGTACGCATGCGTAAAACATGCAGCGAACGAACACTCTTCCAACGCTGTAAAGAAGAAAGAATGCATAAAGGGTGGTGCATTTTACGCTCCAATCTCGTCCTATGTAAGGCGCTTTAGAGTTAGGGCTGTTTTGCCTGTAATTGCGTGACCCTTGCAGGGTTCCTCACAGTGCAACCGTGCACTTGAAACGGGCAGGTGTTGAACCACCCCGCAAGGAGATGGGGAAACTTCGCTGCGACCGGACCGCTTGACAGTCCGTGTTTACGGGAGGAGAGGCGCGCCCGAGAGGAGGTGCGCTCTCACTCTCTGCCGTCCCCGTGAATGCTGAAATGAGCGCGGTCGCGTTGCGTGGCTTCGGTGAAACTGCCGTATCGCGATATGTAGTGGAGCTGCCACAGTAAAATTTGAGACACGCGTAGCCAGCCAAAGGTGCTGTTACTTTGCCGAATTTCACGTGCCGGCGTCCACAACAACGCGAGCACGCTTTGTTTAGAAATTTCCGGCCATGAGGCCGTGCCCGGACCGCGTGTGTTAGTCCCTTGGTTTGGCGACAAGGATGGCGTCAAAGTGACGCCGTGAAACGGGTTTCGTGCGTGCAAATGAGGCATTGATGTGATTAGAGAGAAAGCGAGAACATAGAAAAGAAAAAAAAAAAAGAGGGGGGGGGGGGGCACACGCCGGGGACGAGTAGTCGCAAAGTGTTAAGTGTGCAGTTTATTTACGTGCGGCACACAGGTGAGCTGTTGCAGCTGTGAGTTTTGACAAATATTGCGTGTGTCATGTTCAGTGGACACGATGAAACGTTTTTTAGCGAACGCGTTGTATCCGCTGGGCTTGTACGTACGCGTACATGAATTGTCGCTTACTCGGTTTGATGTCTCCTTGCCGCTGGGGCAGCTGATACGACTGATACGCCATTTTGCAGCAGTGAAGGGTGCGTGAATGAATGGGCAAGAAACTTAGCAACAGTAACGAGAAAAGAATTAAAAACAAACAAACAAACGAAAGCATGTTTGCCGTGTATATTCAATCTTGTAGTGCAGAAAAATAGTCAGTGCAGCAACCTGCGCGGCCAACGCGCTCCTCGCGAAGAAAAGAGGGAGAGAGAGACGAGCTGGCCGCCGACCAACCGGCGTGCGCCGTTCGCCTTCCTCCTCAGTCTCGCGGGCCGGCGCCGACACCGCGACTCGATCGTGTCGAGCATTCGCTTTCCGGGCGCGTTTCGAAGCAGAAGCAGAAACTTCGGAAGCCGTCATGTCTGGCCGTGGCAAAGGTGGCAAAGGGCTGGGGAAGGGTGGCGCCAAGCGTCATCGAAAGGTGTTGCGTGACAACATCCAGGGCATAACCAAGCCGGCCATCCGTCGTCTGGCGCGCCGTGGCGGTGTCAAGCGCATCTCTGGCCTCATCTACGAGGAAACTCGCGGCGTTCTCAAGGTGTTCCTCGAGAACGTGATCCGCGATGCCGTCACTTACACCGAGCACGCCAAAAGGAAGACCGTGACAGCCATGGACGTCGTGTACGCCCTCAAGCGTCAGGGCCGCACCCTGTACGGATTCGGAGGCTAAGAAGCCAGCGGCGTCGCCTGCAGCCAGCCAACGAGAACACAACAGCCCTCTTCAGGGCTACCCACTTGATGCTTCGGCAGTGTGATCCCAGCGGTTCGCCATACCCGTCCGTCCCTCTTTGCAATATCATTGCGTCATCGCTCAGGTGAGCAGCACCTCGTGTAGTAGTAGCTTGATCGCGCTGGGTACTTGTCACGTTCACCGCATTTCGTTCGCGTCGTCGTCTTTCTCCTGGGTCTGCATGCACGAATCAATCGCCGCATCTGCGAGTTCTTCCTCTCCTTCCTGCAAGCCAAGCTGCTAAAACGGGCCCGTCAAGCGAACGTCGCCTAGTTACCTTATCGCGCGAAGGAAGAAGCCGAGCGCAGCGTTCTACCCTGGTCACTGCATTCTTGGAGACACGACTATGCTCAGGAAGCACGAACTCGCTTTTTTCTTTGGAATGCCCACTACACGATCGCGTCACGTTGTGTCAAAATAAATAAAAACGCACTATGTTCTACCGTGGGGCACCCAGACGAAGAAGGGATGTGTACTTACAAATGAAAAAATTGATTGTGACAGGTTGGTCGTGTTTACCGCGCCCACTGTGCACTCAGAAGTGCCCCATTCAATAACACATTGTGTACATTGTCACGCCTAATAATTTTTGTTTGTTTTTTTTTTTCACACCTGGCGCTGCCGAGCTGCAAAATACAAAAAAAAAAGAAAGAAAAGTGGAAGGGGATGTTTAAACAGACTTTCTGCGCAAGTCAGAAGCAAGTACACAATAAGCGCTGCCCATGCAGCGTGCTGAGGGAAGCTGCACTTGATAGAAGTGGCACTCATGTACTGTACTGGTGCTGCGAACACTGCAGTTGTGAAAGCTTTACTTGGACGGACAGCTACGCAACAAGTGTTTCCATTTCGCCGGCAGAGGTGGTCACTCTAGGGAGGCTGGCTTCGCCGCCCACGCGAGAGGGGGGGGGGGGGGGGGACTAGCCCATGATGTAAACGCGAGAGGTTCGAGCGCGGGAAATTCGAAAGCAAGGCGCGCTCGCGTGAGCCTGCCGTCAGATGGCGACACCAACCCACGAGCATTGCATTTTCAAGTGCACCCTTGGTTTCCCACCCACCTCCGCACAGGACGAGGCGTGTCGAATGTGTAACCAAGGCGCACGACAGTGGTTCTGCTCAGGCAAAGCCTACCTATAACAAAAATTGTTCTCCATGTGTGTACCTTCATTTTCTCGTGAAAATGTGAAAGAGGAGTGAATGGGGCTTTTTGAGGCGCGTGTTGATCTTCGTTTCTATTATGATTATTATTTTTCACCCTTTCATTGAGTCCATTTCCTGCTTTTTGTGCCACATATTTAGCACTTAGAGGTTGGGGGGGGGGGGGATTGCTGATGTGTAAGATGGAAAAGAAGAGGAAAGTGAGCCCCGAAACTGTCTGCATCAGGATGCGACACCTCAGCGGTAGCTCACAAGGGATGGGGGGTGAGGGGGGATTAAAAGGGTGGGAATAAAAGTGTAGAGAAAGAGACATGAGGGAAGCCAGAGTGAGACGACATATCGAGGGAATAGGAGTAAAAATGAAACAAAACATTCGAACGCAAACACCCCGTACATCCAACCGCCATTGAGCGCACCTAGTAGTTTGGCAAGTATGTATGAGTGATTCTTAAGAGGGAAAGGAAGATAAAATTGAGTCCCGTTACTGTCTGCGATTGAGCAAGTAGGCGCGCTCAGTGGCAGTTGGATGTACGGGGTGTTTGTGTTAGAATGTTTTGTTGCGTTTTACTCCTTGTCGTTGCGCGGACGTGTATGCATATACCAACACTGCCGGTGGTCTCTCGTCGTCTTCGCCCATCTACGTAATGGTCGCAAATAAGCGACAACGCAAGGAGCAAGTTTTTTTGGCGTGGCAGTGCGCATTTGCCCTCGGTGATGCGAGGCGCTCTAGTGCGATGCGCGCTGTTGGCGTGAATGGTGGCGTCTCGCACTCCGTCGCGCCGCTTCGGGAAGCGACGAGCTACAGCGTCGATTGATGTGTTGCCTGGAAGGCGAAAGAAATGCGCAGCAGGCTGTATTGTACAGCGGTAGTGGTTTCGTTTCGGTGTACCTCTTTGCAGCCGCGAACTGCACGGTTGCCCGAAAATGAGCGCCAGCCAGCATCCTGGCGTACGCTTCCGCGCTCGCACGCGGACGGGTTCTCACGCTTCGGCCAATGGGAGGGAGAGAGATGGGTCGTGCGGCGAAGCCGCTTTTGCCGATCTCCGGCAGGAGCGCAGTTTCGCTCCGTCAGTCGAGGTGATCGGACGCACGCAGCATGGCCCGAACTAAACAAACCGCGCGCAAGAGTACTGGAGGCAAGGCTCCGCGTAAGCAGCTTGCTACCAAGGCTGCTCGCAAGAGTGCCCCTGCCACAGGCGGGGTGAAGAAACCTCACCGTTACAGGCCTGGAACCGTGGCCCTGCGTGAAATTCGCCGATACCAGAAGTCGACCGAACTGCTGATCCGCAAGCTTCCCTTTCAGCGCCTGGTGCGGGAAATCGCTCAGGACTTCAAGACGGACCTCCGTTTCCAGAGTTCTGCCGTGATGGCCCTACAGGAAGCTAGCGAGGCCTACCTCGTTGGTCTTTTCGAAGACACCAACCTGTGCGCCATCCACGCTAAGCGCGTCACCATCATGCCAAAGGACATCCAGCTGGCTCGGCGCATTCGCGGTGAGCGCGCCTAAGTTGGGCTGCTCCCTGCGCTTCGGTCGACAGGCAAGCAACAACAAACGGTCCTTCTCAGGACCACCAACGTGTCTGCTTTGGCTACGAGACCACTCCAGGCCACGTACTCCGGCCGCACCCTCTTTTGCTGTCATGTTTTGTACGTACGTGGCTGCCGTTGTCTAGCGCGCGGAAGAACGGAACGTCGGCGCGTCGTTATTACGAAGAAATGGCTCAGCTTTGACAAATTCAAGGTAAAAGTGTGTATCATTATGAGTAGACAGAGAAAAGGTAGGCTAGCTTCAGTCGGTGTGTGTGCAGCAGCCGTGCTGCGACCCTGTGGTGTGTCAATTTCATTTATGTGTTTACCTTTTTGCCCGCCGCTTGTAAGGTGTTTTTGAGGGCTTCTGTTTGCGTAACGCCATGGTGACTTGGGCTGCTGGACCCCGGCGCAACTTTTGGGTGCACTCGTAGGAGGTGATGAAGTTTTACCGAGAGACGAAATAAACAATTGTATCGGGCCAGTTGGTAAGGATCCATCTCGCTAGGAAGCGCAGCCACTATTACACAGACCTCACAACACAAGCGCTTAACTTCAACTGAACTTTCATTGCAAACGTCAGAGTTTATAAAGGGGGTGAACAGAGAAAAAGAATAGTAAAAGGTAGACAACAAAAAGCACACGTGCCAGTCCCGCACATTACTGTCTGTTATTCTCTATCACCCCATCCAAAAAACAGTTCTTTCCGCGTGAGCGCGATAGAGAGTGCACTAACACACTCGAAATCATCGCGTGTCATTTCCTTTCATTTCTTTTGAAGCTGAACAAGTTTTTGTGCCATATTCTGGACAATTTTTTTTTTTGCAATAAACGTTTAGTTGAAGTTAAGCGCTTGTGTTGTGTGTTCTGTGTAATAGTGGCTGCGCTGCCTAGCAAGATAGACGAAATAAATTGTGTTAGAAGCACCAAATGGAATGCGCTAACGGCGGGTTCTCTCTCTCTCTCTCTCTTTTTTTTTTACCTTACGTTTGTTTTTCTATTCAAAGGTATTAAATTTACTCTGTCCCTGTGCTGACCCGTTCAGGTGTCATCGTAAGGATAGACGGTTACGTGTGGAGCTTTTTTTTTTTTTTTTTTAATGAGAAATGACAACGCTTACATGCTCTTTTCTGTCTTTTTCGGTGCCGAGCTGCGTGATTTGGTTGTCTCTTTGCAGCATTTGGCGTCGCGCACTTGTGGCTAACTGATGTCGCGAGGAAATATATATAAAGTATAGAAAAACAAACACGCTTGAGGGTACGAACAGAGCCATCGTGACTGCGAAGCGAAACACGGCCGCGTCACCTGTTTGGGTGGTCCTTAGAAGGACCGTTTGGGGAATGCGGCGAGCGCGCGGAAGGGGTGCTCGCTTACGCCTTCTTCTCCGTCTTCTTTGGAAGAAGCACGGCTTGAATGTTGGGCAACACACCGCCCTGCGCGATGGTGACGCCGGAAAGCAGTTTGTTCAGCTCCTCGTCGTTGCGGATGGCGAGCTGCAAGTGACGGGGGATGATCCGGGTCTTCTTGTTGTCACGAGCGGCGTTGCCCGCCAGCTCGAGCACCTCGGCGGCCAGGTACTCGAGTACGGCAGCCAGGTAGACCGGAGCGCCAGCTCCGACGCGCTCGGCGTAGTTTCCCTTGCGTAGGAGGCGGTGAATACGGCCCACGGGGAACTGAAGCCCCGCGCGGCTAGAACGGGTCTTGCTCTTGCCTTTCGCCTTGCCGCCCTTGCCACGTCCGGACATGGTGTTGCTTTTCGCTTGGTACGACGCCGGTTGCCGAAAACAAGAAAGCTGCTGCCTTCTGAGATGAGAGCCGTGCTCGAATGGTTTCCGTTGCCACCATCGCGCGCCGCCGCTCGCGGGGAACGGATGAGAGTGTGAGAGAGAGAAGCCGTGCGAACCAATGGGGCGCGCGCGTTGTGCTGATCTCGTCAACACCCCTCGCTCATATTTAAGCGCGGCGAGACGGGGGGACACGACTCGCTTGCTGGATTTCGAGCTGACCGGTTGTGCGCTCGCGCGCTCCGCGCGCTTGCGATCTCCCGCGTCAGCGTGGCTCTGGCCGACTGGACTCGCCCTACGTCATCTCCTGCCGCCGACGACCTTCCACCTCCGACGACAGTGCAGCTCTGATTTACTGGACTTGTTCTACGCCATCCACCGACGCCGAAAGGAGCTCTCGCAGGTGCGCCCCGTCCTCGGACTCCAGTGACCGTGCTCCATCTTTCCTATCTCTTCTATCCCCTCGATTTGTCCTCGCTCGCTGTGGCTTACCACACGTCTCTTCTTCTCTTCTCCTTCTTCGGCTTTCCCACATCTTTACTCCTATCCTTTTTATCCCTCCTCACCCCCATCCCTCGTGAGCTACTGTGGCGGTGTCGCTCTTTGAAGCAGACAATAACGGGGCTCGCTTTTCTCTTCTTTTCTCTTTTCATAGCCACTCCGCGACGGGGGGACACGCGCATTCGACTCTGGTCTCGCGTGCGTGTTGTGTGAAATCATGCCTCCCCAACCGTCTGGCAAAGCCGTCAAGAAGGCCGGCAAGGCGCAGAAGAATGTGCGCGCCACGGACAAGAAGAAGAAGAAGCGCCGCAGGAAGGAGAGCTTCTCCATCTACATCTATAAGGTGCTGAAGCAGGTGCACCCCGACACTGGTGTCTCCAGCAAGGCCATGTCCATCATGAACAGCTTCGTGAACGACATCTTCGAGCGTATCGCCGCCGAGTCGTCACGCCTTGCTCACTACAACAAGCGCTCGACCATCACGAGCCGGGAGATCCAGACCGCGGTGCGCCTGCTGCTGCCCGGAGAGCTGGCCAAGCACGCGGTGTCCGAGGGTACAAAAGCCGTCACCAAGTACACCAGCTCCAAGTAGGCGTGCGTCGTGGGCCACAGCGAGCAACGACAAATCAACGGCTCTTCTCAGAGCCACCCAAATTGTCTGCGTCGGCATAGGGGTTGTGCTGAGAGATTCGGCTCCGAATCCATCCTCTTCTCTCTGTTGAACACCGCTAGCAGGAGCGTTGGTGTGCCGCGCTCGACGTGTGTGCTCGGGGAGGTTGAACAGGTAAATTAGAGAAGACCGAGTGCGCGGAGAAAAGTGCCACAAGTACGGTAATGGAGGGAAAACAAAACCAGGAGCGTGGTAATTAAAAAAAAAAAAAAACAGGGGGAAGGTGGCCGCTTCTCTCAAAAAAAGGTAACATGAACTCGAGTGTGTTCAGCTCTTGGGAAATGATAGAATAGGAAACTCGCGTCAGCGCTTGCCCGAGCAACTCCGACATGTCGGGCCAAATATGAAGGGGTATACACGGTATGCAGTGCATGCGGAGAGAAGGAAACTGCCGAACACTTGATAATGCTATGTAAAGGGCTTCACCTTATAGTTTAGAATGATGGCGCAGAGTTTTTCAAAAGCACCGGGGTTTAGAGACGGGGGAGGGCAAAATAGACTTTAGGCGGGTAGAATTAACTAGAAGGTGGTTATCTTATTGGTGGCTAAAGTCAAGGCAAGAGTGAAAACTAAACCATTCACTGCAAAGCACCGCGGTCCTATACTTCACTATTTAAAGAGAGAAAAAAAACAAGATAAATGTAGCTGTTTGTTAGGTCAGCATTATGGCTAGGTGGTGATAGCTGCCGCCCGATGTGAAGGGTACAGCCACATTCATCAGACAGCGCAGAGTTCCTTCTCTGCCACGCCATTCATTTGTTTACGAAATTGGGGCATTTATTTCTTGAGAGCGCAGGGCAGGCCCGTTTCGAGACTGTAGGAGGAGTGAATGTAGCTTAAAGTGCGTGGCGCGGTGAAAAATGTGCGGAAGCATTGATGCAAGAAAAGATAGGGGAGAAATATATAGACGCATGTGACAATAGCTGTAGAAGCAGAAAAGCGTGGCGGCGGACTGCATGCTAATTATTGTCCGAAAGCAAAGTATCGACAGCCCGAGTGAAGGAAAAAACAAAACTGTGCGTACGCATGACAGGGGTACCACGCAGGTGATTTATATAGTGCACAAAGAAGTACGAAATCCAGTAAAGAAAGGCGGTCGACACGAGGTATGGGCATTTCCCGTTTTCGCACCGAGTGCTCCGTTTGCGCGTCGCCGAAAGAAACATAGCCAGGCCGGCCAGCAAACGACACTGCTCGGCTTGACGTTTACATAATCACACGGTGTAGCGGAACACTGTGTTCTCTTCGAAAGAACAAATGCGCCTGTGCTAGGCACAAATGAGTGGTACGTTCCATTCGGAATGTGGTGGGAAACTTACCTTAAATGAATGAGCGGACGCACCGTTTATTTCCGCTTTGTTTTAGATTACTGACTATGTTCGGCGGGTCGACAGTGCATTTGTATGAAGCTTTCAAGCGCGATCATTTTGTAATTTCGCATCGTGCGTCCCTGCCACAAGTTCGGGGAAGGAATACTTTCAATATGGGAACCCTCATGATTGTGAAAGATGAAACTGCGACTACTTAAACACACTTGCACCACAGAAATGGCACGCGCAGTTTGGTATTGGGGCACGTGAGAAGGGAATACAATAGATGGGCATTGGCGCGCATCTTTTTTTCTTATTGATATGATATGTAAGGAGATGTCGGCGCACCATTATGGCGCCGGCTACTCCTTGGCCGTTGAGTTAAACTTGAACACGTATCTTGAAGCAAAACGTACAAAGCAGTGCATGGAAAGTAGAAAACTCGGGCAGAGATATGCAAAGACACACTTACACTTATACGCACATATCAGAACACAATGGTAAGTAAATGTTCGAAAGTCAATGAATGAAGTCTCTGATATAATGTCCCTCGATAATATTCGGTCCACCAGCACAAAACAGTAGAGCACACGTCTGGTCCGTATAAAGATGCATTCGCTCGTGTGTACATAATTGTCGACACGTCATTCATTTCACAACACACACATGATGAGAGTCACGTGATACTGTACATAATAAGTACATTTGTTACAAATGAAAGTTCGTTATTTCTTAATACTTATCAGCAATCCCGCTGTCTTGTAAAGAACGTGTTGATGCTTTTAAAGCGTGCGACTGTAAAACTCGAGTAGGCCACGGACCCAGAAGTTTCTTCATGTTAAACGGTCTGCGGTCTAATGCCAAATGTTCGGACTTAAGACGGCGTCTCGTGATGTGGACAGTCTACGAGAAGGTGACATACGTCTTCATCTATCAATCCGCATTCGCATTCGGGACTTTCAGCTCTGCCGTGTCTGTGCAAAGAAAAAAAAAAACAAATGTTTTTGTGTATGCCGTGCCTAGCCTCAATCGGTCAATTAGAGTTTCCGATATTCTATCTAATGCCAGCGTAATTTTTAATTCAATAAATGGATCGATGTGGTATAAATCGCACCTCTTTGTACTTTGGTCAAACCAAGCAGTTTTGCTCATTCTGAAAGTTGTATTCTTTATAATACTACGCAATTCACTTTTTTCGAAATATTGGTTGCCACGATGTGTAGACCTACTTTGTGTGCTCTGGACGGCTCTGGAAGGCCAACTGCAAATCTTCTTTGCACAGCTGATGCCGTCCGGATAGTCGTTGATAGATTACTTAACAGGTTGTCAGCCTCCGAAGGTATTATGTAAGCGAAAGTACGCATGCGTAAAACATGCAGCGAACGAACACTCTTCCAACGCTGTAAAGAAGAAAGAATGCATAAAGGGTGGTGCATTTTACGCTCCAATCTCGTCCTATGTAAGGCGCTTTAGAGTTAGGGCTGTTTTGCCTGTAATTGCGTGACCCTTGCAGGGTTCCTCACAGTGCAACCGTGCACTTGAAACGGGCAGGTGTTGAACCACCCCGCAAGGAGATGGGGAAACTTCGCTGCGACCGGACCGCTTGACAGTCCGTGTTTACGGGAGGAGAGGCGCGCCCGAGAGGAGGTGCGCTCTCACTCTCTGCCGTCCCCGTGAATGCTGAAATGAGCGCGGTCGCGTTGCGTGGCTTCGGTGAAACTGCCGTATCGCGATATGTAGTGGAGCTGCCACAGTAAAATTTGAGACACGCGTAGCCAGCCAAAGGTGCTGTTACTTTGCCGAATTTCACGTGCCGGCGTCCACAACAACGCGAGCACGCTTTGTTTAGAAATTTCCGGCCATGAGGCCGTGCCCGGACCGCGTGTGTTAGTCCCTTGGTTTGGCGACAAGGATGGCGTCAAAGTGACGCCGTGAAACGGGTTTCGTGCGTGCAAATGAGGCATTGATGTGATTAGAGAGAAAGCGAGAACATAGAAAAGAAAAAAAAAAAGAGGGGGGGGGGGGCACACGCCGGGGACGAGTAGTCGCAAAGTGTTAAGTGTGCAGTTTATTTACGTGCGGCACACAGGTGAGCTGTTGCAGCTGTGAGTTTTGACAAATATTGCGTGTGTCATGTTCAGTGGACACGATGAAACGTTTTTTAGCGAACGCGTTGTATCCGCTGGGCTTGTACGTACGCGTACATGAATTGTCGCTTACTCGGTTTGATGTCTCCTTGCCGCTGGGGCAGCTGATACGACTGATACGCCATTTTGCAGCAGTGAAGGGTGCGTGAATGAATGGGCAAGAAACTTAGCAACAGTAACGAGAAAAGAATTAAAAACAAACAAACAAACGAAAGCATGTTTGCCGTGTATATTCAATCTTGTAGTGCAGAAAAATAGTCAGTGCAGCAACCTGCGCGGCCAACGCGCTCCTCGCGAAGAAAAGAGGGAGAGAGAGACGAGCTGGCCGCCGACCAACCGGCGTGCGCCGTTCGCCTTCCTCCTCAGTCTCGCGGGCCGGCGCCGACACCGCGACTCGATCGTGTCGAGCATTCGCTTGATTCGCTGGGATTCGCTCGCAGGATTTCAAGCTGGACGGTTGTGCCCTCGCGATCTCCGACTTCAGCGTAGCTCCCGCCGACTGGTTCGCCCTCCGCGGTCTCCTGACGCCGTGTAGCTCTCGCACTGTGGCACCCCGCCCTTGGACTGCTTCGACCGGATCCCCACTTTCCTATCTCCTTCTTTTTCCTCTCGTTGGCTGTCTTCTTCTGCTTCTACTTTCCTTCTATCCTTTTTATCCCTCCTTCACCCCACCCCTATAAGGCACTGCGCCGTGTCGCCTGAAGGCAGACAGAAATTAGGTGCCTTTTTCCTCTTCATTGTAACCACTACCACCACCACCACCATTCGCTTTCCGGGCGCGTTTCGAAGCAGAAGCAGAAACTTCGGAAGCCGTCATGTCTGGCCGTGGCAAAGGTGGCAAAGGGCTGGGGAAGGGTGGCGCCAAGCGTCATCGAAAGGTGTTGCGTGACAACATCCAGGGCATAACCAAGCCGGCCATCCGTCGTCTGGCGCGCCGTGGCGGTGTCAAGCGCATCTCTGGCCTCATCTACGAGGAAACTCGCGGCGTTCTCAAGGTGTTCCTCGAGAACGTGATCCGCGATGCCGTCACTTACACCGAGCACGCCAAAAGGAAGACCGTGACAGCCATGGACGTCGTGTACGCCCTCAAGCGTCAGGGCCGCACCCTGTACGGATTCGGAGGCTAAGAAGCCAGCGGCGTCGCCTGCAGCCAGCCAACGAGAACACAACAGCCCTCTTCAGGGCTACCCACTTGATGCTTCGGCAGTGTGATCCCAGCGGTTCGCCATACCCGTCCGTCCCTCTTTGCAATATCATTGCGTCATCGCTCAGGTGAGCAGCACCTCGTGTAGTAGTAGCTTGATCGCGCTGGGTACTTGTCACGTTCACCGCATTTCGTTCGCGTCGTCGTCTTTCTCCTGGGTCTGCATGCACGAATCAATCGCCGCATCTGCGAGTTCTTCCTCTCCTTCCTGCAAGCCAAGCTGCTAAAACGGGCCCGTCAAGCGAACGTCGCCTAGTTACCTTATCGCGCGAAGGAAGAAGCCGAGCGCAGCGTTCTACCCTGGTCACTGCATTCTTGGAGACACGACTATGCTCAGGAAGCACGAACTCGCTTTTTTCTTTGGAATGCCCACTACACGATCGCGTCACGTTGTGTCAAAATAAATAAAAACGCACTATGTTCTACCGTGGGGCACCCAGACGAAGAAGGGATGTGTACTTACAAATGAAAAAATTGATTGTGACAGGTTGGTCGTGTTTACCGCGCCCGCTGTGCACTCAGAAGTGCCCCATTCAATAACACATTGTGTACATTGTCACGCCTAATAATTTTTGTTTGTTTTTTTTTTTTTCACACCTGGCGCTGCCGAGCTGCAAAATACAAAAAAAAAAGAAAGAAAAGTGGAAGGGGATGTTTAAACAGAATTTCTGCGCAAGTCAGAAGCAAGTACACAATAAGCGCTGCCCATGCAGCGTGCTGAGGGAAGCTGCACTTGATAGAAGTGGCACTCATGTACTGTACTGGTGCTGCGAACACTGCAGTTGTGAAAGCTTTACTTGGACGGACAGCTACGCAACAAGTGTTTCCATTTCGCCGGCAGAGGTGGTCACTCTAGGGAGGCTGGCTTCGCCGCCCACGCGAGAGGGGGGGGGGGGGGGGACTAGCCCATGATGTAAACGCGAGAGGTTCGAGCGCGGGAAATTCGAAAGCAAGGCGCGCTCGCGTGAGCCTGCCGTCAGATGGCGACACCAACCCACGAGCATTGCATTTTCAAGTGCACCCTTGGTTTCCCACCCACCTCCGCACAGGACGAGGCGTGTCGAATGTGTAACCAAGGCGCACGACAGTGGTTCTGCTCAGGCAAAGCCTACCTATAACAAAAATTGTTCTCCATGTGTGTACCTTCATTTTCTCGTGAAAATGTGAAAGAGGAGTGAATGGGGCTTTTTGAGGCGCGTGTTGATCTTCGTTTCTATTATGATTATTATTTTTCACCCTTTCATTGAGTCCATTTCCTGCTTTTTGTGCCACATATTTAGCACTTAGAGGTTGGGGGGGGGGGGGGGGATTGCTGATGTGTAAGATGGAAAAGAAGAGGAAAGTGAGCCCCGAAACTGTCTGCATCAGGATGCGACACCTCAGCGGTAGCTCACAAGGGATGGGGGGTGAGGGGGGATTAAAAGGGTGGGAATAAAAGTGTAGAGAAAGAGACATGAGGGAAGCCAGAGTGAGACGACATATCGAGGGAATAGGAGTAAAAATGAAACAAAACATTCGAACGCAAACACCCCGTACATCCAACCGCCATTGAGCGCACCTAGTAGTTTGGCAAGTATGTATGAGTGATTCTTAAGAGGGAAAGGAAGATAAAATTGAGTCCCGTTACTGTCTGCGATTGAGCAAGTAGGCGCGCTCAGTGGCAGTTGGATGTACGGGGTGTTTGTGTTAGAATGTTTTGTTGCGTTTTACTCCTTGTCGTTGCGCGGACGTGTATGCATATACCAACACTGCCGGTGGTCTCTCGTCGTCTTCGCCCATCTACGTAATGGTCGCAAATAAGCGACAACGCAAGGAGCAAGTTTTTTTGGCGTGGCAGTGCGCATTTGCCCTCGGTGATGCGAGGCGCTCTAGTGCGATGCGCGCTGTTGGCGTGAATGGTGGCGTCTCGCACTCCGTCGCGCCGCTTCGGGAAGCGACGAGCTACAGCGTCGATTGATGTGTTGCCTGGAAGGCGAAAGAAATGCGCAGCAGGCTGTATTGTACAGCGGTAGTGGTTTCGTTTCGGTGTACCTCTTTGCAGCCGCGAACTGCACGGTTGCCCGAAAATGAGCGCCAGCCAGCATCCTGGCGTACGCTTCCGCGCTCGCACGCGGACGGGTTCTCACGCTTCGGCCAATGGGAGGGAGAGAGATGGGTCGTGCGGCGAAGCCGCTTTTGCCGATCTCCGGCAGGAGCGCAGTTTCGCTCCGTCAGTCGAGGTGATCGGACGCACGCAGCATGGCCCGAACTAAACAAACCGCGCGCAAGAGTACTGGAGGCAAGGCTCCGCGTAAGCAGCTTGCTACCAAGGCTGCTCGCAAGAGTGCCCCTGCCACAGGCGGGGTGAAGAAACCTCACCGTTACAGGCCTGGAACCGTGGCCCTGCGTGAAATTCGCCGATACCAGAAGTCGACCGAACTGCTGATCCGCAAGCTTCCCTTTCAGCGCCTGGTGCGGGAAATCGCTCAGGACTTCAAGACGGACCTCCGTTTCCAGAGTTCTGCCGTGATGGCCCTACAGGAAGCTAGCGAGGCCTACCTCGTTGGTCTTTTCGAAGACACCAACCTGTGCGCCATCCACGCTAAGCGCGTCACCATCATGCCAAAGGACATCCAGCTGGCTCGGCGCATTCGCGGTGAGCGCGCCTAAGTTGGGCTGCTCCCTGCGCTTCGGTCGACAGGCAAGCAACAACAAACGGTCCTTCTCAGGACCACCAACGTGTCTGCTTTGGCTACGAGACCACTCCAGGCCACGTACTCCGGCCGCACCCTCTTTTGCTGTCATGTTTTGTACGTACGTGGCTGCCGTTGTCTAGCGCGCGGAAGAACGGAACGTCGGCGCGTCGTTATTACGAAGAAATGGCTCAGCTTTGACAAATTCAAGGTAAAAGTGTGTATCATTATGAGTAGACAGAGAAAAGGTAGGCTAGCTTCAGTCGGTGTGTGTGCAGCAGCCGTGCTGCGACCCTGTGGTGTGTCAATTTCATTTATGTGTTTACCTTTTTGCCCGCCGCTTGTAAGGTGTTTTTGAGGGCTTCTGTTTGCGTAACGCCATGGTGACTTGGGCTGCTGGACCCCGGCGCAACTTTTGGGTGCACTCGTAGGAGGTGATGAAGTTTTACCGAGAGACGAAATAAACAATTGTATCGGGCCAGTTGGTAAGGATCCATCTCGCTAGGAAGCGCAGCCACTATTACACAGACCTCACAACACAAGCGCTTAACTTCAACTGAACTTTCATTGCAAACGTCAGAGTTTATAAAGGGGGTGAACAGAGAAAAAGAATAGTAAAAGGTAGACAACAAAAAGCACACGTGCCAGTCCCGCACATTACTGTCTGTTATTCTCTATCACCCCATCCAAAAAACAGTTCTTTCCGCGTGAGCGCGATAGAGAGTGCACTAACACACTCGAAATCATCGCGTGTCATTTCCTTTCATTTCTTTTGAAGCTGAACAAGTTTTTGTGCCATATTCTGGACAATTTTTTTTTTTTTTTTGCAATAAACGTTTAGTTGAAGTTAAGCGCTTGTGTTGTGTGTTCTGTGTAATAGTGGCTGCGCTGCCTAGCAAGATAGACGAAATAAATTGTGTTAGAAGCACCAAATGGAATGCGCTAACGGCGGGTTCTCTCTCTCTCTCTCTCTTTTTTTTTTTTACCTTACGTTTGTTTTTCTATTCAAAGGTATTAAATTTACTCTGTCCCTGTGCTGACCCGTTCAGGTGTCATCGTAAGGATAGACGGTTACGTGTGGAGCTTTTTTTTTTTTTTTTAATGAGAAATGACAACGCTTACATGCTCTTTTCTGTCTTTTTCGGTGCCGAGCTGCGTGATTTGGTTGTCTCTTTGCAGCATTTGGCGTCGCGCACTTGTGGCTAACTGATGTCGCGAGGAAATATATATAAAGTATAGAAAAACAAACACGCTTGAGGGTACGAACAGAGCCATCGTGACTGCGAAGCGAAACACGGCCGCGTCACCTGTTTGGGTGGTCCTTAGAAGGACCGTTTGGGGAATGCGGCGAGCGCGCGGAAGGGGTGCTCGCTTACGCCTTCTTCTCCGTCTTCTTTGGAAGAAGCACGGCTTGAATGTTGGGCAACACACCGCCCTGCGCGATGGTGACGCCGGAAAGCAGTTTGTTCAGCTCCTCGTCGTTGCGGATGGCGAGCTGCAAGTGACGGGGGATGATCCGGGTCTTCTTGTTGTCACGAGCGGCGTTGCCCGCCAGCTCGAGCACCTCGGCGGCCAGGTACTCGAGTACGGCAGCCAGGTAGACCGGAGCGCCAGCTCCGACGCGCTCGGCGTAGTTTCCCTTGCGTAGGAGGCGGTGAATACGGCCCACGGGGAACTGAAGCCCCGCGCGGCTAGAACGGGTCTTGCTCTTGCCTTTCGCCTTGCCGCCCTTGCCACGTCCGGACATGGTGTTGCTTTTCGCTTGGTACCGTTGTCAGATAGGAAGGAGACGCGGCGCCGAAACGCTTTGTCCCAGAGTCACACTTAACTCATCAACCCATCATCATCCTACGTCTGTCCCGGTACCACCTCCCCCCAGGGTTGTTTGGGGGGAAGATTTGTTTCGGGCAGACGGCCATGCCCTGGCAAGGGGGCCACCGTTCGGCGCCAGGCGCCGAACAGACGTGGCCTGCCTCCCGGCGTACAAGCCGGGGAGGCCCGACAAAGGGACTACCCTCTGGCGAAGCAACTTCGGTCGCAACGCGCAAAGTGAACGTACCCCGGCAAGGTGGGCTATCACAGCGCGTAGGGTGCGCTGCGGTCATGGCCCGTCTCCTGACCACTAGGGCCCAGCGAGACTTGACACAGGGGCTACCCTTCGGCACGGTAGCTCTCGCCACCACACGCAAAGCGGACGTACCCAAGAACGTGGCAGCGGGGCAGCCCTCGGTCGCAGTGACTTCAGTCACCACAACCAAAGTGCCCGTGCCCTCACACTGTCTCGCGGCTGAGAGCCTGCGACGACACTCCCTCAGGGCAGATGGGCTATCGCTCAGCGCGAGGCGCTTTGCGGTCATGGCCCGTCTCCTCACCACAAGGGTGCAGTAAGACACAATCCGTCCTGTGGGGTCTACGGGACTACTATTTGGTGCAGGGGCCAGTGCCGCTGCACGCAAACCAGACGTACCCACGGAAACCGGCACGGCTGAAAGCCGGCTTAGTCCTTCTCGAAGAAGGGAACCACCTTCCGCCTCGACGAGTAAAGTAGCCGAGCCTACAGAAGGGGCCAACACGGACCTTGCGGGTGAAGCCCGACAAGGTGACAGGACCACCTTAGCACATGCGAAGCTCGGGTGAAAGACCATACAGACCAAACTCGGGGGCGACTGGCTCACTAGGCCTAGTCGTGGAGCCTTAGAGAAAGCCATCATTAGAAGTTGATGGTTATCTGCCCTCCTGCCTCACTGAAAATCACTGCCGGACGGTGCCACGTCTCGTAAAACTTCTTTGCACCGAGGCGCTGCCACTCTCGGTGGAGAACGAACCAGACCTCCTTCCGTACTTTTGCAAGCACTTCGTGAAGCCCGGGTCGCCTGCCGTCAAAGACGGCACAGCACCGTGCAACCCACACTTGGTACGAGCACTCAACAAGCAGAAGCACGTATTGCTTAGCCGCTTGTCGCGACAGGGGATGGAGAAAACGAACGGTGTTGAAAGGAACACCTGGGTGGCCAAACAAGCTAGCTATCCTTCGATGGAGGGCAGCTGGTAGTGCGCACTGAGAGAACACGTGAACCAGGTCCTCCAGAGTGCCACAAAAAGGGCATGCTCCTCGTTGAGCAATTCTTGCGAAGGGCCTGAACCTTAGAGGCAGGCGATCTCTGGCCAGGCGATACATAAATGTAGCGCGCTTGGCGTCCAGGAAACCGGCAGTAATTAACCGCCAGTTAGGACTGTATTCGGACAGGTCGTGTTCTCTATAGCGCTCAGGTAACTCGGGAGCGAGTCTATCGACTAACTCGCGGAGTTCGATTGAAACTAAATCTATCTCGGGGTCGACCTCTTGGAGACGGGCCAAAGTAGAAGCGGCCCCTGCATAGAAGGCAGAAGGCGTTCCCGCCCGAGGCACGGAATTCGAAAATGCCCCAGGCGAGAACAACCTCAGCCTGGTGCTCAGGAAATACGATGCGAAGCTTCTAGTAAGGAGCATATCTGAATCAAGAGCTACCCGTGTCCATTTAACATGTAATGCCGTAGTCACAACGCTAAGGTCGGGAATACCTAATCCTCCTTCGTCCCTGCGCAACTTCAACACGGGGCGCGCCACAAAAGGAGAGGCACGACCCCAAAAGAATTTGAGAACTTTCTTTTCCAAAATAACTTTGGTGTGGGGTTTAACTGGCATAACCGAACCTATGTACGTGAGGAAACTGAACAACAGTGATCGAATTATCGTGGCCCTAGCTGTAAGTGGACAAGACAAGGCACCGAGTTCCTTAATCCTGTCAGTCAGCTTTTGCCTCGCTAACCGCCAGTTTTCGGTAGTCAGGCCATCTGGCTCGAAATGGAAACCTAAGATACGTAGGCGCTTCTGTATCGGGAGGCCATGTACAGGACGTGGACTGGAGGGAGCGCAGTTCAGATACATGACTGCGCTCTTCGACTTATTTATTCTGGCGCCGCTCGCCGAGCAGTACCCCTCCATAACATCCAAGACGGTACAAACAGTTGCCTCGTCCGGGACGACAATAGAGAGGTCATCTGCATAGGCAAACATTGCCACCGGGGGGGAACCTGGCGGAAGGGGAAATCTGCCTATGCTGGTGTCTTTAGAAAGCCTCTGCAGGAGCGGCTCGAATGCGAGCACGTAGAGAGCGGGCGACAGTGGGTCGCCCTGTCGGACCCCACGGCACACACCGAACGACTCCGAGACGCGATCTTGTATGACAACAGCAGAGCTAGGACGAAAGTAGAGAGCCCTGACCATGCTGATGAACTTGGAACTGAAGCCCGCCTGCTTTAAAACTTTAAAGATGTACTTGTGACTGATAATATCAAAAGCCTTTTCTTGATCAAAAGAACAAATGATTCCACTTAGTTTGCGAGAGTTCGACCATTCTATAAGGTCCCTGATAGCAAAACCATGAAGTTGGCACGACCTATTTTGGACACAACACGCCTGGTACGGACCCAAAACAGTACTGAGCACTGGAGTGAGTCGAACGGACAGGCACTTAGCTATGAGCTTGTAATCACAGTTCAGGAGGGTGATGGGCCGCCAGGCTCTCAGGTCGGTGCGTCTCGTCTCATCCTTGCACAGGAGAGTGATCCGCCCTTCCCTTTGAGTTGCTGACAGGGTCCCTTCACGGAGGAGCCTGTTTGCCAATGTGGTAAAAGGCCCCCCCAAAACCCTCCAAAACTTGACATAAAACTCGAATGTCAAACCATCGGAACCTGGGCTGCGATTGTGGTTCATGGATTTAAGAGCTGCAAACACCTCCTCTTCGACGAGAGGAGTGTCACAGATGTCAAGGTCCTCGTAAGTTTTGGTGAAAGGAAACGAGTACGGAGTGGGAGGTGGTTCGGCGTAAAGGTTCTTATAGAACTGTCTTGCCACCTCTAATACTTCGTCCTGCGTTTCCACTAAGCCGCCTGTGTTAGGATCGACCAAAGAGGTTATCGCTGAGCTCTTCCTAGCCAAGTGTCTGCGAAGGACATTTCTGCTGCACCAAGCCTCCATTTCCCACTGCTCTGCGCGTGCTGTGGCCCGCAAGCGGTCCCAGCGTCGCTGGAGCAGGACTCTATATTCTTTGCGCAGTGAAGTAAGAGCCGCGGTTACCCCCAGGCCGCAGGACAATGGCTTTGAGAGCAGGAGGATCGCGTCAGAGACCGCTTTGATCTCGGCGCGCTCCTCCCGCGCCCGCCTCTTGCCCCAATCCCGAAAGCGCTCCGCGACTCCGGCCTTCACCGTGTCCCAATCGCTACCGTCTAAGTTCTGTTCGCCAAGGAGTGAACCTATGAGGTAGGTCGCCACATCTTTTGTGGCGTCCTTATCTTTAAGGAGCCGTGGATTTAAACGCCACGGTCGCTTGCCCCATGGCACCAAACTAGAGTCGGCAAATCTCAGAGCAAGGAGGCTATGGTCACTCAACGCGGAAGAACACAGCCAGCTAGAGTGCATGCTAGGAGCAAGCGAGGGCGAGACATAAAAACGATCGATCCTCGAGCGGCTCCCCCTCCCCGTCCAAGTCATGCCTGACTGGAGAGGACGGAGGGACCGCCAAGCATCGACAAGCCCCAGCTCTTTAACAAGCTCCCGCAACTCCAGCTCGCCGTTTCCGTCTCTAAACTTTGGAGTTCCTTTGAGGGAAACGCGATCCGCTTTTTCTAAAACACAGTTGAAATCGCCTACTAAAATGACACGGGAAGGGCCAACTAGATAAGAATCTAGGGAATTAAAGAAATCTTTCTGCTGTCCGCGCTTTGCTGGAGCATACACATTCACAATTCTAACGCCAGAGTCAAGATCCACTGACAGAACACGGCCGTCCGAATCCCTGGCGTAGCGTAGCACAGAACCGGTGAATCGTGGCATTAAAATGACAGCAACTCCCCGGCAATGTGCGCCACCATAATTCCAGTAGGATTTTGTGCCAAACGTTCTGTCAAAGTTCTTAATCTGTTGCAATTTAGACACAAAAGTTTCCTGCAAAAGGAGAATGTCTATTTTTCGAGACCGAGCTAAATGAATGACCTCAGCTTGTTTCGCTGCTCTAGTAATACCCCGACAATTAAAGGTAGCAATAGTTAGAGAAGAAGCCATGATGAAAGATAGGAGAGAAGACAGACTCTAGAATAGGCAAGAAGCGAAAAGAAAATCACAGAAGAGAAGAAAACAGCAGATACTCGAAGGTATCAGCTGCTGAAAAGCTACCTAATATAAGACCTACGAACGAGAGTCCCCCTCGGAGAGGGAATCCTCGTTCGTGGACGAGTACACTGTGTTAGACATTAACGAACACTCGCAATTGCCTGGTCCACAGTTAGGGCAAGAAGAACTGTTGTTCAACTCACCCGTGGTACCGTCCGTGACAGTCGACGAGGTGGACTCCTCGTCGGACTCTGTCGCTGCGGCTCGCTTCGGAACCGGGAGGTCGTCCTTAGGGCTGCCGGGGCCGCCGCTCGGAGCCGCCGCCAGCCTCTCCTTGGAGGGCCCTGGTGATCGGTTGGCGCGCCGCTTCTTGCCCCGAACAGCGTCCGTCCAGCTCATGGGTTCCTGTGTCTCCTCGGCAGCATGCGCGTCAGCAGGGCTGGTCCCGGGCGCACCGGCAGGCGAGGCCGGCGACGGCTCGGCGGCAGCAGAGAGGGTGGGGGCCTCAGCTAATTCCGACCCCGCCTCCTGCTCTTCCCCTCCTGGAGCCCGTTCGCTAATGGGCTCCGGCTGTGGCTGGGTCGAGCCCTCGGCGTCCCCCGGAGCAGCCTCCCGATCCTCCGCAACGCCGCTCACCTGCTCCTGGGAAGAAGAAGAGGCTACAGGCGGGGCGGCCGACGAATTCGTCCGCGCCTTGCACTGTGAGGGGCCATGATCGCCGCCGCAGTGCCTGCATTTTACCGCGCACTGGTCGTGACCAAAAGCCCCACAGCGCACACACTGTGGCACAGTGCACTTCGCCGCATGGTGTCCAGTCTTGTAGCAGCGCCGGCAAACCCGCGCGACGCCCTCATACTCAAACTGGACGATGACGTCCCTCACCTCGAGCAGGTTGGGGACACTCTTGTGCATCTCCATTTTGATCATGAGGACGCCGGTCGAGACCCCCGGCAGATACGGTGATTCCTCTCGCGCCACTTCCAAAACCTTTCCAAACCTCTCCAACAGTTGTACTATGATGCGCTTATCCGCGTCCGCCGGGAAGCCAATGATGCGCACCACCTTGACCCGAACACCTCGGTACTGAAACCTGATCCTCGCATCGCGAATGGCGAGGACGGGATCGTCTAAAAACCGCCGATTCGCCTCGTCATTCGCGAATGTCACCTCAAACTTCCCTAAGCCATAATCCTGAACACACGTCAGCTCACTGGGCGTGAAGCGCTTCACGAGCTCTTTGCAAATGTCGGCACTGCCGACGCCCTTAGGCACGCGTGCGTAGTGCACCCGCGGCCTAATCTGCGAGAGCAGACTGGTAGACATCGTGGTACCACCACCACGAGGCTACCAAGTCAGTTAGGAGCTAGCCTAACCTGAAAAAAAAAAAAAAAAAAAAAAAAGGCAGAGAAAAGGGGACAAGAAACCTCACCAAAACCGACGAAAACCTGTGCAGGAGTCCGCCGGGTCACCGCATGCGAACAGCGGGTCTCCTCCTACTCGAACCAACCAACACCTCCAACGACGCCGGTTGCCGAAAAGAGAAAAGCTGCTGCCTTCTAAGATGAGAGCCGTGCTCGAATGGTGGTGGTGGTAGTGGTTACAATGAAGAGGAAAAAGGCACCTAATTTCTGTCTGCCTTCAGGCGACACGGCGCAGTGCCTTATAGGGGTGGGGTTAAGGAGGGATAAAAAGGATAGAAGGAAAGTAGAAGCAGAAGAAGACAGCCAACGAGAGGAAAAGAAGGAGATAGGAAAGTGGGGATCCGGTCGAAGCAGTCCAAGGGCGGGGTGCCACAATGCGAGAGCTACACGGCATCAGGAGACCGCGGAGGGCGAACCAGTCGGCGGGAGCTACGCTGAAGTCGGAGATCGCGAGGGCACAACCGTCCAGCTTGAAATCCTGCGAGCGAATCCCTCGAATGGTTTCCGTTGCCACCATCGCGCGCCGCCGCTCGCGGGGAACGGATGAGAGTGTGAGAGAGAGAAGCCGTGCGAACCAATGGGGCGCGCGCGTTGTGCTGATCTCGTCAACACCCCTCGCTCATATTTAAGCGCGGCGAGACGGGGGGACACAGGACGGCGCGCGAGTTTTGGAGGGAGCGGACGTGTTTTTTCGTCGCTCCATCAAGTCTTTTGTTTTCAATAAAGTAATTGACACGCCTGTGTCCTTTTTTTTCCCTTTTGTTCTGCTCCCAGGATCGCGCTCTCGAGCGTAGCCCTTCTCAGGGCTCTCAGGGGGCAGAGCAGTATGTAGCTATAACTGTTTGTTTTCTTATCCCCCCCCTTTTTTTTTTTTTTTCAACCTCATTTGAGGTCTGTCGGCACTTATCATGGCCGACGGCAACCACGAGCCATCGCACAACTCCGAGGCTCTCCACTCAGACCTCAACGAAGCCGCCGACCACGTGGACTCCACGCCACAAACATGTGGTCCTAGCCCGGCCGTTAAAGCGGCCGGCCTGCGACTGACCAGGGCCCGCCTCCGACTGGCTCGCAAAGGCTTCTACCCTAAGGAGAAACCGGAGGAGACACCTACGTCCAGGCCACAGACTCGACCACATCCACGGCGCCAGCAACCGCCCAAGAAGCCGGCTGCGACACAAAGGAACCGAGGAGGCCGAGCAGCGGCCATTACCAAGCCGGCCGCCATTTCTACGGCCACGCAAACCGACGAGTTTCTCTCGCAGCCACCACCCAGAAACGAGGAATCCAGTGAGGCCAGTTCCTCCTCCCCCACAACGTCTTCGTCCTCCTCCTCCTCCTGGGAGCACGAGACACCCGCCACATCACCGAGCTCCGAAAGCGGAAGTGTCGTGAGCGTGGAACAGACTGAGCAAGGAGCGTCGTCTGCTGCAGCCGCCGGCACCAACCCAGCCCGCGATCTATCTGCGCAGCCGAAAACTGGTTTCTTCTCCCAACCAGTCCTCCCCGGTCCTGATGTCACTGGAGAGAGTGGCGCACAAGCCACAACCCTTTCCCGAGGCGAGCGTGGGTCAACTGCCTGTCTCCCCCCGTCCTCCCCTCAGGCCAACAACCCCCTCCCTCTCCCGGCGGGTCCCCCAAAGGAACTAAGCCGGCCACTAAGAGAGGAGGTGCCACTCCCCTCAACATCCCGAGTCTCCTCCCCGGCGGGCTTTGCGAGCTTTCCCCCTCTTCCAACCACGGAGGCCCCGGGCAAGCTTACTCTGTGTGCGCCCATTGACTCCTCTCTGCCCCAGACAAGAGGGAAAGGGAAGGGGAAACAGACGAAAAAGCAGCAGCCAACGCCACGCCCGGTTTCCTCACAGGCGGTAGCGGCGATCCGCGCCCCTATTACGCAGCCTACTGGTGACGCCATCGGCCAGACCATCATTTTCAGACCGGTCGGCCGCAAGTCGCACTTCCTGGCTGCATCGAGGGACGCCATCGCTGCTTATCTCGCTGGGTTCCCAGCCACACAACGCGTGCGGGTTAACCATCGCCGCAACCTCGTTGCTGTCGACACTGCCCCCAACTCTGATGTCAGTGAACTCCTAGACATCACCACCATCGTTGATGTGAGAGTAAAGGCAAAAGTGCTCGACCTCAACTCGTGTGTGGGGGAGGTGTTCGGGGTCGATGAAAGCATTCCCCTGGACATCATTGCCGCAAACATTACCTCAGTGGTGAAGACCCTTACGTATGCGCGGCGCGGCTCCACGCTTGTAATTACATTTGAGGGAACTGTGGTGCCGGCGGAGCTCTCGCTTTTCAAACAGCGGAGGCCGGTTCGGGCGCGCCTTCCGCGTCCACTGCAGTGTGCGCGTTGCGGTGTGTTTGGACACGCCACAGCAACGTGCTCGCGCGACAGGCGCTGCCTCCGTTGCGGCGGGAACCACGCTGAGGGTCCCTGCCCCTCAGAAAGACCCCGCTGCGTCAACTGCAAGGGTTCCCACCCGGCGAACGAACCCCGGTGCGAGTCATGGCAGCTGCAGCGAAAGGCCGCCTTTCTACTCGCCTCCTCTGGCGGAAAGCTGACGCGCCGCGAAGCCATCGAGCGGGCAAAAGCTTCGCTTCAACGGGAGGCTTCAGCGCCAGCAAAGGCAGCCACACACCCTGTCGGCACTTTCCGCGATGCCCTGAAGGGCAGTGCTACCACAGCGCCGGCTCCAGCCGCCACACAGCCCACATGTCCCCCCCCTGCCCCCCCCAAAAAAGACGCAAGGGATACGGTCATGACGGCGCTGGCCGCGGCTCTTCGCGCACTCCTCGAAACCACGGTGTGCAGCACGACGACGCGCGACTTTTGTCTCGCCGCTCTGAGTGCCCATCAAGACTTAGCCCACCATGGATAGTGCGTCAAGGAAGCCACGGCCGCGGATACTCCAGTGGAACATCCGTTCTCTCCGCCGCCGTCACCGTGAGCTTGTGCGCTCACTTCCCCAGCGCGAACTTGATGTCCTGGCTCTTCAGGAAACGCACGTTCGTGCTGGGGAGCTCAATATCCCCGGACATGTGGCCTATCACAGTGCGACCGAGTGTGAACGTGCCGACTGTGTCAGCCCCCACTGCACGCAACTGTTGCATCGGCCGGGATGCTCTCGCGCGTCCATTTATGTGCGTGCGCGACTTCCCCAGTCGGCGGTTGACATCGCCGATATTCTGTGTCCCGGTGTCGAGTGCGTTGCTGTGCGAGTGCGCGTTGGTGCTGTAGACACTGCAATAGCGAGTGTTTATGTGCGCTACCCTCGACTCTGGGACCCCCAGTTTATCGTGCGACTGGTGGACCGTCTCGGTGCTTCGGCAGTTGTGTGCGGTGACTTCAACTCTCACCACACGGCGTGGGGAAGTGCGGGAGTGAACAACCCGGGCCGCAAGGTGTTGGATGCGTCCCTCGCCGCCGGTCTCCATCTCCTCAACGATGGCAGGAACACCTTCCTGAGGCGCGGCTCGGCTCCCAGTGCGATCGACCTCTCCTTCGTGACGGAAGACTGCCGCTACCGGTGGTCCCGAAGCCCTGACACGGAGGGGTCGGATCACTACCCCATCTGCCTCGAGCCCCTCTGCGCCCGGCCTGATCAGACGCGCGCCTACTCGGTGGTGAACTTCACACGCTTTCGCGAACTGTGTGCTTCAGTGCCAGTCGCGGGTGACGTGTTTACGCACATAGCCGAGTGCGCGCGCGAGGCTACGGTGAAGTGCCGTGTTCCCGCCAACACGCCGGTGCCGGACATCAAGCAGCTCAACTTACGGGCTGCTCGTCGTCGGGCTCAGCGCCGGGCTGAGCGCTCTGAGAGGGCGGAGGACTGGACAATCTATAACCGCATTGACGCGGTGTGCAGGCGCCACGCCCACCATCGCTACGCCGAAAGCTGGTCCAGCCTCTGCCGCTCCTTCGAACAGCAGCGCAACAACCGGCGCGCCTGGCGGGTGTTCGGAGCGATGTTGCGACAACGGGTCCCGCAAGATCCGGCTCTCTCCATCGCGATCGCCCCGCAGCTGACCACGGCTCAGCTGACGGAACTGCTCGCCGACACCTTCAACGCCCCTGTCCTCGCCCCTGACACAGTGCGGCTTCACCCTCTGCCAGCGCATCACCGGCCGGAACTGTTCGCTCCCGAGCGGTTTTTCCCCACGGCAGAGATTGTGCGACATATAGAGGCCCTCTGCACGCAGGATTTCACCATCGGAGAGCTGCGCCACGTCCTTTCCACGCGGAGGAACCGTTCTGCACCTGGCAGCGACGGCATTACGTACCAGATGCTGCGAAACCTCGACGAGGGCCAACTTCCTGGCCTGCTCGAGGGATACAACAGCGTCTGGCGCTCGGGTGCGTTTCCGGCGACGTGGAAGGAGGCGATCGTCGTTCCGGTGCGCAAGAAGGGCAAGCCCGCGTCGGAACCGACCTCATACAGGCCGGTTTCGCTTACGTCAGCTGCCGGGAAAGTGATGGAAGCCATGGCCCTCAAGCGACTCGAGTGGATTGCTGCGGCCCTGAACTTCCTGGCGGACGTCCAGAGCGGCTTCCGCTGTCACCGGTCAACGGCGGATTGCATCTCCGACGTTGTCACCACGCTGGAGAATGCAAAGCTCCGCGGTGAAGCCGGATATTTGGTTCTCCTCGACATAAAGAGTGCCTTCGATCGCCTGCCTCATGCGGCCGTTTTGGACGCTCTTCGTGCTATGGGTGTGTGTGGCAGGCTTCTCGGGTACGTCGAGGAGTTCCTCCGGGGCAGAACGTTCCGTGTCCGCATTGGTGGCGACCTCAGCGCGCCTCGCCCGTCCACTGCCGGCGTGCCGCAGGGCAGCATCTTGGGCCCCATGCTGTTCAACCTCGCCCTCGCGCGCATCGTCGACTACATCCCACGAGACTTGGAGTACGAGGTGCGCATTGCCATCTATGCGGACGACATCGCCCTCTTTGCGAGTGGACCCACTCCGCGCGGGCTGCAGGTGCGACAGAGCCTCAACCGCTCTCTCGAGGCCGTGGACGATTACATCACGAGCATTGGGCTTCAGCTCTCCACGGCCAAGACGGAAGCGCTTCTCGTTCACCCAACCATCAAGGGACGATACGAGGTCGGCCGCCTCAAGTTCCGGGGACGTGCTCTGCCGTGGCGACGATCGGTGCAATACCTCGGCATCACGATCGATCACCGCCTGAGCTGGAAGCCAGCCGTTGCCAGCCACCGGATAAGCTGTCGCAGAGTCGCAGGAGCGGCGTCCTCTCTCCTCGCGAGGGGCAAAGGCTGTTCACCAGACATTGCCCTGAGGATGTACAACGCCGTCGCCGGAGCCAGGGCCCTCTACGCATTCTCCTGCATCACCCTGCGACAGCCACAGTGGGAAAATCTCGAGAGGGCACATCGCGGCGTCATCCGCCGCCTCTTTGGAATGCCTCGGGCGTCTCCAGTGGGAGTGACCTATGCAGAAACGAATCAGTTTCCCCTCTCGCTAAGAGCCAAGGCTTGTGCTCTGCGTCACGTCGAGCGCTTGCACATGACGCGAGGGGGAAAGGCACTCGTACATCGTCTGCTATCGCTGCCCGACACTGGTATGGGCCGCAGCGCACTGGAGTACGCCAGCCTCATCTCGGGAACCCCTTTCGCAGGTCTCCTGCCTATCCCTCCTCACTGGGACTCCCGGCTGCCCATTTCGATCAGGGTTCCGGGTGTACGCAGCAAGGGGCACACACCACGGGCTGCCCTTCTACAGGAGACCTGCGCACTGATCGAACAGCGCTACTCCGGCCACCTTCATCTCTACACCGACGGCTCAGTGAAGGGGGACGGATCCGCTGCTGCTGCCAGCGTCATTCCGGTGCTACGAGACGAGAGGAAGTGTCGTCTTCCACTCCCGGCGACTTCGACGACCGCTGAGCTCGCGGCTCTGAACCTTGCGGCCGATCAGCTGGTCGAGTTCCTCCCGTCTTCGGCCGTCATCTTCTGCGATTCTCGGGCGGCCCTCCTCACCCTTGCGAGGGGCGAAAACGGCTCTTCGATCGCACAGCGCCTCACGCGCAAGTTCACCGTGATCGTGCGCAGTGGGTGCGATGTGTCGTTTCAGTGGGTGCCCTCACACGTCGGAGTGCGCGGCAACGAGGCAGCCGACGAGCTCGCAAGGGACGCCCACGACCCCTCCACTCCCACAACGAACTTCGTTCGGGACTACGATGTGGCGCGACTCATAATCGCACGCCACGTCCGAGCTCTACACCCAGACCCCCGCACAGCAGCCGGCAAGCCTGTGCCCCGCCTGCCGTCAACGGGAATCGGTCGGCGTGCTCGTGCTTTCCTGCTGCGCCTTCGTGCTGGATGCGGCCGAACAGCGCAACTGCTCTCTAAACGGCGTGGCAGTGGGAGCCCTTCGTGTGTGCAGTGTCCGGCAGAGGAAACCGTTGAACACATTTTGTGCCAGTGCCCAGGATACGCAGACATTCGTCGCCGGCTCTGGGACAACTACGGGAAACTCGGCCTGCCACACGTGAGTGCAGAACACTTGCTGTTCCCCTCGGCGAACGTGGCAACACTTCGCCGGGCGCTCTATGCGCTCCTGGATTTCTTTGGCGACGCGAACCTTTTCACGCGCCTCTAAAGAGGCCCGTTACAATCCCACGTGTTGTTGTTTTCTGTGCCGCGCGCCACGCCCCCTCGGAGTCCCACGTGATTGTTTACGTAGTCACTCCCACCTGCCTGACGGCCTTCTTCTCTCCTATGAGGCCACTCCCGTCGGAGCAGACACTCTCTCCCCTTCCCTCGTGATTGCGGAGCGCCCAAAACTTCTCCCTGCCTGTTCGGTGGTGTGTGTGTGCGTGTGAGTGATTTTTTTTTTTCTTCACTACTTGGGCGCATTCATCGTCTCCGGCTTCTCGGCGGTCTTTCACTCGGTTGGTGTCTGCGTTGTTTCTTGCGCGCGTGCGCGGGGCCAGTGATCGAATGCATTTCACCACTCTATACTCACCTCTTCTCTTCTGACTCTTTCATTCCCATTCCCCCTTCCCTGCGCTTTCCTGTGGAGGTGCCCTCATTACGAGAGGCAGTAACGGGACAGCGCTTTTCTCTTCCTTTTCCTCTTTCATAGCCAATCAGACGGGGGGACACGCGCATTCGACTCTGGTCTCGCGTGCGTGTTGTGTGAAATCATGCCTCCCCAACCGTCTGGCAAAGCCGTCAAGAAGGCCGGCAAGGCGCAGAAGAATGTGCGCGCCACGGACAAGAAGAAGAAGAAGCGCCGCAGGAAGGAGAGCTTCTCCATCTACATCTATAAGGTGCTGAAGCAGGTGCACCCCGACACTGGTGTCTCCAGCAAGGCCATGTCCATCATGAACAGCTTCGTGAACGACATCTTCGAGCGTATCGCCGCCGAGTCGTCACGCCTTGCTCACTACAACAAGCGCTCGACCATCACGAGCCGGGAGATCCAGACCGCGGTGCGCCTGCTGCTGCCCGGAGAGCTGGCCAAGCACGCGGTGTCCGAGGGTACAAAAGCCGTCACCAAGTACACCAGCTCCAAGTAGGCGTGCGTCGTGGGCCACAGCGAGCAACGACAAATCAACGGCTCTTCTCAGAGCCACCCAAATTGTCTGCGTCGGCATAGGGGTTGTGCTGAGAGATTCGGCTCCGAATCCATCCTCTTCTCTCTGTTGAACACCGCTAGCAGGAGCGTTGGTGTGCCGCGCTCGACGTGTGTGCTCGGGGAGGTTGAACAGGTAAATTAGAGAAGACCGAGTGCGCGGAGAAAAGTGCCACAAGTACGGTAATGGAGGGAAAACAAAACCAGGAGCGTGGTAATTAAAAAAAAAAAAAAAAAACAGGGGGAAGGTGGCCGCTTCTCTCAAAAAAAGGTAACATGAACTCGAGTGTGTTCAGCTCTTGGGAAATGATAGAATAGGAAACTCGCGTCAGCGCTTGCCCGAGCAACTCCGACATGTCGGGCCAAATATGAAGGGGTATACACGGTATGCAGTGCATGCGGAGAGAAGGAAACTGCCGAACACTTGATAATGCTATGTAAAGGGCTTCACCTTATAGTTTAGAATGATGGCGCAGAGTTTTTCAAAAGCACCGGGGTTTAGAGACGGGGGAGGGCAAAATAGACTTTAGGCGGGTAGAATTAACTAGAAGGTGGTTATCTTATTGGTGGCTAAAGTCAAGGCAAGAGTGAAAACTAAACCATTCACTGCAAAGCACCGCGGTCCTATACTTCACTATTTAAAGAGAGAAAAAAAACAAGATAAATGTAGCTGTTTGTTAGGTCAGCATTATGGCTAGGTGGTGATAGCTGCCGCCCGATGTGAAGGGTACAGCCACATTCATCAGACAGCGCAGAGTTCCTTCTCTGCCACGCCATTCATTTGTTTACGAAATTGGGGCATTTATTTCTTGAGAGCGCAGGGCAGGCCCGTTTCGAGACTGTAGGAGGAGTGAATGTAGCTTAAAGTGCGTGGCGCGGTGAAAAATGTGCGGAAGCATTGATGCAAGAAAAGATAGGGGAGAAATATATAGACGCATGTGACAATAGCTGTAGAAGCAGAAAAGCGTGGCGGCGGACTGCATGCTAATTATTGTCCGAAAGCAAAGTATCGACAGCCCGAGTGAAGGAAAAAACAAAACTGTGCGTACGCATGACAGGGGTACCACGCAGGTGATTTATATAGTGCACAAAGAAGTACGAAATCCAGTAAAGAAAGGCGGTCGACACGAGGTATGGGCATTTCCCGTTTTCGCACCGAGTGCTCCGTTTGCGCGTCGCCGAAAGAAACATAGCCAGGCCGGCCAGCAAACGACACTGCTCGGCTTGACGTTTACATAATCACACGGTGTAGCGGAACACTGTGTTCTCTTCGAAAGAACAAATGCGCCTGTGCTAGGCACAAATGAGTGGTACGTTCCATTCGGAATGTGGTGGGAAACTTACCTTAAATGAATGAGCGGACGCACCGTTTATTTCCGCTTTGTTTTAGATTACTGACTATGTTCGGCGGGTCGACAGTGCATTTGTATGAAGCTTTCAAGCGCGATCATTTTGTAATTTCGCATCGTGCGTCCCTGCCACAAGTTCGGGGAAGGAATACTTTCAATATGGGAACCCTCATGATTGTGAAAGATGAAACTGCGACTACTTAAACACACTTGCACCACAGAAATGGCACGCGCAGTTTGGTATTGGGGCACGTGAGAAGGGAATACAATAGATGGGCATTGGCGCGCATCTTTTTTTCTTATTGATATGATATGTAAGGAGATGTCGGCGCACCATTATGGCGCCGGCTACTCCTTGGCCGTTGAGTTAAACTTGAACACGTATCTTGAAGCAAAACGTACAAAGCAGTGCATGGAAAGTAGAAAACTCGGGCAGAGATATGCAAAGACACACTTACACTTATACGCACATATCAGAACACAATGGTAAGTAAATGTTCGAAAGTCAATGAATGAAGTCTCTGATATAATGTCCCTCGATAATATTCGGTCCACCAGCACAAAACAGTAGAGCACACGTCTGGTCCGTATAAAGATGCATTCGCTCGTGTGTACATAATTGTCGACACGTCATTCATTTCACAACACACACATGATGAGAGTCACGTGATACTGTACATAATAAGTACATTTGTTACAAATGAAAGTTCGTTATTTCTTAATACTTATCAGCAATCCCGCTGTCTTGTAAAGAACGTGTTGATGCTTTTAAAGCGTGCGACTGTAAAACTCGAGTAGGCCACGGACCCAGAAGTTTCTTCATGTTAAACGGTCTGCGGTCTAATGCCAACTGTTCGGACTTAAGACGGCGTCTCGTGATGTGGACAGTCTACGAGAAGGTGACATACGTCTTCATCTATCAATCCGCATTCGCATTCGGGACTTTCAGCTCTGCCGTGTCTGTGCAAAGAAAAAAAAAAAAACAAATGTTTTTGTGTATGCCGTGCCTAGCCTCAATCGGTCAATTAGAGTTTCCGATATTCTATCTAATGCCAGCGTAATTTTTAATTCAATAAATGGATCGATGTGGTATAAATCGCACCTCTTTGTACTTTGGTCAAACCAAGCAGTTTTGCTCATTCTGAAAGTTGTATTCTTTATAATACTACGCAATTCACTTTTTTCGAAATACTGGTTGCCACGATGTGTAGACCTACTTTGTGTGCTCTGGACGGCTCTGGAAGGCCAACTGCAAATCTTCTTTGCACAGCTGATGCCGTCCGGATAGTCGTTGATAGATTACTTAACAGGTTGTCAGCCTCCGAAGGTATTATGTAAGCGAAAGTACGCATGCGTAAAACATGCAGCGAACGAACACTCTTCCAACGCTGTAAAGAAGAAAGAATGCATAAAGGGTGGTGCATTTTACGCTCCAATCTCGTCCTATGTAAGGCGCTTTAGAGTTAGGGCTGTTTTGCCTGTAATTGCGTGACCCTTGCAGGGTTCCTCACAGTGCAACCGTGCACTTGAAACGGGCAGGTGTTGAACCACCCCGCAAGGAGATGGGGAAACTTCGCTGCGACCGGACCGCTTGACAGTCCGTGTTTACGGGAGGAGAGGCGCGCCCGAGAGGAGGTGCGCTCTCACTCTCTGCCGTCCCCGTGAATGCTGAAATGAGCGCGGTCGCGTTGCGTGGCTTCGGTGAAACTGCCGTATCGCGATATGTAGTGGAGCTGCCACAGTAAAATTTGAGACACGCGTAGCCAGCCAAAGGTGCTGTTACTTTGCCGAATTTCACGTGCCGGCGTCCACAACAACGCGAGCACGCTTTGTTTAGAAATTTCCGGCCATGAGGCCGTGCCCGGACCGCGTGTGTTAGTCCCTTGGTTTGGCGACAAGGATGGCGTCAAAGTGACGCCGTGAAACGGGTTTCGTGCGTGCAAATGAGGCATTGATGTGATTAGAGAGAAAGCGAGAACATAGAAAAGAAAAAAAAAAAAAGAGGGGGGGGGGCACACGCCGGGGACGAGTAGTCGCAAAGTGTTAAGTGTGCAGTTTATTTACGTGCGGCACACAGGTGAGCTGTTGCAGCTGTGAGTTTTGACAAATATTGCGTGTGTCATGTTCAGTGGACACGATGAAACGTTTTTTAGCGAACGCGTTGTATCCGCTGGGCTTGTACGTACGCGTACATGAATTGTCGCTTACTCGGTTTGATGTCTCCTTGCCGCTGGGGCAGCTGATACGACTGATACGCCATTTTGCAGCAGTGAAGGGTGCGTGAATGAATGGGCAAGAAACTTAGCAACAGTAACGAGAAAAGAATTAAAAACAAACAAACAAACGAAAGCATGTTTGCCGTGTATATTCAATCTTGTAGTGCAGAAAAATAGTCAGTGCAGCAACCTGCGCGGCCAACGCGCTCCTCGCGAAGAAAAGAGGGAGAGAGAGACGAGCTGGCCGCCGACCAACCGGCGTGCGCCGTTCGCCTTCCTCCTCAGTCTCGCGGGCCGGCGCCGACACCGCGACTCGATCGTGTCGAGCATTCGCTTTCCGGGCGCGTTTCGAAGCAGAAGCAGAAACTTTGGAAGCCGTCATGTCTGGCCGTGGCAAAGGTGGCAAAGGGCTGGGGAAGGGTGGCGCCAAGCGTCATCGAAAGGTGTTGCGTGACAACATCCAGGGCATAACCAAGCCGGCCATCCGTCGTCTGGCGCGCCGTGGCGGTGTCAAGCGCATCTCTGGCCTCATCTACGAGGAAACTCGCGGCGTTCTCAAGGTGTTCCTCGAGAACGTGATCCGCGATGCCGTCACTTACACCGAGCACGCCAAAAGGAAGACCGTGACAGCCATGGACGTCGTGTACGCCCTCAAGCGTCAGGGCCGCACCCTGTACGGATTCGGAGGCTAAGAAGCCAGCGGCGTCGCCTGCAGCCAGCCAACGAGAACACAACAGCCCTCTTCAGGGCTACCCACTTGATGCTTCGGCAGTGTGATCCCAGCGGTTCGCCATACCCGTCCGTCCCTCTTTGCAATATCATTGCGTCATCGCTCAGGTGAGCAGCACCTCGTGTAGTAGTAGCTTGATCGCGCTGGGTACTTGTCACGTTCACCGCATTTCGTTCGCGTCGTCGTCTTTCTCCTGGGTCTGCATGCACGAATCAATCGCCGCATCTGCGAGTTCTTCCTCTCCTTCCTGCAAGCCAAGCTGCTAAAACGGGCCCGTCAAGCGAACGTCGCCTAGTTACCTTATCGCGCGAAGGAAGAAGCCGAGCGCAGCGTTCTACCCTGGTCACTGCATTCTTGGAGACACGACTATGCTCAGGAAGCACGAACTCGCTTTTTTCTTTGGAATGCCCACTACACGATCGCGTCACGTTGTGTCAAAATAAATAAAAACGCACTATGTTCTACCGTGGGGCACCCAGACGAAGAAGGGATGTGTACTTACAAATGAAAAAATTGATTGTGACAGGTTGGTCGTGTTTACCGCGCCCGCTGTGCACTCAGAAGTGCCCCATTCAATAACACATTGTGTACATTGTCACGCCTAATAATTTTTGTTTGTTTTTTTTTTTCACACCTGGCGCTGCCGAGCTGCAAAATACAAAAAAAAAAGAAAGAAAAGTGGAAGGGGATGTTTAAACAGAATTTCTGCGCAAGTCAGAAGCAAGTACACAATAAGCGCTGCCCATGCAGCGTGCTGAGGGAAGCTGCACTTGATAGAAGTGGCACTCATGTACTGTACTGGTGCTGCGAACACTGCAGTTGTGAAAGCTTTACTTGGACGGACAGCTACGCAACAAGTGTTTCCATTTCGCCGGCAGAGGTGGTCACTCTAGGGAGGCTGGCTTCGCCGCCCACGCGAGAGGGGGGGGGGGGGGGACTAGCCCATGATGTAAACGCGAGAGGTTCGAGCGCGGGAAATTCGAAAGCAAGGCGCGCTCGCGTGAGCCTGCCGTCAGATGGCGACACCAACCCACGAGCATTGCATTTTCAAGTGCACCCTTGGTTTCCCACCCACCTCCGCACAGGACGAGGCGTGTCGAATGTGTAACCAAGGCGCACGACAGTGGTTCTGCTCAGGCAAAGCCTACCTATAACAAAAATTGTTCTCCATGTGTGTACCTTCATTTTCTCGTGAAAATGTGAAAGAGGAGTGAATGGGGCTTTTTGAGGCGCGTGTTGATCTTCGTTTCTATTATGATTATTATTTTTCACCCTTTCATTGAGTCCATTTCCTGCTTTTTGTGCCACATATTTAGCACTTAGAGGTTGGGGGGGGGGGGGGGGGATTGCTGATGTGTAAGATGGAAAAGAAGAGGAAAGTGAGCCCCGAAACTGTCTGCATCAGGATGCGACACCTCAGCGGTAGCTCACAAGGGATGGGGGGTGAGGGGGGATTAAAAGGGTGGGAATAAAAGTGTAGAGAAAGAGACATGAGGGAAGCCAGAGTGAGACGACATATCGAGGGAATAGGAGTAAAAATGAAACAAAACATTCGAACGCAAACACCCCGTACATCCAACCGCCATTGAGCGCACCTAGTAGTTTGGCAAGTATGTATGAGTGATTCTTAAGAGGGAAAGGAAGATAAAATTGAGTCCCGTTACTGTCTGCGATTGAGCAAGTAGGCGCGCTCAGTGGCAGTTGGATGTACGGGGTGTTTGTGTTAGAATGTTTTGTTGCGTTTTACTCCTTGTCGTTGCGCGGACGTGTATGCATATACCAACACTGCCGGTGGTCTCTCGTCGTCTTCGCCCATCTACGTAATGGTCGCAAATAAGCGACAACGCAAGGAGCAAGTTTTTTTGGCGTGGCAGTGCGCATTTGCCCTCGGTGATGCGAGGCGCTCTAGTGCGATGCGCGCTGTTGGCGTGAATGGTGGCGTCTCGCACTCCGTCGCGCCGCTTCGGGAAGCGACGAGCTACAGCGTCGATTGATGTGTTGCCTGGAAGGCGAAAGAAATGCGCAGCAGGCTGTATTGTACAGCGGTAGTGGTTTCGTTTCGGTGTACCTCTTTGCAGCCGCGAACTGCACGGTTGCCCGAAAATGAGCGCCAGCCAGCATCCTGGCGTACGCTTCCGCGCTCGCACGCGGACGGGTTCTCACGCTTCGGCCAATGGGAGGGAGAGAGATGGGTCGTGCGGCGAAGCCGCTTTTGCCGATCTCCGGCAGGAGCGCAGTTTCGCTCCGTCAGTCGAGGTGATCGGACGCACGCAGCATGGCCCGAACTAAACAAACCGCGCGCAAGAGTACTGGAGGCAAGGCTCCGCGTAAGCAGCTTGCTACCAAGGCTGCTCGCAAGAGTGCCCCTGCCACAGGCGGGGTGAAGAAACCTCACCGTTACAGGCCTGGAACCGTGGCCCTGCGTGAAATTCGCCGATACCAGAAGTCGACCGAACTGCTGATCCGCAAGCTTCCCTTTCAGCGCCTGGTGCGGGAAATCGCTCAGGACTTCAAGACGGACCTCCGTTTCCAGAGTTCTGCCGTGATGGCCCTACAGGAAGCTAGCGAGGCCTACCTCGTTGGTCTTTTCGAAGACACCAACCTGTGCGCCATCCACGCTAAGCGCGTCACCATCATGCCAAAGGACATCCAGCTGGCTCGGCGCATTCGCGGTGAGCGCGCCTAAGTTGGGCTGCTCCCTGCGCTTCGGTCGACAGGCAAGCAACAACAAACGGTCCTTCTCAGGACCACCAACGTGTCTGCTTTGGCTACGAGACCACTCCAGGCCACGTACTCCGGCCGCACCCTCTTTTGCTGTCATGTTTTGTACGTACGTGGCTGCCGTTGTCTAGCGCGCGGAAGAACGGAACGTCGGCGCGTCGTTATTACGAAGAAATGGCTCAGCTTTGACAAATTCAAGGTAAAAGTGTGTATCATTATGAGTAGACAGAGAAAAGGTAGGCTAGCTTCAGTCGGTGTGTGTGCAGCAGCCGTGCTGCGACCCTGTGGTGTGTCAATTTCATTTATGTGTTTACCTTTTTGCCCGCCGCTTGTAAGGTGTTTTTGAGGGCTTCTGTTTGCGTAACGCCATGGTGACTTGGGCTGCTGGACCCCGGCGCAACTTTTGGGTGCACTCGTAGGAGGTGATGAAGTTTTACCGAGAGACGAAATAAACAATTGTATCGGGCCAGTTGGTAAGGATCCATCTCGCTAGGAAGCGCAGCCACTATTACACAGACCTCACAACACAAGCGCTTAACTTCAACTGAACTTTCATTGCAAACGTCAGAGTTTATAAAGGGGGTGAACAGAGAAAAAGAATAGTAAAAGGTAGACAACAAAAAGCACACGTGCCAGTCCCGCACATTACTGTCTGTTATTCTCTATCACCCCATCCAAAAAACAGTTCTTTCCGCGTGAGCGCGATAGAGAGTGCACTAACACACTCGAAATCATCGCGTGTCATTTCCTTTCATTTCTTTTGAAGCTGAACAAGTTTTTGTGCCATATTCTGGACAATTTTTTTTTTTTTTTTTTGCAATAAACGTTTAGTTGAAGTTAAGCGCTTGTGTTGTGTGTTCTGTGTAATAGTGGCTGCGCTGCCTAGCAAGATAGACGAAATAAATTGTGTTAGAAGCACCAAATGGAATGCGCTAACGGCGGGTTCTCTCTCTCTCTCTCTCTTTTTTTTTTTTACCTTACGTTTGTTTTTCTATTCAAAGGTATTAAATTTACTCTGTCCCTGTGCTGACCCGTTCAGGTGTCATCGTAAGGATAGACGGTTACGTGTGGAGCTTTTTTTTTTTTTTTTTTTTAATGAGAAATGACAACGCTTACATGTTCTTTTCTGTCTTTTTCGGTGCCGAGCTGCGTGATTTGGTTGTCTCTTTGCAGCATTTGGCGTCGCGCACTTGTGGCTAACTGATGTCGCGAGGAAATATATATAAAGTATAGAAAAACAAACACGCTTGAGGGTACGAACAGAGCCATCGTGACTGCGAAGCGAAACACGGCCGCGTCACCTGTTTGGGTGGTCCTTAGAAGGACCGTTTGGGGAATGCGGCGAGCGCGCGGAAGGGGTGCTCGCTTACGCCTTCTTCTCCGTCTTCTTTGGAAGAAGCACGGCTTGAATGTTGGGCAACACACCGCCCTGCGCGATGGTGACGCCGGAAAGCAGTTTGTTCAGCTCCTCGTCGTTGCGGATGGCGAGCTGCAAGTGACGGGGGATGATCCGGGTCTTCTTGTTGTCACGAGCGGCGTTGCCCGCCAGCTCGAGCACCTCGGCGGCCAGGTACTCGAGTACGGCAGCCAGGTAGACCGGAGCGCCAGCTCCGACGCGCTCGGCGTAGTTTCCCTTGCGTAGGAGGCGGTGAATACGGCCCACGGGGAACTGAAGCCCCGCGCGGCTAGAACGGGTCTTGCTCTTGCCTTTCGCCTTGCCGCCCTTGCCACGTCCGGACATGGTGTTGCTTTTCGCTTGGTACGACGCCGGTTGCCGAAAACAAGAAAGCTGCTGCCTTCTGAGATGAGAGCCGTGCTCGAATGGTTTCCGTTGCCACCATCGCGCGCCGCCGCTCGCGGGGAACGGATGAGAGTGTGAGAGAGAGAAGCCGTGCGAACCAATGGGGCGCGCGCGTTGTGCTGATCTCGTCAACACCCCTCGCTCATATTTAAGCGCGGCGAGACGGGGGGACACGCGCATTCGACTCTGGTCTCGCGTGCGTGTTGTGTGAAATCATGCCTCCCCAACCGTCTGGCAAAGCCGTCAAGAAGGCCGGCAAGGCGCAGAAGAATGTGCGCGCCACGGACAAGAAGAAGAAGAAGCGCCGCAGGAAGGAGAGCTTCTCCATCTACATCTATAAGGTGCTGAAGCAGGTGCACCCCGACACTGGTGTCTCCAGCAAGGCCATGTCCATCATGAACAGCTTCGTGAACGACATCTTCGAGCGTATCGCCGCCGAGTCGTCACGCCTTGCTCACTACAACAAGCGCTCGACCATCACGAGCCGGGAGATCCAGACCGCGGTGCGCCTGCTGCTGCCCGGAGAGCTGGCCAAGCACGCGGTGTCCGAGGGTACAAAAGCCGTCACCAAGTACACCAGCTCCAAGTAGGCGTGCGTCGTGGGCCACAGCGAGCAACGACAAATCAACGGCTCTTCTCAGAGCCACCCAAATTGTCTGCGTCGGCATAGGGGTTGTGCTGAGAGATTCGGCTCCGAATCCATCCTCTTCTCTCTGTTGAACACCGCTAGCAGGAGCGTTGGTGTGCCGCGCTCGACGTGTGTGCTCGGGGAGGTTGAACAGGTAAATTAGAGAAGACCGAGTGCGCGGAGAAAAGTGCCACAAGTACGGTAATGGAGGGAAAACAAAACCAGGAGCGTGGTAATTAAAAAAAAAAAAAAAACAGGGGGAAGGTGGCCGCTTCTCTCAAAAAAAGGTAACATGAACTCGAGTGTGTTCAGCTCTTGGGAAATGATAGAATAGGAAACTCGCGTCAGCGCTTGCCCGAGCAACTCCGACATGTCGGGCCAAATATGAAGGGGTATACACGGTATGCAGTGCATGCGGAGAGAAGGAAACTGCCGAACACTTGATAATGCTATGTAAAGGGCTTCACCTTATAGTTTAGAATGATGGCGCAGAGTTTTTCAAAAGCACCGGGGTTTAGAGACGGGGGAGGGCAAAATAGACTTTAGGCGGGTAGAATTAACTAGAAGGTGGTTATCTTATTGGTGGCTAAAGTCAAGGCAAGAGTGAAAACTAAACCATTCACTGCAAAGCACCGCGGTCCTATACTTCACTATTTAAAGAGAGAAAAAAAACAAGATAAATGTAGCTGTTTGTTAGGTCAGCATTATGGCTAGGTGGTGATAGCTGCCGCCCGATGTGAAGGGTACAGCCACATTCATCAGACAGCGCAGAGTTCCTTCTCTGCCACGCCATTCATTTGTTTACGAAATTGGGGCATTTATTTCTTGAGAGCGCAGGGCAGGCCCGTTTCGAGACTGTAGGAGGAGTGAATGTAGCTTAAAGTGCGTGGCGCGGTGAAAAATGTGCGGAAGCATTGATGCAAGAAAAGATAGGGGAGAAATATATAGACGCATGTGACAATAGCTGTAGAAGCAGAAAAGCGTGGCGGCGGACTGCATGCTAATTATTGTCCGAAAGCAAAGTATCGACAGCCCGAGTGAAGGAAAAAACAAAACTGTGCGTACGCATGACAGGGGTACCACGCAGGTGATTTATATAGTGCACAAAGAAGTACGAAATCCAGTAAAGAAAGGCGGTCGACACGAGGTATGGGCATTTCCCGTTTTCGCACCGAGTGCTCCGTTTGCGCGTCGCCGAAAGAAACATAGCCAGGCCGGCCAGCAAACGACACTGCTCGGCTTGACGTTTACATAATCACACGGTGTAGCGGAACACTGTGTTCTCTTCGAAAGAACAAATGCGCCTGTGCTAGGCACAAATGAGTGGTACGTTCCATTCGGAATGTGGTGGGAAACTTACCTTAAATGAATGAGCGGACGCACCGTTTATTTCCGCTTTGTTTTAGATTACTGACTATGTTCGGCGGGTCGACAGTGCATTTGTATGAAGCTTTCAAGCGCGATCATTTTGTAATTTCGCATCGTGCGTCCCTGCCACAAGTTCGGGGAAGGAATACTTTCAATATGGGAACCCTCATGATTGTGAAAGATGAAACTGCGACTACTTAAACACACTTGCACCACAGAAATGGCACGCGCAGTTTGGTATTGGGGCACGTGAGAAGGGAATACAATAGATGGGCATTGGCGCGCATCTTTTTTTCTTATTGATATGATATGTAAGGAGATGTCGGCGCACCATTATGGCGCCGGCTACTCCTTGGCCGTTGAGTTAAACTTGAACACGTATCTTGAAGCAAAACGTACAAAGCAGTGCATGGAAAGTAGAAAACTCGGGCAGAGATATGCAAAGACACACTTACACTTATACGCACATATCAGAACACAATGGTAAGTAAATGTTCGAAAGTCAATGAATGAAGTCTCTGATATAATGTCCCTCGATAATATTCGGTCCACCAGCACAAAACAGTAGAGCACACGTCTGGTCCGTATAAAGATGCATTCGCTCGTGTGTACATAATTGTCGACACGTCATTCATTTCACAACACACACATGATGAGAGTCACGTGATACTGTACATAATAAGTACATTTGTTACAAATGAAAGTTCGTTATTTCTTAATACTTATCAGCAATCCCGCTGTCTTGTAAAGAACGTGTTGATGCTTTTAAAGCGTGCGACTGTAAAACTCGAGTAGGCCACGGACCCAGAAGTTTCTTCATGTTAAACGGTCTGCGGTCTAATGCCAACTGTTCGGACTTAAGACGGCGTCTCGTGATGTGGACAGTCTACGAGAAGGTGACATACGTCTTCATCTATCAATCCGCATTCGCATTCGGGACTTTCAGCTCTGCCGTGTCTGTGCAAAGAAAAAAAAAAAAACAAATGTTTTTGTGTATGCCGTGCCTAGCCTGAATCGGTCAATTAGAGTTTCCGATATTCTATCTAATGCCAGCGTAATTTTTAATTCAATAAATGGATCGATGTGGTATAAATCGCACCTCTTTGTACTTTGGTCAAACCAAGCAGTTTTGCTCATTCTGAAAGTTGTATTCTTTATAATACTACGCAATTCACTTTTTTCGAAATATTGGTTGCCACGATGTGTAGACCTACTTTGTGTGCTCTGGACGGCTCTGGAAGGCCAACTGCAAATCTTCTTTCCACAGCTGATGCCGTCCGGATAGTCGTTGATAGATTACTTAACAGGTTGTCAGCCTCCGAAGGTATTATGTAAGCGAAAGTACGCATGCGTAAAACATGCAGCGAACGAACACTCTTCCAACGCTGTAAAGAAGAAAGAATGCATAAAGGGTGGTGCATTTTACGCTCCAATCTCGTCCTATGTAAGGCGCTTTAGAGTTAGGGCTGTTTTGCCTGTAATTGCGTGACCCTTGCAGGGTTCCTCACAGTGCAACCGTGCACTTGAAACGGGCAGGTGTTGAACCACCCCGCAAGGAGATGGGGAAACTTCGCTGCGACCGGACCGCTTGACAGTCCGTGTTTACGGGAGGAGAGGCGCGCCCGAGAGGAGGTGCGCTCTCACTCTCTGCCGTCCCCGTGAATGCTGAAATGAGCGCGGTCGCGTTGCGTGGCTTCGGTGAAACTGCCGTATCGCGATATGTAGTGGAGCTGCCACAGTAAAATTTGAGACACGCGTAGCCAGCCAAAGGTGCTGTTACTTTGCCGAATTTCACGTGCCGGCGTCCACAACAACGCGAGCACGCTTTGTTTAGAAATTTCCGGCCATGAGGCCGTGCCCGGACCGCGTGTGTTAGTCCCTTGGTTTGGCGACAAGGATGGCGTCAAAGTGACGCCGTGAAACGGGTTTCGTGCGTGCAAATGAGGCATTGATGTGATTAGAGAGAAAGCGAGAACATAGAAAAGAAAAAAAAAAGAGGGGGGGGGGGGGGGCACACGCCGGGGACGAGTAGTCGCAAAGTGTTAAGTGTGCAGTTTATTTACGTGCGGCACACAGGTGAGCTGTTGCAGCTGTGAGTTTTGACAAATATTGCGTGTGTCATGTTCAGTGGACACGATGAAACGTTTTTTAGCGAACGCGTTGTATCCGCTGGGCTTGTACGTACGCGTACATGAATTGTCGCTTACTCGGTTTGATGTCTCCTTGCCGCTGGGGCAGCTGATACGACTGATACGCCATTTTGCAGCAGTGAAGGGTGCGTGAATGAATGGGCAAGAAACTTAGCAACAGTAACGAGAAAAGAATTAAAAACAAACAAACAAACGAAAGCATGTTTGCCGTGTATATTCAATCTTGTAGTGCAGAAAAATAGTCAGTGCAGCAACCTGCGCGGCCAACGCGCTCCTCGCGAAGAAAAGAGGGAGAGAGAGACGAGCTGGCCGCCGACCAACCGGCGTGCGCCGTTCGCCTTCCTCCTCAGTCTCGCGGGCCGGCGCCGACACCGCGACTCGATCGTGTCGAGCATTCGCTGATTCGCTCGCAGGATTTCAAGCTGGACGGTTGTGCCCTCGCGATCTCCGACTTCAGCGTAGCTCCCGCCGACTGGTTCGCCCTCCGCGGTCTCCTGACGCCGTGTAGCTCTCGCATTGTGGCACCCCGCCCTTGGACTGCTTCGACCGGATCCCCACTTTCCTATCTCCTTCTTTTTCCTCTCGTTGGCTGTCTTCTTCTGCTTCTACTTTCCTTCTATTCTTTTTATCCCTCCTTCCCCCCACCCCTATAAGGCACTGCGCCGTGTCGCCTGAAGGCAGACAGAAATTAGGTGCCTTTTTCCTCTTCATTCTAATCACTACCACCATTCGCTTTCCGGGCGCGTTTCGAAGCAGAAGCAGAAACTTCGGAAGCCGTCATGTCTGGCCGTGGCAAAGGTGGCAAAGGGCTGGGGAAGGGTGGCGCCAAGCGTCATCGAAAGGTGTTGCGTGACAACATCCAGGGCATAACCAAGCCGGCCATCCGTCGTCTGGCGCGCCGTGGCGGTGTCAAGCGCATCTCTGGCCTCATCTACGAGGAAACTCGCGGCGTTCTCAAGGTGTTCCTCGAGAACGTGATCCGCGATGCCGTCACTTACACCGAGCACGCCAAAAGGAAGACCGTGACAGCCATGGACGTCGTGTACGCCCTCAAGCGTCAGGGCCGCACCCTGTACGGATTCGGAGGCTAAGAAGCCAGCGGCGTCGCCTGCAGCCAGCCAACGAGAACACAACAGCCCTCTTCAGGGCTACCCACTTGATGCTTCGGCAGTGTGATCCCAGCGGTTCGCCATACCCGTCCGTCCCTCTTTGCAATATCATTGCGTCATCGCTCAGGTGAGCAGCACCTCGTGTAGTAGTAGCTTGATCGCGCTGGGTACTTGTCACGTTCACCGCATTTCGTTCGCGTCGTCGTCTTTCTCCTGGGTCTGCATGCACGAATCAATCGCCGCATCTGCGAGTTCTTCCTCTCCTTCCTGCAAGCCAAGCTGCTAAAACGGGCCCGTCAAGCGAACGTCGCCTAGTTACCTTATCGCGCGAAGGAAGAAGCCGAGCGCAGCGTTCTACCCTGGTCACTGCATTCTTGGAGACACGACTATGCTCAGGAAGCACGAACTCGCTTTTTTCTTTGGAATGCCCACTACACGATCGCGTCACGTTGTGTCAAAATAAATAAAAACGCACTATGTTCTACCGTGGGGCACCCAGACGAAGAAGGGATGTGTACTTACAAATGAAAAAATTGATTGTGACAGGTTGGTCGTGTTTACCGCGCCCGCTGTGCACTCAGAAGTGCCCCATTCAATAACACATTGTGTACATTGTCACGCCTAATAATTTTTGTTTGTTTTTTTTTTTCACACCTGGCGCTGCCGAGCTGCAAAATACAAAAAAAAAAGAAAGAAAAGTGGAAGGGGATGTTTAAACAGAATTTCTGCGCAAGTCAGAAGCAAGTACACAATAAGCGCTGCCCATGCAGCGTGCTGAGGGAAGCTGCACTTGATAGAAGTGGCACTCATGTACTGTACTGGTGCTGCGAACACTGCAGTTGTGAAAGCTTTACTTGGACGGACAGCTACGCAACAAGTGTTTCCATTTCGCCGGCAGAGGTGGTCACTCTAGGGAGGCTGGCTTCGCCGCCCACGCGAGAGGGGGGGGGGGGGGGGGGACTAGCCCATGATGTAAACGCGAGAGGTTCGAGCGCGGGAAATTCGAAAGCAAGGCGCGCTCGCGTGAGCCTGCCGTCAGATGGCGACACCAACCCACGAGCATTGCATTTTCAAGTGCACCCTTGGTTTCCCACCCACCTCCGCACAGGACGAGGCGTGTCGAATGTGTAACCAAGGCGCACGACAGTGGTTCTGCTCAGGCAAAGCCTACCTGTAACAAAAATTGTTCTCCATGTGTGTACCTTCATTTTCTCGTGAAAATGTGAAAGAGGAGTGAATGGGGCTTTTTGAGGCGCGTGTTGATCTTCGTTTCTATTATGATTATTATTTTTCACCCTTTCATTGAGTCCATTTCCTGCTTTTTGTGCCACATATTTAGCACTTAGAGGTTGGGGGGGGGGGGGGATTGCTGATGTGTAAGATGGAAAAGAAGAGGAAAGTGAGCCCCGAAACTGTCTGCATCAGGATGCGACACCTCAGCGGTAGCTCACAAGGGATGGGGGGTGAGGGGGGATTAAAAGGGTGGGAATAAAAGTGTAGAGAAAGAGACATGAGGGAAGCCAGAGTGAGACGACATATCGAGGGAATAGGAGTAAAAATGAAACAAAACATTCGAACGCAAACACCCCGTACATCCAACCGCCATTGAGCGCACCTAGTAGTTTGGCAAGTATGTATGAGTGATTCTTAAGAGGGAAAGGAAGATAAAATTGAGTCCCGTTACTGTCTGCGATTGAGCAAGTAGGCGCGCTCAGTGGCAGTTGGATGTACGGGGTGTTTGTGTTAGAATGTTTTGTTGCGTTTTACTCCTTGTCGTTGCGCGGACGTGTATGCATATACCAACACTGCCGGTGGTCTCTCGTCGTCTTCGCCCATCTACGTAATGGTCGCAAATAAGCGACAACGCAAGGAGCAAGTTTTTTTGGCGTGGCAGTGCGCATTTGCCCTCGGTGATGCGAGGCGCTCTAGTGCGATGCGCGCTGTTGGCGTGAATGGTGGCGTCTCGCACTCCGTCGCGCCGCTTCGGGAAGCGACGAGCTACAGCGTCGATTGATGTGTTGCCTGGAAGGCGAAAGAAATGCGCAGCAGGCTGTATTGTACAGCGGTAGTGGTTTCGTTTCGGTGTACCTCTTTGCAGCCGCGAACTGCACGGTTGCCCGAAAATGAGCGCCAGCCAGCATCCTGGCGTACGCTTCCGCGCTCGCACGCGGACGGGTTCTCACGCTTCGGCCAATGGGAGGGAGAGAGATGGGTCGTGCGGCGAAGCCGCTTTTGCCGATCTCCGGCAGGAGCGCAGTTTCGCTCCGTCAGTCGAGGTGATCGGACGCACGCAGCATGGCCCGAACTAAACAAACCGCGCGCAAGAGTACTGGAGGCAAGGCTCCGCGTAAGCAGCTTGCTACCAAGGCTGCTCGCAAGAGTGCCCCTGCCACAGGCGGGGTGAAGAAACCTCACCGTTACAGGCCTGGAACCGTGGCCCTGCGTGAAATTCGCCGATACCAGAAGTCGACCGAACTGCTGATCCGCAAGCTTCCCTTTCAGCGCCTGGTGCGGGAAATCGCTCAGGACTTCAAGACGGACCTCCGTTTCCAGAGTTCTGCCGTGATGGCCCTACAGGAAGCTAGCGAGGCCTACCTCGTTGGTCTTTTCGAAGACACCAACCTGTGCGCCATCCACGCTAAGCGCGTCACCATCATGCCAAAGGACATCCAGCTGGCTCGGCGCATTCGCGGTGAGCGCGCCTAAGTTGGGCTGCTCCCTGCGCTTCGGTCGACAGGCAAGCAACAACAAACGGTCCTTCTCAGGACCACCAACGTGTCTGCTTTGGCTACGAGACCACTCCAGGCCACGTACTCCGGCCGCACCCTCTTTTGCTGTCATGTTTTGTACGTACGTGGCTGCCGTTGTCTAGCGCGCGGAAGAACGGAACGTCGGCGCGTCGTTATTACGAAGAAATGGCTCAGCTTTGACAAATTCAAGGTAAAAGTGTGTATCATTATGAGTAGACAGAGAAAAGGTAGGCTAGCTTCAGTCGGTGTGTGTGCAGCAGCCGTGCTGCGACCCTGTGGTGTGTCAATTTCATTTATGTGTTTACCTTTTTGCCCGCCGCTTGTAAGGTGTTTTTGAGGGCTTCTGTTTGCGTAACGCCATGGTGACTTGGGCTGCTGGACCCCGGCGCAACTTTTGGGTGCACTCGTAGGAGGTGATGAAGTTTTACCGAGAGACGAAATAAACAATTGTATCGGGCCAGTTGGTAAGGATCCATCTCGCTAGGAAGCGCAGCCACTATTACACAGACCTCACAACACAAGCGCTTAACTTCAACTGAACTTTCATTGCAAACGTCAGAGTTTATAAAGGGGGTGAACAGAGAAAAAGAATAGTAAAAGGTAGACAACAAAAAGCACACGTGCCAGTCCCGCACATTACTGTCTGTTATTCTCTATCACCCCATCCAAAAAACAGTTCTTTCCGCGTGAGCGCGATAGAGAGTGCACTAACACACTCGAAATCATCGCGTGTCATTTCCTTTCATTTCTTTTGAAGCTGAACAAGTTTTTGTGCCATATTCTGGACAATTTTTTTTTTTTTTTTTTTGCAATAAACGTTTAGTTGAAGTTAAGCGCTTGTGTTGTGTGTTCTGTGTAATAGTGGCTGCGCTGCCTAGCAAGATAGACGAAATAAATTGTGTTAGAAGCACCAAATGGAATGCGCTAACGGCGGGTTCTCTCTCTCTCTCTCTCTTTTTTTTTTACCTTACGTTTGTTTTTCTATTCAAAGGTATTAAATTTACTCTGTCCCTGTGCTGACCCGTTCAGGTGTCATCGTAAGGATAGACGGTTACGTGTGGAGCTTTTTTTTTTTTTTTTTTTAATGAGAAATGACAACGCTTACATGCTCTTTTCTGTCTTTTTCGGTGCCGAGCTGCGTGATTTGGTTGTCTCTTTGCAGCATTTGGCGTCGCGCACTTGTGGCTAACTGATGTCGCGAGGAAATATATATAAAGTATAGAAAAACAAACACGCTTGAGGGTACGAACAGAGCCATCGTGACTGCGAAGCGAAACACGGCCGCGTCACCTGTTTGGGTGGTCCTTAGAAGGACCGTTTGGGGAATGCGGCGAGCGCGCGGAAGGGGTGCTCGCTTACGCCTTCTTCTCCGTCTTCTTTGGAAGAAGCACGGCTTGAATGTTGGGCAACACACCGCCCTGCGCGATGGTGACGCCGGAAAGCAGTTTGTTCAGCTCCTCGTCGTTGCGGATGGCGAGCTGCAAGTGACGGGGGATGATCCGGGTCTTCTTGTTGTCACGAGCGGCGTTGCCCGCCAGCTCGAGCACCTCGGCGGCCAGGTACTCGAGTACGGCAGCCAGGTAGACCGGAGCGCCAGCTCCGACGCGCTCGGCGTAGTTTCCCTTGCGTAGGAGGCGGTGAATACGGCCCACGGGGAACTGAAGCCCCGCGCGGCTAGAACGGGTCTTGCTCTTGCCTTTCGCCTTGCCGCCCTTGCCACGTCCGGACATGGTGTTGCTTTTCGCTTGGTACGACGCCGGTTGCCGAAAACAAGAAAGCTGCTGCCTTCTGAGATGAGAGCCGTGCTCGAATGGTTTCCGTTGCCACCATCGCGCGCCGCCGCTCGCGGGGAACGGATGAGAGTGTGAGAGAGAGAAGCCGTGCGAACCAATGGGGCGCGCGCGTTGTGCTGATCTCGTCAACACCCCTCGCTCATATTTAAGCGCGGCGAGACAAGCAGCCAGCAGTCAATCGACAGAGGCAGGCCGCGCCCCGGCCGCTCCCAGTGTTTCTCTTGCCCACGAGCAAGCCCCCTCTCTCAGCGGAACCAGTTTTCCTGCTGTCCTCCTGTCTGCCACTCCGGGTGACGTAGCGGAGGAGCAACAAGCTGGGCAAGGAGGCCCCCTCCTCTCTCGCTCGGAGGGGAGTGGGGGAGCGGCTTCTGTGCAAACAGCTGGAGTCTCCTCCTCCCCACAGGCGGGCTCTACAGGCCTTCCTCCTCACCCCACCACTGAGGCGCCGGGCAAGGAAACACCCTGCGCGACTCTCCAACCCTCCCTGCCAAAGCCAAGGGGAAAGAAGGGAAAACCAAAGAGAAAGCAGGAAAGGGCACCACGCCCGGTCTCCTCTCAGGCGGTCGCGGAGGTCAACGCCCCTCTTCGGCAGACACCACCGGCGCGCACAGCTGACCCCAACGGCCGGACTATCATTTTTAGACCGCTCGGCCGCAAGTCGCACTTTTTGGCTGCGTCGAGGGACGCCATCGCTGCTTATCTCGCCGGGTTCCCGGCCACACAACGCGTGCGGGTTAACCATCGCCGCAACCTCGTCGCTGTCGACACCGCCCCCAACTCTGATGTCAGTGCTCTCATCGAGATCACCACCATCGTTGACGTCAGAGTAAAGGCAAAGGTGCTCGACCTCAACTCGTGTGTGGGGGAGGTGTTCGGGGTTGATGAAAACATTCCCCTGGATATCATTGCCGCGAACATTACCACTGCGGTAAAGACCCTTTCGTATGCGCGGCGCGGCGCCACGCTGGTCATTACGTTTGAGGGAACTGTGGTGCCAGCGGAGCTCTCGCTCTTCAAACAACGGAGGCCGGTGCGGGCGCGCCTTCCGCGTCCACTGCAGTGTGCGCGTTGCGGTGTGTTTGGACACGCCACTGCAACGTGCTCGCGCGACAGGCGCTGCCTCCGATGCGCCAGGAACCATGCCGAGGGTCCCTGCGCGTCAGAAAAGCCCCGCTGCATAAACTGCAAGGGCTGCCACCCCGCGAACGAACCCCGGTGCGAGTCATGGCAGCTGCAGCGAAAGGCAGCCTTTCTACTCGCCTCCTCAGGCGGCAAACTTACGCGCCGCGAGGCCATCCAACAAGCCAAAGCTGCAACACAACGGGAGGCCTCAGGGACGGCAACAGCTTCCACGCGCTCGGGCTGCTCATTCCGCGACGCCCTGAAGAGCAACCCCACCGCAGCACCAGCTCCAGCCGCCACACAGCCCACATGTCCCCCCCCCTCCCCCCCCCCCAAAAAGACGCAAGGGATACGGTCATGACGGCACTGGCCGCGGCTCTTCGCGCACTACTCGAAACCACGGTGTGCAGCACGACGACGCGCGACTTTTGTCTCGCCGCTCTGAGTGCCCATCAAGACTTAGCCCACCATGGATAGTGCGTCAAGGAAGCCACGGCCGCGGATACTCCAGTGGAACATCCGTTCCCTCCGCCGCCGTCACCGTGAGCTTGTGCGCTCACTTCCCCAGCGCGAACTTGATGTCCTGGCTCTTCAGGAAACGCACGTTCGTGCTGGGGAGCTCAATATCCCCGGACATGTGGCCTATCACAGTGCGACCGAGTGTGAACGCGCCGACTGTGTCAGCCCCCACTGCACGCAACTGTTGCATCGGCCGGGATGCTCTCGCGCGTCCATTTATGTGCGTGCGCGACTTCCCCAGTCGGCGGTTGACATCGCCGATATTCTGTGTCCCGGTGTCGAGTGCGTTGCTGTGAGAGTGCGCGTTGGTGCTGTAGACACTGCAATAGCGAGTGTTTATGTGCGCTACCCTCGACTCTGGGACCCCCAGTTTATCGTCCGACTGGTGGACCGTCTCGGCGCATCGGCAGTTGTGTGCGGTGACTTCAACTCTCACCACACGGCGTGGGGAAGTGCGGGAGTAAACAACCCGGGCCGCAAGGTGTTGGATGCGTCCCTCGCCGCCGGTCTCCATCTCCTCAACGATGGCAGGAACACCTTCCTGAGGCGCGGCTCGGCTCCCAGTGCGATCGACCTCTCCTTCGTGACGGAAGACTGCCGCTACCGGTGGTCCCGAAGCCCTGACACGGAGGGGTCGGATCACTACCCCATCTGCCTCGAGCCCCTCTGCGCCCGGCCTGATCAGACGCGCGCCTACTCGGTGGTGAACTTCTCACGCTTTCGCGAACTGTGTGCTGCAGTGCCAGTCGCGGGTGACGTGTTTACGCACATAGCCGAGTGCGCGCGCGAGGCTACGGTGAAGTGCCGTGTTCCCGCCAACACGCCGGTGCCGGACATCAAGCAGCTCAACTTACGGGCTGCTCGGCGTCGTGCTCAGCGCCGGGCTGAGCGCTCTGAGAGGGCGGAGGACTGGACCGTCTACAACCGCATTGACGCGGTGTGCAGGCGCCACGCCCACCATCGCTACGCCGAAAGCTGGTCCAGCCTCTGCCGCTCCTTCGAACAGCAGCGCAACAACCGGCGCGCCTGGCGGGTGTTCGGAGCGATGTTGCGACAACGGGTCCCGCAAGATCCGGCCCTCTCCATCGCGATCGCCCTGCAGCTGACCACGGCTCAGCTGACGGAACTGCTCGCCGACACCTTCAACGCCCCTGTCCTCGCCCCTGACACAGTGCGGCTTCCCCCTCTGCCAGCGCATCACCGGCCGGAACTGTTCGCTCCCGAGCGGTTTTTCCCCACGGCAGAGATTGTGCGACATATAGAGGCCCTCTGCACGCAGGATTTCACCATCGGAGAGCTGCGCCACGTCCTTTCCACGCGGAGGAGCCGTTCTGCGCCTGGCAGCGACGGCATTACGTACCAGATGCTGCGAAACCTCGACGAAGGCCAACTTCCTGGCCTGCTCGAGGGGTATAACAGCGTCTGGCGCTCGGGTGCGTTTCCGGCGACGTGGAAGGAGGCGATCGTCGTTCCGGTGCGCAAGAAGGGCAAGCCCGCGTCGGAACCGACCTCATACAGGCCGGTTTCGCTTACGTCAGCTGCCGGGAAAGTGATGGAAGCCATGGCCCTCAAGCGACTCGAGTGGATTGCTGCGGCCCTCAACTTCCTGGCAGACGTCCAGAGCGGCTTTCGCTGTCACCGGTCAACTGCGGATTGCATCTCCGACGTTGTCACCACGCTGGAGAATGCAAAGCTCCGCGGTGAAGCCGGATATTTGGTTCTCCTCGACATAAAGAGTGCCTTCGATCGCCTGCCTCATGCGGCCGTTTTGGACGCTCTTCGTGCTATGGGTGTGTGTGGCAGGCTTCTCGGGTACGTCGAGGAGTTCCTGGGGGGCAGAACGTTCCGTGTCCGCGTTGGTGGCGACCTCAGCGCGCCTCGCCCGTCCACTGCCGGTGTGCCGCAGGGCAGCATCTTGGGCCCCATGCTGTTCAACCTCGCCCTCGCGCGCATCGTCGACTACATCCCACGAGACTTGGAGTACGAGGTGCGCATTGCCATCTATGCGGACGACATCGCCCTCTTTGCGAGTGGACCCGCTCCGCGCGGGCTGCAGGTGCGACAGAGCCTCAACCGCTCTCTCGAGGCCGTGGACGATTACATCACGAGCATTGGGCTTCAGCTCTCCACGGCCAAGACGGAAGCGCTTCTCGTTCACCCAACCATCAAGGGACGATACGAGGTCGGCCGCCTCAAGTTCCGGGGACGTGTTCTGCCGTGGCGACGATCGGTCCAATACCTCGGCATCACGATCGATCACCGCTTGAGCTGGAAGCCAGCCGTAGCCAGCCACCGGACAAGCTGTCGCAGAGTCGCAGGAGCGGCATCCTCTCTCCTCGCGAGGGGCAAGGGCTGTTCACCAGACATTGCCCTGAGGATGTACAACGCCGTCGCCGGAGCCAGGGCCCTCTACGCATTCTCCTGCATCACCCTGCGACCGCCACAGTGGGAAACTCTCGAGAGGGCACATCGCGGCGTCATCCGCCGCCTCTTTGGAATGCCTCGGGCGTCTCCAGTGGGAGTGACCTATGCAGAAACGAATCAGTTTCCCCTCTCGCTCAGAGCCAAGGCTTGTGCTCTGCGTCACGTCGAGCGCTTGCACATGACGCGAGGGGGAAAGGCACTCGTACATCGTCTGCTATCGCTGCCCGACACTGGTATGGGCCGCAGCACACTGGAGTACGCCAGCCTCATCTCGGGAACCCCTTTCGCAGGTCTCCTGCCTATCCCTCCTCACTGGGACTCCCGGCTGCCCATCTCGATCAGGGTGCCGGGTGTACGCAGCAAGGGGCACACACCACGGGCTGCCCTTCTACAGGAGACCTGCGCACTGATCGAACAGCGCTACTCCGGCCATCTTCATCTCTACACGGACGGCTCGGTGAAGGGGGACGGATCCGCTGCTGCTGCCAGCGTCATTCCGGTGCTACGAGACGAGAGGAAGTGTCGTCTTCCACTCCCGGCGACTTCAACGACCGCTGAGCTCGCGGCTCTGAACCTTGCGGCCGATCAGCTGGTCGAGTTCCTCCCGTCTTCGGCCGTCATCTTCTGCGATTCTCGGGCGGCCCTCCTCACCCTTGCGAGGGGCGAAAATGGCTCTTCGATCGCACAGCGCCTCACGCGCAAGTTCACCGTGATCGTGCGCAGTGGGTGCGATGTGTCGTTTCAGTGGGTGCCCTCACACGTCGGAGTGCGCGGCAACGAGGCAGCCGACGAGCTCGCAAGGGACGCCCACGACCCCTCCACTCCCACAACGAACTTCGTTCGGGACTACGATGTGGCGCGACTCATAATCGCACGCCACGTCCGAGCTCTACACCCAGACCCCCGCACAGCAGCCGGCAAGCCTGTCGCACGCCTCCCGTCAACGGGAATCGGTCGGCGTGCTCGTGCTTTCCTGCTGCGCCTTCGTGCTGGATGCGGCCGAACAGCGCAACTGCTCTCTAAACGGCGTGGCAGTGGCAGCCCTTCGTGTGTGCAGTGTCCGGCAGAGGAAACCGTTGAACACATTTTGTGCCAGTGCCCAGGATATGCAGACATTCGTCGCCGGCTCTGGGACAACTACGGGAAACTCGGCCTGCCACACGTGAGTGCAGAACACTTGCTGTTCCCCTCGGCGAACGTGGCAACACTTCGCCGGGCGTTCTATGCGCTCCTGGATTTCTTTGGCGACGCGAACCTTTTCACGCGCCTCTAAAGAGGCCCGTTACAATCCCACGTGTTGTTGTTTTCTGTGCCGCGCGCCACGCCCCCTCGGAGTCCCACGTGACTGTTTACGTAGTCACTCCCACCTGCCTGACGGCCTTCTTCTCTCCTACGAGGCCACTCCCGTCGGAGCAGACACTCTCTCCCCTTCCCTCGTGACTGCGGAGCGCCCAAAACTTCTCCCTGCCTGTTCGGTGGTGTGTGTGGGCGTGTGAGTGCCTTTTTTTTTTTTTTTTTTTTTTTCTCTCACTACTTGGGCGCATTCATCGTCTCCGGCTTCTCGGCGGCCTTTCACTCGGTTGGTGTCTGCGTTGTTTCTTGCGCGCGTGCGCGGGGCCAGTGATCGAATGCATTTCACCACTCTATTCTTACCTCTTCTCTTCTGACTCTTTCATTCCCATTCCCCCTTCCCTGCGCTTTCCTGTGGAGGTGCCCTCATTACGAGAGGCAGTAACGGGACAGCGCTTTTCTCTTCCTTTTCCTCTTTCAAAAGCCAATCAGACGGGGGGACACGCGCATTCGACTCTGGTCTCGCGTGCGTGTTGTGTGAAATCATGCCTCCCCAACCGTCTGGCAAAGCCGTCAAGAAGGCCGGCAAGGCGCAGAAGAATGTGCGCGCCACGGACAAGAAGAAGAAGAAGCGCCGCAGGAAGGAGAGCTTCTCCATCTACATCTATAAGGTGCTGAAGCAGGTGCACCCCGACACTGGTGTCTCCAGCAAGGCCATGTCCATCATGAACAGCTTCGTGAACGACATCTTCGAGCGTATCGCCGCCGAGTCGTCACGCCTTGCTCACTACAACAAGCGCTCGACCATCACGAGCCGGGAGATCCAGACCGCGGTGCGCCTGCTGCTGCCCGGAGAGCTGGCCAAGCACGCGGTGTCCGAGGGTACAAAAGCCGTCACCAAGTACACCAGCTCCAAGTAGGCGTGCGTCGTGGGCCACAGCGAGCAACGACAAATCAACGGCTCTTCTCAGAGCCACCCAAATTGTCTGCGTCGGCATAGGGGTTGTGCTGAGAGATTCGGCTCCGAATCCATCCTCTTCTCTCTGTTGAACACCGCTAGCAGGAGCGTTGGTGTGCCGCGCTCGACGTGTGTGCTCGGGGAGGTTGAACAGGTAAATTAGAGAAGACCGAGTGCGCGGAGAAAAGTGCCACAAGTACGGTAATGGAGGGAAAACAAAACCAGGAGCGTGGTAATTAAAAAAAAAAAAAAAAAACAGGGGGAAGGTGGCCGCTTCTCTCAAAAAAAGGTAACATGAACTCGAGTGTGTTCAGCTCTTGGGAAATGATAGAATAGGAAACTCGCGTCAGCGCTTGCCCGAGCAACTCCGACATGTCGGGCCAAATATGAAGGGGTATACACGGTATGCAGTGCATGCGGAGAGAAGGAAACTGCCGAACACTTGATAATGCTATGTAAAGGGCTTCACCTTATAGTTTAGAATGATGGCGCAGAGTTTTTCAAAAGCACCGGGGTTTAGAGACGGGGGAGGGCAAAATAGACTTTAGGCGGGTAGAATTAACTAGAAGGTGGTTATCTTATTGGTGGCTAAAGTCAAGGCAAGAGTGAAAACTAAACCATTCACTGCAAAGCACCGCGGTCCTATACTTCACTATTTAAAGAGAGAAAAAAAACAAGATAAATGTAGCTGTTTGTTAGGTCAGCATTATGGCTAGGTGGTGATAGCTGCCGCCCGATGTGAAGGGTACAGCCACATTCATCAGACAGCGCAGAGTTCCTTCTCTGCCACGCCATTCATTTGTTTACGAAATTGGGGCATTTATTTCTTGAGAGCGCAGGGCAGGCCCGTTTCGAGACTGTAGGAGGAGTGAATGTAGCTTAAAGTGCGTGGCGCGGTGAAAAATGTGCGGAAGCATTGATGCAAGAAAAGATAGGGGAGAAATATATAGACGCATGTGACAATAGCTGTAGAAGCAGAAAAGCGTGGCGGCGGACTGCATGCTAATTATTGTCCGAAAGCAAAGTATCGACAGCCCGAGTGAAGGAAAAAACAAAACTGTGCGTACGCATGACAGGGGTACCACGCAGGTGATTTATATAGTGCACAAAGAAGTACGAAATCCAGTAAAGAAAGGCGGTCGACACGAGGTATGGGCATTTCCCGTTTTCGCACCGAGTGCTCCGTTTGCGCGTCGCCGAAAGAAACATAGCCAGGCCGGCCAGCAAACGACACTGCTCGGCTTGACGTTTACATAATCACACGGTGTAGCGGAACACTGTGTTCTCTTCGAAAGAACAAATGCGCCTGTGCTAGGCACAAATGAGTGGTACGTTCCATTCGGAATGTGGTGGGAAACTTACCTTAAATGAATGAGCGGACGCACCGTTTATTTCCGCTTTGTTTTAGATTACTGACTATGTTCGGCGGGTCGACAGTGCATTTGTATGAAGCTTTCAAGCGCGATCATTTTGTAATTTCGCATCGTGCGTCCCTGCCACAAGTTCGGGGAAGGAATACTTTCAATATGGGAACCCTCATGATTGTGAAAGATGAAACTGCGACTACTTAAACACACTTGCACCACAGAAATGGCACGCGCAGTTTGGTATTGGGGCACGTGAGAAGGGAATACAATAGATGGGCATTGGCGCGCATCTTTTTTTCTTATTGATATGATATGTAAGGAGATGTCGGCGCACCATTATGGCGCCGGCTACTCCTTGGCCGTTGAGTTAAACTTGAACACGTATCTTGAAGCAAAACGTACAAAGCAGTGCATGGAAAGTAGAAAACTCGGGCAGAGATATGCAAAGACACACTTACACTTATACGCACATATCAGAACACAATGGTAAGTAAATGTTCGAAAGTCAATGAATGAAGTCTCTGATATAATGTCCCTCGATAATATTCGGTCCACCAGCACAAAACAGTAGAGCACACGTCTGGTCCGTATAAAGATGCATTCGCTCGTGTGTACATAATTGTCGACACGTCATTCATTTCACAACACACACATGATGAGAGTCACGTGATACTGTACATAATAAGTACATTTGTTACAAATGAAAGTTCGTTATTTCTTAATACTTATCAGCAATCCCGCTGTCTTGTAAAGAACGTGTTGATGCTTTTAAAGCGTGCGACTGTAAAACTCGAGTAGGCCACGGACCCAGAAGTTTCTTCATGTTAAACGGTCTGCGGTCTAATGCCAACTGTTCGGACTTAAGACGGCGTCTCGTGATGTGGACAGTCTACGAGAAGGTGACATACGTCTTCATCTATCAATCCGCATTCGCATTCGGGACTTTCAGCTCTGCCGTGTCTGTGCAAAGAAAAAAAAAAAACAAATGTTTTTGTGTATGCCGTGCCTAGCCTCAATCGGTCAATTAGAGTTTCCGATATTCTATCTAATGCCAGCGTAATTTTTAATTCAATAAATGGATCGATGTGGTATAAATCGCACCTCTTTGTACTTTGGTCAAACCAAGCAGTTTTGCTCATTCTGAAAGTTGTATTCTTTATAATACTACGCAATTCACTTTTTTCGAAATATTGGTTGCCACGATGTGTAGACCTACTTTGTGTGCTCTGGACGGCTCTGGAAGGCCAACTGCAAATCTTCTTTGCACAGCTGATGCCGTCCGGATAGTCGTTGATAGATTACTTAACAGGTTGTCAGCCTCCGAAGGTATTATGTAAGCGAAAGTACGCATGCGTAAAACATGCAGCGAACGAACACTCTTCCAACGCTGTAAAGAAGAAAGAATGCATAAAGGGTGGTGCATTTTACGCTCCAATCTCGTCCTATGTAAGGCGCTTTAGAGTTAGGGCTGTTTTGCCTGTAATTGCGTGACCCTTGCAGGGTTCCTCACAGTGCAACCGTGCACTTGAAACGGGCAGGTGTTGAACCACCCCGCAAGGAGATGGGGAAACTTCGCTGCGACCGGACCGCTTGACAGTCCGTGTTTACGGGAGGAGAGGCGCGCCCGAGAGGAGGTGCGCTCTCACTCTCTGCCGTCCCCGTGAATGCTGAAATGAGCGCGGTCGCGTTGCGTGGCTTCGGTGAAACTGCCGTATCGCGATATGTAGTGGAGCTGCCACAGTAAAATTTGAGACACGCGTAGCCAGCCAAAGGTGCTGTTACTTTGCCGAATTTCACGTGCCGGCGTCCACAACAACGCGAGCACGCTTTGTTTAGAAATTTCCGGCCATGAGGCCGTGCCCGGACCGCGTGTGTTAGTCCCTTGGTTTGGCGACAAGGATGGCGTCAAAGTGACGCCGTGAAACGGGTTTCGTGCGTGCAAATGAGGCATTGATGTGATTAGAGAGAAAGCGAGAACATAGAAAAGAAAAAAAAAAAGAGGGGGGGGGGGGCACACGCCGGGGACGAGTAGTCGCAAAGTGTTAAGTGTGCAGTTTATTTACGTGCGGCACACAGGTGAGCTGTTGCAGCTGTGAGTTTTGACAAATATTGCGTGTGTCATGTTCAGTGGACACGATGAAACGTTTTTTAGCGAACGCGTTGTATCCGCTGGGCTTGTACGTACGCGTACATGAATTGTCGCTTACTCGGTTTGATGTCTCCTTGCCGCTGGGGCAGCTGATACGACTGATACGCCATTTTGCAGCAGTGAAGGGTGCGTGAATGAATGGGCAAGAAACTTAGCAACAGTAACGAGAAAAGAATTAAAAACAAACAAACAAACGAAAGCATGTTTGCCGTGTATATTCAATCTTGTAGTGCAGAAAAATAGTCAGTGCAGCAACCTGCGCGGCCAACGCGCTCCTCGCGAAGAAAAGAGGGAGAGAGAGACGAGCTGGCCGCCGACCAACCGGCGTGCGCCGTTCGCCTTCCTCCTCAGTCTCGCGGGCCGGCGCCGACACCGCGACTCGATCGTGTCGAGCATTCGCTTTCCGGGCGCGTTTCGAAGCAGAAGCAGAAACTTCGGAAGCCGTCATGTCTGGCCGTGGCAAAGGTGGCAAAGGGCTGGGGAAGGGTGGCGCCAAGCGTCATCGAAAGGTGTTGCGTGACAACATCCAGGGCATAACCAAGCCGGCCATCCGTCGTCTGGCGCGCCGTGGCGGTGTCAAGCGCATCTCTGGCCTCATCTACGAGGAAACTCGCGGCGTTCTCAAGGTGTTCCTCGAGAACGTGATCCGCGATGCCGTCACTTACACCGAGCACGCCAAAAGGAAGACCGTGACAGCCATGGACGTCGTGTACGCCCTCAAGCGTCAGGGCCGCACCCTGTACGGATTCGGAGGCTAAGAAGCCAGCGGCGTCGCCTGCAGCCAGCCAACGAGAACACAACAGCCCTCTTCAGGGCTACCCACTTGATGCTTCGGCAGTGTGATCCCAGCGGTTCGCCATACCCGTCCGTCCCTCTTTGCAATATCATTGCGTCATCGCTCAGGTGAGCAGCACCTCGTGTAGTAGTAGCTTGATCGCGCTGGGTACTTGTCACGTTCACCGCATTTCGTTCGCGTCGTCGTCTTTCTCCTGGGTCTGCATGCACGAATCAATCGCCGCATCTGCGAGTTCTTCCTCTCCTTCCTGCAAGCCAAGCTGCTAAAACGGGCCCGTCAAGCGAACGTCGCCTAGTTACCTTACACTGTAAAAAAAAATGTCTCGGTACACAGCAAAAGCTGCTGGTAAATCGTTGCCGGAGGCATTCTGTAAATGAGTAACAGCAGGCTCCGTATCACGAAGTCTCTGTTATACATTTTTCCGTATTCTCTTTCACATCATATCTGTATTCCTGAACACAGCAGATCTGTTATTTCAAACACAGCAAATCTGTCAACCCAAACACAGCAAATCTGTCAACCCAAACACAGCAAATCTGTTAACCCAAACACAGCAAATCTGTTATTCCAAACACAGCAGATCTGTTATTCCAAACACAGCAAATCTGTTATCCCAAACACAGCAAATCTGTTATCTCAAACACATCATGACTCTGTTTGTAGGAATACAGAATTTGCTGTATTTAGAGGAGGAATAAACGGAGATCGCTGTAGAGCAGTCTGGCTGTAAATTATTCCGTTATTATTAATGAAAACAGAAGCTTCAGTAAAACACCTGGTTTCGTTTAATGGCTTTTCTGTGCTTGACTAAGGTTTTGTGTAGTTTCTTTGCCTTGAAGGAAAGAGTTGTTTCACTGAGCATAAAATAAACTTAGTTTTGGTAGTAACTTAATTTGTGAAAAACTAACACAAGCTTTTGTTGACCAGTACTGTCGAAAAGCCGATGTTTTACGGGATGGAATGGAATGTTTATGTGGCTGCCTGTAGATTCTCATGATTGAGTTTTATGTCCAATTTTATGTACTGTTTCAACCTACACTAATGCAGTCTTTATGTACTGTGTGTGTGTAAACCACCCCTGCTGCTGCATACCATATAAATAATAATGCAACATTAACAAAACACAGATGAATTTATTTACATATAATACATGTGCTGTAGCTTGCTACATCACCATTCTTCATCACTTCAGCATGTTTATGCCTGAAAAGAATGTGAAAAACAAGTGATCAAATGAATGCAAGAAGCAACTTACACACACTTTATAATGCCTTCTCTGTGTATGTATATGGCCCTTGATACAAAAAGTAGGGGCACGTGGTAGAGCAAAATGTGAAAAAAAAAATCGCTTTGTTTTCTTTGCAATTTGGGGAGGGGTGTCCCTTTGTGCATCCACATTCGTGCTTTTCATAAACAGCATTTTTGGTGGCTCAAAACCAGTTTTTCCAAAAGGAAGTAGCCAGTGAAAACACACTCTAGTGCAAGCCCCTTGCATTCGCTCTATGCTTACGGCCTAATTTTCTGACGTACAAAAGTCAAAATGCTTGTCTAGAGTCAGCTGTGTATAGAAGATTGTCGGGTAACTTCTAAAGCAGTCCGAAGACACTGTGCACCTTTGTATTCACAATCCGCCTTCAGAATACATAGGTTGGAACACTTTCAGCTCCTAGCATCATTACACCTTGCATTTGCCGTGCTTGTCGATAACCTTAGATGCTGGGGGTAAAGAAGGTTCTGAGGAAGTGTAAATTTCGTTGAAGCCCGTACAGTTTTCTTGTTAATGTGAATAAATCCCTGTGACGTACTGAGGTGCTGAACCAGCAAGCTCTTTATTGTTAAACCTCCCAGCCTTTTCAGCATCTTTCGAGGTGAATCACGTATATACATGGGGACAACGGGTATGCTCTAATGGACATGGACTAATATTTCTGATGCAACTGAATAACAATGTGTGAGAACGACTCAGTGTAAGTGTTGAGTTAATGGGAATTGAGTCACAGAATCTTTCCTTTCTTTGTTTAGGGTGAGAGTCCTAGAAATGGCGACATTGAATATTTTTTTTGCATTTAATAATGGTAGTATCACACGAGCCTCTATTCTGAGATAGGATTGAAGCTTGGCCAAACTACAATGAATTTGCTGGAAATCGTTGACCACACTTGACGATACGTTGCAGATAGAGCTGAATGACATCTCACAAAAAAAAAAAAACAAGACAAGCATTGCGAGAGGCTCCACGGCGAAAAATTGACTTTGGCAGTGATTACCAAGCTTGTAACTACTAAACAAAATAATTGAACAGTGTTTCTGACAGTGCGATCACTTTTCACCTGTTTTTGAACTTTATTCCATATCTCAAAACAGTTTTTTATTACTTAGCTACCATTATTTCCCATGTATTTTAAGATAACCAGTTGATTATTTTTTTTGTATACAGCTACTGAAGCAAAATAGAAGCTATGCACTTTACCGTTATTGTGTTACAAATTTTCATAGATGCCAATTAACTCAAAAGTCAAGCTCTAGTGGTAAAAAATTCACAAAAATTCTATATTATGAAGTTAAAAGAGCAAAAAGTTTGGAAGAAAATGATGTATGGATTATATGAATATCCCTTTTAGTCACTGAGAAAACTACCTAAAATCAGCAAAAATGCACAGGATGTATAGGGCCTGCCCGGCGCTCCTGAGAAGTTTCCCACTGGCTCTGATCATGCTCAGAATGAGCAGTTACATTTTCAGAAATATTTGTTGCTATTGTATAGCAGAATGCACGGGTGAATACCTATACTGATTTTCAACTTTGCATTCTGCTGTTAAGCTCTATGTGCCACATATAGCTACAAATTATGGCTGAACTTTCTTAATATAGATTTACCAGCGCAAAAAAAGACGGCACATATTTTAATCATGAACCAACTCGCCCAAGCAGCAGCTTTAGTGAAATTTTTTAAGCACTGTTTATTGATCACAGAATGTTTTTTTTCACTATGCTGAGGTGGGAGGGGGGGGGGGTTGAGGATCCTGTAAAAAAACTGAAAGAGCTTGACCTGAACTAAGAAACATCATGTGAATATACACTACACTTATTCGTAGCCAGGCGGTGGCACACCGGGCCCGTGCCTCTCCCCTCCTTCCCCCCAAACTTTTTTCTCCATGAAATACTTAGCGCAAAATTACCATTTGCCTGCCCAGACCTCTGGTTCAGATCAAAAAGGGCCCCCTCCCCCTAAAAAGTTCTGTGTATGCCCTTGGTTTAGATGAATGAATTTCCAAACCCTGTTTAACATAAGCATCAGTGAGATTAGATAGATATATGGGGTTTAATGTCCTAAAACCACATATGGTTATGAGAAACGCTGTAGTGGAGGGCTCCGGAAATTTCGACCACCTGGGGTTCTTTAACGAAGCATCAGTGAGATTGATAACTAGGATAAAATTAAGGCCAAACCTTCCATTTTTCTCTTTTCACAACATACTATATGTCCTTGGCACAATTCACAGTATATAGAAATCTCAATTGAGAGTGCATTTTCATGTGCTGGCTCTTGTGAAATAATAGCAGTATATTTTGACTACACTCCGAAGGACAAAAAAAAAGAAAACGCCAGGCTCATAATACTTACAAAGAAATTAAATTGAAAATGCAAAGCCACAATCAAGATAATATTCAGCTCTAATAACCGGATATCATCAGAAAATGTGTATGATTCATGCTCACACTTTCACTGATTGAAACGCAGCTTCTGGGCCAACTTCATTATCTTTGTGTGCACACTTGTGCGAGACTTCTGGCCACCTTCGCACCTGCTGCCCTTTTTCGTGTTGGAGCCCTTTAAGGTTATCAAGGTGTGGTTCAAATGAAACATATGAGAAGAGCACAAGGATGGGTACAGACTCGTCAATGGGCTTCATTTAGAACACGTATGGTTACACGCTACAGTCTGCAAATTCCTCATCTATGCATCATAGACTTGCATTAATTCTTGTACAATCTGAGCCAAATACGCTGGCCCAATCATTTTCCTCCTGAAAAAAAAAAAGAAGACCTCAGCAAGCTTAGGAGCCAATTGGTCAAGGCTGCATCTCCGAATTTCATTCTTGCCAGTAATGGCTGTCATAGTTTCTGACAAGTAATCAATGGACTTTCACTGAAGTCAGAGGCAGATAAGACCCTTGTCAGGAATCAACAACTTGTGTTCCCTGCGCCGTTCATATATATATTGGCCTGTTTGATTGATGTAAACATTCCTCCTGGTTTGATAAGCAACTAACAAACTAAAAGGTGTGGCACTTAGTGCAATTTTACACACCCTACTAGTGGTTTGTACGCTCCCAAAATTTTTCCAAGGCTTCCTTTGAAAAAATGTGCAATGGCCTTTTTCAGTCTTCGAATACGCACAATCATAAAATAAGTCTTCACATGCTCGTGGTAAATATGTTCAGAATGTATGATCTGATGTTAAAGTTGGGTTAATATTAAAGCACAGCATTTTGTCTGGTGAGCTAGTTTGTGGGTGAAGGTTACTCTTCTGTGCCGTTCAAGGTAAATGCTAAGACCCCGCATTGCCTCTATGAGGTGTGCAAGATTGCACTAAGTGCCACCCCACTGAGTTCGACGTGCGCTCGTCAAGTAGGATAACGAAGTCACTCAGACATGGAGGAATGTTAACATTGGTCATACAGGTCAATGTATAAATGAATGATGTAGGGAACACCAGCCCTTGATAAAGACCAGACAAGGTTCTCACCTGCCCAACTTAAATGCATACGAATTGTTTACTTTTAGTAAACCATGGCAGACTTTACTGGCAAAGACAAGAATTGAGATGCAGTTGTGACCCAATGGCACTTGAGCTTGCCTAGGCTTTTTTCCTAATGAACAAAAGCAATGATTGTGTCTGTGATACTTCACTCAGACTATCAGAATGAACGCAGGTTCCCTGCATGAGTGTACTGAATAAAACCCAGTTGCAGGTCTGCCCTCATCTTCCACTCTTCTCCTCCGACAACATCTGTTATTTAAGTGTATAAGTATCTACTGCACCTTGTAGCTGGAGTTAGGCTCACACTCATGTTGTAAAATGTCATCAATTTACTTGACCTCCTCGCACAACAATCAACACATAATGATATCGACAAGGGAACTCACCCAGTGCAATGATTGTAGGCGTTGATGGCAACTCGGCAAGCTTTTCAGTGATGCTTGTTCCCTCCTGGATGAGCAAAAATATCCCATGTACACAAAAGCACAAAGAGATATGTACAGTTGCGGCCATTCCAATATATAAATCAGAGATGCGATCCCTGCAATTCCGTTTTCCACCATGGTTCCTGGTCTATTGCAGGCTGTGTGCACCAAGTACAAATTACCTACCTAGGAGCCTTGAAACTTGGAACAATTTTAGAGCAAAGTAGAATGGATAGCGAGCACGCAAAAAAACCTGCTCACATTTTGATTCATTTTTCTCTTTGGATTACAGCAACATCATAGACAACTCTGAATGATTGCAGGTCAATATATCAATGTTAGTGGTGATAGTATTGCTTAAAATTATTTTGCATGTGCGACAGCAAGGGACAAAGTGAGCAACATCTTGCAACAACTCTGGCCTATTCCCATTCTTAGTGCCCTCCTCACTGCGTCGTAATGAGGCACTACAGCCAAAGTGACGAGAAACATTGTTCTGCAGTGCATTGCAAAAAACTAATGCTTTGTGCATGTGGAGCACTCTGATTGCACACAAACACTTTTTTTCCCATTGAGCCTGAAAAAGGCTAGTAAACCAAGTTTGTGCACTGTGGTTCACCATGCGTGCACCATGCCCCAACACAGTTTTTGTTGCATGAAGTCTCACTTTTCACAGCGCTACGTTCCTTCTCATTCACTCTGTGAACTTTATAGTCGGATGCTTGGGGACTTCACTCCCTATCCTAGTGGCTCTGATGAAACAATGGCACCTGCCCGCACTAACTGTTGGCTCAAGGGCAGTGTATTTTTTTTTTCAGAACATTTTTGTGACTACGACACAATGCGGATAACCAAAGTAAGTTCCACAAAAAAATTGAAAATTGCCTTTTTTTTACACTATCTTCAAATGCTGATACTTGTGACAAAGCGCGTGTTCCGGTGTAATTTTAATGAATAATGCTGCTGTACAAAGCCACCAAAATTACCTTAAAATGAAGCACAAAGGCAAAAGATATGCAAAGCTACACTATCCTCCTTTTAACTTGTGTCCAGCAATTCATGAATTAGGTATTTTTGGATGTTTAGCATATTTGTTCTGTCAAAAAATTTTGCTGCAGCGGTCACTAAATTCTCATACGGTAGCATTGCACTTGTTCTTTATGGGAAGAAAATACATCGATTAAGAAGTGTAAAAAAGTTAAGTCTGCTCAAAGTTCAGAAATTGTGAAATTAGAAGAAAACTGATTTCAGCAGTCAAAGTTTAATTTTCCTTTATACAAAAGCAGCTTTTTTCACAAAATTCAACTGAAAAAGCTATTGTTTTGTGCTAAAAACCTGCACAGCATTCAGTCGATCCCAGATATATTGAACTCGAAGGGGATCGCGATATATGTAGTTCAATATATCGATGAGTCGAAACACAAAATATGTGTATTTAAGGCATAAATTAGAGCATCTCAGACCTAAAAACAGTTTTTTGAAATCCTAACAAGCACTTAAAGAATGATTCTCTCACAATATGATAAAGAACAAGGCCTGAACATCTACTTTTGCAAGTTATCGCACTTCATTTCACTTGAAAATAGTCTGTAAACTTTTCTCTCTTTTTGCGTGCCACCAAGTTTCAGTTGTCCTCAATATCACTGGACCCTTCCAAGTAAGCAAATTCAGCTCATTCGGCCACAACAGCGCTGAGTGGCACTGAATGCCAATGTAAGCTCCGTAGAGCGTTGGTGGCGAAAGCAATAATTCCACGGCACCGTCAACATTGGGCATCATCTCGGCATCCATGCAGTCAGAACCAGCGACGTCGTCTTCTGCTCCAATGAAGCCGCTCGCTGTCCGAGATGGTGCCCGAAAACACTAACAAGGCATAGAATTTACTGAGGCATTGTACGCCCTTGACAGCAGTCATGACGCACTCAAAGTCGTCACCTGGCACAAAGCCCGCAAAGAAACAGTTCACGACTGTGCTTTACTTGAGGTCGCTCCTAGCACCAGCCATGATTTTTATCGCTACGAGCGTATCAATGTGTAGCGCCGACTTCCAAATGATGATTTATCAGTAACGAGGCGAGAAGTACACAGGTCCACAAGCCACAAAAGGCGATGCTGCCCACAAACGAGCAAGCTCCCACCGTCAGCATGTTGGTGATAGCGATGTCACTTGTGGCTTTGTCATTTTGTAACCGACAGCTGTTGCTTTGGTGCGGAAAGCTAGAAAAAAGCGTAGCCTCCGAAATGAGCGTTCTAAAACCGGAAGCACCAAAATACCTCATGAAGTTGCACATCTCGAAGGCCACGCTTTTCAGTCCCACATGCCATCATACACGATTGAATGCGAACATCGCAATGAGATCACTAAACTTCCTTAAGTCATTCCACTTCGTTTTGGTGCCCTCGGTCATCACCATGCCCCCACGTTAAAACCTGCAGATCGCACATCAAGCATACCGGTGCACTCACAAGTGCTGTGCAACGAGCTAGATCAGCAAGATGGAGTTTCAATGTTTCACTTTTCAGCACCCCCTTTTAGTCACTTGCACGCGAAAAGGGATCGGAACTTGTCGAATTGTGGCTATAAATGATCATTATTTGTTAGGAAAAATGCAATTTGTGGGCTTTAGCGTGGCTCAGAGTTCAATTTAGCGGATGTTCTGCTGTGCGTGAGTTCGATAGATGTGTACAGCAGTCCCGTATTTTTGCATGGGAAATTCAAGGGGATCTCTCAACTTTTTGATATAGCCAATAATTCGATATATCATAGTTTGATATACCCGGGATCGACTGTATTCTATAAAATCTAGAACCTAAAGCTGTTCTCAACAAACCAATACATCACTTTCTGAAAAGATGTTACTGTCCAGTTTTGTACTAACATAATGCAACAAAGTGAAACTTACTTCAAATACTTGGTAAAGGTAGTTCTTGTCTTCCTTAAAATGCGCGCAGAGGAATGGTAGCACAGCTACCTGGACTGCTTTTTCTCTTTGTCCTTCGTCTCTCACGCGCACCACCAGTTCCATAGTATGTTTCGTCGGCGCCTCCTCCATCATCTGAAATAATGCAGGCGCACAGGCCGCCATCCTCTCCTGGAAGATTTCCTGCAATTATTCCAAAAATCAAAGTAAATAACAGTTACTTGATAATAGATGAATTCATCTGTAGAGATATTAAAGTGAAAACTGATTGAAATGTAGAACTATATTACCACCCTACAATTGAGTGCAACAGCTGTGACACGCCAAAAAAAGAAGACAAAAAACAGACTGGTGGGGAATACCACCCTGAAACTACTGCACCAGCTTACTAGAACATGTTGTTGGCTAGTAGGTTCAGGCTGAAGAAAGGTAGGGACGTAAACCACATAGACAAGAAAAAAAGAAGTGGACGAGATAGAGCATTGATTGCAACAGATTTTGTTTGCAAAATAAAAAAGGCTCCTTTTGTTTTTGTAAACACCAAAGCATATGAGCAGGAAAATGGCGTGCACTCCACGATTATGACATCACTATAAAAAAAAAAAGGGGTTCAGCGGCAAATCGCTGTCACAACCAGACTCCCTTTCACAGTTATCTCCAACATCAGCAGGGGGTGTGCTACTGTGCTCTTGATCTGAACTGGATTCAATTTCAGGTACTTCCGTGCACTGTGTTGCAGTTTTGCCCCGGTGATACCTTGAAACATGTGTTCTGAAGGAACCTGCTGACCTCAGCACACTACCACAACCCACAAAAGGACACATAACAGCATCAATTCCACTCTCCAGATGGGCAGCTATGTGACCAAGAAGCTCCGTGCGAGTAGGCACACTCGCCCCGCATGACAACACAGAGCAGACAAACGCATCATCAGTCTGTTTGCTGCATCGCTTCTTGTGATGTCTGAAGACGTGACTTCTTAGGCTCTGATAGTTTTTAAACAAAGCTCCACAAGGCTCACAAGGGCAAAGGGCACCGCCCAACACACTGCTGTGATAGTGGTAGTGCTCGAAGTAGTCGGTCAATGTTGAAAATGTCTGTGCGCAATGCCGGCAAGTGGGCATTCTTCATTGATGTTATGGCTGCAATGAAGGTAGAGCACTTATTTTGCTAAATTACATTCACTGGCTTGTGCACTTTTTCAGACCGCCCAATTTTATAATAAAAACACTGCTACAATGGTAATAATACCTTACAGTCTACAATAGTAGAATCATTCCAATATCTGGTTAGCATGTCAGGTTATGTTCAATTTCATATGAACATTAGCCAATGCTTTTTAAGCAGTCCTCTATATAAGAGCACAGTGAATATAAATATTCTTGACCTGCTACAAATGTTTAAACTAAGTTGAAGCAGGCGGCGCAAGGAAAAGAAATAATGACGGAGACTGTAACATTAACTGCACAAATTCTACAGAAAACTGCACCCATACTTGCGCAACTTGGGTCTCTTAAAAGGCTATTCCTGAATGTGCAGTCAAAAGTGAGCTTAGCATATGCTCCAACATTACACATGTTCACAACTTAAGTAATGCTATCCATTATATCGCTAATGTTGACAACAGATGTTCATATCTTGCACATATGTGAAAGCAGCTTCAGCCTCTCAAGTGCAGCCAGGTCCAATATTGAATACAATTACTTTAAAATTTTAGCTTGAAACATAATTACTTTAAACAATTACTTAAAGCTTTTTGTGATATATTGACTAATCAAACAGTTGATACCAAGTATGAATTGCACCGTAGCCTGCCAGTAGTACGCGCAAGAGATGGAAATGGGTGGCTTCAAGATAGGGCACCCAAAACTTCGCATATGCGATCGCTTGATTCTGTTGCCATACACCAACTTCTTGGGTACACACAAGGACTCCCATGCTGGATTAGCTGCAGTTAAGCAGTAGTATGGCTAAGTGACGTGCAAATTCGCAATGTTGTCGGGTGTAAGCAATGTGTCGTGCAATTCCAAAGAAATGAACTGCTGAGCACGCAAATCAATAGACACAACAGAACATGCATGCGAAATGCGAGCGCCAATCGTACCTCACGGCTGTCACTCAAATTCCGCCAAGTACGGCAAAATAAGTTTACACACAGCCAAGTGACAGTTGCTGCCCCTGTCGTCTCCTACACCTATTTTTGTAGTAATGGACGTATGACTTGCAAGCGATGCAGGCATGGAAAACACGAGTGCTTTGTCTGCGCTCGATAAGACGACAAAGACACGTACACGCCTGGTGTGTACGTGACAGCAGACTCCTGCTGATCCGGCTTACAAGTGCACCTTATAACAGCCATGTGCATGGGCACCGAGGAGATCACTAATGAGTGCGTGCACAAACTGACCTGTGACATCCTCAAACTACAAAGATGCAACTCAACAGCAGGCTTCACCACAATAATACAATTAAGTGACACTAACAAAGGAAAAATGCCGTTATTGCTGAGTGCAAGCAATGCTTCATATAATTCCGAAGAATTAAACTGTTCACTGTACTGCTTCCTGCATGCGCAACTCAATAAAGGTGCAACACAGCGTGCGAGCACTATGGTCGTACCTCATAGCCGACACTAAAAATCCACAAAATGCACTGAAATATGCCTACGCACAGTAATGTTACCGTTGCTACCCCTACTGTTTTCTGTGCCTAATTTAGTAATAAGGTATGTATGAGCGATGCAAGCATGGCAAACACGTGTTTCATTATTCACCTTATAATAGCGACAGACATGTTACATGCCTAGCTCGTATGAGCTGTGGCATGCGAGTGCACCTTATAACTGTTTATAAGATAGGTAATGATCGATAACGGTGAAATAAATGCCTACCTGATTGTGATGTGTGCCAGGTGATGGACTTCGCAGGAAGGTGAGAGAGCTCTGACAATAGCCGCCTGCCTTGACCACGTAGGGTGCCAGAGACCACTGAGCTGAACAAGTGAAGAGTGCGCCAAAAAACTTGACAAGTGAGGAACCAAACAAATGAACTGCTAGCACTACTTGGTCCTGAGCACGTAAATCAATAACAAGATGCAACACAACCTGCATGCAAAATGCGAGCACCAATCGTACCTCACGGCTGTCACTCAAATTCCGCCAAGTACGGCAAAATAAGTTTACACACAGCCAAGTGACAGTTGCTGCCCCTGTCGTCTCCTACACCTATTTTTGTAGTAATGGACGTATGACTTGCAAGCGATGCAGGCATGGAAAACACGAGTGCTTTGTCTGCGCTCGATAAGACGACAAAGACACGTACACGCCTGGTGTGTACGTGACAGCAGACTCCTGCTGATCCGGCTTACAAGTGCACCTTATAACAGCCATGTGCATGGGCACCGAGGAGATCACTAATGAGTGCGTGCACAAACAGACCTGTGACATCCTCAAACTACAAAGATGCAACTCAACAGCAGGCTTCACCACAATAATACAATTAAGTGACACTAACAAAGGAAAAATGCCGTTATTGCTGAGTGCAAGCAATGCTTCATATAATTCCGAAGAATTAAACTGTTCACTGTACTGCTTCCTGCATGCGCAACTCAATAAAGGTGCAACACAGCGTGCGAGCACTATGGTCGTACCTCATAGCCGACACTAAAAATCCACAAAATGCACTGAAATATGCCTACGCACAGTAATGTTACCGTTGCTACCCCTACTGTTTTCTGTGCCTAATTTAGTAATAAGGTATGTATGAGCGATGCAAGCATGGCAAACACGTGTTTCATTATTCACCTTATAATAGCGACAGACATGTTACATGCCTAGCTCGTATGAGCTGTGGCATGCGAGTGCACCTTATAACTGTTTATAAGATAGGTAATGATCGATAACGGTGAAATAAATGCCTACCTGATTGTGATGTGTGCCAGGTGATGGACTTCGCAGGAAGGTGAGAGAGCTCTGACAATAGCCGCCTGCCTTGACCACGTAGGGTGCCAGAGACCACTGAGCTGAACAAGTGAAGAGTGCGCCAAAAAACTTGACAAGTGAGGAACCAAACAAATGAACTGCTAGCACTACTTGGTCCTGAGCACGTAAATCAATAACAAGATGCAACACAACCTGCATGCAAAATGCGAGCACCAATCGTACCTCACGGCTGTCACTCAGATTCCGCCAAATATGGCAAAATAAGTTTACACACAGCCAAGTGATAGTTCCTGCCCCTGTCGTCTCCTACACCTATTTTTGTAGTAATGAACGTATGACTTGCAAGCGGTGCAGGCATGGAAAACACGTGTGCTTTGTCTGTTGCACTCAAAGGTGGTGTGGTGTCCATGTCGAACGCGGACAGCATCATGGGCACTTCGGCATTGGGGTCACTAGTAGCCGGCGTTGCGCCCGCGCCAGTGTTGGGTCGGCGCGGGTGCTTTGTTAGGCCTAGCCTTGAACGTACCCCGGGCGCGTCCTCGTTGTGGGGTTTTTTTCGCTTCTGTGCTTTAAGTCCCGAAGATTTTGGTTGCAAAAGAGTCTTAGCAGCTTTACTGACCTTGCGCACAGGAATCTTGGAGGCAGGAAGAGAAGTTCCGGGGCAATCCGGCGTTTTTGTGGGAGCAGATGCAGCCGTGACTGATGTACACGACGCTCGTAGCGCCCTCTTAGGCTACGAAGGGAGGCGCTCAGCTGAAACGGCACCGGCGGGTGGTGCGGCTTTTAATCGAACTCGCGACGCTCCCTTTGGGGCAAACTGACTACTTTAGCGCCTGCCTACAATTTGTTTTTGTATTCTAGCCGACACCACGATGCACCGATGCTATCTTGCACCCATTCTATTGGGCAGTGATGGCCGGACACACCGCAGCAGTCGTGTTATTTTGTGTGACCATCAACGCATTTTTTTTTCTTTTGGCCTGTTGTGGTTGGGAAGAGCTATGGTGGTGCAAAAAATTTATCGGTTATTCAGGAAAAGTGGTGTAAAGGGAAATAGTTCTGAAGAATCGATGTTCTCGTCGCAGGTAGTGAGAACCATTCAACAACCGATGAATTCTTCGGTGACGAAGTGAAGTCGCCGTCGGTGTTCACCGAGTAGACTCATGAATTCATAAAAAGAACAAACGTTTCCCCGAGCCTTCCAAATTTTATTATTGGGCTTGAGCTTGCATGGTAGGCTTGACGGTGCGAAACAGCGTGAAAACAACGAGTTCATACAAAGAAACAGCAAACCGCACCCTTTTAAAATACACTTCATTACTGTGTTTCATTGACTGCGTGTTAATTGGTGTGCCAACTATACAACGCAGCTACGATTATAGGATTGCTCTCACTAAACAAGTCAAGGCTTGCAAGCACGAAAAAAAAAAGGAACGAAAATAGGAGAACATGTACACTGTCTCTTCTTCTGTGTGTCGTGCATTCTCACGATGTGACGAAAAAAAAAAAAACGTAAACTATTATGCACACCATCAAGATTCACATATATGCAGGGATTCTTGGACGGGTATGTTTTTTTTTCACTATCTTTTGTCAATAAAGTCTCATAGACGCAGTACAAGTACCTGTTCGCTTTCAATCTTGCAAGATTGAAAACGAAGTGCAGCGCCTTTCGACGATATATATATATATATATATATATATATATATATATATATATATATATATATATATATATATATATATATATATATATATATCGGAAGCGAAAAAGCACGACGTACGCCGAAACACCTTTACTAATTACAAATGTTTCGGCTGATGGGCCAGCCTTCGTCAGTGTGACCACACTAACGAAGGCTGGCCCACCATATCGTCTCGCTTTATAACTTTTTATGGCAACCCGACTTCGCTACTAATAGTAAATTTAGCTTCCCTTGCGGTGAAGTATCATAATGCTGTAATTATCCTCTTCCTTAATCGGTAAAAACTCTGAAACGTTCTCTTTTTCTTTTTTACCGCTGCTATCCTTCTCCGCCTCTCCGAATATATATATGTATCCATACTGGCACTTTCCAGTGATCCTGCATGCAGCTCTTTTTCTCCATTGTGAGTTAATGAACAGTTTCTCTTCCTCATTCTCTCGTATTTCTTAGTCTATCTTCGAACCCAATGTTGCTCTAAGCTTAATTTCCTCATCAAAGCCTGCCCAGTTATCACACTTTCCGTCTTCGTTTTCTGACTTTCCATGAGCGTACAATGCGAATCTGCGCATTCCTTACACACTGTGGGACGCCTCATCTTAGTCGGCGACTGCAGCGTTGCCGCTGTATGTATACGTTAGCCACCCGCCACGATAGCTCTCTCAAGGCATTGTCCATGGCTATCGCTTAATTTTCTGTTCTAGTTCACTGTATCATTGTCGAACGGGGGGAATGGTCAAAGTTCAGCCAGTATGTCGCCGACAGCTCTCTCAAGGCATTGCCCATGGCTGTCGCTTAACTTTCTGTTCTAGTTCACTGTATCATTGTCGAACGGGGGGAATGGTCAAAGTTCAGCCAGTATGTCGCCGTGCACACAAATCACGGAAGCGTGTTCTTGAAGTACAGAAGACATACGTTTTTCTGGTGTTTTACGGAAGGAGCGAAAGAACGGAAACATCGACTGCTGCTTTACGGCAACTCCTGCTGTTTCCCATAAACCGCAGCACAGTTTGTGCTTTAAACGTCCAGTCTCGCTATTTTTCAGGAAACAGATGTTACTCTGTAGTTTCTACGGTCTGCTCCGACGTTAAAACACGGATATTTTTTACAGTGTATCGCGCGAAGGAAGAAGCCGAGCGCAGCGTTCTACCCTGGTCACTGCATTCTTGGAGACACGACTATGCTCAGGAAGCACGAACTCGCTTTTTTCTTTGGAATGCCCACTACACGATCGCGTCACGTTGTGTCAAAATAAATAAAAACGCACTATGTTCTACCGTGGGGCACCCAGACGAAGAAGGGATGTGTACTTACAAATGAAAAAATTGATTGTGACAGGTTGGTCGTGTTTACCGCGCCCGCTGTGCACTCAGAAGTGCCCCATTCAATAACACATTGTGTACATTGTCACGCCTAATAATTTTTGTTTGTTTTTTTTTTCACACCTGGCGCTGCCGAGCTGCAAAATACAAAAAAAAAAGAAAGAAAAGTGGAAGGGGATGTTTAAACAGAATTTCTGCGCAAGTCAGAAGCAAGTACACAATAAGCGCTGCCCATGCAGCGTGCTGAGGGAAGCTGCACTTGATAGAAGTGGCACTCATGTACTGTACTGGTGCTGCGAACACTGCAGTTGTGAAAGCTTTACTTGGACGGACAGCTACGCAACAAGTGTTTCCATTTCGCCGGCAGAGGTGGTCACTCTAGGGAGGCTGGCTTCGCCGCCCACGCGAGAGGGGGGGGGGGGGGGGGACTAGCCCATGATGTAAACGCGAGAGGTTCGAGCGCGGGAAATTCGAAAGCAAGGCGCGCTCGCGTGAGCCTGCCGTCAGATGGCGACACCAACCCACGAGCATTGCATTTTCAAGTGCACCCTTGGTTTCCCACCCACCTCCGCACAGGACGAGGCGTGTCGAATGTGTAACCAAGGCGCACGACAGTGGTTCTGCTCAGGCAAAGCCTACCTATAACAAAAATTGTTCTCCATGTGTGTACCTTCATTTTCTCGTGAAAATGTGAAAGAGGAGTGAATGGGGCTTTTTGAGGCGCGTGTTGATCTTCGTTTCTATTATGATTATTATTTTTCACCCTTTCATTGAGTCCATTTCCTGCTTTTTGTGCCACATATTTAGCACTTGGAGGTTGGGGGGGGGGGGGGGGATTGCTGATGTGTAAGATGGAAAAGAAGAGGAAAGTGAGCCCCGAAACTGTCTGCATCAGGATGCGACACCTCAGCGGTAGCTCACAAGGGATGGGGGGTGAGGGGGGATTAAAAGGGTGGGAATAAAAGTGTAGAGAAAGAGACATGAGGGAAGCCAGAGTGAGACGACATATCGAGGGAATAGGAGTAAAAATGAAACAAAACATTCGAACGCAAACACCCCGTACATCCAACCGCCATTGAGCGCACCTAGTAGTTTGGCAAGTATGTATGAGTGATTCTTAAGAGGGAAAGGAAGATAAAATTGAGTCCCGTTACTGTCTGCGATTGAGCAAGTAGGCGCGCTCAGTGGCAGTTGGATGTACGGGGTGTTTGTGTTAGAATGTTTTGTTGCGTTTTACTCCTTGTCGTTGCGCGGACGTGTATGCATATACCAACACTGCCGGTGGTCTCTCGTCGTCTTCGCCCATCTACGTAATGGTCGCAAATAAGCGACAACGCAAGGAGCAAGTTTTTTTGGCGTGGCAGTGCGCATTTGCCCTCGGTGATGCGAGGCGCTCTAGTGCGATGCGCGCTGTTGGCGTGAATGGTGGCGTCTCGCACTCCGTCGCGCCGCTTCGGGAAGCGACGAGCTACAGCGTCGATTGATGTGTTGCCTGGAAGGCGAAAGAAATGCGCAGCAGGCTGTATTGTACAGCGGTAGTGGTTTCGTTTCGGTGTACCTCTTTGCAGCCGCGAACTGCACGGTTGCCCGAAAATGAGCGCCAGCCAGCATCCTGGCGTACGCTTCCGCGCTCGCACGCGGACGGGTTCTCACGCTTCGGCCAATGGGAGGGAGAGAGATGGGTCGTGCGGCGAAGCCGCTTTTGCCGATCTCCGGCAGGAGCGCAGTTTCGCTCCGTCAGTCGAGGTGATCGGACGCACGCAGCATGGCCCGAACTAAACAAACCGCGCGCAAGAGTACTGGAGGCAAGGCTCCGCGTAAGCAGCTTGCTACCAAGGCTGCTCGCAAGAGTGCCCCTGCCACAGGCGGGGTGAAGAAACCTCACCGTTACAGGCCTGGAACCGTGGCCCTGCGTGAAATTCGCCGATACCAGAAGTCGACCGAACTGCTGATCCGCAAGCTTCCCTTTCAGCGCCTGGTGCGGGAAATCGCTCAGGACTTCAAGACGGACCTCCGTTTCCAGAGTTCTGCCGTGATGGCCCTACAGGAAGCTAGCGAGGCCTACCTCGTTGGTCTTTTCGAAGACACCAACCTGTGCGCCATCCACGCTAAGCGCGTCACCATCATGCCAAAGGACATCCAGCTGGCTCGGCGCATTCGCGGTGAGCGCGCCTAAGTTGGGCTGCTCCCTGCGCTTCGGTCGACAGGCAAGCAACAACAAACGGTCCTTCTCAGGACCACCAACGTGTCTGCTTTGGCTACGAGACCACTCCAGGCCACGTACTCCGGCCGCACCCTCTTTTGCTGTCATGTTTTGTACGTACGTGGCTGCCGTTGTCTAGCGCGCGGAAGAACGGAACGTCGGCGCGTCGTTATTACGAAGAAATGGCTCAGCTTTGACAAATTCAAGGTAAAAGTGTGTATCATTATGAGTAGACAGAGAAAAGGTAGGCTAGCTTCAGTCGGTGTGTGTGCAGCAGCCGTGCTGCGACCCTGTGGTGTGTCAATTTCATTTATGTGTTTACCTTTTTGCCCGCCGCTTGTAAGGTGTTTTTGAGGGCTTCTGTTTGCGTAACGCCATGGTGACTTGGGCTGCTGGACCCCGGCGCAACTTTTGGGTGCACTCGTAGGAGGTGATGAAGTTTTACCGAGAGACGAAATAAACAATTGTATCGGGCCAGTTGGTAAGGATCCATCTCGCTAGGAAGCGCAGCCACTATTACACAGACCTCACAACACAAGCGCTTAACTTCAACTGAACTTTCATTGCAAACGTCAGAGTTTATAAAGGGGGTGAACAGAGAAAAAGAATAGTAAAAGGTAGACAACAAAAAGCACACGTGCCAGTCCCGCACATTACTGTCTGTTATTCTCTATCACCCCATCCAAAAAACAGTTCTTTCCGCGTGAGCGCGATAGAGAGTGCACTAACACACTCGAAATCATCGCGTGTCATTTCCTTTCATTTCTTTTGAAGCTGAACAAGTTTTTGTGCCATATTCTGGACAATTTTTTTTTTTTTTTTTTTGCAATAAACGTTTAGTTGAAGTTAAGCGCTTGTGTTGTGTGTTCTGTGTAATAGTGGCTGCGCTGCCTAGCAAGATAGACGAAATAAATTGTGTTAGAAGCACCAAATGGAATGCGCTAACGGCGGGTTCTCTCTCTCTCTCTCTCTTTTTTTTTTTACCTTACGTTTGTTTTTCTATTCAAAGGTATTAAATTTACTCTGTCCCTGTGCTGACCCGTTCAGGTGTCATCGTAAGGATAGACGGTTACGTGTGGAGCTTTTTTTTTTTTTTTTTTTAATGAGAAATGACAACGCTTACATGCTCTTTTCTGTCTTTTTCGGTGCCGAGCTGCGTGATTTGGTTGTCTCTTTGCAGCATTTGGCGTCGCGCACTTGTGGCTAACTGATGTCGCGAGGAAATATATATAAAGTATAGAAAAACAAACACGCTTGAGGGTACGAACAGAGCCATCGTGACTGCGAAGCGAAACACGGCCGCGTCACCTGTTTGGGTGGTCCTTAGAAGGACCGTTTGGGGAATGCGGCGAGCGCGCGGAAGGGGTGCTCGCTTACGCCTTCTTCTCCGTCTTCTTTGGAAGAAGCACGGCTTGAATGTTGGGCAACACACCGCCCTGCGCGATGGTGACGCCGGAAAGCAGTTTGTTCAGCTCCTCGTCGTTGCGGATGGCGAGCTGCAAGTGACGGGGGATGATCCGGGTCTTCTTGTTGTCACGAGCGGCGTTGCCCGCCAGCTCGAGCACCTCGGCGGCCAGGTACTCGAGTACGGCAGCCAGGTAGACCGGAGCGCCAGCTCCGACGCGCTCGGCGTAGTTTCCCTTGCGTAGGAGGCGGTGAATACGGCCCACGGGGAACTGAAGCCCCGCGCGGCTAGAACGGGTCTTGCTCTTGCCTTTCGCCTTGCCGCCCTTGCCACGTCCGGACATGGTGTTGCTTTTCGCTTGGTACGACGCCGGTTGCCGAAAACAAGAAAGCTGCTGCCTTCTGAGATGAGAGCCGTGCTCGAATGGTTTCCGTTGCCACCATCGCGCGCCGCCGCTCGCGGGGAACGGATGAGAGTGTGAGAGAGAGAAGCCGTGCGAACCAATGGGGCGCGCGCGTTGTGCTGATCTCGTCAACACCCCTCGATCATATTTAAGCGCGGCGAGACGGGGGGACACGCGCATTCGACTCTGGTCTCGCGTGCGTGTTGTGTGAAATCATGCCTCCCCAACCGTCTGGCAAAGCCGTCAAGAAGGCCGGCAAGGCGCAGAAGAATGTGCGCGCCACGGACAAGAAGAAGAAGAAGCGCCGCAGGAAGGAGAGCTTCTCCATCTACATCTATAAGGTGCTGAAGCAGGTGCACCCCGACACTGGTGTCTCCAGCAAGGCCATGTCCATCATGAACAGCTTCGTGAACGACATCTTCGAGCGTATCGCCGCCGAGTCGTCACGCCTTGCTCACTACAACAAGCGCTCGACCATCACGAGCCGGGAGATCCAGACCGCGGTGCGCCTGCTGCTGCCCGGAGAGCTGGCCAAGCACGCGGTGTCCGAGGGTACAAAAGCCGTCACCAAGTACACCAGCTCCAAGTAGGCGTGCGTCGTGGGCCACAGCGAGCAACGACAAATCAACGGCTCTTCTCAGAGCCACCCAAATTGTCTGCGTCGGCATAGGGGTTGTGCTGAGAGATTCGGCTCCGAATCCATCCTCTTCTCTCTGTTGAACACCGCTAGCAGGAGCGTTGGTGTGCCGCGCTCGACGTGTGTGCTCGGGGAGGTTGAACAGGTAAATTAGAGAAGACCGAGTGCGCGGAGAAAAGTGCCACAAGTACGGTAATGGAGGGAAAACAAAACCAGGAGCGTGGTAATTAAAAAAAAAAAAAAAAAACAGGGGGAAGGTGGCCGCTTCTCTCAAAAAAAGGTAACATGAACTCGAGTGTGTTCAGCTCTTGGGAAATGATAGAATAGGAAACTCGCGTCAGCGCTTGCCCGAGCAACTCCGACATGTCGGGCCAAATATGAAGGGGTATACACGGTATGCAGTGCATGCGGAGAGAAGGAAACTGCCGAACACTTGATAATGCTATGTAAAGGGCTTCACCTTATAGTTTAGAATGATGGCGCAGAGTTTTTCAAAAGCACCGGGGTTTAGAGACGGGGGAGGGCAAAATAGACTTTAGGCGGGTAGAATTAACTAGAAGGTGGTTATCTTATTGGTGGCTAAAGTCAAGGCAAGAGTGAAAACTAAACCATTCACTGCAAAGCACCGCGGTCCTATACTTCACTATTTAAAGAGAGAAAAAAAACAAGATAAATGTAGCTGTTTGTTAGGTCAGCATTATGGCTAGGTGGTGATAGCTGCCGCCCGATGTGAAGGGTACAGCCACATTCATCAGACAGCGCAGAGTTCCTTCTCTGCCACGCCATTCATTTGTTTACGAAATTGGGGCATTTATTTCTTGAGAGCGCAGGGCAGGCCCGTTTCGAGACTGTAGGAGGAGTGAATGTAGCTTAAAGTGCGTGGCGCGGTGAAAAATGTGCGGAAGCATTGATGCAAGAAAAGATAGGGGAGAAATATATAGACGCATGTGACAATAGCTGTAGAAGCAGAAAAGCGTGGCGGCGGACTGCATGCTAATTATTGTCCGAAAGCAAAGTATCGACAGCCCGAGTGAAGGAAAAAACAAAACTGTGCGTACGCATGACAGGGGTACCACGCAGGTGATTTATATAGTGCACAAAGAAGTACGAAATCCAGTAAAGAAAGGCGGTCGACACGAGGTATGGGCATTTCCCGTTTTCGCACCGAGTGCTCCGTTTGCGCGTCGCCGAAAGAAACATAGCCAGGCCGGCCAGCAAACGACACTGCTCGGCTTGACGTTTACATAATCACACGGTGTAGCGGAACACTGTGTTCTCTTCGAAAGAACAAATGCGCCTGTGCTAGGCACAAATGAGTGGTACGTTCCATTCGGAATGTGGTGGGAAACTTACCTTAAATGAATGAGCGGACGCACCGTTTATTTCCGCTTTGTTTTAGATTACTGACTATGTTCGGCGGGTCGACAGTGCATTTGTATGAAGCTTTCAAGCGCGATCATTTTGTAATTTCGCATCGTGCGTCCCTGCCACAAGTTCGGGGAAGGAATACTTTCAATATGGGAACCCTCATGATTGTGAAAGATGAAACTGCGACTACTTAAACACACTTGCACCACAGAAATGGCACGCGCAGTTTGGTATTGGGGCACGTGAGAAGGGAATACAATAGATGGGCATTGGCGCGCATCTTTTTTTCTTATTGATATGATATGTAAGGAGATGTCGGCGCACCATTATGGCGCCGGCTACTCCTTGGCCGTTGAGTTAAACTTGAACACGTATCTTGAAGCAAAACGTACAAAGCAGTGCATGGAAAGTAGAAAACTCGGGCAGAGATATGCAAAGACACACTTACACTTATACGCACATATCAGAACACAATGGTAAGTAAATGTTCGAAAGTCAATGAATGAAGTCTCTGATATAATGTCCCTCGATAATATTCGGTCCACCAGCACAAAACAGTAGAGCACACGTCTGGTCCGTATAAAGATGCATTCGCTCGTGTGTACATAATTGTCGACACGTCATTCATTTCACAACACACACATGATGAGAGTCACGTGATACTGTACATAATAAGTACATTTGTTACAAATGAAAGTTCGTTATTTCTTAATACTTATCAGCAATCCCGCTGTCTTGTAAAGAACGTGTTGATGCTTTTAAAGCGTGCGACTGTAAAACTCGAGTAGGCCACGGACCCAGAAGTTTCTTCATGTTAAACGGTCTGCGGTCTAATGCCAACTGTTCGGACTTAAGACGGCGTCTCGTGATGTGGACAGTCTACGAGAAGGTGACATACGTCTTCATCTATCAATCCGCATTCGCATTCGGGACTTTCAGCTCTGCCGTGTCTGTGCAAAGAAAAAAAAAAACAAATGTTTTTGTGTATGCTGTGCCTAGCCTCAATCGGTCAATTAGAGTTTCCGATATTCTATCTAATGCCAGCGTAATTTTTAATTCAATAAATGGATCGATGTGGTATAAATCGCACCTCTTTGTACTTTGGTCAAACCAAGCAGTTTTGCTCATTCTGAAAGTTGTATTCTTTATAATACTACGCAATTCACTTTTTTCGAAATATTGGTTGCCACGATGTGTAGACCTACTTTGTGTGCTCTGGACGGCTCTGGAAGGCCAACTGCAAATCTTCTTTGCACAGCTGATGCCGTCCGGATAGTCGTTGATAGATTACTTAACAGGTTGTCAGCCTCCGAAGGTATTATGTAAGCGAAAGTACGCATGCGTAAAACATGCAGCGAACGAACACTCTTCCAACGCTGTAAAGAAGAAAGAATGCATAAAGGGTGGTGCATTTTACGCTCCAATCTCGTCCTATGTAAGGCGCTTTAGAGTTAGGGCTGTTTTGCCTGTAATTGCGTGACCCTTGCAGGGTTCCTCACAGTGCAACCGTGCACTTGAAACGGGCAGGTGTTGAACCACCCCGCAAGGAGATGGGGAAACTTCGCTGCGACCGGACCGCTTGACAGTCCGTGTTTACGGGAGGAGAGGCGCGCCCGAGAGGAGGTGCGCTCTCACTCTCTGCCGTCCCCGTGAATGCTGAAATGAGCGCGGTCGCGTTGCGTGGCTTCGGTGAAACTGCCGTATCGCGATATGTAGTGGAGCTGCCACAGTAAAATTTGAGACACGCGTAGCCAGCCAAAGGTGCTGTTACTTTGCCGAATTTCACGTGCCGGCGTCCACAACAACGCGAGCACGCTTTGTTTAGAAATTTCCGGCCATGAGGCCGTGCCCGGACCGCGTGTGTTAGTCCCTTGGTTTGGCGACAAGGATGGCGTCAAAGTGACGCCGTGAAACGGGTTTCGTGCGTGCAAATGAGGCATTGATGTGATTAGAGAGAAAGCGAGAACATAGAAAAGAAAAAAAAAAAAGAGGGGGGGGGGGCACACGCCGGGGACGAGTAGTCGCAAAGTGTTAAGTGTGCAGTTTATTTACGTGCGGCACACAGGTGAGCTGTTGCAGCTGTGAGTTTTGACAAATATTGCGTGTGTCATGTTCAGTGGACACGATGAAACGTTTTTTAGCGAACGCGTTGTATCCGCTGGGCTTGTACGTACGCGTACATGAATTGTCGCTTACTCGGTTTGATGTCTCCTTGCCGCTGGGGCAGCTGATACGACTGATACGCCATTTTGCAGCAGTGAAGGGTGCGTGAATGAATGGGCAAGAAACTTAGCAACAGTAACGAGAAAAGAATTAAAAACAAACAAACAAACGAAAGCATGTTTGCCGTGTATATTCAATCTTGTAGTGCAGAAAAATAGTCAGTGCAGCAACCTGCGCGGCCAACGCGCTCCTCGCGAAGAAAAGAGGGAGAGAGAGACGAGCTGGCCGCCGACCAACCGGCGTGCGCCGTTCGCCTTCCTCCTCAGTCTCGCGGGCCGGCGCCGACACCGCGACTCGATCGTGTCGAGCATTCGCTTGGATTCGCTCGCAGGATTTCAAGCTGGACGGTTGTGCCCTCGCGATCTCCGACTTCAGCGTAGCTCCCGCCGACTGGTTCGCCCTCCGCGGTCTCCTGACGCCGTGTAGCTCTCGCATTGTGGCACCCCGCCCTTGGACTGCTTCGACCGGATCCCCACTTTCCTATCTCCTTCCTTTTTCCTCTCGTTGGCTGTCTTCTTCTGCTTCTACTTTCCTTCTATTCTTTTTATCCCTCCTTCCCCCCACCCCTATAAGGCACTGCGCCGTGTCGCCTGAAGGCAGACAGAAATTAGGTGCCTTTTTCCTCTTCATTCTAATCACTACCACCACCATTCGCTTTCCGGGCGCGTTTCGAAGCAGAAGCAGAAACTTCGGAAGCCGTCATGTCTGGCCGTGGCAAAGGTGGCAAAGGGCTGGGGAAGGGTGGCGCCAAGCGTCATCGAAAGGTGTTGCGTGACAACATCCAGGGCATAACCAAGCCGGCCATCCGTCGTCTGGCGCGCCGTGGCGGTGTCAAGCGCATCTCTGGCCTCATCTACGAGGAAACTCGCGGCGTTCTCAAGGTGTTCCTCGAGAACGTGATCCGCGATGCCGTCACTTACACCGAGCACGCCAAAAGGAAGACCGTGACAGCCATGGACGTCGTGTACGCCCTCAAGCGTCAGGGCCGCACCCTGTACGGATTCGGAGGCTAAGAAGCCAGCGGCGTCGCCTGCAGCCAGCCAACGAGAACACAACAGCCCTCTTCAGGGCTACCCACTTGATGCTTCGGCAGTGTGATCCCAGCGGTTCGCCATACCCGTCCGTCCCTCTTTGCAATATCATTGCGTCATCGCTCAGGTGAGCAGCACCTCGTGTAGTAGTAGCTTGATCGCGCTGGGTACTTGTCACGTTCACCGCATTTCGTTCGCGTCGTCGTCTTTCTCCTGGGTCTGCATGCACGAATCAATCGCCGCATCTGCGAGTTCTTCCTCTCCTTCCTGCAAGCCAAGCTGCTAAAACGGGCCCGTCAAGCGAACGTCGCCTAGTTACCTTATCGCGCGAAGGAAGAAGCCGAGCGCAGCGTTCTACCCTGGTCACTGCATTCTTGGAGACACGACTATGCTCAGGAAGCACGAACTCGCTTTTTTCTTTGGAATGCCCACTACACGATCGCGTCACGTTGTGTCAAAATAAATAAAAACGCACTATGTTCTACCGTGGGGCACCCAGACGAAGAAGGGATGTGTACTTACAAATGAAAAAATTGATTGTGACAGGTTGGTCGTGTTTACCGCGCCCGCTGTGCACTCAGAAGTGCCCCATTCAATAACACATTGTGTACATTGTCACGCCTAATAATTTTTGTTTGTTTTTTTTTTTCACACCTGGCGCTGCCGAGCTGCAAAATACAAAAAAAAAAGAAAGAAAAGTGGAAGGGGATGTTTAAACAGAATTTCTGCGCAAGTCAGAAGCAAGTACACAATAAGCGCTGCCCATGCAGCGTGCTGAGGGAAGCTGCACTTGATAGAAGTGGCACTCATGTACTGTACTGGTGCTGCGAACACTGCAGTTGTGAAAGCTTTACTTGGACGGACAGCTACGCAACAAGTGTTTCCATTTCGCCGGCAGAGGTGGTCACTCTAGGGAGGCTGGCTTCGCCGCCCACGCGAGAGGGGGGGGGGGGGGACTAGCCCATGATGTAAACGCGAGAGGTTCGAGCGCGGGAAATTCGAAAGCAAGGCGCGCTCGCGTGAGCCTGCCGTCAGATGGCGACACCAACCCACGAGCATTGCATTTTCAAGTGCACCCTTGGTTTCCCACCCACCTCCGCACAGGACGAGGCGTGTCGAATGTGTAACCAAGGCGCACGACAGTGGTTCTGCTCAGGCAAAGCCTACCTATAACAAAAATTGTTCTCCATGTGTGTACCTTCATTTTCTCGTGAAAATGTGAAAGAGGAGTGAATGGGGCTTTTTGAGGCGCGTGTTGATCTTCGTTTCTATTATGATTATTATTTTTCACCCTTTCATTGAGTCCATTTCCTGCTTTTTGTGCCACATATTTAGCACTTAGAGGTTGGGGGGGGGGGGATTGCTGATGTGTAAGATGGAAAAGAAGAGGAAAGTGAGCCCCGAAACTGTCTGCATCAGGATGCGACACCTCAGCGGTAGCTCACAAGGGATGGGGGGTGAGGGGGGATTAAAAGGGTGGGAATAAAAGTGTAGAGAAAGAGACATGAGGGAAGCCAGAGTGAGACGACATATCGAGGGAATAGGAGTAAAAATGAAACAAAACATTCGAACGCAAACACCCCGTACATCCAACCGCCATTGAGCGCACCTAGTAGTTTGGCAAGTATGTATGAGTGATTCTTAAGAGGGAAAGGAAGATAAAATTGAGTCCCGTTACTGTCTGCGATTGAGCAAGTAGGCGCGCTCAGTGGCAGTTGGATGTACGGGGTGTTTGTGTTAGAATGTTTTGTTGCGTTTTACTCCTTGTCGTTGCGCGGACGTGTATGCATATACCAACACTGCCGGTGGTCTCTCGTCGTCTTCGCCCATCTACGTAATGGTCGCAAATAAGCGACAACGCAAGGAGCAAGTTTTTTTGGCGTGGCAGTGCGCATTTGCCCTCGGTGATGCGAGGCGCTCTAGTGCGATGCGCGCTGTTGGCGTGAATGGTGGCGTCTCGCACTCCGTCGCGCCGCTTCGGGAAGCGACGAGCTACAGCGTCGATTGATGTGTTGCCTGGAAGGCGAAAGAAATGCGCAGCAGGCTGTATTGTACAGCGGTAGTGGTTTCGTTTCGGTGTACCTCTTTGCAGCCGCGAACTGCACGGTTGCCCGAAAATGAGCGCCAGCCAGCATCCTGGCGTACGCTTCCGCGCTCGCACGCGGACGGGTTCTCACGCTTCGGCCAATGGGAGGGAGAGAGATGGGTCGTGCGGCGAAGCCGCTTTTGCCGATCTCCGGCAGGAGCGCAGTTTCGCTCCGTCAGTCGAGGTGATCGGACGCACGCAGCATGGCCCGAACTAAACAAACCGCGCGCAAGAGTACTGGAGGCAAGGCTCCGCGTAAGCAGCTTGCTACCAAGGCTGCTCGCAAGAGTGCCCCTGCCACAGGCGGGGTGAAGAAACCTCACCGTTACAGGCCTGGAACCGTGGCCCTGCGTGAAATTCGCCGATACCAGAAGTCGACCGAACTGCTGATCCGCAAGCTTCCCTTTCAGCGCCTGGTGCGGGAAATCGCTCAGGACTTCAAGACGGACCTCCGTTTCCAGAGTTCTGCCGTGATGGCCCTACAGGAAGCTAGCGAGGCCTACCTCGTTGGTCTTTTCGAAGACACCAACCTGTGCGCCATCCACGCTAAGCGCGTCACCATCATGCCAAAGGACATCCAGCTGGCTCGGCGCATTCGCGGTGAGCGCGCCTAAGTTGGGCTGCTCCCTGCGCTTCGGTCGACAGGCAAGCAACAACAAACGGTCCTTCTCAGGACCACCAACGTGTCTGCTTTGGCTACGAGACCACTCCAGGCCACGTACTCCGGCCGCACCCTCTTTTGCTGTCATGTTTTGTACGTACGTGGCTGCCGTTGTCTAGCGCGCGGAAGAACGGAACGTCGGCGCGTCGTTATTACGAAGAAATGGCTCAGCTTTGACAAATTCAAGGTAAAAGTGTGTATCATTATGAGTAGACAGAGAAAAGGTAGGCTAGCTTCAGTCGGTGTGTGTGCAGCAGCCGTGCTGCGACCCTGTGGTGTGTCAATTTCATTTATGTGTTTACCTTTTTGCCCGCCGCTTGTAAGGTGTTTTTGAGGGCTTCTGTTTGCGTAACGCCATGGTGACTTGGGCTGCTGGACCCCGGCGCAACTTTTGGGTGCACTCGTAGGAGGTGATGAAGTTTTACCGAGAGACGAAATAAACAATTGTATCGGGCCAGTTGGTAAGGATCCATCTCGCTAGGAAGCGCAGCCACTATTACACAGACCTCACAACACAAGCGCTTAACTTCAACTGAACTTTCATTGCAAACGTCAGAGTTTATAAAGGGGGTGAACAGAGAAAAAGAATAGTAAAAGGTAGACAACAAAAAGCACACGTGCCAGTCCCGCACATTACTGTCTGTTATTCTCTATCACCCCATCCAAAAAACAGTTCTTTCCGCGTGAGCGCGATAGAGAGTGCACTAACACACTCGAAATCATCGCGTGTCATTTCCTTTCATTTCTTTTGAAGCTGAACAAGTTTTTGTGCCATATTCTGGACAATTTTTTTTTTTTTTTTGCAATAAACGTTTAGTTGAAGTTAAGCGCTTGTGTTGTGTGTTCTGTGTAATAGTGGCTGCGCTGCCTAGCAAGATAGACGAAATAAATTGTGTTAGAAGCACCAAATGGAATGCGCTAACGGCGGGTTCTCTCTCTCTCTCTCTCTTTTTTTTTTTTACCTTACGTTTGTTTTTCTATTCAAAGGTATTAAATTTACTCTGTCCCTGTGCTGACCCGTTCAGGTGTCATCGTAAGGATAGACGGTTACGTGTGGAGCTTTTTTTTTTTTTTTTTTAATGAGAAATGACAACGCTTACATGCTCTTTTCTGTCTTTTTCGGTGCCGAGCTGCGTGATTTGGTTGTCTCTTTGCAGCATTTGGCGTCGCGCACTTGTGGCTAACTGATGTCGCGAGGAAATATATATAAAGTATAGAAAAACAAACACGCTTGAGGGTACGAACAGAGCCATCGTGACTGCGAAGCGAAACACGGCCGCGTCACCTGTTTGGGTGGTCCTTAGAAGGACCGTTTGGGGAATGCGGCGAGCGCGCGGAAGGGGTGCTCGCTTACGCCTTCTTCTCCGTCTTCTTTGGAAGAAGCACGGCTTGAATGTTGGGCAACACACCGCCCTGCGCGATGGTGACGCCGGAAAGCAGTTTGTTCAGCTCCTCGTCGTTGCGGATGGCGAGCTGCAAGTGACGGGGGATGATCCGGGTCTTCTTGTTGTCACGAGCGGCGTTGCCCGCCAGCTCGAGCACCTCGGCGGCCAGGTACTCGAGTACGGCAGCCAGGTAGACCGGAGCGCCAGCTCCGACGCGCTCGGCGTAGTTTCCCTTGCGTAGGAGGCGGTGAATACGGCCCACGGGGAACTGAAGCCCCGCGCGGCTAGAACGGGTCTTGCTCTTGCCTTTCGCCTTGCCGCCCTTGCCACGTCCGGACATGGTGTTGCTTTTCGCTTGGTACGACGCCGGTTGCCGAAAACAAGAAAGCTGCTGCCTTCTGAGATGAGAGCCGTGCTCGAATGGTTTCCGTTGCCACCATCGCGCGCCGCCGCTCGCGGGGAACGGATGAGAGTGTGAGAGAGAGAAGCCGTGCGAACCAATGGGGCGCGCGCGTTGTGCTGATCTCGTCAACACCCCTCGCTCATATTTAAGCGCGGCGAGACGGGGGGACACGCGCATTCGACTCTGGTCTCGCGTGCGTGTTGTGTGAAATCATGCCTCCCCAACCGTCTGGCAAAGCCGTCAAGAAGGCCGGCAAGGCGCAGAAGAATGTGCGCGCCACGGACAAGAAGAAGAAGAAGCGCCGCAGGAAGGAGAGCTTCTCCATCTACATCTATAAGGTGCTGAAGCAGGTGCACCCCGACACTGGTGTCTCCAGCAAGGCCATGTCCATCATGAACAGCTTCGTGAACGACATCTTCGAGCGTATCGCCGCCGAGTCGTCACGCCTTGCTCACTACAACAAGCGCTCGACCATCACGAGCCGGGAGATCCAGACCGCGGTGCGCCTGCTGCTGCCCGGAGAGCTGGCCAAGCACGCGGTGTCCGAGGGTACAAAAGCCGTCACCAAGTACACCAGCTCCAAGTAGGCGTGCGTCGTGGGCCACAGCGAGCAACGACAAATCAACGGCTCTTCTCAGAGCCACCCAAATTGTCTGCGTCGGCATAGGGGTTGTGCTGAGAGATTCGGCTCCGAATCCATCCTCTTCTCTCTGTTGAACACCGCTAGCAGGAGCGTTGGTGTGCCGCGCTCGACGTGTGTGCTCGGGGAGGTTGAACAGGTAAATTAGAGAAGACCGAGTGCGCGGAGAAAAGTGCCACAAGTACGGTAATGGAGGGAAAACAAAACCAGGAGCGTGGTAATTAAAAAAAAAAAAAAACAGGGGGAAGGTGGCCGCTTCTCTCAAAAAAAGGTAACATGAACTCGAGTGTGTTCAGCTCTTGGGAAATGATAGAATAGGAAACTCGCGTCAGCGCTTGCCCGAGCAACTCCGACATGTCGGGCCAAATATGAAGGGGTATACACGGTATGCAGTGCATGCGGAGAGAAGGAAACTGCCGAACACTTGATAATGCTATGTAAAGGGCTTCACCTTATAGTTTAGAATGATGGCGCAGAGTTTTTCAAAAGCACCGGGGTTTAGAGACGGGGGAGGGCAAAATAGACTTTAGGCGGGTAGAATTAACTAGAAGGTGGTTATCTTATTGGTGGCTAAAGTCAAGGCAAGAGTGAAAACTAAACCATTCACTGCAAAGCACCGCGGTCCTATACTTCACTATTTAAAGAGAGAAAAAAAACAAGATAAATGTAGCTGTTTGTTAGGTCAGCATTATGGCTAGGTGGTGATAGCTGCCGCCCGATGTGAAGGGTACAGCCACATTCATCAGACAGCGCAGAGTTCCTTCTCTGCCACGCCATTCATTTGTTTACGAAATTGGGGCATTTATTTCTTGAGAGCGCAGGGCAGGCCCGTTTCGAGACTGTAGGAGGAGTGAATGTAGCTTAAAGTGCGTGGCGCGGTGAAAAATGTGCGGAAGCATTGATGCAAGAAAAGATAGGGGAGAAATATATAGACGCATGTGACAATAGCTGTAGAAGCAGAAAAGCGTGGCGGCGGACTGCATGCTAATTATTGTCCGAAAGCAAAGTATCGACAGCCCGAGTGAAGGAAAAAACAAAACTGTGCGTACGCATGACAGGGGTACCACGCAGGTGATTTATATAGTGCACAAAGAAGTACGAAATCCAGTAAAGAAAGGCGGTCGACACGAGGTATGGGCATTTCCCGTTTTCGCACCGAGTGCTCCGTTTGCGCGTCGCCGAAAGAAACATAGCCAGGCCGGCCAGCAAACGACACTGCTCGGCTTGACGTTTACATAATCACACGGTGTAGCGGAACACTGTGTTCTCTTCGAAAGAACAAATGCGCCTGTGCTAGGCACAAATGAGTGGTACGTTCCATTCGGAATGTGGTGGGAAACTTACCTTAAATGAATGAGCGGACGCACCGTTTATTTCCGCTTTGTTTTAGATTACTGACTATGTTCGGCGGGTCGACAGTGCATTTGTATGAAGCTTTCAAGCGCGATCATTTTGTAATTTCGCATCGTGCGTCCCTGCCACAAGTTCGGGGAAGGAATACTTTCAATATGGGAACCCTCATGATTGTGAAAGATGAAACTGCGACTACTTAAACACACTTGCACCACAGAAATGGCACGCGCAGTTTGGTATTGGGGCACGTGAGAAGGGAATACAATAGATGGGCATTGGCGCGCATCTTTTTTTCTTATTGATATGATATGTAAGGAGATGTCGGCGCACCATTATGGCGCCGGCTACTCCTTGGCCGTTGAGTTAAACTTGAACACGTATCTTGAAGCAAAACGTACAAAGCAGTGCATGGAAAGTAGAAAACTCGGGCAGAGATATGCAAAGACACACTTACACTTATACGCACATATCAGAACACAATGGTAAGTAAATGTTCGAAAGTCAATGAATGAAGTCTCTGATATAATGTCCCTCGATAATATTCGGTCCACCAGCACAAAACAGTAGAGCACACGTCTGGTCCGTATAAAGATGCATTCGCTCGTGTGTACATAATTGTCGACACGTCATTCATTTCACAACACACACATGATGAGAGTCACGTGATACTGTACATAATAAGTACATTTGTTACAAATGAAAGTTCGTTATTTCTTAATACTTATCAGCAATCCCGCTGTCTTGTAAAGAACGTGTTGATGCTTTTAAAGCGTGCGACTGTAAAACTCGAGTAGGCCACGGACCCAGAAGTTTCTTCATGTTAAACGGTCTGCGGTCTAATGCCAACTGTTCGGACTTAAGACGGCGTCTCGTGATGTGGACAGTCTACGAGAAGGTGACATACGTCTTCATCTATCAATCCGCATTCGCATTCGGGACTTTCAGCTCTGCCGTGTCTGTGCAAAGAAAAAAAAAAAAACAAATGTTTTTGTGTATGCCGTGCCTAGCCTCAATCGGTCAATTAGAGTTTCCGATATTCTATCTAATGCCAGCGTAATTTTTAATTCAATAAATGGATCGATGTGGTATAAATCGCACCTCTTTGTACTTTGGTCAAACCAAGCAGTTTTGCTCATTCTGAAAGTTGTATTCTTTATAATACTACGCAATTCACTTTTTTCGAAATATTGGTTGCCACGATGTGTAGACCTACTTTGTGTGCTCTGGACGGCTCTGGAAGGCCAACTGCAAATCTTCTTTGCACAGCTGATGCCGTCCGGATAGTCGTTGATAGATTACTTAACAGGTTGTCAGCCTCCGAAGGTATTATGTAAGCGAAAGTACGCATGCGTAAAACATGCAGCGAACGAACACTCTTCCAACGCTGTAAAGAAGAAAGAATGCATAAAGGGTGGTGCATTTTACGCTCCAATCTCGTCCTATGTAAGGCGCTTTAGAGTTAGGGCTGTTTTGCCTGTAATTGCGTGACCCTTGCAGGGTTCCTCACAGTGCAACCGTGCTCTTGAAACGGGCAGGTGTTGAACCACCCCGCAAGGAGATGGGGAAACTTCGCTGCGACCGGACCGCTTGACAGTCCGTGTTTACGGGAGGAGAGGCGCGCCCGAGAGGAGGTGCGCTCTCACTCTCTGCCGTCCCCGTGAATGCTGAAATGAGCGCGGTCGCGTTGCGTGGCTTCGGTGAAACTGCCGTATCGCGATATGTAGTGGAGCTGCCACAGTAAAATTTGAGACACGCGTAGCCAGCCAAAGGTGCTGTTACTTTGCCGAATTTCACGTGCCGGCGTCCACAACAACGCGAGCACGCTTTGTTTAGAAATTTCCGGCCATGAGGCCGTGCCCGGACCGCGTGTGTTAGTCCCTTGGTTTGGCGACAAGGATGGCGTCAAAGTGACGCCGTGAAACGGGTTTCGTGCGTGCAAATGAGGCATTGATGTGATTAGAGAGAAAGCGAGAACATAGAAAAGAAAAAAAAAAGAGGGGGGGGGGGCACACGCCGGGGACGAGTAGTCGCAAAGTGTTAAGTGTGCAGTTTATTTACGTGCGGCACACAGGTGAGCTGTTGCAGCTGTGAGTTTTGACAAATATTGCGTGTGTCATGTTCAGTGGACACGATGAAACGTTTTTTAGCGAACGCGTTGTATCCGCTGGGCTTGTACGTACGCGTACATGAATTGTCGCTTACTCGGTTTGATGTCTCCTTGCCGCTGGGGCAGCTGATACGACTGATACGCCATTTTGCAGCAGTGAAGGGTGCGTGAATGAATGGGCAAGAAACTTAGCAACAGTAACGAGAAAAGAATTAAAAACAAACAAACAAACGAAAGCATGTTTGCCGTGTATATTCAATCTTGTAGTGCAGAAAAATAGTCAGTGCAGCAACCTGCGCGGCCAACGCGCTCCTCGCGAAGAAAAGAGGGAGAGAGAGACGAGCTGGCCGCCGACCAACCGGCGTGCGCCGTTCGCCTTCCTCCTCAGTCTCGCGGGCCGGCGCCGACACCGCGACTCGATCGTGTCGAGCAGGATTTCAAGCTGGACGGTTGTGCCCTCGCGATCTCCGACTTCAGCGTAGCTCCCGCCGACTGGTTCGCCCTCCGCGGTCTCCTGACGCCGTGTAGCTCTCGCATTGTGGCACCCCGCCCTTGGACTGCTTCGACCGGATCCCCACTTTCCTATCTCCTTCTTTTTCCTCTCGTTGGCTGTCTTCTTCTGCTTCTACTTTCCTTCTATTCTTTTTATCCCTCCTTCACCCCACCCCTATAAGGCACTGCGCCGTGTCGCCTGAAGGCAGACAGAAATTAGGTGCCTTTTTCCTCTTCATTCTAATCACTACCACCACCATTCGCTTTCCGGGCGCGTTTCGAAGCAGAAGCAGAAACTTCGGAAGCCGTCATGTCTGGCCGTGGCAAAGGTGGCAAAGGGCTGGGGAAGGGTGGCGCCAAGCGTCATCGAAAGGTGTTGCGTGACAACATCCAGGGCATAACCAAGCCGGCCATCCGTCGTCTGGCGCGCCGTGGCGGTGTCAAGCGCATCTCTGGCCTCATCTACGAGGAAACTCGCGGCGTTCTCAAGGTGTTCCTCGAGAACGTGATCCGCGATGCCGTCACTTACACCGAGCACGCCAAAAGGAAGACCGTGACAGCCATGGACGTCGTGTACGCCCTCAAGCGTCAGGGCCGCACCCTGTACGGATTCGGAGGCTAAGAAGCCAGCGGCGTCGCCTGCAGCCAGCCAACGAGAACACAACAGCCCTCTTCAGGGCTACCCACTTGATGCTTCGGCAGTGTGATCCCAGCGGTTCGCCATACCCGTCCGTCCCTCTTTGCAATATCATTGCGTCATCGCTCAGGTGAGCAGCACCTCGTGTAGTAGTAGCTTGATCGCGCTGGGTACTTGTCACGTTCACCGCATTTCGTTCGCGTCGTCGTCTTTCTCCTGGGTCTGCATGCACGAATCAATCGCCGCATCTGCGAGTTCTTCCTCTCCTTCCTGCAAGCCAAGCTGCTAAAACGGGCCCGTCAAGCGAACGTCGCCTAGTTACCTTATCGCGCGAAGGAAGAAGCCGAGCGCAGCGTTCTACCCTGGTCACTGCATTCTTGGAGACACGACTATGCTCAGGAAGCACGAACTCGCTTTTTTCTTTGGAATGCCCACTACACGATCGCGTCACGTTGTGTCAAAATAAATAAAAACGCACTATGTTCTACCGTGGGGCACCCAGACGAAGAAGGGATGTGTACTTACAAATGAAAAAATTGATTGTGACAGGTTGGTCGTGTTTACCGCGCCCGCTGTGCACTCAGAAGTGCCCCATTCAATAACACATTGTGTACATTGTCACGCCTAATAATTTTTGTTTGTTTTTTTTTTTCACACCTGGCGCTGCCGAGCTGCAAAATACAAAAAAAAAAGAAAGAAAAGTGGAAGGGGATGTTTAAACAGAATTTCTGCGCAAGTCAGAAGCAAGTACACAATAAGCGCTGCCCATGCAGCGTGCTGAGGGAAGCTGCACTTGATAGAAGTGGCACTCATGTACTGTACTGGTGCTGCGAACACTGCAGTTGTGAAAGCTTTACTTGGACGGACAGCTACGCAACAAGTGTTTCCATTTCGCCGGCAGAGGTGGTCACTCTAGGGAGGCTGGCTTCGCCGCCCACGCGAGAGGGGGGGGGGGGGACTAGCCCATGATGTAAACGCGAGAGGTTCGAGCGCGGGAAATTCGAAAGCAAGGCGCGCTCGCGTGAGCCTGCCGTCAGATGGCGACACCAACCCACGAGCATTGCATTTTCAAGTGCACCCTTGGTTTCCCACCCACCTCCGCACAGGACGAGGCGTGTCGAATGTGTAACCAAGGCGCACGACAGTGGTTCTGCTCAGGCAAAGCCTACCTATAACAAAAATTGTTCTCCATGTGTGTACCTTCATTTTCTCGTGAAAATGTGAAAGAGGAGTGAATGGGGCTTTTTGAGGCGCGTGTTGATCTTCGTTTCTATTATGATTATTATTTTTCACCCTTTCATTGAGTCCATTTCCTGCTTTTTGTGCCACATATTTAGCACTTAGAGGTTGGGGGGGGGGGGGGGATTGCTGATGTGTAAGATGGAAAAGAAGAGGAAAGTGAGCCCCGAAACTGTCTGCATCAGGATGCGACACCTCAGCGGTAGCTCACAAGGGATGGGGGGTGAGGGGGGATTAAAAGGGTGGGAATAAAAGTGTAGAGAAAGAGACATGAGGGAAGCCAGAGTGAGACGACATATCGAGGGAATAGGAGTAAAAATGAAACAAAACATTCGAACGCAAACACCCCGTACATCCAACCGCCATTGAGCGCACCTAGTAGTTTGGCAAGTATGTATGAGTGATTCTTAAGAGGGAAAGGAAGATAAAATTGAGTCCCGTTACTGTCTGCGATTGAGCAAGTAGGCGCGCTCAGTGGCAGTTGGATGTACGGGGTGTTTGTGTTAGAATGTTTTGTTGCGTTTTACTCCTTGTCGTTGCGCGGACGTGTATGCATATACCAACACTGCCGGTGGTCTCTCGTCGTCTTCGCCCATCTACGTAATGGTCGCAAATAAGCGACAACGCAAGGAGCAAGTTTTTTTGGCGTGGCAGTGCGCATTTGCCCTCGGTGATGCGAGGCGCTCTAGTGCGATGCGCGCTGTTGGCGTGAATGGTGGCGTCTCGCACTCCGTCGCGCCGCTTCGGGAAGCGACGAGCTACAGCGTCGATTGATGTGTTGCCTGGAAGGCGAAAGAAATGCGCAGCAGGCTGTATTGTACAGCGGTAGTGGTTTCGTTTCGGTGTACCTCTTTGCAGCCGCGAACTGCACGGTTGCCCGAAAATGAGCGCCAGCCAGCATCCTGGCGTACGCTTCCGCGCTCGCACGCGGACGGGTTCTCACGCTTCGGCCAATGGGAGGGAGAGAGATGGGTCGTGCGGCGAAGCCGCTTTTGCCGATCTCCGGCAGGAGCGCAGTTTCGCTCCGTCAGTCGAGGTGATCGGACGCACGCAGCATGGCCCGAACTAAACAAACCGCGCGCAAGAGTACTGGAGGCAAGGCTCCGCGTAAGCAGCTTGCTACCAAGGCTGCTCGCAAGAGTGCCCCTGCCACAGGCGGGGTGAAGAAACCTCACCGTTACAGGCCTGGAACCGTGGCCCTGCGTGAAATTCGCCGATACCAGAAGTCGACCGAACTGCTGATCCGCAAGCTTCCCTTTCAGCGCCTGGTGCGGGAAATCGCTCAGGACTTCAAGACGGACCTCCGTTTCCAGAGTTCTGCCGTGATGGCCCTACAGGAAGCTAGCGAGGCCTACCTCGTTGGTCTTTTCGAAGACACCAACCTGTGCGCCATCCACGCTAAGCGCGTCACCATCATGCCAAAGGACATCCAGCTGGCTCGGCGCATTCGCGGTGAGCGCGCCTAAGTTGGGCTGCTCCCTGCGCTTCGGTCGACAGGCAAGCAACAACAAACGGTCCTTCTCAGGACCACCAACGTGTCTGCTTTGGCTACGAGACCACTCCAGGCCACGTACTCCGGCCGCACCCTCTTTTGCTGTCATGTTTTGTACGTACGTGGCTGCCGTTGTCTAGCGCGCGGAAGAACGGAACGTCGGCGCGTCGTTATTACGAAGAAATGGCTCAGCTTTGACAAATTCAAGGTAAAAGTGTGTATCATTATGAGTAGACAGAGAAAAGGTAGGCTAGCTTCAGTCGGTGTGTGTGCAGCAGCCGTGCTGCGACCCTGTGGTGTGTCAATTTCATTTATGTGTTTACCTTTTTGCCCGCCGCTTGTAAGGTGTTTTTGAGGGCTTCTGTTTGCGTAACGCCATGGTGACTTGGGCTGCTGGACCCCGGCGCAACTTTTGGGTGCACTCGTAGGAGGTGATGAAGTTTTACCGAGAGACGAAATAAACAATTGTATCGGGCCAGTTGGTAAGGATCCATCTCGCTAGGAAGCGCAGCCACTATTACACAGACCTCACAACACAAGCGCTTAACTTCAACTGAACTTTCATTGCAAACGTCAGAGTTTATAAAGGGGGTGAACAGAGAAAAAGAATAGTAAAAGGTAGACAACAAAAAGCACACGTGCCAGTCCCGCACATTACTGTCTGTTATTCTCTATCACCCCATCCAAAAAACAGTTCTTTCCGCGTGAGCGCGATAGAGAGTGCACTAACACACTCGAAATCATCGCGTGTCATTTCCTTTCATTTCTTTTGAAGCTGAACAAGTTTTTGTGCCATATTCTGGACAATTTTTTTTTTTTTTTTTGCAATAAACGTTTAGTTGAAGTTAAGCGCTTGTGTTGTGTGTTCTGTGTAATAGTGGCTGCGCTGCCTAGCAAGATAGACGAAATAAATTGTGTTAGAAGCACCAAATGGAATGCGCTAACGGCGGGTTCTCTCTCTCTCTCTCTCTCTTTTTTTTTACCTTACGTTTGTTTTTCTATTCAAAGGTATTAAATTTACTCTGTCCCTGTGCTGACCCGTTCAGGTGTCATCGTAAGGATAGACGGTTACGTGTGGAGCTTTTTTTTTTTTTTTTTTAATGAGAAATGACAACGCTTACATGCTCTTTTCTGTCTTTTTCGGTGCCGAGCTGCGTGATTTGGTTGTCTCTTTGCAGCATTTGGCGTCGCGCACTTGTGGCTAACTGATGTCGCGAGGAAATATATATAAAGTATAGAAAAACAAACACGCTTGAGGGTACGAACAGAGCCATCGTGACTGCGAAGCGAAACACGGCCGCGTCACCTGTTTGGGTGGTCCTTAGAAGGACCGTTTGGGGAATGCGGCGAGCGCGCGGAAGGGGTGCTCGCTTACGCCTTCTTCTCCGTCTTCTTTGGAAGAAGCACGGCTTGAATGTTGGGCAACACACCGCCCTGCGCGATGGTGACGCCGGAAAGCAGTTTGTTCAGCTCCTCGTCGTTGCGGATGGCGAGCTGCAAGTGACGGGGGATGATCCGGGTCTTCTTGTTGTCACGAGCGGCGTTGCCCGCCAGCTCGAGCACCTCGGCGGCCAGGTACTCGAGTACGGCAGCCAGGTAGACCGGAGCGCCAGCTCCGACGCGCTCGGCGTAGTTTCCCTTGCGTAGGAGGCGGTGAATACGGCCCACGGGGAACTGAAGCCCCGCGCGGCTAGAACGGGTCTTGCTCTTGCCTTTCGCCTTGCCGCCCTTGCCACGTCCGGACATGGTGTTGCTTTTCGCTTGGTACGACGCCGGTTGCCGAAAACAAGAAAGCTGCTGCCTTCTGAGATGAGAGCCGTGCTCGAATGGTTTCCGTTGCCACCATCGCGCGCCGCCGCTCGCGGGGAACGGATGAGAGTGTGAGAGAGAGAAGCCGTGCGAACCAATGGGGCGCGCGCGTTGTGCTGATCTCGTCAACACCCCTCGCTCATATTTAAGCGCGGCGAGACGGGGGGACACGCGCATTCGACTCTGGTCTCGCGTGCGTGTTGTGTGAAATCATGCCTCCCCAACCGTCTGGCAAAGCCGTCAAGAAGGCCGGCAAGGCGCAGAAGAATGTGCGCGCCACGGACAAGAAGAAGAAGAAGCGCCGCAGGAAGGAGAGCTTCTCCATCTACATCTATAAGGTGCTGAAGCAGGTGCACCCCGACACTGGTGTCTCCAGCAAGGCCATGTCCATCATGAACAGCTTCGTGAACGACATCTTCGAGCGTATCGCCGCCGAGTCGTCACGCCTTGCTCACTACAACAAGCGCTCGACCATCACGAGCCGGGAGATCCAGACCGCGGTGCGCCTGCTGCTGCCCGGAGAGCTGGCCAAGCACGCGGTGTCCGAGGGTACAAAAGCCGTCACCAAGTACACCAGCTCCAAGTAGGCGTGCGTCGTGGGCCACAGCGAGCAACGACAAATCAACGGCTCTTCTCAGAGCCACCCAAATTGTCTGCGTCGGCATAGGGGTTGTGCTGAGAGATTCGGCTCCGAATCCATCCTCTTCTCTCTGTTGAACACCGCTAGCAGGAGCGTTGGTGTGCCGCGCTCGACGTGTGTGCTCGGGGAGGTTGAACAGGTAAATTAGAGAAGACCGAGTGCGCGGAGAAAAGTGCCACAAGTACGGTAATGGAGGGAAAACAAAACCAGGAGCGTGGTAATTAAAAAAAAAAAAAAAAAACAGGGGGAAGGTGGCCGCTTCTCTCAAAAAAAGGTAACATGAACTCGAGTGTGTTCAGCTCTTGGGAAATGATAGAATAGGAAACTCGCGTCAGCGCTTGCCCGAGCAACTCCGACATGTCGGGCCAAATATGAAGGGGTATACACGGTATGCAGTGCATGCGGAGAGAAGGAAACTGCCGAACACTTGATAATGCTATGTAAAGGGCTTCACCTTATAGTTTAGAATGATGGCGCAGAGTTTTTCAAAAGCACCGGGGTTTAGAGACGGGGGAGGGCAAAATAGACTTTAGGCGGGTAGAATTAACTAGAAGGTGGTTATCTTATTGGTGGCTAAAGTCAAGGCAAGAGTGAAAACTAAACCATTCACTGCAAAGCACCGCGGTCCTATACTTCACTATTTAAAGAGAGAAAAAAAACAAGATAAATGTAGCTGTTTGTTAGGTCAGCATTATGGCTAGGTGGTGATAGCTGCCGCCCGATGTGAAGGGTACAGCCACATTCATCAGACAGCGCAGAGTTCCTTCTCTGCCACGCCATTCATTTGTTTACGAAATTGGGGCATTTATTTCTTGAGAGCGCAGGGCAGGCCCGTTTCGAGACTGTAGGAGGAGTGAATGTAGCTTAAAGTGCGTGGCGCGGTGAAAAATGTGCGGAAGCATTGATGCAAGAAAAGATAGGGGAGAAATATATAGACGCATGTGACAATAGCTGTAGAAGCAGAAAAGCGTGGCGGCGGACTGCATGCTAATTATTGTCCGAAAGCAAAGTATCGACAGCCCGAGTGAAGGAAAAAACAAAACTGTGCGTACGCATGACAGGGGTACCACGCAGGTGATTTATATAGTGCACAAAGAAGTACGAAATCCAGTAAAGAAAGGCGGTCGACACGAGGTATGGGCATTTCCCGTTTTCGCACCGAGTGCTCCGTTTGCGCGTCGCCGAAAGAAACATAGCCAGGCCGGCCAGCAAACGACACTGCTCGGCTTGACGTTTACATAATCACACGGTGTAGCGGAACACTGTGTTCTCTTCGAAAGAACAAATGCGCCTGTGCTAGGCACAAATGAGTGGTACGTTCCATTCGGAATGTGGTGGGAAACTTACCTTAAATGAATGAGCGGACGCACCGTTTATTTCCGCTTTGTTTTAGATTACTGACTATGTTCGGCGGGTCGACAGTGCATTTGTATGAAGCTTTCAAGCGCGATCATTTTGTAATTTCGCATCGTGCGTCCCTGCCACAAGTTCGGGGAAGGAATACTTTCAATATGGGAACCCTCATGATTGTGAAAGATGAAACTGCGACTACTTAAACACACTTGCACCACAGAAATGGCACGCGCAGTTTGGTATTGGGGCACGTGAGAAGGGAATACAATAGATGGGCATTGGCGCGCATCTTTTTTTCTTATTGATATGATATGTAAGGAGATGTCGGCGCACCATTATGGCGCCGGCTACTCCTTGGCCGTTGAGTTAAACTTGAACACGTATCTTGAAGCAAAACGTACAAAGCAGTGCATGGAAAGTAGAAAACTCGGGCAGAGATATGCAAAGACACACTTACACTTATACGCACATATCAGAACACAATGGTAAGTAAATGTTCGAAAGTCAATGAATGAAGTCTCTGATATAATGTCCCTCGATAATATTCGGTCCACCAGCACAAAACAGTAGAGCACACGTCTGGTCCGTATAAAGATGCATTCGCTCGTGTGTACATAATTGTCGACACGTCATTCATTTCACAACACACACATGATGAGAGTCACGTGATACTGTACATAATAAGTACATTTGTTACAAATGAAAGTTCGTTATTTCTTAATACTTATCAGCAATCCCGCTGTCTTGTAAAGAACGTGTTGATGCTTTTAAAGCGTGCGACTGTAAAACTCGAGTAGGCCACGGACCCAGAAGTTTCTTCATGTTAAACGGTCTGCGGTCTAATGCCAACTGTTCGGACTTAAGACGGCGTCTCGTGATGTGGACAGTCTACGAGAAGGTGACATACGTCTTCATCTATCAATCCGCATTCGCATTCGGGACTTTCAGCTCTGCCGTGTCTGTGCAAAGAAAAAAAAAAAAACAAATGTTTTTGTGTATGCCGTGCCTAGCCTCAATCGGTCAATTAGAGTTTCCGATATTCTATCTAATGCCAGCGTAATTTTTAATTCAATAAATGGATCGATGTGGTATAAATCGCACCTCTTTGTACTTTGGTCAAACCAAGCAGTTTTGCTCATTCTGAAAGTTGTATTCTTTATAATACTACGCAATTCACTTTTTTCGAAATATTGGTTGCCACGATGTGTAGACCTACTTTGTGTGCTCTGGACGGCTCTGGAAGGCCAACTGCAAATCTTCTTTGCACAGCTGATGCCGTCCGGATAGTCGTTGATAGATTACTTAACAGGTTGTCAGCCTCCGAAGGTATTATGTAAGCGAAAGTACGCATGCGTAAAACATGCAGCGAACGAACACTCTTCCAACGCTGTAAAGAAGAAAGAATGCATAAAGGGTGGTGCATTTTACGCTCCAATCTCGTCCTATGTAAGGCGCTTTAGAGTTAGGGCTGTTTTGCCTGTAATTGCGTGACCCTTGCAGGGTTCCTCACAGTGCAACCGTGCACTTGAAACGGGCAGGTGTTGAACCACCCCGCAAGGAGATGGGGAAACTTCGCTGCGACCGGACCGCTTTGACAGTCCGTGTTTACGGGAGGAGAGGCGCGCCCGAGAGGAGGTGCGCTCTCACTCTCTGCCGTCCCCGTGAATGCTGAAATGAGCGCGGTCGCGTTGCGTGGCTTCGGTGAAACTGCCGTATCGCGATATGTAGTGGAGCTGCCACAGTAAAATTTGAGACACGCGTAGCCAGCCAAAGGTGCTGTTACTTTGCCGAATTTCACGTGCCGGCGTCCACAACAACGCGAGCACGCTTTGTTTAGAAATTTCCGGCCATGAGGCCGTGCCCGGACCGCGTGTGTTAGTCCCTTGGTTTGGCGACAAGGATGGCGTCAAAGTGACGCCGTGAAACGGGTTTCGTGCGTGCAAATGAGGCATTGATGTGATTAGAGAGAAAGCGAGAACATAGAAAAGAAAAAAAAAAGAGGGGGGGGGGGCACACGCCGGGGACGAGTAGTCGCAAAGTGTTAAGTGTGCAGTTTATTTACGTGCGGCACACAGGTGAGCTGTTGCAGCTGTGAGTTTTGACAAATATTGCGTGTGTCATGTTCAGTGGACACGATGAAACGTTTTTTAGCGAACGCGTTGTATCCGCTGGGCTTGTACGTACGCGTACATGAATTGTCGCTTACTCGGTTTGATGTCTCCTTGCCGCTGGGGCAGCTGATACGACTGATACGCCATTTTGCAGCAGTGAAGGGTGCGTGAATGAATGGGCAAGAAACTTAGCAACAGTAACGAGAAAAGAATTAAAAACAAACAAACAAACGAAAGCATGTTTGCCGTGTATATTCAATCTTGTAGTGCAGAAAAATAGTCAGTGCAGCAACCTGCGCGGCCAACGCGCTCCTCGCGAAGAAAAGAGGGAGAGAGAGACGAGCTGGCCGCCGACCAACCGGCGTGCGCCGTTCGCCTTCCTCCTCAGTCTCGCGGGCCGGCGCCGACACCGCGACTCGATCGTGTCGAGCATTCGCTTTCCGGGCGCGTTTCGAAGCAGAAGCAGAAACTTCGGAAGCCGTCATGTCTGGCCGTGGCAAAGGTGGCAAAGGGCTGGGGAAGGGTGGCGCCAAGCGTCATCGAAAGGTGTTGCGTGACAACATCCAGGGCATAACCAAGCCGGCCATCCGTCGTCTGGCGCGCCGTGGCGGTGTCAAGCGCATCTCTGGCCTCATCTACGAGGAAACTCGCGGCGTTCTCAAGGTGTTCCTCGAGAACGTGATCCGCGATGCCGTCACTTACACCGAGCACGCCAAAAGGAAGACCGTGACAGCCATGGACGTCGTGTACGCCCTCAAGCGTCAGGGCCGCACCCTGTACGGATTCGGAGGCTAAGAAGCCAGCGGCGTCGCCTGCAGCCAGCCAACGAGAACACAACAGCCCTCTTCAGGGCTACCCACTTGATGCTTCGGCAGTGTGATCCCAGCGGTTCGCCATACCCGTCCGTCCCTCTTTGCAATATCATTGCGTCATCGCTCAGGTGAGCAGCACCTCGTGTAGTAGTAGCTTGATCGCGCTGGGTACTTGTCACGTTCACCGCATTTCGTTCGCGTCGTCGTCTTTCTCCTGGGTCTGCATGCACGAATCAATCGCCGCATCTGCGAGTTCTTCCTCTCCTTCCTGCAAGCCAAGCTGCTAAAACGGGCCCGTCAAGCGAACGTCGCCTAGTTACCTTATCGCGCGAAGGAAGAAGCCGAGCGCAGCGTTCTACCCTGGTCACTGCATTCTTGGAGACACGACTATGCTCAGGAAGCACGAACTCGCTTTTTTCTTTGGAATGCCCACTACACGATCGCGTCACGTTGTGTCAAAATAAATAAAAACGCACTATGTTCTACCGTGGGGCACCCAGACGAAGAAGGGATGTGTACTTACAAATGAAAAAATTGATTGTGACAGGTTGGTCGTGTTTACCGCGCCCGCTGTGCACTCAGAAGTGCCCCATTCAATAACACATTGTGTACATTGTCACGCCTAATAATTTTTGTTTGTTTTTTTTTTTCACACCTGGCGCTGCCGAGCTGCAAAATACAAAAAAAAGAAAGAAAAGTGGAAGGGGATGTTTAAACAGAATTTCTGCGCAAGTCAGAAGCAAGTACACAATAAGCGCTGCCCATGCAGCGTGCTGAGGGAAGCTGCACTTGATAGAAGTGGCACTCATGTACTGTACTGGTGCTGCGAACACTGCAGTTGTGAAAGCTTTACTTGGACGGACAGCTACGCAACAAGTGTTTCCATTTCGCCGGCAGAGGTGGTCACTCTAGGGAGGCTGGCTTCGCCGCCCACGCGAGAGGGGGGGGGGGGGACTAGCCCATGATGTAAACGCGAGAGGTTCGAGCGCGGGAAATTCGAAAGCAAGGCGCGCTCGCGTGAGCCTGCCGTCAGATGGCGACACCAACCCACGAGCATTGCATTTTCAAGTGCACCCTTGGTTTCCCACCCACCTCCGCACAGGACGAGGCGTGTCGAATGTGTAACCAAGGCGCACGACAGTGGTTCTGCTCAGGCAAAGCCTACCTATAACAAAAATTGTTCTCCATGTGTGCACCTTCATTTTCTCGTGAAAATGTGAAAGAGGAGTGAATGGGGCTTTTTGAGGCGCGTGTTGATCTTCGTTTCTATTATGATTATTATTTTTCACCCTTTCATTGAGTCCATTTCCTGCTTTTTGTGCCACATATTTAGCACTTAGAGGTTGGGGGGGGGGGGGGGGATTGCTGATGTGTAAGATGGAAAAGAAGAGGAAAGTGAGCCCCGAAACTGTCTGCATCAGGATGCGACACCTCAGCGGTAGCTCACAAGGGATGGGGGGTGAGGGGGGATTAAAAGGGTGGGAATAAAAGTGTAGAGAAAGAGACATGAGGGAAGCCAGAGTGAGACGACATATCGAGGGAATAGGAGTAAAAATGAAACAAAACATTCGAACGCAAACACCCCGTACATCCAACCGCCATTGAGCGCACCTAGTAGTTTGGCAAGTATGTATGAGTGATTCTTAAGAGGGAAAGGAAGATAAAATTGAGTCCCGTTACTGTCTGCGATTGAGCAAGTAGGCGCGCTCAGTGGCAGTTGGATGTACGGGGTGTTTGTGTTAGAATGTTTTGTTGCGTTTTACTCCTTGTCGTTGCGCGGACGTGTATGCATATACCAACACTGCCGGTGGTCTCTCGTCGTCTTCGCCCATCTACGTAATGGTCGCAAATAAGCGACAACGCAAGGAGCAAGTTTTTTTGGCGTGGCAGTGCGCATTTGCCCTCGGTGATGCGAGGCGCTCTAGTGCGATGCGCGCTGTTGGCGTGAATGGTGGCGTCTCGCACTCCGTCGCGCCGCTTCGGGAAGCGACGAGCTACAGCGTCGATTGATGTGTTGCCTGGAAGGCGAAAGAAATGCGCAGCAGGCTGTATTGTACAGCGGTAGTGGTTTCGTTTCGGTGTACCTCTTTGCAGCCGCGAACTGCACGGTTGCCCGAAAATGAGCGCCAGCCAGCATCCTGGCGTACGCTTCCGCGCTCGCACGCGGACGGGTTCTCACGCTTCGGCCAATGGGAGGGAGAGAGATGGGTCGTGCGGCGAAGCCGCTTTTGCCGATCTCCGGCAGGAGCGCAGTTTCGCTCCGTCAGTCGAGGTGATCGGACGCACGCAGCATGGCCCGAACTAAACAAACCGCGCGCAAGAGTACTGGAGGCAAGGCTCCGCGTAAGCAGCTTGCTACCAAGGCTGCTCGCAAGAGTGCCCCTGCCACAGGCGGGGTGAAGAAACCTCACCGTTACAGGCCTGGAACCGTGGCCCTGCGTGAAATTCGCCGATACCAGAAGTCGACCGAACTGCTGATCCGCAAGCTTCCCTTTCAGCGCCTGGTGCGGGAAATCGCTCAGGACTTCAAGACGGACCTCCGTTTCCAGAGTTCTGCCGTGATGGCCCTACAGGAAGCTAGCGAGGCCTACCTCGTTGGTCTTTTCGAAGACACCAACCTGTGCGCCATCCACGCTAAGCGCGTCACCATCATGCCAAAGGACATCCAGCTGGCTCGGCGCATTCGCGGTGAGCGCGCCTAAGTTGGGCTGCTCCCTGCGCTTCGGTCGACAGGCAAGCAACAACAAACGGTCCTTCTCAGGACCACCAACGTGTCTGCTTTGGCTACGAGACCACTCCAGGCCACGTACTCCGGCCGCACCCTCTTTTGCTGTCATGTTTTGTACGTACGTGGCTGCCGTTGTCTAGCGCGCGGAAGAACGGAACGTCGGCGCGTCGTTATTACGAAGAAATGGCTCAGCTTTGACAAATTCAAGGTAAAAGTGTGTATCATTATGAGTAGACAGAGAAAAGGTAGGCTAGCTTCAGTCGGTGTGTGTGCAGCAGCCGTGCTGCGACCCTGTGGTGTGTCAATTTCATTTATGTGTTTACCTTTTTGCCCGCCGCTTGTAAGGTGTTTTTGAGGGCTTCTGTTTGCGTAACGCCATGGTGACTTGGGCTGCTGGACCCCGGCGCAACTTTTGGGTGCACTCGTAGGAGGTGATGAAGTTTTACCGAGAGACGAAATAAACAATTGTATCGGGCCAGTTGGTAAGGATCCATCTCGCTAGGAAGCGCAGCCACTATTACACAGACCTCACAACACAAGCGCTTAACTTCAACTGAACTTTCATTGCAAACGTCAGAGTTTATAAAGGGGGTGAACAGAGAAAAAGAATAGTAAAAGGTAGACAACAAAAAGCACACGTGCCAGTCCCGCACATTACTGTCTGTTATTCTCTATCACCCCATCCAAAAAACAGTTCTTTCCGCGTGAGCGCGATAGAGAGTGCACTAACACACTCGAAATCATCGCGTGTCATTTCCTTTCATTTCTTTTGAAGCTGAACAAGTTTTTGTGCCATATTCTGGACAATTTTTTTTTTTTTTTTGCAATAAACGTTTAGTTGAAGTTAAGCGCTTGTGTTGTGTGTTCTGTGTAATAGTGGCTGCGCTGCCTAGCAAGATAGACGAAATAAATTGTGTTAGAAGCACCAAATGGAATGCGCTAACGGCGGGTTCTCTCTCTCTCTCTCTCTTTTTTTTTTTACCTTACGTTTGTTTTTCTATTCAAAGGTATTAAATTTACTCTGTCCCTGTGCTGACCCGTTCAGGTGTCATCGTAAGGATAGACGGTTACGTGTGGAGCTTTTTTTTTTTTTTTTTAATGAGAAATGACAACGCTTACATGCTCTTTTCTGTCTTTTTCGGTGCCGAGCTGCGTGATTTGGTTGTTTCTTTGCAGCATTTGGCGTCGCGCACTTGTGGCTAACTGATGTCGCGAGGAAATATATATAAAGTATAGAAAAACAAACACGCTTGAGGGTACGAACAGAGCCATCGTGACTGCGAAGCGAAACACGGCCGCGTCACCTGTTTGGGTGGTCCTTAGAAGGACCGTTTGGGGAATGCGGCGAGCGCGCGGAAGGGGTGCTCGCTTACGCCTTCTTCTCCGTCTTCTTTGGAAGAAGCACGGCTTGAATGTTGGGCAACACACCGCCCTGCGCGATGGTGACGCCGGAAAGCAGTTTGTTCAGCTCCTCGTCGTTGCGGATGGCGAGCTGCAAGTGACGGGGGATGATCCGGGTCTTCTTGTTGTCACGAGCGGCGTTGCCCGCCAGCTCGAGCACCTCGGCGGCCAGGTACTCGAGTACGGCAGCCAGGTAGACCGGAGCGCCAGCTCCGACGCGCTCGGCGTAGTTTCCCTTGCGTAGGAGGCGGTGAATACGGCCCACGGGGAACTGAAGCCCCGCGCGGCTAGAACGGGTCTTGCTCTTGCCTTTCGCCTTGCCGCCCTTGCCACGTCCGGACATGGTGTTGCTTTTCGCTTGGTACGACGCCGGTTGCCGAAAACAAGAAAGCTGCTGCCTTCTGAGATGAGAGCCGTGCTCGAATGGTTTCCGTTGCCACCATCGCGCGCCGCCGCTCGCGGGGAACGGATGAGAGTGTGAGAGAGAGAAGCCGTGCGAACCAATGGGGCGCGCGCGTTGTGCTGATCTCGTCAACACCCCTCGCTCATATTTAAGCGCGGCGAGACGGGGGGACACGAGAAAAGCAGCGGGACACCACGCAGGAAGGTCGCGTTTTTTTTCGCCTCCACAGTTTTTTTTTAATCTGTAGCTTTGCGCACACCAGTGCGCCAATTCATTTATATTTCTGGCGCTCTTGACTAGCACCTAGTGTGCAGCCCTTTTCAGGGCTTCAAGAATAAAGGAAAATGTAGTCCCCCTTTTTATTTTGTCATTCTCTTTTTTTTCCTCTTTTTTCTCTTCTCCACGACCTCGTGATCGAGATCGGCCATCAACAACATGCATGGCACCTCATCCAAGGAAGCTGGAGTAAAGAAACCCCCCCGACAGACTGGCCCCAGCCCGGCTCTCACCAGGGCTCGGAAACTACAGGCAGCCAAGGGCTCCCACACCACCGGCAAGACTGGGATCCCTTCTCCCACTTCACGGCCCCTCAGCCGAGCCGCCCCAGTGTCTTCCGGCCGTACTGCGAAGAGTGGACCAACACCAAGCGGCCTCAAGCCAGTAGTCCTCACGACCACGTGCTCCAAAGCCGCCATGTTGTCGTCTCCCCAGCGGGACGTCCATGATAGCGAGGAAGGCAGCACCACCTCGTCCTCCACCTCCTCTCCCTCGTCTTCGTGGGAGCACGAAACCCCACCCTCCTCCCCCACCACAGGAACAGAGAGCGAGACAGAGGAAACTCGGTCGCCTAAGCCGAAAAAGCTGGCAGCAACAGGAGCCCGCCGTAAGCGTGCGGCCTCAATACCGCGGAATCACCGCCTCCTTGCCTCCCCACCTAGCGCCCTCTCCTTGCCAACAGCAGACATTGAGGATGACGTCACCCAGGGCTTCCAAATAGACTGGGAGTACTTCGATTCGCTCAGGAGGGGACGGAGGCCCAAGCAGCCCTCCGCTGACTCAGCCTCTCGGGAGAACAGGGAAACCCCCACTGTGGTACTCTCGGCTGGCCAGGATGACGTCAGGGGGGAAAGCCAGGCAGCCAGCAGTCAAACGACAGAGGCAGGCCGCGCCCCGGCCGCTCCCAGTGTTTCCCTTGCCCACGAGCAAGCCCCCTCTCTCAGCGGAACCAGTTTTCCTGCTGTCCTCCTGTCTGCCACTCCGGGTGACGTAGCGGAGGAGCAACAAGCTGGGCAAGGAGGCCCCCTCCTCTCTCGCTCGGAGGGGAATGGCGGAGCGGGGTCTGTGCAAACAGCTGGAGTCTCCTCCTCCCCACAGGCGGGCTCTACAGGCCTTCCTCCTCACCCCACCACAGAGGCGCCCGGCAAGGAAACACTCTGCGCCACTCTCCAACCCTCCCTGCCAAAGCCAAGGGGAAAGAAGGGAAAACCAAAGAGAAAGCAGGAAAGGGCACCACGCCCGGTCTCCTCTCAGGTGGTCGCGGAGGTCAACGCCCCTCTTCGGCAGACACCACCGGCGCGCACCGCTGACCCCAACGGCCGGACTATCATTTTTAGACCGCTCGGCCGCAAGTCGCACTTTTTGGCTGCGTCGAGGGACGCCATCGCTGCTTATCTCGCCGGGTTCCCGGCCACACAACGCGTGCGGGTTAACCATCGCCGCAACCTCGTCGCTGTCGACACCGCCCCCAACTCTGATGTCAGTGCTCTCATCGAGATCACCACCATCGTTGACGTCAGAGTAAAGGCAAAGGTGCTCGACCTCAACTCATGTGTGGGGGAGGTGTTCGGGGTTGATGAAAACATTCCCCTGGATATCATTGCCGCGAACATTACCACTGCGGTAAAGACCCTTTCGTATGCGCGGCGCGGCGCCACGCTGGTCATTACGTTTGAGGGAACTGTGGTGCCAGCGGAGCTCTCGCTCTTCAAACAACGGAGGCCGGTGCGGGCGCGCCTTCCGCGTCCACTGCAGTGTGCGCGTTGCGGTGTGTTTGGACACGCCACTGCAACGTGCTCGCGCGACAGGCGCTGCCTCCGATGCGCCAGGAACCATGCCGAGGGTCCCTGCGCGTCAGAAAAACCCCGCTGCATCAACTGCAAGGGCTGCCACCCCGCGAACGAACCCCGGTGCGAGTCATGGCAGCTGCAGCGAAAGGCAGCCTTTCTACTCGCCTCCTCAGGCGGCAAACTTACGCGCCGCGAGGCTATCCAACAAGCCAAAGCTGCAACACAACGGGAGGCCTCAGGGACGGCAACAGCTTCCACGCGCTCGGGCTGCTCATTCCGCGACGCCCTGAAGAGCAACCCCACCGCAGCACCGGCTCCTGCCGCCACACAGCCCACATGTCCCCCCCCTCCCCCCCCAAAAAAAGACGCAAAGGATGCGGTCATGACGGCACTGGCCGCGGCTCTTCGCGCACTACTCGAAACCACGGTGTGCAGCACGCCGACGCGCGACCTTTGCCTGGCAGCTTTGCGCGCACATCAAGACTTGACCCACCATGGCTAGTGCGACAAAGAAGCCGCGGCCGCGGATACTCCAGTGGAACGTCCGTTCTCTCCGCCGCCGTCACCGTGAGCTTGTGCGCTCACTTCCCCAGCGCGAACTTGATGTCCTGGCTCTTCAGGAAACGCACGTTCGTGCTGGGGAGCTCAATATCCCCGGACATGTGGCCTATCACAGTTCGACCGAGTGTGAACGCACCGGCTGTGTCAGCCCCCACTGCACGCAACTGTTGCATCGGCCGGGATGCTCTCGCGCGTCCATTTATGTGCGTGCGCGACTTCCCCAGTCGGCGGTTGACATCGCCGATATTCTGTGTCCCGGTGTCGAGTGCGTTGCTGTGAGAGTGCGCGTTGGTGCTGTAGACACTGCAATAGCGAGTGTTTATGTGCGCTACCCTCGACTCTGGGACCCCCAGTTTATCGTCCGACTGGTGGACCGTCTCGGCGCTTCGGCAGTTGTGTGCGGTGACTTCAACTCTCACCACACGGCGTGGGGAAGTGCGGGAGTAAACAACCCGGGCCGCAAGGTGTTGGATGCGTCCCTCGCCGCCGGTCTCCATCTCCTCAACGATGGCAGGAACACCTTCCTGAGGCGCGGCTCGGCTCCCAGTGCGATCGACCTCTCCTTCGTGACGGAAGACTGCCGCTACCGGTGGTCCCGAAGCCCTGACACGGAGGGGTCGGATCACTACCCCATCTGCCTCGAGCCCCTCTGCGCCCGGCCTGATCAGACGCGCGCCTACTCGGTGGTGAACTTCTCACGCTTTCGCGAACTGTGTGCTGCAGTGCCAGTCGCGGGTGACGTGTTTACGCACATAGCCGAGTGCGCGCGCGAGGCTACGGTGAAGTGCCGTGTTCCCGCCAACACGCCGGTGCCGGACATCAAGCAGCTCAACTTACGGGCTGCTCGGCGTCGTGCTCAGCGCCGGGCTGAGCGCTCTGAGAGGGCGGAGGACTGGACCGTCTACAACCGCATTGACGCGGTGTGCAGGCGCCACGCCCACCATCGCTACGCCGAAAGCTGGTCCAGCCTCTGCCGCTCCTTCGAACAGCAGCGCAACAACCGGCGCGCCTGGCGGGTGTTCGGAGCGATGTTGCGACAACGGGTCCCGCAAGATCCGGCCCTCTCCATCGCGATCGCCCTGCAGCTGACCACGGCTCAGCTGACGGAACTGCTCGCCGACACCTTCAACGCCCCTGTCCTCGCCCCTGACACAGTGCAGCTTCCCCCTCTGCCAGCGCATCACCGGCCGGAACTGTTCGCTCCCGAGCGGTTTTTCCCCACGGCAGAGATTGTGCGACATATAGAGGCCCTCTGCACGCAGGATTTCACCATCGGAGAGCTGCGCCACGTCCTTTCCACGCGGAGGAGCCGTTCTGCGCCTGGCAGCGACGGCATTACGTACCAGATGCTGCGAAACCTCGACGAGGGCCAACTTCCTGGCCTGCTCGAGGGATACAACAGCGTCTGGCGCTCGGGTGCGTTTCCGGCGACGTGGAAGGAGGCGATCGTCGTTCCGGTGTGCAAGAGGGGCAAGCCCGCGTCGGAACCGACCTCATACAGGCCGGTTTCGCTTACGTCAGCTGCCGGGAAAGTGATGGAAGCCATGGCCCTCAAGCGACTCGAGTGGATTGCTGCGGCCCTCAACTTCCTGGCAGACGTCCAGAGCGGCTTCCGCTGTCACCGGTCAACTGCGGATTGCATCTCCGACGTTGTCACCACGCTGGAGAATGCAAAGCTCCGCGGTGAAGCCGGATATTTGGTTCTCCTCGACATAAAGAGTGCCTTCGATCGCCTGCCTCATGCGGCCGTTTTGGACGCTCTTCGTGCTATGGGTGTGTGTGGCAGGCTTCTCGGGTACGTCGAGGAGTTCCTGGGGGGCAGAACGTTCCGTGTCCGCGTTGGTGGCGACCTCAGCGCGCCTCGCCCGTCCACTGCCGGTGTGCCGCAGGGCAGCATCTTGGGCCCCATGCTGTTCAACCTCGCCCTCGCGCGCATCGTCGACTACATCCCACGAGACTTGGAGTACGAGGTGCGCATTGCCATCTATGCGGACGACATCGCCCTCTTTGCGAGTGGACCCACTCCGCGCGGGCTGCAGGTGCGACAGAGCCTCAACCGCTCTCTCGAGGCCGTGGACGATTACATCACGAGCATTGGGCTTCAGCTCTCCACGGCCAAGACGGAAGCGCTTCTCGTTCACCCAACCATCAAGGGACGATACGAGGTCGGCCGCCTCAAGTTCCGGGGACGTGTTCTGCCGTGGCGACGATCGGTCCAATACCTCGGCATCACGATCGATCACCGCTTGAGCTGGAAGCCAGCCGTAGCCAGCCACCGGACAAGCTGTCGCAGAGTCGCAGGAGCGGCATCCTCTCTCCTCGCGAGGGGCAAAGGCTGTTCACCAGACATTGCCCTGAGGATGTACAACGCCGTCGCCGGAGCCAGGGCCCTCTACGCATTCTCCTGCATCACCCTGCGACCGCCACAGTGGGAAACTCTCGAGAGGGCACATCGCGGCGTCATCCGCCGCCTCTTTGGAATGCCTCGGGCGTCTCCAGTGGGAGTGACCTATGCAGAAACGAATCAGTTTCCCCTCTCGCTCAGAGCCAAGGCTTGTGCTCTGCGTCACGTCGAGCGCTTGCACATGACGCGAGGGGGAAAGGCACTCGTACATCGTCTGCTATCGCTGCCCGACACTGGTATGGGCCGCAGCGCACTGGAGTACGCCAGCCTCATCTCGGGAACCCCTTTCGCAGGTCTCCTGCCTATCCCTCCTCACTGGGACTCCCGGCTGCCCATCTCGATCAGGGTTCCGGGTGTACGCAGCAAGGGGCACACACCACGGGCTGCCCTTCTACAGGAGACCTGCGCACTGATCGAACAGCGCTACTCCGGCCATCTTCATCTCTACACGGACGGCTCGGTGAAGGGGGACGGATCCGCTGCTGCTGCCAGCGTCATTCCGGTGCTACGAGACGAGAGGAAGTGTCGTCTTCCACTCCCGGCGACTTCGACGACCGCTGAGCTCGCGGCTCTGAACCTTGCGGCCGATCAGCTGGTCGAGTTCCTCCCGTCTTCGGCCGTCATCTTCTGCGATTCTCGGGCGGCCCTCCTCACCCTTGCGAGGGGCGAAAATGGCTCTTCGATCGCACAGCGCCTCACGCGCAAGTTCACCGTGATCGTGCGCAGTGGGTGCGATGTGTCGTTTCAGTGGGTGCCCTCACACGTCGGAGTGCGCGGCAACGAGGCAGCCGACGAGCTCGCAAGGGACGCCCACGACCCCTCCACTCCCACAACGAACTTCGTTCGGGACTACGATGTGGCGCGACTCATAATCGCACGCCACGTCCGAGCTCTACACCCAGACCCCCGCACAGCAGCCGGCAAGCCTGTGCCCCGCCTGCCGTCAACGGGAATCGGTCGGCGTGCTCGTGCTTTCCTGCTGCGCCTTCGTGCTGGATGCGGCCGAACAGCGCAACTGCTCTCTAAACGGCGTGGCAGTGGGAGCCCTTCGTGTGTGCAGTGTCCGGCAGAGGAAACCGTTGAACACATTTTGTGCCAGTGCCCAGGATACGCAGACATTCGTCGCCGGCTCTGGGACAACTACGGGAAACTCGGCCTGCCACACGTGAGTGCAGAACACTTGCTGTTCCCCTCGGCGAACGTGGCAACACTTCGCCGGGCGTTCTATGCGCTCCTGGATTTCTTTGGCGACGCGAACCTTTTCACGCGCCTCTAAAGAGGCCCGTTACAATCCCACGTGTTGTTGTTTTCTGTGCCGCGCGCCACGCCCCCTCGGAGTCCCACGTGACTGTTTACGTAGTCACTCCCACCTGCCTGACGGCCTTCTTCTCTCCTACGAGGCCACTCCCGTCGGAGCAGACACTCTCTCCCCTTCCCTCGTGACTGCGGAGCGCCCAAAACTTCTCCCTGCCTGTTCGGTGGTGTGTGTGTGCGTGTGAGTGCCTTTTTTTTTTTTTTTTTTCTCACTACTTGGGCGCATTCATCGTCTCCGGCTTCTCGGCGGTCTTTCACTCGGTTGGTGTCTGCGTCGTTTCTTGCGCGCGTGCGCGGGGCCAGTGATCGAATGCATTTCACCACTCTATTCTTACCTCTTCTCTTCTGACTCTTTCATTCCCATTCCCCCTTCCCTGCGCTTTCCTGTGGAGGTGCCCTCATTACGAGAGGCAGTAACGGGACAGCGCTTTTCTCTTCCTTTTCCTCTTTCAAAGCCAATCAGACGGGGGGACACGCGCATTCGACTCTGGTCTCGCGTGCGTGTTGTGTGAAATCATGCCTCCCCAACCGTCTGGCAAAGCCGTCAAGAAGGCCGGCAAGGCGCAGAAGAATGTGCGCGCCACGGACAAGAAGAAGAAGAAGCGCCGCAGGAAGGAGAGCTTCTCCATCTACATCTATAAGGTGCTGAAGCAGGTGCACCCCGACACTGGTGTCTCCAGCAAGGCCATGTCCATCATGAACAGCTTCGTGAACGACATCTTCGAGCGTATCGCCGCCGAGTCGTCACGCCTTGCTCACTACAACAAGCGCTCGACCATCACGAGCCGGGAGATCCAGACCGCGGTGCGCCTGCTGCTGCCCGGAGAGCTGGCCAAGCACGCGGTGTCCGAGGGTACAAAAGCCGTCACCAAGTACACCAGCTCCAAGTAGGCGTGCGTCGTGGGCCACAGCGAGCAACGACAAATCAACGGCTCTTCTCAGAGCCACCCAAATTGTCTGCGTCGGCATAGGGGTTGTGCTGAGAGATTCGGCTCCGAATCCATCCTCTTCTCTCTGTTGAACACCGCTAGCAGGAGCGTTGGTGTGCCGCGCTCGACGTGTGTGCTCGGGGAGGTTGAACAGGTAAATTAGAGAAGACCGAGTGCGCGGAGAAAAGTGCCACAAGTACGGTAATGGAGGGAAAACAAAACCAGGAGCGTGGTAATTAAAAAAAAAAAAAAAACAGGGGGAAGGTGGCCGCTTCTCTCAAAAAAAGGTAACATGAACTCGAGTGTGTTCAGCTCTTGGGAAATGATAGAATAGGAAACTCGCGTCAGCGCTTGCCCGAGCAACTCCGACATGTCGGGCCAAATATGAAGGGGTATACACGGTATGCAGTGCATGCGGAGAGAAGGAAACTGCCGAACACTTGATAATGCTATGTAAAGGGCTTCACCTTATAGTTTAGAATGATGGCGCAGAGTTTTTCAAAAGCACCGGGGTTTAGAGACGGGGGAGGGCAAAATAGACTTTAGGCGGGTAGAATTAACTAGAAGGTGGTTATCTTATTGGTGGCTAAAGTCAAGGCAAGAGTGAAAACTAAACCATTCACTGCAAAGCACCGCGGTCCTATACTTCACTATTTAAAGAGAGAAAAAAAACAAGATAAATGTAGCTGTTTGTTAGGTCAGCATTATGGCTAGGTGGTGATAGCTGCCGCCCGATGTGAAGGGTACAGCCACATTCATCAGACAGCGCAGAGTTCCTTCTCTGCCACGCCATTCATTTGTTTACGAAATTGGGGCATTTATTTCTTGAGAGCGCAGGGCAGGCCCGTTTCGAGACTGTAGGAGGAGTGAATGTAGCTTAAAGTGCGTGGCGCGGTGAAAAATGTGCGGAAGCATTGATGCAAGAAAAGATAGGGGAGAAATATATAGACGCATGTGACAATAGCTGTAGAAGCAGAAAAGCGTGGCGGCGGACTGCATGCTAATTATTGTCCGAAAGCAAAGTATCGACAGCCCGAGTGAAGGAAAAAACAAAACTGTGCGTACGCATGACAGGGGTACCACGCAGGTGATTTATATAGTGCACAAAGAAGTACGAAATCCAGTAAAGAAAGGCGGTCGACACGAGGTATGGGCATTTCCCGTTTTCGCACCGAGTGCTCCGTTTGCGCGTCGCCGAAAGAAACATAGCCAGGCCGGCCAGCAAACGACACTGCTCGGCTTGACGTTTACATAATCACACGGTGTAGCGGAACACTGTGTTCTCTTCGAAAGAACAAATGCGCCTGTGCTAGGCACAAATGAGTGGTACGTTCCATTCGGAATGTGGTGGGAAACTTACCTTAAATGAATGAGCGGACGCACCGTTTATTTCCGCTTTGTTTTAGATTACTGACTATGTTCGGCGGGTCGACAGTGCATTTGTATGAAGCTTTCAAGCGCGATCATTTTGTAATTTCGCATCGTGCGTCCCTGCCACAAGTTCGGGGAAGGAATACTTTCAATATGGGAACCCTCATGATTGTGAAAGATGAAACTGCGACTACTTAAACACACTTGCACCACAGAAATGGCACGCGCAGTTTGGTATTGGGGCACGTGAGAAGGGAATACAATAGATGGGCATTGGCGCGCATCTTTTTTTCTTATTGATATGATATGTAAGGAGATGTCGGCGCACCATTATGGCGCCGGCTACTCCTTGGCCGTTGAGTTAAACTTGAACACGTATCTTGAAGCAAAACGTACAAAGCAGTGCATGGAAAGTAGAAAACTCGGGCAGAGATATGCAAAGACACACTTACACTTATACGCACATATCAGAACACAATGGTAAGTAAATGTTCGAAAGTCAATGAATGAAGTCTCTGATATAATGTCCCTCGATAATATTCGGTCCACCAGCACAAAACAGTAGAGCACACGTCTGGTCCGTATAAAGATGCATTCGCTCGTGTGTACATAATTGTCGACACGTCATTCATTTCACAACACACACATGATGAGAGTCACGTGATACTGTACATAATAAGTACATTTGTTACAAATGAAAGTTCGTTATTTCTTAATACTTATCAGCAATCCCGCTGTCTTGTAAAGAACGTGTTGATGCTTTTAAAGCGTGCGACTGTAAAACTCGAGTAGGCCACGGACCCAGAAGTTTCTTCATGTTAAACGGTCTGCGGTCTAATGCCAACTGTTCGGACTTAAGACGGCGTCTCGTGATGTGGACAGTCTACGAGAAGGTGACATACGTCTTCATCTATCAATCCGCATTCGCATTCGGGACTTTCAGCTCTGCCGTGTCTGTGCAAAGAAAAAAAAAAAACAAATGTTTTTGTGTATGCCGTGCCTAGCCTCAATCGGTCAATTAGAGTTTCCGATATTCTATCTAATGCCAGCGTAATTTTTAATTCAATAAATGGATCGATGTGGTATAAATCGCACCTCTTTGTACTTTGGTCAAACCAAGCAGTTTTGCTCATTCTGAAAGTTGTATTCTTTATAATACTACGCAATTCACTTTTTTCGAAATATTGGTTGCCACGATGTGTAGACCTACTTTGTGTGCTCTGGACGGCTCTGGAAGGCCAACTGCAAATCTTCTTTGCACAGCTGATGCCGTCCGGATAGTCGTTGATAGATTACTTAACAGGTTGTCAGCCTCCGAAGGTATTATGTAAGCGAAAGTACGCATGCGTAAAACATGCAGCGAACGAACACTCTTCCAACGCTGTAAAGAAGAAAGAATGCATAAAGGGTGGTGCATTTTACGCTCCAATCTCGTCCTATGTAAGGCGCTTTAGAGTTAGGGCTGTTTTGCCTGTAATTGCGTGACCCTTGCAGGGTTCCTCACAGTGCAACCGTGCACTTGAAACGGGCAGGTGTTGAACCACCCCGCAAGGAGATGGGGAAACTTCGCTGCGACCGGACCGCTTGACAGTCCGTGTTTACGGGAGGAGAGGCGCGCCCGAGAGGAGGTGCGCTCTCACTCTCTGCCGTCCCCGTGAATGCTGAAATGAGCGCGGTCGCGTTGCGTGGCTTCGGTGAAACTGCCGTATCGCGATATGTAGTGGAGCTGCCACAGTAAAATTTGAGACACGCGTAGCCAGCCAAAGGTGCTGTTACTTTGCCGAATTTCACGTGCCGGCGTCCACAACAACGCGAGCACGCTTTGTTTAGAAATTTCCGGCCATGAGGCCGTGCCCGGACCGCGTGTGTTAGTCCCTTGGTTTGGCGACAAGGATGGCGTCAAAGTGACGCCGTGAAACGGGTTTCGTGCGTGCAAATGAGGCATTGATGTGATTAGAGAGAAAGCGAGAACATAGAAAAGAAAAAAAAAAGAGGGGGGGGGGGCACACGCCGGGGACGAGTAGTCGCAAAGTGTTAAGTGTGCAGTTTATTTACGTGCGGCACACAGGTGAGCTGTTGCAGCTGTGAGTTTTGACAAATATTGCGTGTGTCATGTTCAGTGGACACGATGAAACGTTTTTTAGCGAACGCGTTGTATCCGCTGGGCTTGTACGTACGCGTACATGAATTGTCGCTTACTCGGTTTGATGTCTCCTTGCCGCTGGGGCAGCTGATACGACTGATACGCCATTTTGCAGCAGTGAAGGGTGCGTGAATGAATGGGCAAGAAACTTAGCAACAGTAACGAGAAAAGAATTAAAAACAAACAAACAAACGAAAGCATGTTTGCCGTGTATATTCAATCTTGTAGTGCAGAAAAATAGTCAGTGCAGCAACCTGCGCGGCCAACGCGCTCCTCGCGAAGAAAAGAGGGAGAGAGAGACGAGCTGGCCGCCGACCAACCGGCGTGCGCCGTTCGCCTTCCTCCTCAGTCTCGCGGGCCGGCGCCGACACCGCGACTCGATCGTGTCGAGCATTCGCTTTCCGGGCGCGTTTCGAAGCAGAAGCAGAAACTTCGGAAGCCGTCATGTCTGGCCGTGGCAAAGGTGGCAAAGGGCTGGGGAAGGGTGGCGCCAAGCGTCATCGAAAGGTGTTGCGTGACAACATCCAGGGCATAACCAAGCCGGCCATCCGTCGTCTGGCGCGCCGTGGCGGTGTCAAGCGCATCTCTGGCCTCATCTACGAGGAAACTCGCGGCGTTCTCAAGGTGTTCCTCGAGAACGTGATCCGCGATGCCGTCACTTACACCGAGCACGCCAAAAGGAAGACCGTGACAGCCATGGACGTCGTGTACGCCCTCAAGCGTCAGGGCCGCACCCTGTACGGATTCGGAGGCTAAGAAGCCAGCGGCGTCGCCTGCAGCCAGCCAACGAGAACACAACAGCCCTCTTCAGGGCTACCCACTTGATGCTTCGGCAGTGTGATCCCAGCGGTTCGCCATACCCGTCCGTCCCTCTTTGCAATATCATTGCGTCATCGCTCAGGTGAGCAGCACCTCGTGTAGTAGTAGCTTGATCGCGCTGGGTACTTGTCACGTTCACCGCATTTCGTTCGCGTCGTCGTCTTTCTCCTGGGTCTGCATGCACGAATCAATCGCCGCATCTGCGAGTTCTTCCTCTCCTTCCTGCAAGCCAAGCTGCTAAAACGGGCCCGTCAAGCGAACGTCGCCTAGTTACCTTATCGCGCGAAGGAAGAAGCCGAGCGCAGCGTTCTACCCTGGTCACTGCATTCTTGGAGACACGACTATGCTCAGGAAGCACGAACTCGCTTTTTTCTTTGGAATGCCCACTACACGATCGCGTCACGTTGTGTCAAAATAAATAAAAACGCACTATGTTCTACCGTGGGGCACCCAGACGAAGAAGGGATGTGTACTTACAAATGAAAAAATTGATTGTGACAGGTTGGTCGTGTTTACCGCGCCCGCTGTGCACTCAGAAGTGCCCCATTCAATAACACATTGTGTACATTGTCACGCCTAATAATTTTTGTTTGTTTTTTTTTTTCACACCTGGCGCTGCCGAGCTGCAAAATACAAAAAAAAAGAAAGAAAAGTGGAAGGGGATGTTTAAACAGAATTTCTGCGCAAGTCAGAAGCAAGTACACAATAAGCGCTGCCCATGCAGCGTGCTGAGGGAAGCTGCACTTGATAGAAGTGGCACTCATGTACTGTACTGGTGCTGCGAACACTGCAGTTGTGAAAGCTTTACTTGGACGGACAGCTACGCAACAAGTGTTTCCATTTCGCCGGCAGAGGTGGTCACTCTAGGGAGGCTGGCTTCGCCGCCCACGCGAGAGGGGGGGGGGGGGGACTAGCCCATGATGTAAACGCGAGAGGTTCGAGCGCGGGAAATTCGAAAGCAAGGCGCGCTCGCGTGAGCCTGCCGTCAGATGGCGACACCAACCCACGAGCATTGCATTTTCAAGTGCACCCTTGGTTTCCCACCCACCTCCGCACAGGACGAGGCGTGTCGAATGTGTAACCAAGGCGCACGACAGTGGTTCTGCTCAGGCAAAGCCTACCTATAACAAAAATTGTTCTCCATGTGTGTACCTTCATTTTCTCGTGAAAATGTGAAAGAGGAGTGAATGGGGCTTTTTGAGGCGCGTGTTGATCTTCGTTTCTATTATGATTATTATTTTTCACCCTTTCATTGAGTCCATTTCCTGCTTTTTGTGCCACATATTTAGCACTTAGAGGTTGGGGGGGGGGGGGGGGATTGCTGATGTGTAAGATGGAAAAGAAGAGGAAAGTGAGCCCCGAAACTGTCTGCATCAGGATGCGACACCTCAGCGGTAGCTCAGAAGGGATGGGGGGTGAGGGGGGATTAAAAGGGTGGGAATAAAAGTGTAGAGAAAGAGACATGAGGGAAGCCAGAGTGAGACGACATATCGAGGGAATAGGAGTAAAAATGAAACAAAACATTCGAACGCAAACACCCCGTACATCCAACCGCCATTGAGCGCACCTAGTAGTTTGGCAAGTATGTATGAGTGATTCTTAAGAGGGAAAGGAAGATAAAATTGAGTCCCGTTACTGTCTGCGATTGAGCAAGTAGGCGCGCTCAGTGGCAGTTGGATGTACGGGGTGTTTGTGTTAGAATGTTTTGTTGCGTTTTACTCCTTGTCGTTGCGCGGACGTGTATGCATATACCAACACTGCCGGTGGTCTCTCGTCGTCTTCGCCCATCTACGTAATGGTCGCAAATAAGCGACAACGCAAGGAGCAAGTTTTTTTGGCGTGGCAGTGCGCATTTGCCCTCGGTGATGCGAGGCGCTCTAGTGCGATGCGCGCTGTTGGCGTGAATGGTGGCGTCTCGCACTCCGTCGCGCCGCTTCGGGAAGCGACGAGCTACAGCGTCGATTGATGTGTTGCCTGGAAGGCGAAAGAAATGCGCAGCAGGCTGTATTGTACAGCGGTAGTGGTTTCGTTTCGGTGTACCTCTTTGCAGCCGCGAACTGCACGGTTGCCCGAAAATGAGCGCCAGCCAGCATCCTGGCGTACGCTTCCGCGCTCGCACGCGGACGGGTTCTCACGCTTCGGCCAATGGGAGGGAGAGAGATGGGTCGTGCGGCGAAGCCGCTTTTGCCGATCTCCGGCAGGAGCGCAGTTTCGCTCCGTCAGTCGAGGTGATCGGACGCACGCAGCATGGCCCGAACTAAACAAACCGCGCGCAAGAGTACTGGAGGCAAGGCTCCGCGTAAGCAGCTTGCTACCAAGGCTGCTCGCAAGAGTGCCCCTGCCACAGGCGGGGTGAAGAAACCTCACCGTTACAGGCCTGGAACCGTGGCCCTGCGTGAAATTCGCCGATACCAGAAGTCGACCGAACTGCTGATCCGCAAGCTTCCCTTTCAGCGCCTGGTGCGGGAAATCGCTCAGGACTTCAAGACGGACCTCCGTTTCCAGAGTTCTGCCGTGATGGCCCTACAGGAAGCTAGCGAGGCCTACCTCGTTGGTCTTTTCGAAGACACCAACCTGTGCGCCATCCACGCTAAGCGCGTCACCATCATGCCAAAGGACATCCAGCTGGCTCGGCGCATTCGCGGTGAGCGCGCCTAAGTTGGGCTGCTCCCTGCGCTTCGGTCGACAGGCAAGCAACAACAAACGGTCCTTCTCAGGACCACCAACGTGTCTGCTTTGGCTACGAGACCACTCCAGGCCACGTACTCCGGCCGCACCCTCTTTTGCTGTCATGTTTTGTACGTACGTGGCTGCCGTTGTCTAGCGCGCGGAAGAACGGAACGTCGGCGCGTCGTTATTACGAAGAAATGGCTCAGCTTTGACAAATTCAAGGTAAAAGTGTGTATCATTATGAGTAGACAGAGAAAAGGTAGGCTAGCTTCAGTCGGTGTGTGTGCAGCAGCCGTGCTGCGACCCTGTGGTGTGTCAATTTCATTTATGTGTTTACCTTTTTGCCCGCCGCTTGTAAGGTGTTTTTGAGGGCTTCTGTTTGCGTAACGCCATGGTGACTTGGGCTGCTGGACCCCGGCGCAACTTTTGGGTGCACTCGTAGGAGGTGATGAAGTTTTACCGAGAGACGAAATAAACAATTGTATCGGGCCAGTTGGTAAGGATCCATCTCGCTAGGAAGCGCAGCCACTATTACACAGACCTCACAACACAAGCGCTTAACTTCAACTGAACTTTCATTGCAAACGTCAGAGTTTATAAAGGGGGTGAACAGAGAAAAAGAATAGTAAAAGGTAGACAACAAAAAGCACACGTGCCAGTCCCGCACATTACTGTCTGTTATTCTCTATCACCCCATCCAAAAAACAGTTCTTTCCGCGTGAGCGCGATAGAGAGTGCACTAACACACTCGAAATCATCGCGTGTCATTTCCTTTCATTTCTTTTGAAGCTGAACAAGTTTTTGTGCCATATTCTGGACAATTTTTTTTTTTTTTTGCAATAAACGTTTAGTTGAAGTTAAGCGCTTGTGTTGTGTGTTCTGTGTAATAGTGGCTGCGCTGCCTAGCAAGATAGACGAAATAAATTGTGTTAGAAGCACCAAATGGAATGCGCTAACGGCGGGTTCTCTCTCTCTCTCTCTCTTTTTTTTTTACCTTACGTTTGTTTTTCTATTCAAAGGTATTAAATTTACTCTGTCCCTGTGCTGACCCGTTCAGGTGTCATCGTAAGGATAGACGGTTACGTGTGGAGCTTTTTTTTTTTTTTTTTTTAATGAGAAATGACAACGCTTACATGCTCTTTTCTGTCTTTTTCGGTGCCGAGCTGCGTGATTTGGTTGTCTCTTTGCAGCATTTGGCGTCGCGCACTTGTGGCTAACTGATGTCGCGAGGAAATATATATAAAGTATAGAAAAACAAACACGCTTGAGGGTACGAACAGAGCCATCGTGACTGCGAAGCGAAACACGGCCGCGTCACCTGTTTGGGTGGTCCTTAGAAGGACCGTTTGGGGAATGCGGCGAGCGCGCGGAAGGGGTGCTCGCTTACGCCTTCTTCTCCGTCTTCTTTGGAAGAAGCACGGCTTGAATGTTGGGCAACACACCGCCCTGCGCGATGGTGACGCCGGAAAGCAGTTTGTTCAGCTCCTCGTCGTTGCGGATGGCGAGCTGCAAGTGACGGGGGATGATCCGGGTCTTCTTGTTGTCACGAGCGGCGTTGCCCGCCAGCTCGAGCACCTCGGCGGCCAGGTACTCGAGTACGGCAGCCAGGTAGACCGGAGCGCCAGCTCCGACGCGCTCGGCGTAGTTTCCCTTGCGTAGGAGGCGGTGAATACGGCCCACGGGGAACTGAAGCCCCGCGCGGCTAGAACGGGTCTTGCTCTTGCCTTTCGCCTTGCCGCCCTTGCCACGTCCGGACATGGTGTTGCTTTTCGCTTGGTACGACGCCGGTTGCCGAAAACAAGAAAGCTGCTGCCTTCTGAGATGAGAGCCGTGCTCGAATGGTACCGTTGTCAGATAGGAAGGAGACGCGGCGCCGAAACGCTTTGTCCCAGAGTCACACTTAACTCATCAACCCATCATCATCCTACGTCTGTCCCGGTACCACCTCCCCCCAGGGTTGTTTGGGGGGAAGATTTGTTTCGGGCAGACGGCCATGCCCTGGCAAGGGGGCCACCGTTCGGCGCCAGGCGCCGAACAGACGCGGCCTGCCTCCCGGCGTACAAGCCGGGGAGGCCCGACAAAGGGACTACCCTCTGGCGAAGCAACTTCGGTCGCAACGCGCAAAGTGAACGTACCCCGGCAAGGTGGGCTATCACAGCGCGTAGGGTGCGCTGCGGTCATGGCCCGTCTCCTGACCACTAGGGCCCAGCGAGACTTGACACAGAGGCTACCCTTCGGCACGGTAGCTCTCGCCACCACACGCAAAGCGGACGTACCCAAGAACGTGGCAGCGGGGCAGCCCTCGGTCGCAGTGACTTCAGTCACCACAACCAAAGTGCCCGTGCCCTCACACTGTCTCGCGGCTGAGAGCCTGCGACGACACTCCCTCAGGGCAGATGGGCTATCGCTCAGCGCGAGGCGCTTTGCGGTCATGGCCCGTCTCCTCACCACAAGGGTGCAGTAAGACACAATCCGTCCTGTGGGGTCTACGGGACTACTATTTGGTGCAGGGGCCAGTGCCGCTGCACGCAAACCAGACGTACCCACGGAAACCGGCACGGCTGAAAGCCGGCTTAGTCCTTCTCGAAGAAGGGAACCACCTTCCGCCTCGACGAGTAAAGTAGCCGAGCCTACAGAAGGGGCCAACACGGACCTTGCGGGTGAAGCCCGACAAGGTGACAGGACCACCTTAGCACATGCGAAGCTCGGGTGAAAGACCATACAGACCAAACTCGGGGGCGACTGGCTCACTAGGCCTAGTCGTGGAGCCTTAGAGAAAGCCATCATTAGAAGTTGATGGTTATCTGCCCTCCTGCCTCACTGAAAATCACTGCCGGACGGTGCCACGTCTCGTAAAACTTCTTTGCACCGAGGCGCTGCCACTCTCGGTGGAGAACGAACCAGACCTCCTTCCGTACTTTTGCAAGCACTTCGTGAAGCCCGGGTCGCCTGCCGTCAAAGACGGCACAGCACCGTGCAACCCACACTTGGTACGAGCACTCAACAAGCAGAAGCACGTATTGCTTAGCCGCTTGTCGCGACAGGGGATGGAGAAAACGAACGGTGTTGAAAGGAACACCTGGGTGGCCAAACAAGCTAGCTATCCTTCGATGGAGGGCAGCTGGTAGTGCGCACTGAGAGAACACGTGAACCAGGTCCTCCAGAGTGCCACAAAAAGGGCACGCTCCTCGTTGAGCAATTCTTGCGAAGGGCCTGAACCTTAGAGGCAGGCGATCTCTGGCCAGGCGATACATAAATGTAGCGCGCTTGGCGTCCAGGAAACCGGCAGTAATTAACCGCCAGTTAGGACTGTATTCGGACAGGTCGTGTTCTCTATAGCGCTCAGGTAACTCGGGAGCGAGTCTATCGACTAACTCGCGGAGTTCGATTGAAACTAAATCTATCTCGGGGTCGACCTCTTGGAGACGGGCCAAAGTAGAAGCGGCCCCTGCATAGAAGGCAGAAGGCGTTCCCGCCCGAGGCACGGAATTCGAAAATGCCCCAGGCGAGAACAACCTCAGCCTGGTGCTCAGGAAATACGATGCGAAGCTTCTAGTAAGGAGCATATCTGAATCAAGAGCTACCCGTGTCCATTTAACATGTAATGCCGTAGTCACAACGCTAAGGTCGGGAATACCTAATCCTCCTTCGTCCCTGCGCAACTTCAACACGGGGCGCGCCACAAAAGGAGAGGCACGACCCCAAAAGAATTTGAGAACTTTCTTTTCCAAAATAACTTTGGTGTGGGGTTTAACTGGCATAACCGAACCTATGTACGTGAGGAAACTGAACAACAGTGATCGAATTATCGTGGCCCTAGCTGTAAGTGGACAAGACAAGGCACCGAGTTCCTTAATCCTGTCAGTCAGCTTTTGCCTCGCTAACCGCCAGTTTTCGGTAGTCAGGCCATCTGGCTCGAAATGGAAACCTAAGATACGTAGGCGCTTCTGTATCGGGAGGCCATGTACAGGACGTGGACTGGAGGGAGCGCAGTTCAGATACATGACTGCGCTCTTCGACTTATTTATTCTGGCGCCGCTCGCCGAGCAGTACCCCTCCATAACATCCAAGACGGTACAAACAGTTGCCTCGTCCGGGACGACAATAGAGAGGTCATCTGCATAGGCAAACATTGCCACCGGGGGGGAACCTGGCGGAAGGGGAAATCTGCCTATGCTGGTGTCTTTAGAAAGCCTCTGCAGGAGCGGCTCGAATGCGAGCACGTAGAGAGCGGGCGACAGTGGGTCGCCCTGTCGGACCCCACGGCACACACCGAACGACTCCGAGACGCGATCTTGTATGACAACAGCAGAGCTAGGACGAAAGTAGAGAGCCCTGACCATGCTGATGAACTTGGAACTGAAGCCCGCCTGCTTTAAAACTTTAAAGATGTACTTGTGACTGATAATATCAAAAGCCTTTTCTTGATCAAAAGAACAAATGATTCCACTTAGTTTGCGAGAGTTCGACCATTCTATAAGGTCCCTGATAGCAAAACCATGAAGTTGGCACGACCTATTTTGGACACAACACGCCTGGTACGGACCCAAAACAGTACTGAGCACTGGAGTGAGTCGAACGGACAGGCACTTAGCTATGAGCTTGTAATCACAGTTCAGGAGGGTGATGGGCCGCCAGGCTCTCAGGTCGGTGCGTCTCGTCTCATCCTTGCACAGGAGAGTGATCCGCCCTTCCCTTTGAGTTGCTGACAGGGTCCCTTCACGGAGGAGCCTGTTTGCCAATGTGGTAAAAGGCCCCCCCAAAACCCTCCAAAACTTGACATAAAACTCGAATGTCAAACCATCGGAACCTGGGCTGCGATTGTGGTTCATGGATTTAAGAGCTGCAAACACCTCCTCTTCGACGAGAGGAGTGTCACAGATGTCAAGGTCCTCGTAAGTTTTGGTGAAAGGAAACGAGTACGGAGTGGGAGGTGGTTCGGCGTAAAGGTTCTTATAGAACTGTCTTGCCACCTCTAATACTTCGTCCTGCGTTTCCACTAAGCCGCCTGTGTTAGGATCGACCAAAGAGGTTATCGCTGAGCTCTTCCTAGCCAAGTGTCTGCGAAGGACATTTCTGCTGCACCAAGCCTCCATTTCCCACTGCTCTGCGCGTGCTGTGGCCCGCAAGCGGTCCCAGCGTCGCTGGAGCAGGACTCTATATTCTTTGCGCAGTGAAGTAAGAGCCGCGGTTACCCCCAGGCCGCAGGACAATGGCTTTGAGAGCAGGAGGATCGCGTCAGAGACCGCTTTGATCTCGGCGCGCTCCTCCCGCGCCCGCCTCTTGCCCCAATCCCGAAAGCGCTCCGCGACTCCGGCCTTCACCGTGTCCCAATCGCTACCGTCTAAGTTCTGTTCGCCAAGGAGTGAACCTATGAGGTAGGTCGCCACATCTTTTGTGGCGTCCTTATCTTTAAGGAGCCGTGGATTTAAACGCCACGGTCGCTTGCCCCATGGCACCAAACTAGAGTCGGCAAATCTCAGAGCAAGGAGGCTATGGTCACTCAACGCGGAAGAACACAGCCAGCTAGAGTGCATGCTAGGAGCAAGCGAGGGCGAGACATAAAAACGATCGATCCTCGAGCGGCTCCCCCTCCCCGTCCAAGTCATGCCTGACTGGAGAGGACGGAGGGACCGCCAAGCATCGACAAGCCCCAGCTCTTTAACAAGCTCCCGCAACTCTAGCTCGCCGTTTCCGTCTCTAAACTTTGGAGTTCCTTTGAGGGAAACGCGATCCGCTTTTTCTAAAACACAGTTGAAATCGCCTACTAAAATGACACGGGAAGGGCCAACTAGATAAGAATCTAGGGAATTAAAGAAATCTTTCTGCTGTCCGCGCTTTGCTGGAGCATACACATTCACAATTCTAACGCCAGAGTCAAGATCCACTGACAGAACACGGCCGTCCGAATCCCTGGCGTAGCGTAGCACAGAACCGGTGAATCGTGGCATTAAAATGACAGCAACTCCCCGGCAATGTGCGCCACCATAATTCCAGTAGGATTTTGTGCCAAACGTTCTGTCAAAGTTCTTAATCTGTTGCAATTTAGACACAAAAGTTTCCTGCAAAAGGAGAATGTCTATTTTTCGAGACCGAGCTAAATGAATGACCTCAGCTTGTTTCGCTGCTCTAGTAATACCCCGACAATTAAAGGTAGCAATAGTTAGAGAAGAAGCCATGATGAAAGATAGGAGAGAAGACAGACTCTAGAATAGGCAAGAAGCGAAAAGAAAATCACAGAAGAGAAGAAAACAGCAGATACTCGAAGGTATCAGCTGCTGAAAAGCTACCTAATATAAGACCTACGAACGAGAGTCCCCCTCGGAGAGGGAATCCTCGTTCGTGGACGAGTACACTGTGTTAGACATTAACGAACACTCGCAATTGCCTGGTCCACAGTTAGGGCAAGAAGAACTGTTGTTCAACTCACCCGTGGTACCGTCCGTGACAGTCGACGAGGTGGACTCCTCGTCGGACTCTGTCGCTGCGGCTCGCTTCGGAACCGGGAGGTCGTCCTTAGGGCTGCCGGGGCCGCCGCTCGGAGCCGCCGCCAGCCTCTCCTTGGAGGGCCCTGGTGATCGGTTGGCGCGCCGCTTCTTGCCCCGAACAGCGTCCGTCCAGCTCATGGGTTCCTGTGTCTCCTCGGCAGCATGCGCGTCAGCAGGGCTGGTCCCGGGCGCACCGGCAGGCGAGGCCGGCGACGGCTCGGCGGCAGCAGAGAGGGTGGGGGCCTCAGCTAATTCCGACCCCGCCTCCTGCTCTTCCCCTCCTGGAGCCCGTTCGCTAATGGGCTCCGGCTGTGGCTGGGTCGAGCCCTCGGCGTCCCCCGGAGCAGCCTCCCGATCCTCCGCAACGCCGCTCACCTGCTCCTGGGAAGAAGAAGAGGCTACAGGCGGGGCGGCCGACGAATTTGTCCGCGCCTTGCACTGTGAGGGGCCATGATCGCCGCCGCAGTGCCTGCATTTTACCGCGCACTGGTCGTGACCAAAAGCCCCACAGCGCACACACTGTGGCACAGTGCACTTCGCCGCATGGTGTCCAGTCTTGTAGCAGCGCCGGCAAACCCGCGCGACGCCCTCATACTCAAACTGGACGATGACGTCCCTCACCTCGAGCAGGTTGGGGACACTCTTGTGCATCTCCATTTTGATCATGAGGACGCCGGTCGAGACCCCCGGCAGATACGGTGATTCCTCTCGCGCCACTTCCAAAACCTTTCCAAACCTCTCCAACAGTTGTACTATGATGCGCTTATCCGCGTCCGCCGGGAAGCCAATGATGCGCACCACCTTGACCCGAACACCTCGGTACTGAAACCTGATCCTCGCATCGCGAATGGCGAGGACGGGATCGTCTAAAAACCGCCGATTCGCCTCGTCATTCGCGAATGTCACCTCAAACTTCCCTAAGCCATAATCCTGAACACACGTCAGCTCACTGGGCGTGAAGCGCTTCACGAGCTCTTTGCAAATGTCGGCACTGCCGACGCCCTTAGGCACGCGTGCGTAGTGCACCCGCGGCCTAATCTGCGAGAGCAGACTGGTAGACATCGTGGTACCACCACCACGAGGCTACCAAGTCAGTTAGGAGCTAGCCTAACCTGAAAAAAAAAAAAAAAAGGCAGAGAAAAGGGGACAAGAAACCTCACCAAAACCGACGAAAACCTGTGCAGGAGTCCGCCGGGTCACCGCATGCGAACAGCGGGTCTCCTCCTACTCGAACCAACCAACACCTCCAACGACGCCGGTTGCCGAAAAGAGAAAAGCTGCTGCCTTCTAAGATGAGAGCCGTGCTTCCGATGGTTTCCGTTGCCACCATCGCGCGCCGCCGCTCGCGGGGAACGGATGAGAGTGTGAGAGAGAGAAGCCGTGCGAACCAATGGGGCGCGCGCGTTGTGCTGATCTCGTCAACACCCCTCGCTCATATTTAAGCGCGGCGAGACGGGGGGACACGCGCATTCGACTCTGGTCTCGCGTGCGTGTTGTGTGAAATCATGCCTCCCCAACCGTCTGGCAAAGCCGTCAAGAAGGCCGGCAAGGCGCAGAAGAATGTGCGCGCCACGGACAAGAAGAAGAAGAAGCGCCGCAGGAAGGAGAGCTTCTCCATCTACATCTATAAGGTGCTGAAGCAGGTGCACCCCGACACTGGTGTCTCCAGCAAGGCCATGTCCATCATGAACAGCTTCGTGAACGACATCTTCGAGCGTATCGCCGCCGAGTCGTCACGCCTTGCTCACTACAACAAGCGCTCGACCATCACGAGCCGGGAGATCCAGACCGCGGTGCGCCTGCTGCTGCCCGGAGAGCTGGCCAAGCACGCGGTGTCCGAGGGTACAAAAGCCGTCACCAAGTACACCAGCTCCAAGTAGGCGTGCGTCGTGGGCCACAGCGAGCAACGACAAATCAACGGCTCTTCTCAGAGCCACCCAAATTGTCTGCGTCGGCATAGGGGTTGTGCTGAGAGATTCGGCTCCGAATCCATCCTCTTCTCTCTGTTGAACACCGCTAGCAGGAGCGTTGGTGTGCCGCGCTCGACGTGTGTGCTCGGGGAGGTTGAACAGGTAAATTAGAGAAGACCGAGTGCGCGGAGAAAAGTGCCACAAGTACGGTAATGGAGGGAAAACAAAACCAGGAGCGTGGTAATTAAAAAAAAAAAAAAAAACAGGGGGAAGGTGGCCGCTTCTCTCAAAAAAAGGTAACATGAACTCGAGTGTGTTCAGCTCTTGGGAAATGATAGAATAGGAAACTCGCGTCAGCGCTTGCCCGAGCAACTCCGACATGTCGGGCCAAATATGAAGGGGTATACACGGTATGCAGTGCATGCGGAGAGAAGGAAACTGCCGAACACTTGATAATGCTATGTAAAGGGCTTCACCTTATAGTTTAGAATGATGGCGCAGAGTTTTTCAAAAGCACCGGGGTTTAGAGACGGGGGAGGGCAAAATAGACTTTAGGCGGGTAGAATTAACTAGAAGGTGGTTATCTTATTGGTGGCTAAAGTCAAGGCAAGAGTGAAAACTAAACCATTCACTGCAAAGCACCGCGGTCCTATACTTCACTATTTAAAGAGAGAAAAAAAACAAGATAAATGTAGCTGTTTGTTAGGTCAGCATTATGGCTAGGTGGTGATAGCTGCCGCCCGATGTGAAGGGTACAGCCACATTCATCAGACAGCGCAGAGTTCCTTCTCTGCCACGCCATTCATTTGTTTACGAAATTGGGGCATTTATTTCTTGAGAGCGCAGGGCAGGCCCGTTTCGAGACTGTAGGAGGAGTGAATGTAGCTTAAAGTGCGTGGCGCGGTGAAAAATGTGCGGAAGCATTGATGCAAGAAAAGATAGGGGAGAAATATATAGACGCATGTGACAATAGCTGTAGAAGCAGAAAAGCGTGGCGGCGGACTGCATGCTAATTATTGTCCGAAAGCAAAGTATCGACAGCCCGAGTGAAGGAAAAAACAAAACTGTGCGTACGCATGACAGGGGTACCACGCAGGTGATTTATATAGTGCACAAAGAAGTACGAAATCCAGTAAAGAAAGGCGGTCGACACGAGGTATGGGCATTTCCCGTTTTCGCACCGAGTGCTCCGTTTGCGCGTCGCCGAAAGAAACATAGCCAGGCCGGCCAGCAAACGACACTGCTCGGCTTGACGTTTACATAATCACACGGTGTAGCGGAACACTGTGTTCTCTTCGAAAGAACAAATGCGCCTGTGCTAGGCACAAATGAGTGGTACGTTCCATTCGGAATGTGGTGGGAAACTTACCTTAAATGAATGAGCGGACGCACCGTTTATTTCCGCTTTGTTTTAGATTACTGACTATGTTCGGCGGGTCGACAGTGCATTTGTATGAAGCTTTCAAGCGCGATCATTTTGTAATTTCGCATCGTGCGTCCCTGCCACAAGTTCGGGGAAGGAATACTTTCAATATGGGAACCCTCATGATTGTGAAAGATGAAACTGCGACTACTTAAACACACTTGCACCACAGAAATGGCACGCGCAGTTTGGTATTGGGGCACGTGAGAAGGGAATACAATAGATGGGCATTGGCGCGCATCTTTTTTTCTTATTGATATGATATGTAAGGAGATGTCGGCGCACCATTATGGCGCCGGCTACTCCTTGGCCGTTGAGTTAAACTTGAACACGTATCTTGAAGCAAAACGTACAAAGCAGTGCATGGAAAGTAGAAAACTCGGGCAGAGATATGCAAAGACACACTTACACTTATACGCACATATCAGAACACAATGGTAAGTAAATGTTCGAAAGTCAATGAATGAAGTCTCTGATATAATGTCCCTCGATAATATTCGGTCCACCAGCACAAAACAGTAGAGCACACGTCTGGTCCGTATAAAGATGCATTCGCTCGTGTGTACATAATTGTCGACACGTCATTCATTTCACAACACACACATGATGAGAGTCACGTGATACTGTACATAATAAGTACATTTGTTACAAATGAAAGTTCGTTATTTCTTAATACTTATCAGCAATCCCGCTGTCTTGTAAAGAACGTGTTGATGCTTTTAAAGCGTGCGACTGTAAAACTCGAGTAGGCCACGGACCCAGAAGTTTCTTCATGTTAAACGGTCTGCGGTCTAATGCCAACTGTTCGGACTTAAGACGGCGTCTCGTGATGTGGACAGTCTACGAGAAGGTGACATACGTCTTCATCTATCAATCCGCATTCGCATTCGGGACTTTCAGCTCTGCCGTGTCTGTGCAAAGAAAAAAAAAAAAAACAAATGTTTTTGTGTATGCCGTGCCTAGCCTCAATCGGTCAATTAGAGTTTCCGATATTCTATCTAATGCCAGCGTAATTTTTAATTCAATAAATGGATCGATGTGGTATAAATCGCACCTCTTTGTACTTTGGTCAAACCAAGCAGTTTTGCTCATTCTGAAAGTTGTATTCTTTATAATACTACGCAATTCACTTTTTTCGAAATATTGGTTGCCACGATGTGTAGACCTACTTTGTGTGCTCTGGACGGCTCTGGAAGGCCAACTGCAAATCTTCTTTGCACAGCTGATGCCGTCCGGATAGTCGTTGATAGATTACTTAACAGGTTGTCAGCCTCCGAAGGTATTATGTAAGCGAAAGTACGCATGCGTAAAACATGCAGCGAACGAACACTCTTCCAACGCTGTAAAGAAGAAAGAATGCATAAAGGGTGGTGCATTTTACGCTCCAATCTCGTCCTATGTAAGGCGCTTTAGAGTTAGGGCTGTTTTGCCTGTAATTGCGTGACCCTTGCAGGGTTCCTCACAGTGCAACCGTGCACTTGAAACGGGCAGGTGTTGAACCACCCCGCAAGGAGATGGGGAAACTTCGCTGCGACCGGACCGCTTGACAGTCCGTGTTTACGGGAGGAGAGGCGCGCCCGAGAGGAGGTGCGCTCTCACTCTCTGCCGTCCCCGTGAATGCTGAAATGAGCGCGGTCGCGTTGCGTGGCTTCGGTGAAACTGCCGTATCGCGATATGTAGTGGAGCTGCCACAGTAAAATTTGAGACACGCGTAGCCAGCCAAAGGTGCTGTTACTTTGCCGAATTTCACGTGCCGGCGTCCACAACAACGCGAGCACGCTTTGTTTAGAAATTTCCGGCCATGAGGCCGTGCCCGGACCGCGTGTGTTAGTCCCTTGGTTTGGCGACAAGGATGGCGTCAAAGTGACGCCGTGAAACGGGTTTCGTGCGTGCAAATGAGGCATTGATGTGATTAGAGAGAAAGCGAGAACATAGAAAAGAAAAAAAAAAGAGGGGGGGGGGCACACGCCGGGGACGAGTAGTCGCAAAGTGTTAAGTGTGCAGTTTATTTACGTGCGGCACACAGGTGAGCTGTTGCAGCTGTGAGTTTTGACAAATATTGCGTGTGTCATGTTCAGTGGACACGATGAAACGTTTTTTAGCGAACGCGTTGTATCCGCTGGGCTTGTACGTACGCGTACATGAATTGTCGCTTACTCGGTTTGATGTCTCCTTGCCGCTGGGGCAGCTGATACGACTGATACGCCATTTTGCAGCAGTGAAGGGTGCGTGAATGAATGGGCAAGAAACTTAGCAACAGTAACGAGAAAAGAATTAAAAACAAACAAACAAACGAAAGCATGTTTGCCGTGTATATTCAATCTTGTAGTGCAGAAAAATAGTCAGTGCAGCAACCTGCGCGGCCAACGCGCTCCTCGCGAAGAAAAGAGGGAGAGAGAGACGAGCTGGCCGCCGACCAACCGGCGTGCGCCGTTCGCCTTCCTCCTCAGTCTCGCGGGCCGGCGCCGACACCGCGACTCGATCGTGTCGAGCATTCGCTTTCCGGGCGCGTTTCGAAGCAGAAGCAGAAACTTCGGAAGCCGTCATGTCTGGCCGTGGCAAAGGTGGCAAAGGGCTGGGGAAGGGTGGCGCCAAGCGTCATCGAAAGGTGTTGCGTGACAACATCCAGGGCATAACCAAGCCGGCCATCCGTCGTCTGGCGCACCGTGGCGGTGTCAAGCGCATCTCTGGCCTCATCTACGAGGAAACTCGCGGCGTTCTCAAGGTGTTCCTCGAGAACGTGATCCGCGATGCCGTCACTTACACCGAGCACGCCAAAAGGAAGACCGTGACAGCCATGGACGTCGTGTACGCCCTCAAGCGTCAGGGCCGCACCCTGTACGGATTCGGAGGCTAAGAAGCCAGCGGCGTCGCCTGCAGCCAGCCAACGAGAACACAACAGCCCTCTTCAGGGCTACCCACTTGATGCTTCGGCAGTGTGATCCCAGCGGTTCGCCATACCCGTCCGTCCCTCTTTGCAATATCATTGCGTCATCGCTCAGGTGAGCAGCACCTCGTGTAGTAGTAGCTTGATCGCGCTGGGTACTTGTCACGTTCACCGCATTTCGTTCGCGTCGTCGTCTTTCTCCTGGGTCTGCATGCACGAATCAATCGCCGCATCTGCGAGTTCTTCCTCTCCTTCCTGCAAGCCAAGCTGCTAAAACGGGCCCGTCAAGCGAACGTCGCCTAGTTACCTTATCGCGCGAAGGAAGAAGCCGAGCGCAGCGTTCTACCCTGGTCACTGCATTCTTGGAGACACGACTATGCTCAGGAAGCACGAACTCGCTTTTTTCTTTGGAATGCCCACTACACGATCGCGTCACGTTGTGTCAAAATAAATAAAAACGCACTATGTTCTACCGTGGGGCACCCAGACGAAGAAGGGATGTGTACTTACAAATGAAAAAATTGATTGTGACAGGTTGGTCGTGTTTACCGCGCCCGCTGTGCACTCAGAAGTGCCCCATTCAATAACACATTGTGTACATTGTCACGCCTAATAATTTTTGTTTGTTTTTTTTTTCACACCTGGCGCTGCCGAGCTGCAAAATACAAAAAAAAAAGAAAGAAAAGTGGAAGGGGATGTTTAAACAGAATTTCTGCGCAAGTCAGAAGCAAGTACACAATAAGCGCTGCCCATGCAGCGTGCTGAGGGAAGCTGCACTTGATAGAAGTGGCACTCATGTACTGTACTGGTGCTGCGAACACTGCAGTTGTGAAAGCTTTACTTGGACGGACAGCTACGCAACAAGTGTTTCCATTTCGCCGGCAGAGGTGGTCACTCTAGGGAGGCTGGCTTCGCCGCCCACGCGAGAGGGGGGGGGGGGGGGACTAGCCCATGATGTAAACGCGAGAGGTTCGAGCGCGGGAAATTCGAAAGGAAGGCGCGCTCGCGTGAGCCTGCCGTCAGATGGCGACACCAACCCACGAGCATTGCATTTTCAAGTGCACCCTTGGTTTCCCACCCACCTCCGCACAGGACGAGGCGTGTCGAATGTGTAACCAAGGCGCACGACAGTGGTTCTGCTCAGGCAAAGCCTACCTATAACAAAAATTGTTCTCCATGTGTGTACCTTCATTTTCTCGTGAAAATGTGAAAGAGGAGTGAATGGGGCTTTTTGAGGCGCGTGTTGATCTTCGTTTCTATTATGATTATTATTTTTCACCCTTTCATTGAGTCCATTTCCTGCTTTTTGTGCCACATATTTAGCACTTAGAGGTTGGGGGGGGGGGGGGGATTGCTGATGTGTAAGATGGAAAAGAAGAGGAAAGTGAGCCCCGAAACTGTCTGCATCAGGATGCGACACCTCAGCGGTAGCTCAGAAGGGATGGGGGGTGAGGGGGGATTAAAAGGGTGGGAATAAAAGTGTAGAGAAAGAGACATGAGGGAAGCCAGAGTGAGACGACATATCGAGGGAATAGGAGTAAAAATGAAACAAAACATTCGAACGCAAACACCCCGTACATCCAACCGCCATTGAGCGCACCTAGTAGTTTGGCAAGTATGTATGAGTGATTCTTAAGAGGGAAAGGAAGATAAAATTGAGTCCCGTTACTGTCTGCGATTGAGCAAGTAGGCGCGCTCAGTGGCAGTTGGATGTACGGGGTGTTTGTGTTAGAATGTTTTGTTGCGTTTTACTCCTTGTCGTTGCGCGGACGTGTATGCATATACCAACACTGCCGGTGGTCTCTCGTCGTCTTCGCCCATCTACGTAATGGTCGCAAATAAGCGACAACGCAAGGAGCAAGTTTTTTTGGCGTGGCAGTGCGCATTTGCCCTCGGTGATGCGAGGCGCTCTAGTGCGATGCGCGCTGTTGGCGTGAATGGTGGCGTCTCGCACTCCGTCGCGCCGCTTCGGGAAGCGACGAGCTACAGCGTCGATTGATGTGTTGCCTGGAAGGCGAAAGAAATGCGCAGCAGGCTGTATTGTACAGCGGTAGTGGTTTCGTTTCGGTGTACCTCTTTGCAGCCGCGAACTGCACGGTTGCCCGAAAATGAGCGCCAGCCAGCATCCTGGCGTACGCTTCCGCGCTCGCACGCGGACGGGTTCTCACGCTTCGGCCAATGGGAGGGAGAGAGATGGGTCGTGCGGCGAAGCCGCTTTTGCCGATCTCCGGCAGGAGCGCAGTTTCGCTCCGTCAGTCGAGGTGATCGGACGCACGCAGCATGGCCCGAACTAAACAAACCGCGCGCAAGAGTACTGGAGGCAAGGCTCCGCGTAAGCAGCTTGCTACCAAGGCTGCTCGCAAGAGTGCCCCTGCCACAGGCGGGGTGAAGAAACCTCACCGTTACAGGCCTGGAACCGTGGCCCTGCGTGAAATTCGCCGATACCAGAAGTCGACCGAACTGCTGATCCGCAAGCTTCCCTTTCAGCGCCTGGTGCGGGAAATCGCTCAGGACTTCAAGACGGACCTCCGTTTCCAGAGTTCTGCCGTGATGGCCCTACAGGAAGCTAGCGAGGCCTACCTCGTTGGTCTTTTCGAAGACACCAACCTGTGCGCCATCCACGCTAAGCGCGTCACCATCATGCCAAAGGACATCCAGCTGGCTCGGCGCATTCGCGGTGAGCGCGCCTAAGTTGGGCTGCTCCCTGCGCTTCGGTCGACAGGCAAGCAACAACAAACGGTCCTTCTCAGGACCACCAACGTGTCTGCTTTGGCTACGAGACCACTCCAGGCCACGTACTCCGGCCGCACCCTCTTTTGCTGTCATGTTTTGTACGTACGTGGCTGCCGTTGTCTAGCGCGCGGAAGAACGGAACGTCGGCGCGTCGTTATTACGAAGAAATGGCTCAGCTTTGACAAATTCAAGGTAAAAGTGTGTATCATTATGAGTAGACAGAGAAAAGGTAGGCTAGCTTCAGTCGGTGTGTGTGCAGCAGCCGTGCTGCGACCCTGTGGTGTGTCAATTTCATTTATGTGTTTACCTTTTTGCCCGCCGCTTGTAAGGTGTTTTTGAGGGCTTCTGTTTGCGTAACGCCATGGTGACTTGGGCTGCTGGACCCCGGCGCAACTTTTGGGTGCACTCGTAGGAGGTGATGAAGTTTTACCGAGAGACGAAATAAACAATTGTATCGGGCCAGTTGGTAAGGATCCATCTCGCTAGGAAGCGCAGCCACTATTACACAGACCTCACAACACAAGCGCTTAACTTCAACTGAACTTTCATTGCAAACGTCAGAGTTTATAAAGGGGGTGAACAGAGAAAAAGAATAGTAAAAGGTAGACAACAAAAAGCACACGTGCCAGTCCCGCACATTACTGTCTGTTATTCTCTATCACCCCATCCAAAAAACAGTTCTTTCCGCGTGAGCGCGATAGAGAGTGCACTAACACACTCGAAATCATCGCGTGTCATTTCCTTTCATTTCTTTTGAAGCTGAACAAGTTTTTGTGCCATATTCTGGACAATTTTTTTTTTTTTTTTTGCAATAAACGTTTAGTTGAAGTTAAGCGCTTGTGTTGTGTGTTCTGTGTAATAGTGGCTGCGCTGCCTAGCAAGATAGACGAAATAAATTGTGTTAGAAGCACCAAATGGAATGCGCTAACGGCGGGTTCTCTCTCTCTCTCTCTCTCTTTTTTTTTTTACCTTACGTTTGTTTTTCTATTCAAAGGTATTAAATTTACTCTGTCCCTGTGCTGACCCGTTCAGGTGTCATCGTAAGGATAGACGGTTACGTGTGGAGCTTTTTTTTTTTTTTTTTTTAATGAGAAATGACAACGCTTACATGCTCTTTTCTGTCTTTTTCGGTGCCGAGCTGCGTGATTTGGTTGTCTCTTTGCAGCATTTGGCGTCGCGCACTTGTGGCTAACTGATGTCGCGAGGAAATATATATAAAGTATAGAAAAACAAACACGCTTGAGGGTACGAACAGAGCCATCGTGACTGCGAAGCGAAACACGGCCGCGTCACCTGTTTGGGTGGTCCTTAGAAGGACCGTTTGGGGAATGCGGCGAGCGCGCGGAAGGGGTGCTCGCTTACGCCTTCTTCTCCGTCTTCTTTGGAAGAAGCACGGCTTGAATGTTGGGCAACACACCGCCCTGCGCGATGGTGACGCCGGAAAGCAGTTTGTTCAGCTCCTCGTCGTTGCGGATGGCGAGCTGCAAGTGACGGGGGATGATCCGGGTCTTCTTGTTGTCACGAGCGGCGTTGCCCGCCAGCTCGAGCACCTCGGCGGCCAGGTACTCGAGTACGGCAGCCAGGTAGACCGGAGCGCCAGCTCCGACGCGCTCGGCGTAGTTTCCCTTGCGTAGGAGGCGGTGAATACGGCCCACGGGGAACTGAAGCCCCGCGCGGCTAGAACGGGTCTTGCTCTTGCCTTTCGCCTTGCCGCCCTTGCCACGTCCGGACATGGTGTTGCTTTTCGCTTGGTACGACGCCGGTTGCCGAAAACAAGAAAGCTGCTGCCTTCTGAGATGAGAGCCGTGCTCGAATGGTTTCCGTTGCCACCATCGCGCGCCGCCGCTCGCGGGGAACGGATGAGAGTGTGAGAGAGAGAAGCCGTGCGAACCAATGGGGCGCGCGCGTTGTGCTGATCTCGTCAACACCCCTCGCTCATATTTAAGCGCGGCGAGACGGGGGGACACGCGCATTCGACTCTGGTCTCGCGTGCGTGTTGTGTGAAATCATGCCTCCCCAACCGTCTGGCAAAGCCGTCAAGAAGGCCGGCAAGGCGCAGAAGAATGTGCGCGCCACGGACAAGAAGAAGAAGAAGCGCCGCAGGAAGGAGAGCTTCTCCATCTACATCTATAAGGTGCTGAAGCAGGTGCACCCCGACACTGGTGTCTCCAGCAAGGCCATGTCCATCATGAACAGCTTCGTGAACGACATCTTCGAGCGTATCGCCGCCGAGTCGTCACGCCTTGCTCACTACAACAAGCGCTCGACCATCACGAGCCGGGAGATCCAGACCGCGGTGCGCCTGCTGCTGCCCGGAGAGCTGGCCAAGCACGCGGTGTCCGAGGGTACAAAAGCCGTCACCAAGTACACCAGCTCCAAGTAGGCGTGCGTCGTGGGCCACAGCGAGCAACGACAAATCAACGGCTCTTCTCAGAGCCACCCAAATTGTCTGCGTCGGCATAGGGGTTGTGCTGAGAGATTCGGCTCCGAATCCATCCTCTTCTCTCTGTTGAACACCGCTAGCAGGAGCGTTGGTGTGCCGCGCTCGACGTGTGTGCTCGGGGAGGTTGAACAGGTAAATTAGAGAAGACCGAGTGCGCGGAGAAAAGTGCCACAAGTACGGTAATGGAGGGAAAACAAAACCAGGAGCGTGGTAATTAAAAAAAAAAAAAAAAACAGGGGGAAGGTGGCCGCTTCTCTCAAAAAAAGGTAACATGAACTCGAGTGTGTTCAGCTCTTGGGAAATGATAGAATAGGAAACTCGCGTCAGCGCTTGCCCGAGCAACTCCGACATGTCGGGCCAAATATGAAGGGGTATACACGGTATGCAGTGCATGCGGAGAGAAGGAAACTGCCGAACACTTGATAATGCTATGTAAAGGGCTTCACCTTATAGTTTAGAATGATGGCGCAGAGTTTTTCAAAAGCACCGGGGTTTAGAGACGGGGGAGGGCAAAATAGACTTTAGGCGGGTAGAATTAACTAGAAGGTGGTTATCTTATTGGTGGCTAAAGTCAAGGCAAGAGTGAAAACTAAACCATTCACTGCAAAGCACCGCGGTCCTATACTTCACTATTTAAAGAGAGAAAAAAAACAAGATAAATGTAGCTGTTTGTTAGGTCAGCATTATGGCTAGGTGGTGATAGCTGCCGCCCGATGTGAAGGGTACAGCCACATTCATCAGACAGCGCAGAGTTCCTTCTCTGCCACGCCATTCATTTGTTTACGAAATTGGGGCATTTATTTCTTGAGAGCGCAGGGCAGGCCCGTTTCGAGACTGTAGGAGGAGTGAATGTAGCTTAAAGTGCGTGGCGCGGTGAAAAATGTGCGGAAGCATTGATGCAAGAAAAGATAGGGGAGAAATATATAGACGCATGTGACAATAGCTGTAGAAGCAGAAAAGCGTGGCGGCGGACTGCATGCTAATTATTGTCCGAAAGCAAAGTATCGACAGCCCGAGTGAAGGAAAAAACAAAACTGTGCGTACGCATGACAGGGGTACCACGCAGGTGATTTATATAGTGCACAAAGAAGTACGAAATCCAGTAAAGAAAGGCGGTCGACACGAGGTATGGGCATTTCCCGTTTTCGCACCGAGTGCTCCGTTTGCGCGTCGCCGAAAGAAACATAGCCAGGCCGGCCAGCAAACGACACTGCTCGGCTTGACGTTTACATAATCACACGGTGTAGCGGAACACTGTGTTCTCTTCGAAAGAACAAATGCGCCTGTGCTAGGCACAAATGAGTGGTACGTTCCATTCGGAATGTGGTGGGAAACTTACCTTAAATGAATGAGCGGACGCACCGTTTATTTCCGCTTTGTTTTAGATTACTGACTATGTTCGGCGGGTCGACAGTGCATTTGTATGAAGCTTTCAAGCGCGATCATTTTGTAATTTCGCATCGTGCGTCCCTGCCACAAGTTCGGGGAAGGAATACTTTCAATATGGGAACCCTCATGATTGTGAAAGATGAAACTGCGACTACTTAAACACACTTGCACCACAGAAATGGCACGCGCAGTTTGGTATTGGGGCACGTGAGAAGGGAATACAATAGATGGGCATTGGCGCGCATCTTTTTTTCTTATTGATATGATATGTAAGGAGATGTCGGCGCACCATTATGGCGCCGGCTACTCCTTGGCCGTTGAGTTAAACTTGAACACGTATCTTGAAGCAAAACGTACAAAGCAGTGCATGGAAAGTAGAAAACTCGGGCAGAGATATGCAAAGACACACTTACACTTATACGCACATATCAGAACACAATGGTAAGTAAATGTTCGAAAGTCAATGAATGAAGTCTCTGATATAATGTCCCTCGATAATATTCGGTCCACCAGCACAAAACAGTAGAGCACACGTCTGGTCCGTATAAAGATGCATTCGCTCGTGTGTACATAATTGTCGACACGTCATTCATTTCACAACACACACATGATGAGAGTCACGTGATACTGTACATAATAAGTACATTTGTTACAAATGAAAGTTCGTTATTTCTTAATACTTATCAGCAATCCCGCTGTCTTGTAAAGAACGTGTTGATGCTTTTAAAGCGTGCGACTGTAAAACTCGAGTAGGCCACGGACCCAGAAGTTTCTTCATGTTAAACGGTCTGCGGTCTAATGCCAACTGTTCGGACTTAAGACGGCGTCTCGTGATGTGGACAGTCTACGAGAAGGTGACATACGTCTTCATCTATCAATCCGCATTCGCATTCGGGACTTTCAGCTCTGCCGTGTCTGTGCAAAGAAAAAAAAAAAAACAAATGTTTTTGTGTATGCCGTGCCTAGCCTCAATCGGTCAATTAGAGTTTCCGATATTCTATCTAATGCCAGCGTATTTTTTAATTCAATAAATGGATCGATGTGGTATAAATCGCACCTCTTTGTACTTTGGTCAAACCAAGCAGTTTTGCTCATTCTGAAAGTTGTATTCTTTATAATACTACGCAATTCACTTTTTTCGAAATATTGGTTGCCACGATGTGTAGACCTACTTTGTGTGCTCTGGACGGCTCTGGAAGGCCAACTGCAAATCTTCTTTGCACAGCTGATGCCGTCCGGATAGTCGTTGATAGATTACTTAACAGGTTGTCAGCCTCCGAAGGTATTATGTAAGCGAAAGTACGCATGCGTAAAACATGCAGCGAACGAACACTCTTCCAACGCTGTAAAGAAGAAAGAATGCATAAAGGGTGGTGCATTTTACGCTCCAATCTCGTCCTATGTAAGGCGCTTTAGAGTTAGGGCTGTTTTGCCTGTAATTGCGTGACCCTTGCAGGGTTCCTCACAGTGCAACCGTGCACTTGAAACGGGCAGGTGTTGAACCACCCCGCAAGGAGATGGGGAAACTTCGCTGCGACCGGACCGCTTGACAGTCCGTGTTTACGGGAGGAGAGGCGCGCCCGAGAGGAGGTGCGCTCTCACTCTCTGCCGTCCCCGTGAATGCTGAAATGAGCGCGGTCGCGTTGCGTGGCTTCGGTGAAACTGCCGTATCGCGATATGTAGTGGAGCTGCCACAGTAAAATTTGAGACACGCGTAGCCAGCCAAAGGTGCTGTTACTTTGCCGAATTTCACGTGCCGGCGTCCACAACAACGCGAGCACGCTTTGTTTAGAAATTTCCGGCCATGAGGCCGTGCCCGGACCGCGTGTGTTAGTCCCTTGGTTTGGCGACAAGGATGGCGTCAAAGTGACGCCGTGAAACGGGTTTCGTGCGTGCAAATGAGGCATTGATGTGATTAGAGAGAAAGCGAGAACATAGAAAAGAAAAAAAAAAAGAGGGGGGGGGGGCACACGCCGGGGACGAGTAGTCGCAAAGTGTTAAGTGTGCAGTTTATTTACGTGCGGCACACAGGTGAGCTGTTGCAGCTGTGAGTTTTGACAAATATTGCGTGTGTCATGTTCAGTGGACACGATGAAACGTTTTTTAGCGAACGCGTTGTATCCGCTGGGCTTGTACGTACGCGTACATGAATTGTCGCTTACTCGGTTTGATGTCTCCTTGCCGCTGGGGCAGCTGATACGACTGATACGCCATTTTGCAGCAGTGAAGGGTGCGTGAATGAATGGGCAAGAAACTTAGCAACAGTAACGAGAAAAGAATTAAAAACAAACAAACAAACGAAAGCATGTTTGCCGTGTATATTCAATCTTGTAGTGCAGAAAAATAGTCAGTGCAGCAACCTGCGCGGCCAACGCGCTCCTCGCGAAGAAAAGAGGGAGAGAGAGACGAGCTGGCCGCCGACCAACCGGCGTGCGCCGTTCGCCTTCCTCCTCAGTCTCGCGGGCCGGCGCCGACACCGCGACTCGATCGTGTCGAGCATTCGCTTTCCGGGCGCGTTTCGAAGCAGAAGCAGAAACTTCGGAAGCCGTCATGTCTGGCCGTGGCAAAGGTGGCAAAGGGCTGGGGAAGGGTGGCGCCAAGCGTCATCGAAAGGTGTTGCGTGACAACATCCAGGGCATAACCAAGCCGGCCATCCGTCGTCTGGCGCGCCGTGGCGGTGTCAAGCGCATCTCTGGCCTCATCTACGAGGAAACTCGCGGCGTTCTCAAGGTGTTCCTCGAGAACGTGATCCGCGATGCCGTCACTTACACCGAGCACGCCAAAAGGAAGACCGTGACAGCCATGGACGTCGTGTACGCCCTCAAGCGTCAGGGCCGCACCCTGTACGGATTCGGAGGCTAAGAAGCCAGCGGCGTCGCCTGCAGCCAGCCAACGAGAACACAACAGCCCTCTTCAGGGCTACCCACTTGATGCTTCGGCAGTGTGATCCCAGCGGTTCGCCATACCCGTCCGTCCCTCTTTGCAATATCATTGCGTCATCGCTCAGGTGAGCAGCACCTCGTGTAGTAGTAGCTTGATCGCGCTGGGTACTTGTCACGTTCACCGCATTTCGTTCGCGTCGTCGTCTTTCTCCTGGGTCTGCATGCACGAATCAATCGCCGCATCTGCGAGTTCTTCCTCTCCTTCCTGCAAGCCAAGCTGCTAAAACGGGCCCGTCAAGCGAACGTCGCCTAGTTACCTTATCGCGCGAAGGAAGAAGCCGAGCGCAGCGTTCTACCCTGGTCACTGCATTCTTGGAGACACGACTATGCTCAGGAAGCACGAACTCGCTTTTTTCTTTGGAATGCCCACTACACGATCGCGTCACGTTGTGTCAAAATAAATAAAAACGCACTATGTTCTACCGTGGGGCACCCAGACGAAGAAGGGATGTGTACTTACAAATGAAAAAATTGATTGTGACAGGTTGGTCGTGTTTACCGCGCCCGCTGTGCACTCAGAAGTGCCCCATTCAATAACACATTGTGTACATTGTCACGCCTAATAATTTTTGTTTGTTTTTTTTTTTCACACCTGGCGCTGCCGAGCTGCAAAATACAAAAAAAAAGAAAGAAAAGTGGAAGGGGATGTTTAAACAGAATTTCTGCGCAAGTCAGAAGCAAGTACACAATAAGCGCTGCCCATGCAGCGTGCTGAGGGAAGCTGCACTTGATAGAAGTGGCACTCATGTACTGTACTGGTGCTGCGAACACTGCAGTTGTGAAAGCTTTACTTGGACGGACAGCTACGCAACAAGTGTTTCCATTTCGCCGGCAGAGGTGGTCACTCTAGGGAGGCTGGCTTCGCCGCCCACGCGAGAGGGGGGGGGGGGGGGACTAGCCCATGATGTAAACGCGAGAGGTTCGAGCGCGGGAAATTCGAAAGCAAGGCGCGCTCGCGTGAGCCTGCCGTCAGATGGCGACACCAACCCACGAGCATTGCATTTTCAAGTGCACCCTTGGTTTCCCACCCACCTCCGCACAGGACGAGGCGTGTCGAATGTGTAACCAAGGCGCACGACAGTGGTTCTGCTCAGGCAAAGCCTACCTATAACAAAAATTGTTCTCCATGTGTGTACCTTCATTTTCTCGTGAAAATGTGAAAGAGGAGTGAATGGGGCTTTTTGAGGCGCGTGTTGATCTTCGTTTCTATTATGATTATTATTTTTCACCCTTTCATTGAGTCCATTTCCTGCTTTTTGTGCCACATATTTAGCACTTAGAGGTTGGGGGGGGGGGGGGATTGCTGATGTGTAAGATGGAAAAGAAGAGGAAAGTGAGCCCCGAAACTGTCTGCATCAGGATGCGACACCTCAGCGGTAGCTCACAAGGGATGGGGGGTGAGGGGGGATTAAAAGGGTGGGAATAAAAGTGTAGAGAAAGAGACATGAGGGAAGCCAGAGTGAGACGACATATCGAGGGAATAGGAGTAAAAATGAAACAAAACATTCGAACGCAAACACCCCGTACATCCAACCGCCATTGAGCGCACCTAGTAGTTTGGCAAGTATGTATGAGTGATTCTTAAGAGGGAAAGGAAGATAAAATTGAGTCCCGTTACTGTCTGCGATTGAGCAAGTAGGCGCGCTCAGTGGCAGTTGGATGTACGGGGTGTTTGTGTTAGAATGTTTTGTTGCGTTTTACTCCTTGTCGTTGCGCGGACGTGTATGCATATACCAACACTGCCGGTGGTCTCTCGTCGTCTTCGCCCATCTACGTAATGGTCGCAAATAAGCGACAACGCAAGGAGCAAGTTTTTTTGGCGTGGCAGTGCGCATTTGCCCTCGGTGATGCGAGGCGCTCTAGTGCGATGCGCGCTGTTGGCGTGAATGGTGGCGTCTCGCACTCCGTCGCGCCGCTTCGGGAAGCGACGAGCTACAGCGTCGATTGATGTGTTGCCTGGAAGGCGAAAGAAATGCGCAGCAGGCTGTATTGTACAGCGGTAGTGGTTTCGTTTCGGTGTACCTCTTTGCAGCCGCGAACTGCACGGTTGCCCGAAAATGAGCGCCAGCCAGCATCCTGGCGTACGCTTCCGCGCTCGCACGCGGACGGGTTCTCACGCTTCGGCCAATGGGAGGGAGAGAGAGATGGGTCGTGCGGCGAAGCCGCTTTTGCCGATCTCCGGCAGGAGCGCAGTTTCGCTCCGTCAGTCGAGGTGATCGGACGCACGCAGCATGGCCCGAACTAAACAAACCGCGCGCAAGAGTACTGGAGGCAAGGCTCCGCGTAAGCAGCTTGCTACCAAGGCTGCTCGCAAGAGTGCCCCTGCCACAGGCGGGGTGAAGAAACCTCACCGTTACAGGCCTGGAACCGTGGCCCTGCGTGAAATTCGCCGATACCAGAAGTCGACCGAACTGCTGATCCGCAAGCTTCCCTTTCAGCGCCTGGTGCGGGAAATCGCTCAGGACTTCAAGACGGACCTCCGTTTCCAGAGTTCTGCCGTGATGGCCCTACAGGAAGCTAGCGAGGCCTACCTCGTTGGTCTTTTCGAAGACACCAACCTGTGCGCCATCCACGCTAAGCGCGTCACCATCATGCCAAAGGACATCCAGCTGGCTCGGCGCATTCGCGGTGAGCGCGCCTAAGTTGGGCTGCTCCCTGCGCTTCGGTCGACAGGCAAGCAACAACAAACGGTCCTTCTCAGGACCACCAACGTGTCTGCTTTGGCTACGAGACCACTCCAGGCCACGTACTCCGGCCGCACCCTCTTTTGCTGTCATGTTTTGTACGTACGTGGCTGCCGTTGTCTAGCGCGCGGAAGAACGGAACGTCGGCGCGTCGTTATTACGAAGAAATGGCTCAGCTTTGACAAATTCAAGGTAAAAGTGTGTATCATTATGAGTAGACAGAGAAAAGGTAGGCTAGCTTCAGTCGGTGTGTGTGCAGCAGCCGTGCTGCGACCCTGTGGTGTGTCAATTTCATTTATGTGTTTACCTTTTTGCCCGCCGCTTGTAAGGTGTTTTTGAGGGCTTCTGTTTGCGTAACGCCATGGTGACTTGGGCTGCTGGACCCCGGCGCAACTTTTGGGTGCACTCGTAGGAGGTGATGAAGTTTTACCGAGAGACGAAATAAACAATTGTATCGGGCCAGTTGGTAAGGATCCATCTCGCTAGGAAGCGCAGCCACTATTACACAGACCTCACAACACAAGCGCTTAACTTCAACTGAACTTTCATTGCAAACGTCAGAGTTTATAAAGGGGGTGAACAGAGAAAAAGAATAGTAAAAGGTAGACAACAAAAAGCACACGTGCCAGTCCCGCACATTACTGTCTGTTATTCTCTATCACCCCATCCAAAAAACAGTTCTTTCCGCGTGAGCGCGATAGAGAGTGCACTAACACACTCGAAATCATCGCGTGTCATTTCCTTTCATTTCTTTTGAAGCTGAACAAGTTTTTGTGCCATATTCTGGACAATTTTTTTTTTTTTTTTTTGCAATAAACGTTTAGTTGAAGTTAAGCGCTTGTGTTGTGTGTTCTGTGTAATAGTGGCTGCGCTGCCTAGCAAGATAGACGAAATAAATTGTGTTAGAAGCACCAAATGGAATGCGCTAACGGCGGGTTCTCTCTCTCTCTCTCTCTCTTTTTTTTTTTTACCTTACGTTTGTTTTTCTATTCAAAGGTATTAAATTTACTCTGTCCCTGTGCTGACCCGTTCAGGTGTCATCGTAAGGATAGACGGTTACGTGTGGAGCTTTTTTTTTTTTTTTTTTTTAATGAGGAATGACAACGCTTACATGCTCTTTTCTGTCTTTTTCGGTGCCGAGCTGCGTGATTTGGTTGTCTCTTTGCAGCATTTGGCGTCGCGCACTTGTGGCTAACTGATGTCGCGAGGAAATATATATAAAGTATAGAAAAACAAACACGCTTGAGGGTACGAACAGAGCCATCGTGACTGCGAAGCGAAACACGGCCGCGTCACCTGTTTGGGTGGTCCTTAGAAGGACCGTTTGGGGAATGCGGCGAGCGCGCGGAAGGGGTGCTCGCTTACGCCTTCTTCTCCGTCTTCTTTGGAAGAAGCACGGCTTGAATGTTGGGCAACACACCGCCCTGCGCGATGGTGACGCCGGAAAGCAGTTTGTTCAGCTCCTCGTCGTTGCGGATGGCGAGCTGCAAGTGACGGGGGATGATCCGGGTCTTCTTGTTGTCACGAGCGGCGTTGCCCGCCAGCTCGAGCACCTCGGCGGCCAGGTACTCGAGTACGGCAGCCAGGTAGACCGGAGCGCCAGCTCCGACGCGCTCGGCGTAGTTTCCCTTGCGTAGGAGGCGGTGAATACGGCCCACGGGGAACTGAAGCCCCGCGCGGCTAGAACGGGTCTTGCTCTTGCCTTTCGCCTTGCCGCCCTTGCCACGTCCGGACATGGTGTTGCTTTTCGCTTGGTACGACGCCGGTTGCCGAAAACAAGAAAGCTGCTGCCTTCTGAGATGAGAGCCGTGCTCGAATGGTTTCCGTTGCCACCATCGCGCGCCGCCGCTCGCGGGGAACGGATGAGAGTGTGAGAGAGAGAAGCCGTGCGAACCAATGGGGCGCGCGCGTTGTGCTGATCTCGTCAACACCCCTCGCTCATATTTAAGCGCGGCGAGACGGGGGGACACGCGCATTCGACTCTGGTCTCGCGTGCGTGTTGTGTGAAATCATGCCTCCCCAACCGTCTGGCAAAGCCGTCAAGAAGGCCGGCAAGGCGCAGAAGAATGTGCGCGCCACGGACAAGAAGAAGAAGAAGCGCCGCAGGAAGGAGAGCTTCTCCATCTACATCTATAAGGTGCTGAAGCAGGTGCACCCCGACACTGGTGTCTCCAGCAAGGCCATGTCCATCATGAACAGCTTCGTGAACGACATCTTCGAGCGTATCGCCGCCGAGTCGTCACGCCTTGCTCACTACAACAAGCGCTCGACCATCACGAGCCGGGAGATCCAGACCGCGGTGCGCCTGCTGCTGCCCGGAGAGCTGGCCAAGCACGCGGTGTCCGAGGGTACAAAAGCCGTCACCAAGTACACCAGCTCCAAGTAGGCGTGCGTCGTGGGCCACAGCGAGCAACGACAAATCAACGGCTCTTCTCAGAGCCACCCAAATTGTCTGCGTCGGCATAGGGGTTGTGCTGAGAGATTCGGCTCCGAATCCATCCTCTTCTCTCTGTTGAACACCGCTAGCAGGAGCGTTGGTGTGCCGCGCTCGACGTGTGTGCTCGGGGAGGTTGAACAGGTAAATTAGAGAAGACCGAGTGCGCGGAGAAAAGTGCCACAAGTACGGTAATGGAGGGAAAACAAAACCAGGAGCGTGGTAATTAAAAAAAAAAAAAAAAACAGGGGGAAGGTGGCCGCTTCTCTCAAAAAAAGGTAACATGAACTCGAGTGTGTTCAGCTCTTGGGAAATGATAGAATAGGAAACTCGCGTCAGCGCTTGCCCGAGCAACTCCGACATGTCGGGCCAAATATGAAGGGGTATACACGGTATGCAGTGCATGCGGAGAGAAGGAAACTGCCGAACACTTGATAATGCTATGTAAAGGGCTTCACCTTATAGTTTAGAATGATGGCGCAGAGTTTTTCAAAAGCACCGGGGTTTAGAGACGGGGGAGGGCAAAATAGACTTTAGGCGGGTAGAATTAACTAGAAGGTGGTTATCTTATTGGTGGCTAAAGTCAAGGCAAGAGTGAAAACTAAACCATTCACTGCAAAGCACCGCGGTCCTATACTTCACTATTTAAAGAGAGAAAAAAAACAAGATAAATGTAGCTGTTTGTTAGGTCAGCATTATGGCTAGGTGGTGATAGCTGCCGCCCGATGTGAAGGGTACAGCCACATTCATCAGACAGCGCAGAGTTCCTTCTCTGCCACGCCATTCATTTGTTTACGAAATTGGGGCATTTATTTCTTGAGAGCGCAGGGCAGGCCCGTTTCGAGACTGTAGGAGGAGTGAATGTAGCTTAAAGTGCGTGGCGCGGTGAAAAATGTGCGGAAGCATTGATGCAAGAAAAGATAGGGGAGAAATATATAGACGCATGTGACAATAGCTGTAGAAGCAGAAAAGCGTGGCGGCGGACTGCATGCTAATTATTGTCCGAAAGCAAAGTATCGACAGCCCGAGTGAAGGAAAAAACAAAACTGTGCGTACGCATGACAGGGGTACCACGCAGGTGATTTATATAGTGCACAAAGAAGTACGAAATCCAGTAAAGAAAGGCGGTCGACACGAGGTATGGGCATTTCCCGTTTTCGCACCGAGTGCTCCGTTTGCGCGTCGCCGAAAGAAACATAGCCAGGCCGGCCAGCAAACGACACTGCTCGGCTTGACGTTTACATAATCACACGGTGTAGCGGAACACTGTGTTCTCTTCGAAAGAACAAATGCGCCTGTGCTAGGCACAAATGAGTGGTACGTTCCATTCGGAATGTGGTGGGAAACTTACCTTAAATGAATGAGCGGACGCACCGTTTATTTCCGCTTTGTTTTAGATTACTGACTATGTTCGGCGGGTCGACAGTGCATTTGTATGAAGCTTTCAAGCGCGATCATTTTGTAATTTCGCATCGTGCGTCCCTGCCACAAGTTCGGGGAAGGAATACTTTCAATATGGGAACCCTCATGATTGTGAAAGATGAAACTGCGACTACTTAAACACACTTGCACCACAGAAATGGCACGCGCAGTTTGGTATTGGGGCACGTGAGAAGGGAATACAATAGATGGGCATTGGCGCGCATCTTTTTTTCTTATTGATATGATATGTAAGGAGATGTCGGCGCACCATTATGGCGCCGGCTACTCCTTGGCCGTTGAGTTAAACTTGAACACGTATCTTGAAGCAAAACGTACAAAGCAGTGCATGGAAAGTAGAAAACTCGGGCAGAGATATGCAAAGACACACTTACACTTATACGCACATATAAGAACACAATGGTAAGTAAATGTTCGAAAGTCAATGAATGAAGTCTCTGATATAATGTCCCTCGATAATATTCGGTCCACCAGCACAAAACAGTAGAGCACACGTCTGGTCCGTATAAAGATGCATTCGCTCGTGTGTACATAATTGTCGACACGTCATTCATTTCACAACACACACATGATGAGAGTCACGTGATACTGTACATAATAAGTACATTTGTTACAAATGAAAGTTCGTTATTTCTTAATACTTATCAGCAATCCCGCTGTCTTGTAAAGAACGTGTTGATGCTTTTAAAGCGTGCGACTGTAAAACTCGAGTAGGCCACGGACCCAGAAGTTTCTTCATGTTAAACGGTCTGCGGTCTAATGCCAACTGTTCGGACTTAAGACGGCGTCTCGTGATGTGGACAGTCTACGAGAAGGTGACATACGTCTTCATCTATCAATCCGCATTCGCATTCGGGACTTTCAGCTCTGCCGTGTCTGTGCAAAGAAAAAAAAAAAAAACAAATGTTTTTGTGTATGCCGTGCCTAGCCTCAATCGGTCAATTAGAGTTTCCGATATTCTATCTAATGCCAGCGTAATTTTTAATTCAATAAATGGATCGATGTGGTATAAATCGCACCTCTTTGTACTTTGGTCAAACCAAGCAGTTTTGCTCATTCTGAAAGTTGTATTCTTTATAATACTACGCAATTCACTTTTTTCGAAATATTGGTTGCCACGATGTGTAGACCTACTTTGTGTGCTCTGGACGGCTCTGGAAGGCCAACTGCAAATCTTCTTTGCACAGCTGATGCCGTCCGGATAGTCGTTGATAGATTACTTAACAGGTTGTCAGCCTCCGAAGGTATTATGTAAGCGAAAGTACGCATGCGTAAAACATGCAGCGAACGAACACTCTTCCAACGCTGTAAAGAAGAAAGAATGCATAAAGGGTGGTGCATTTTACGCTCCAATCTCGTCCTATGTAAGGCGCTTTAGAGTTAGGGCTGTTTTGCCTGTAATTGCGTGACCCTTGCAGGGTTCCTCACAGTGCAACCGTGCACTTGAAACGGGCAGGTGTTGAACCACCCCGCAAGGAGATGGGGAAACTTCGCTGCGACCGGACCGCTTGACAGTCCGTGTTTACGGGAGGAGAGGCGCGCCCGAGAGGAGGTGCGCTCTCACTCTCTGCCGTCCCCGTGAATGCTGAAATGAGCGCGGTCGCGTTGCGTGGCTTCGGTGAAACTGCCGTATCGCGATATGTAGTGGAGCTGCCACAGTAAAATTTGAGACACGCGTAGCCAGCCAAAGGTGCTGTTACTTTGCCGAATTTCACGTGCCGGCGTCCACAACAACGCGAGCACGCTTTGTTTAGAAATTTCCGGCCATGAGGCCGTGCCCGGACCGCGTGTGTTAGTCCCTTGGTTTGGCGACAAGGATGGCGTCAAAGTGACGCCGTGAAACGGGTTTCGTGCGTGCAAATGAGGCATTGATGTGATTAGAGAGAAAGCGAGAACATAGAAAAGAAAAAAAAAAAGAGGGGGGGGGGGGGCACACGCCGGGGACGAGTAGTCGCAAAGTGTTAAGTGTGCAGTTTATTTACGTGCGGCACACAGGTGAGCTGTTGCAGCTGTGAGTTTTGACAAATATTGCGTGTGTCATGTTCAGTGGACACGATGAAACGTTTTTTAGCGAACGCGTTGTATCCGCTGGGCTTGTACGTACGCGTACATGAATTGTCGCTTACTCGGTTTGATGTCTCCTTGCCGCTGGGGCAGCTGATACGACTGATACGCCATTTTGCAGCAGTGAAGGGTGCGTGAATGAATGGGCAAGAAACTTAGCAACAGTAACGAGAAAAGAATTAAAAACAAACAAACAAACGAAAGCATGTTTGCCGTGTATATTCAATCTTGTAGTGCAGAAAAATAGTCAGTGCAGCAACCTGCGCGGCCAACGCGCTCCTCGCGAAGAAAAGAGGGAGAGAGAGACGAGCTGGCCGCCGACCAACCGGCGTGCGCCGTTCGCCTTCCTCCTCAGTCTCGCGGGCCGGCGCCGACACCGCGACTCGATCGTGTCGAGCATTCGCTTTCCGGGCGCGTTTCGAAGCAGAAGCAGAAACTTCGGAAGCCGTCATGTCTGGCCGTGGCAAAGGTGGCAAAGGGCTGGGGAAGGGTGGCGCCAAGCGTCATCGAAAGGTGTTGCGTGACAACATCCAGGGCATAACCAAGCCGGCCATCCGTCGTCTGGCGCGCCGTGGCGGTGTCAAGCGCATCTCTGGCCTCATCTACGAGGAAACTCGCGGCGTTCTCAAGGTGTTCCTCGAGAACGTGATCCGCGATGCCGTCACTTACACCGAGCACGCCAAAAGGAAGACCGTGACAGCCATGGACGTCGTGTACGCCCTCAAGCGTCAGGGCCGCACCCTGTACGGATTCGGAGGCTAAGAAGCCAGCGGCGTCGCCTGCAGCCAGCCAACGAGAACACAACAGCCCTCTTCAGGGCTACCCACTTGATGCTTCGGCAGTGTGATCCCAGCGGTTCGCCATACCCGTCCGTCCCTCTTTGCAATATCATTGCGTCATCGCTCAGGTGAGCAGCACCTCGTGTAGTAGTAGCTTGATCGCGCTGGGTACTTGTCACGTTCACCGCATTTCGTTCGCGTCGTCGTCTTTCTCCTGGGTCTGCATGCACGAATCAATCGCCGCATCTGCGAGTTCTTCCTCTCCTTCCTGCAAGCCAAGCTGCTAAAACGGGCCCGTCAAGCGAACGTCGCCTAGTTACCTTATCGCGCGAAGGAAGAAGCCGAGCGCAGCGTTCTACCCTGGTCACTGCATTCTTGGAGACACGACTATGCTCAGGAAGCACGAACTCGCTTTTTTCTTTGGAATGCCCACTACACGATCGCGTCACGTTGTGTCAAAATAAATAAAAACGCACTATGTTCTACCGTGGGGCACCCAGACGAAGAAGGGATGTGTACTTACAAATGAAAAAATTGATTGTGACAGGTTGGTCGTGTTTACCGCGCCCGCTGTGCACTCAGAAGTGCCCCATTCAATAACACATTGTGTACATTGTCACGCCTAATAATTTTTGTTTGTTTTTTTTTTTCACACCTGGCGCTGCCGAGCTGCAAAATACAAAAAAAAAAGAAAGAAAAGTGGAAGGGGATGTTTAAACAGAATTTCTGCGCAAGTCAGAAGCAAGTACACAATAAGCGCTGCCCATGCAGCGTGCTGAGGGAAGCTGCACTTGATAGAAGTGGCACTCATGTACTGTACTGGTGCTGCGAACACTGCAGTTGTGAAAGCTTTACTTGGACGGACAGCTACGCAACAAGTGTTTCCATTTCGCCGGCAGAGGTGGTCACTCTAGGGAGGCTGGCTTCGCCGCCCACGCGAGAGGGGGGGGGGGGGGACTAGCCCATGATGTAAACGCGAGAGGTTCGAGCGCGGGAAATTCGAAAGCAAGGCGCGCTCGCGTGAGCCTGCCGTCAGATGGCGACACCAACCCACGAGCATTGCATTTTCAAGTGCACCCTTGGTTTCCCACCCACCTCCGCACAGGACGAGGCGTGTCGAATGTGTAACCAAGGCGCACGACAGTGGTTCTGCTCAGGCAAAGCCTACCTATAACAAAAATTGTTCTCCATGTGTGTACCTTCATTTTCTCGTGAAAATGTGAAAGAGGAGTGAATGGGGCTTTTTGAGGCGCGTGTTGATCTTCGTTTCTATTATGATTATTATTTTTCACCCTTTCATTGAGTCCATTTCCTGCTTTTTGTGCCACATATTTAGCACTTAGAGGTTGGGGGGGGGGGGGATTGCTGATGTGTAAGATGGAAAAGAAGAGGAAAGTGAGCCCCGAAACTGTCTGCATCAGGATGCGACACCTCAGCGGTAGCTCACAAGGGATGGGGGGTGAGGGGGGATTAAAAGGGTGGGAATAAAAGTGTAGAGAAAGAGACATGAGGGAAGCCAGAGTGAGACGACATATCGAGGGAATAGGAGTAAAAATGAAACAAAACATTCGAACGCAAACACCCCGTACATCCAACCGCCATTGAGCGCACCTAGTAGTTTGGCAAGTATGTATGAGTGATTCTTAAGAGGGAAAGGAAGATAAAATTGAGTCCCGTTACTGTCTGCGATTGAGCAAGTAGGCGCGCTCAGTGGCAGTTGGATGTACGGGGTGTTTGTGTTAGAATGTTTTGTTGCGTTTTACTCCTTGTCGTTGCGCGGACGTGTATGCATATACCAACACTGCCGGTGGTCTCTCGTCGTCTTCGCCCATCTACGTAATGGTCGCAAATAAGCGACAACGCAAGGAGCAAGTTTTTTTGGCGTGGCAGTGCGCATTTGCCCTCGGTGATGCGAGGCGCTCTAGTGCGATGCGCGCTGTTGGCGTGAATGGTGGCGTCTCGCACTCCGTCGCGCCGCTTCGGGAAGCGACGAGCTACAGCGTCGATTGATGTGTTGCCTGGAAGGCGAAAGAAATGCGCAGCAGGCTGTATTGTACAGCGGTAGTGGTTTCGTTTCGGTGTACCTCTTTGCAGCCGCGAACTGCACGGTTGCCCGAAAATGAGCGCCAGCCAGCATCCTGGCGTACGCTTCCGCGCTCGCACGCGGACGGGTTCTCACGCTTCGGCCAATGGGAGGGAGAGAGATGGGTCGTGCGGCGAAGCCGCTTTTGCCGATCTCCGGCAGGAGCGCAGTTTCGCTCCGTCAGTCGAGGTGATCGGACGCACGCAGCATGGCCCGAACTAAACAAACCGCGCGCAAGAGTACTGGAGGCAAGGCTCCGCGTAAGCAGCTTGCTACCAAGGCTGCTCGCAAGAGTGCCCCTGCCACAGGCGGGGTGAAGAAACCTCACCGTTACAGGCCTGGAACCGTGGCCCTGCGTGAAATTCGCCGATACCAGAAGTCGACCGAACTGCTGATCCGCAAGCTTCCCTTTCAGCGCCTGGTGCGGGAAATCGCTCAGGACTTCAAGACGGACCTCCGTTTCCAGAGTTCTGCCGTGATGGCCCTACAGGAAGCTAGCGAGGCCTACCTCGTTGGTCTTTTCGAAGACACCAACCTGTGCGCCATCCACGCTAAGCGCGTCACCATCATGCCAAAGGACATCCAGCTGGCTCGGCGCATTCGCGGTGAGCGCGCCTAAGTTGGGCTGCTCCCTGCGCTTCGGTCGACAGGCAAGCAACAACAAACGGTCCTTCTCAGGACCACCAACGTGTCTGCTTTGGCTACGAGACCACTCCAGGCCACGTACTCCGGCCGCACCCTCTTTTGCTGTCATGTTTTGTACGTACGTGGCTGCCGTTGTCTAGCGCGCGGAAGAACGGAACGTCGGCGCGTCGTTATTACGAAGAAATGGCTCAGCTTTGACAAATTCAAGGTAAAAGTGTGTATCATTATGAGTAGACAGAGAAAAGGTAGGCTAGCTTCAGTCGGTGTGTGTGCAGCAGCCGTGCTGCGACCCTGTGGTGTGTCAATTTCATTTATGTGTTTACCTTTTTGCCCGCCGCTTGTAAGGTGTTTTTGAGGGCTTCTGTTTGCGTAACGCCATGGTGACTTGGGCTGCTGGACCCCGGCGCAACTTTTGGGTGCACTCGTAGGAGGTGATGAAGTTTTACCGAGAGACGAAATAAACAATTGTATCGGGCCAGTTGGTAAGGATCCATCTCGCTAGGAAGCGCAGCCACTATTACACAGACCTCACAACACAAGCGCTTAACTTCAACTGAACTTTCATTGCAAACGTCAGAGTTTATAAAGGGGGTGAACAGAGAAAAAGAATAGTAAAAGGTAGACAACAAAAAGCACACGTGCCAGTCCCGCACATTACTGTCTGTTATTCTCTATCACCCCATCCAAAAAACAGTTCTTTCCGCGTGAGCGCGATAGAGAGTGCACTAACACACTCGAAATCATCGCGTGTCATTTCCTTTCATTTCTTTTGAAGCTGAACAAGTTTTTGTGCCATATTCTGGACAATTTTTTTTTTTTTTTGCAATAAACGTTTAGTTGAAGTTAAGCGCTTGTGTTGTGTGTTCTGTGTAATAGTGGCTGCGCTGCCTAGCAAGATAGACGAAATAAATTGTGTTAGAAGCACCAAATGGAATGCGCTAACGGCGGGTTCTCTCTCTCTCTCTCTCTTTTTTTTTTTTACCTTACGTTTGTTTTTCTATTCAAAGGTATTAAATTTACTCTGTCCCTGTGCTGACCCGTTCAGGTGTCATCGTAAGGATAGACGGTTACGTGTGGAGCTTTTTTTTTTTTTTTTTTTTTAATGAGAAATGACAACGCTTACATGCTCTTTTCTGTCTTTTTCGGTGCCGAGCTGCGTGATTTGGTTGTCTCTTTGCAGCATTTGGCGTCGCGCACTTGTGGCTAACTGATGTCGCGAGGAAATATATATAAAGTATAGAAAAACAAACACGCTTGAGGGTACGAACAGAGCCATCGTGACTGCGAAGCGAAACACGGCCGCGTCACCTGTTTGGGTGGTCCTTAGAAGGACCGTTTGGGGAATGCGGCGAGCGCGCGGAAGGGGTGCTCGCTTACGCCTTCTTCTCCGTCTTCTTTGGAAGAAGCACGGCTTGAATGTTGGGCAACACACCGCCCTGCGCGATGGTGACGCCGGAAAGCAGTTTGTTCAGCTCCTCGTCGTTGCGGATGGCGAGCTGCAAGTGACGGGGGATGATCCGGGTCTTCTTGTTGTCACGAGCGGCGTTGCCCGCCAGCTCGAGCACCTCGGCGGCCAGGTACTCGAGTACGGCAGCCAGGTAGACCGGAGCGCCAGCTCCGACGCGCTCGGCGTAGTTTCCCTTGCGTAGGAGGCGGTGAATACGGCCCACGGGGAACTGAAGCCCCGCGCGGCTAGAACGGGTCTTGCTCTTGCCTTTCGCCTTGCCGCCCTTGCCACGTCCGGACATGGTGTTGCTTTTCGCTTGGTACGACGCCGGTTGCCGAAAACAAGAAAGCTGCTGCCTTCTGAGATGAGAGCCGTGCTCGAATGGTTTCCGTTGCCACCATCGCGCGCCGCCGCTCGCGGGGAACGGATGAGAGTGTGAGAGAGAGAAGCCGTGCGAACCAATGGGGCGCGCGCGTTGTGCTGATCTCGTCAACACCCCTCGCTCATATTTAAGCGCGGCGAGACGGGGGGACACGCGCATTCGACTCTGGTCTCGCGTGCGTGTTGTGTGAAATCATGCCTCCCCAACCGTCTGGCAAAGCCGTCAAGAAGGCCGGCAAGGCGCAGAAGAATGTGCGCGCCACGGACAAGAAGAAGAAGAAGCGCCGCAGGAAGGAGAGCTTCTCCATCTACATCTATAAGGTGCTGAAGCAGGTGCACCCCGACACTGGTGTCTCCAGCAAGGCCATGTCCATCATGAACAGCTTCGTGAACGACATCTTCGAGCGTATCGCCGCCGAGTCGTCACGCCTTGCTCACTACAACAAGCGCTCGACCATCACGAGCCGGGAGATCCAGACCGCGGTGCGCCTGCTGCTGCCCGGAGAGCTGGCCAAGCACGCGGTGTCCGAGGGTACAAAAGCCGTCACCAAGTACACCAGCTCCAAGTAGGCGTGCGTCGTGGGCCACAGCGAGCAACGACAAATCAACGGCTCTTCTCAGAGCCACCCAAATTGTCTGCGTCGGCATAGGGGTTGTGCTGAGAGATTCGGCTCCGAATCCATCCTCTTCTCTCTGTTGAACACCGCTAGCAGGAGCGTTGGTGTGCCGCGCTCGACGTGTGTGCTCGGGGAGGTTGAACAGGTAAATTAGAGAAGACCGAGTGCGCGGAGAAAAGTGCCACAAGTACGGTAATGGAGGGAAAACAAAACCAGGAGCGTGGTAATTAAAAAAAAAAAAAAAAACAGGGGGAAGGTGGCCGCTTCTCTCAAAAAAAGGTAACATGAACTCGAGTGTGTTCAGCTCTTGGGAAATGATAGAATAGGAAACTCGCGTCAGCGCTTGCCCGAGCAACTCCGACATGTCGGGCCAAATATGAAGGGGTATACACGGTATGCAGTGCATGCGGAGAGAAGGAAACTGCCGAACACTTGATAATGCTATGTAAAGGGCTTCACCTTATAGTTTAGAATGATGGCGCAGAGTTTTTCAAAAGCACCGGGGTTTAGAGACGGGGGAGGGCAAAATAGACTTTAGGCGGGTAGAATTAACTAGAAGGTGGTTATCTTATTGGTGGCTAAAGTCAAGGCAAGAGTGAAAACTAAACCATTCACTGCAAAGCACCGCGGTCCTATACTTCACTATTTAAAGAGAGAAAAAAAACAAGATAAATGTAGCTGTTTGTTAGGTCAGCATTATGGCTAGGTGGTGATAGCTGCCGCCCGATGTGAAGGGTACAGCCACATTCATCAGACAGCGCAGAGTTCCTTCTCTGCCACGCCATTCATTTGTTTACGAAATTGGGGCATTTATTTCTTGAGAGCGCAGGGCAGGCCCGTTTCGAGACTGTAGGAGGAGTGAATGTAGCTTAAAGTGCGTGGCGCGGTGAAAAATGTGCGGAAGCATTGATGCAAGAAAAGATAGGGGAGAAATATATAGACGCATGTGACAATAGCTGTAGAAGCAGAAAAGCGTGGCGGCGGACTGCATGCTAATTATTGTCCGAAAGCAAAGTATCGACAGCCCGAGTGAAGGAAAAAACAAAACTGTGCGTACGCATGACAGGGGTACCACGCAGGTGATTTATATAGTGCACAAAGAAGTACGAAATCCAGTAAAGAAAGGCGGTCGACACGAGGTATGGGCATTTCCCGTTTTCGCACCGAGTGCTCCGTTTGCGCGTCGCCGAAAGAAACATAGCCAGGCCGGCCAGCAAACGACACTGCTCGGCTTGACGTTTACATAATCACACGGTGTAGCGGAACACTGTGTTCTCTTCGAAAGAACAAATGCGCCTGTGCTAGGCACAAATGAGTGGTACGTTCCATTCGGAATGTGGTGGGAAACTTACCTTAAATGAATGAGCGGACGCACCGTTTATTTCCGCTTTGTTTTAGATTACTGACTATGTTCGGCGGGTCGACAGTGCATTTGTATGAAGCTTTCAAGCGCGATCATTTTGTAATTTCGCATCGTGCGTCCCTGCCACAAGTTCGGGGAAGGAATACTTTCAATATGGGAACCCTCATGATTGTGAAAGATGAAACTGCGACTACTTAAACACACTTGCACCACAGAAATGGCACGCGCAGTTTGGTATTGGGGCACGTGAGAAGGGAATACAATAGATGGGCATTGGCGCGCATCTTTTTTTCTTATTGATATGATATGTAAGGAGATGTCGGCGCACCATTATGGCGCCGGCTACTCCTTGGCCGTTGAGTTAAACTTGAACACGTATCTTGAAGCAAAACGTACAAAGCAGTGCATGGAAAGTAGAAAACTCGGGCAGAGATATGCAAAGACACACTTACACTTATACGCACATATCAGAACACAATGGTAAGTAAATGTTCGAAAGTCAATGAATGAAGTCTCTGATATAATGTCCCTCGATAATATTCGGTCCACCAGCACAAAACAGTAGAGCACACGTCTGGTCCGTATAAAGATGCATTCGCTCGTGTGTACATAATTGTCGACACGTCATTCATTTCACAACACACACATGATGAGAGTCACGTGATACTGTACATAATAAGTACATTTGTTACAAATGAAAGTTCGTTATTTCTTAATACTTATCAGCAATCCCGCTGTCTTGTAAAGAACGTGTTGATGCTTTTAAAGCGTGCGACTGTAAAACTCGAGTAGGCCACGGACCCAGAAGTTTCTTCATGTTAAACGGTCTGCGGTCTAATGCCAACTGTTCGGACTTAAGACGGCGTCTCGTGATGTGGACAGTCTACGAGAAGGTGACATACGTCTTCATCTATCAATCCGCATTCGCATTCGGGACTTTCAGCTCTGCCGTGTCTGTGCAAAGAAAAAAAAAAAACAAATGTTTTTGTGTATGCCGTGCCTAGCCTCAATCGGTCAATTAGAGTTTCCGATATTCTATCTAATGCCAGCGTAATTTTTAATTCAATAAATGGATCGATGTGGTATAAATCGCACCTCTTTGTACTTTGGTCAAACCAAGCAGTTTTGCTCATTCTGAAAGTTGTATTCTTTATAATACTACGCAATTCACTTTTTTCGAAATATTGGTTGCCACGATGTGTAGACCTACTTTGTGTGCTCTGGACGGCTCTGGAAGGCCAACTGCAAATCTTCTTTGCACAGCTGATGCCGTCCGGATAGTCGTTGATAGATTACTTAACAGGTTGTCAGCCTCCGAAGGTATTATGTAAGCGAAAGTACGCATGCGTAAAACATGCAGCGAACGAACACTCTTCCAACGCTGTAAAGAAGAAAGAATGCATAAAGGGTGGTGCATTTTACGCTCCAATCTCGTCCTATGTAAGGCGCTTTAGAGTTAGGGCTGTTTTGCCTGTAATTGCGTGACCCTTGCAGGGTTCCTCACAGTGCAACCGTGCACTTGAAACGGGCAGGTGTTGAACCACCCCGCAAGGAGATGGGGAAACTTCGCTGCGACCGGACCGCTTGACAGTCCGTGTTTACGGGAGGAGAGGCGCGCCCGAGAGGAGGTGCGCTCTCACTCTCTGCCGTCCCCGTGAATGCTGAAATGAGCGCGGTCGCGTTGCGTGGCTTCGGTGAAACTGCCGTATCGCGATATGTAGTGGAGCTGCCACAGTAAAATTTGAGACACGCGTAGCCAGCCAAAGGTGCTGTTACTTTGCCGAATTTCACGTGCCGGCGTCCACAACAACGCGAGCACGCTTTGTTTAGAAATTTCCGGCCATGAGGCCGTGCCCGGACCGCGTGTGTTAGTCCCTTGGTTTGGCGACAAGGATGGCGTCAAAGTGACGCCGTGAAACGGGTTTCGTGCGTGCAAATGAGGCATTGATGTGATTAGAGAGAAAGCGAGAACATAGAAAAGAAAAAAAAAAAGAGGGGGGGGGGGCACACGCCGGGGACGAGTAGTCGCAAAGTGTTAAGTGTGCAGTTTATTTACGTGCGGCACACAGGTGAGCTGTTGCAGCTGTGAGTTTTGACAAATATTGCGTGTGTCATGTTCAGTGGACACGATGAAACGTTTTTTAGCGAACGCGTTGTATCCGCTGGGCTTGTACGTACGCGTACATGAATTGTCGCTTACTCGGTTTGATGTCTCCTTGCCGCTGGGGCAGCTGATACGACTGATACGCCATTTTGCAGCAGTGAAGGGTGCGTGAATGAATGGGCAAGAAACTTAGCAACAGTAACGAGAAAAGAATTAAAAACAAACAAACAAACGAAAGCATGTTTGCCGTGTATATTCAATCTTGTAGTGCAGAAAAATAGTCAGTGCAGCAACCTGCGCGGCCAACGCGCTCCTCGCGAAGAAAAGAGGGAGAGAGAGACGAGCTGGCCGCCGACCAACCGGCGTGCGCCGTTCGCCTTCCTCCTCAGTCTCGCGGGCCGGCGCCGACACCGCGACTCGATCGTGTCGAGCATTCGCTTTCCGGGCGCGTTTCGAAGCAGAAGCAGAAACTTCGGAAGCCGTCATGTCTGGCCGTGGCAAAGGTGGCAAAGGGCTGGGGAAGGGTGGCGCCAAGCGTCATCGAAAGGTGTTGCGTGACAACATCCAGGGCATAACCAAGCCGGCCATCCGTCGTCTGGCGCGCCGTGGCGGTGTCAAGCGCATCTCTGGCCTCATCTACGAGGAAACTCGCGGCGTTCTCAAGGTGTTCCTCGAGAACGTGATCCGCGATGCCGTCACTTACACCGAGCACGCCAAAAGGAAGACCGTGACAGCCATGGACGTCGTGTACGCCCTCAAGCGTCAGGGCCGCACCCTGTACGGATTCGGAGGCTAAGAAGCCAGCGGCGTCGCCTGCAGCCAGCCAACGAGAACACAACAGCCCTCTTCAGGGCTACCCACTTGATGCTTCGGCAGTGTGATCCCAGCGGTTCGCCATACCCGTCCGTCCCTCTTTGCAATATCATTGCGTCATCGCTCAGGTGAGCAGCACCTCGTGTAGTAGTAGCTTGATCGCGCTGGGTACTTGTCACGTTCACCGCATTTCGTTCGCGTCGTCGTCCTTCTCCTGGGTCTGCATGCACGAATCAATCGCCGCATCTGCGAGTTCTTCCTCTCCTTCCTGCAAGCCAAGCTGCTAAAACGGGCCCGTCAAGCGAACGTCGCCTAGTTACCTTATCGCGCGAAGGAAGAAGCCGAGCGCAGCGTTCTACCCTGGTCACTGCATTCTTGGAGACACGACTATGCTCAGGAAGCACGAACTCGCTTTTTTCTTTGGAATGCCCACTACACGATCGCGTCACGTTGTGTCAAAATAAATAAAAACGCACTATGTTCTACCGTGGGGCACCCAGACGAAGAAGGGATGTGTACTTACAAATGAAAAAATTGATTGTGACAGGTTGGTCGTGTTTACCGCGCCCGCTGTGCACTCAGAAGTGCCCCATTCAATAACACATTGTGTACATTGTCACGCCTAATAATTTTTGTTTGTTTTTTTTTTTTCACACCTGGCGCTGCCGAGCTGCAAAATACAAAAAAAAAAGAAAGAAAAGTGGAAGGGGATGTTTAAACAGAATTTCTGCGCAAGTCAGAAGCAAGTACACAATAAGCGCTGCCCATGCAGCGTGCTGAGGGAAGCTGCACTTGATAGAAGTGGCACTCATGTACTGTACTGGTGCTGCGAACACTGCAGTTGTGAAAGCTTTACTTGGACGGACAGCTACGCAACAAGTGTTTCCATTTCGCCGGCAGAGGTGGTCACTCTAGGGAGGCTGGCTTCGCCGCCCACGCGAGAGGGGGGGGGGGGGGGACTAGCCCATGATGTAAACGCGAGAGGTTCGAGCGCGGGAAATTCGAAAGCAAGGCGCGCTCGCGTGAGCCTGCCGTCAGATGGCGACACCAACCCACGAGCATTGCATTTTCAAGTGCACCCTTGGTTTCCCACCCACCTCCGCACAGGACGAGGCGTGTCGAATGTGTAACCAAGGCGCACGACAGTGGTTCTGCTCAGGCAAGCCTACCTATAACAAAAATTGTTCTCCATGTGTGTACCTTCATTTTCTCGTGAAAATGTGAAAGAGGAGTGAATGGGGCTTTTTGAGGCGCGTGTTGATCTTCGTTTCTATTATGATTATTATTTTTCACCCTTTCATTGAGTCCATTTCCTGCTTTTTGTGCCACATATTTAGCACTTAGAGGTTGGGGGGGGGGGGGGGGATTGCTGATGTGTAAGATGGAAAAGAAGAGGAAAGTGAGCCCCGAAACTGTCTGCATCAGGATGCGACACCTCAGCGGTAGCTCACAAGGGATGGGGGGTGAGGGGGGATTAAAAGGGTGGGAATAAAAGTGTAGAGAAAGAGACATGAGGGAAGCCAGAGTGAGACGACATATCGAGGGAATAGGAGTAAAAATGAAACAAAACATTCGAACGCAAACACCCCGTACATCCAACCGCCATTGAGCGCACCTAGTAGTTTGGCAAGTATGTATGAGTGATTCTTAAGAGGGAAAGGAAGATAAAATTGAGTCCCGTTACTGTCTGCGATTGAGCAAGTAGGCGCGCTCAGTGGCAGTTGGATGTACGGGGTGTTTGTGTTAGAATGTTTTGTTGCGTTTTACTCCTTGTCGTTGCGCGGACGTGTATGCATATACCAACACTGCCGGTGGTCTCTCGTCGTCTTCGCCCATCTACGTAATGGTCGCAAATAAGCGACAACGCAAGGAGCAAGTTTTTTTGGCGTGGCAGTGCGCATTTGCCCTCGGTGATGCGAGGCGCTCTAGTGCGATGCGCGCTGTTGGCGTGAATGGTGGCGTCTCGCACTCCGTCGCGCCGCTTCGGGAAGCGACGAGCTACAGCGTCGATTGATGTGTTGCCTGGAAGGCGAAAGAAATGCGCAGCAGGCTGTATTGTACAGCGGTAGTGGTTTCGTTTCGGTGTACCTCTTTGCAGCCGCGAACTGCACGGTTGCCCGAAAATGAGCGCCAGCCAGCATCCTGGCGTACGCTTCCGCGCTCGCACGCGGACGGGTTCTCACGCTTCGGCCAATGGGAGGGAGAGAGATGGGTCGTGCGGCGAAGCCGCTTTTGCCGATCTCCGGCAGGAGCGCAGTTTCGCTCCGTCAGTCGAGGTGATCGGACGCACGCAGCATGGCCCGAACTAAACAAACCGCGCGCAAGAGTACTGGAGGCAAGGCTCCGCGTAAGCAGCTTGCTACCAAGGCTGCTCGCAAGAGTGCCCCTGCCACAGGCGGGGTGAAGAAACCTCACCGTTACAGGCCTGGAACCGTGGCCCTGCGTGAAATTCGCCGATACCAGAAGTCGACCGAACTGCTGATCCGCAAGCTTCCCTTTCAGCGCCTGGTGCGGGAAATCGCTCAGGACTTCAAGACGGACCTCCGTTTCCAGAGTTCTGCCGTGATGGCCCTACAGGAAGCTAGCGAGGCCTACCTCGTTGGTCTTTTCGAAGACACCAACCTGTGCGCCATCCACGCTAAGCGCGTCACCATCATGCCAAAGGACATCCAGCTGGCTCGGCGCATTCGCGGTGAGCGCGCCTAAGTTGGGCTGCTCCCTGCGCTTCGGTCGACAGGCAAGCAACAACAAACGGTCCTTCTCAGGACCACCAACGTGTCTGCTTTGGCTACGAGACCACTCCAGGCCACGTACTCCGGCCGCACCCTCTTTTGCTGTCATGTTTTGTACGTACGTGGCTGCCGTTGTCTAGCGCGCGGAAGAACGGAACGTCGGCGCGTCGTTATTACGAAGAAATGGCTCAGCTTTGACAAATTCAAGGTAAAAGTGTGTATCATTATGAGTAGACAGAGAAAAGGTAGGCTAGCTTCAGTCGGTGTGTGTGCAGCAGCCGTGCTGCGACCCTGTGGTGTGTCAATTTCATTTATGTGTTTACCTTTTTGCCCGCCGCTTGTAAGGTGTTTTTGAGGGCTTCTGTTTGCGTAACGCCATGGTGACTTGGGCTGCTGGACCCCGGCGCAACTTTTGGGTGCACTCGTAGGAGGTGATGAAGTTTTACCGAGAGACGAAATAAACAATTGTATCGGGCCAGTTGGTAAGGATCCATCTCGCTAGGAAGCGCAGCCACTATTACACAGACCTCACAACACAAGCGCTTAACTTCAACTGAACTTTCATTGCAAACGTCAGAGTTTATAAAGGGGGTGAACAGAGAAAAAGAATAGTAAAAGGTAGACAACAAAAAGCACACGTGCCAGTCCCGCACATTACTGTCTGTTATTCTCTATCACCCCATCCAAAAAACAGTTCTTTCCGCGTGAGCGCGATAGAGAGTGCACTAACACACTCGAAATCATCGCGTGTCATTTCCTTTCATTTCTTTTGAAGCTGAACAAGTTTTTGTGCCATATTCTGGACAATTTTTTTTTTTTTTTTTGCAATAAACGTTTAGTTGAAGTTAAGCGCTTGTGTTGTGTGTTCTGTGTAATAGTGGCTGCGCTGCCTAGCAAGATAGACGAAATAAATTGTGTTAGAAGCACCAAATGGAATGCGCTAACGGCGGGTTCTCTCTCTCTCTCTCTCTCTTTTTTTTTTTACCTTACGTTTGTTTTTCTATTCAAAGGTATTAAATTTACTCTGTCCCTGTGCTGACCCGTTCAGGTGTCATCGTAAGGATAGACGGTTACGTGTGGAGCTTTTTTTTTTTTTTTTTTAATGAGAAATGACAACGCTTACATGCTCTTTTCTGTCTTTTTCGGTGCCGAGCTGCGTGATTTGGTTGTCTCTTTGCAGCATTTGGCGTCGCGCACTTGTGGCTAACTGATGTCGCGAGGAAATATATATAAAGTATAGAAAAACAAACACGCTTGAGGGTACGAACAGAGCCATCGTGACTGCGAAGCGAAACACGGCCGCGTCACCTGTTTGGGTGGTCCTTAGAAGGACCGTTTGGGGAATGCGGCGAGCGCGCGGAAGGGGTGCTCGCTTACGCCTTCTTCTCCGTCTTCTTTGGAAGAAGCACGGCTTGAATGTTGGGCAACACACCGCCCTGCGCGATGGTGACGCCGGAAAGCAGTTTGTTCAGCTCCTCGTCGTTGCGGATGGCGAGCTGCAAGTGACGGGGGATGATCCGGGTCTTCTTGTTGTCACGAGCGGCGTTGCCCGCCAGCTCGAGCACCTCGGCGGCCAGGTACTCGAGTACGGCAGCCAGGTAGACCGGAGCGCCAGCTCCGACGCGCTCGGCGTAGTTTCCCTTGCGTAGGAGGCGGTGAATACGGCCCACGGGGAACTGAAGCCCCGCGCGGCTAGAACGGGTCTTGCTCTTGCCTTTCGCCTTGCCGCCCTTGCCACGTCCGGACATGGTGTTGCTTTTCGCTTGGTACGACGCCGGTTGCCGAAAACAAGAAAGCTGCTGCCTTCTGAGATGAGAGCCGTGCTCGAATGGTTTCCGTTGCCACCATCGCGCGCCGCCGCTCGCGGGGAACGGATGAGAGTGTGAGAGAGAGAAGCCGTGCGAACCAATGGGGCGCGCGCGTTGTGCTGATCTCGTCAACACCCCTCGCTCATATTTAAGCGCGGCGAGACGGGGGGACACGCGCATTCGACTCTGGTCTCGCGTGCGTGTTGTGTGAAATCATGCCTCCCCAACCGTCTGGCAAAGCCGTCAAGAAGGCCGGCAAGGCGCAGAAGAATGTGCGCGCCACGGACAAGAAGAAGAAGAAGCGCCGCAGGAAGGAGAGCTTCTCCATCTACATCTATAAGGTGCTGAAGCAGGTGCACCCCGACACTGGTGTCTCCAGCAAGGCCATGTCCATCATGAACAGCTTCGTGAACGACATCTTCGAGCGTATCGCCGCCGAGTCGTCACGCCTTGCTCACTACAACAAGCGCTCGACCATCACGAGCCGGGAGATCCAGACCGCGGTGCGCCTGCTGCTGCCCGGAGAGCTGGCCAAGCACGCGGTGTCCGAGGGTACAAAAGCCGTCACCAAGTACACCAGCTCCAAGTAGGCGTGCGTCGTGGGCCACAGCGAGCAACGACAAATCAACGGCTCTTCTCAGAGCCACCCAAATTGTCTGCGTCGGCATAGGGGTTGTGCTGAGAGATTCGGCTCCGAATCCATCCTCTTCTCTCTGTTGAACACCGCTAGCAGGAGCGTTGGTGTGCCGCGCTCGACGTGTGTGCTCGGGGAGGTTGAACAGGTAAATTAGAGAAGACCGAGTGCGCGGAGAAAAGTGCCACAAGTACGGTAATGGAGGGAAAACAAAACCAGGAGCGTGGTAATTAAAAAAAAAAAAAAAAAACAGGGGGAAGGTGGCCGCTTCTCTCAAAAAAAGGTAACATGAACTCGAGTGTGTTCAGCTCTTGGGAAATGATAGAATAGGAAACTCGCGTCAGCGCTTGCCCGAGCAACTCCGACATGTCGGGCCAAATATGAAGGGGTATACACGGTATGCAGTGCATGCGGAGAGAAGGAAACTGCCGAACACTTGATAATGCTATGTAAAGGGCTTCACCTTATAGTTTAGAATGATGGCGCAGAGTTTTTCAAAAGCACCGGGGTTTAGAGACGGGGGAGGGCAAAATAGACTTTAGGCGGGTAGAATTAACTAGAAGGTGGTTATCTTATTGGTGGCTAAAGTCAAGGCAAGAGTGAAAACTAAACCATTCACTGCAAAGCACCGCGGTCCTATACTTCACTATTTAAAGAGAGAAAAAAAACAAGATAAATGTAGCTGTTTGTTAGGTCAGCATTATGGCTAGGTGGTGATAGCTGCCGCCCGATGTGAAGGGTACAGCCACATTCATCAGACAGCGCAGAGTTCCTTCTCTGCCACGCCATTCATTTGTTTACGAAATTGGGGCATTTATTTCTTGAGAGCGCAGGGCAGGCCCGTTTCGAGACTGTAGGAGGAGTGAATGTAGCTTAAAGTGCGTGGCGCGGTGAAAAATGTGCGGAAGCATTGATGCAAGAAAAGATAGGGGAGAAATATATAGACGCATGTGACAATAGCTGTAGAAGCAGAAAAGCGTGGCGGCGGACTGCATGCTAATTATTGTCCGAAAGCAAAGTATCGACAGCCCGAGTGAAGGAAAAAACAAAACTGTGCGTACGCATGACAGGGGTACCACGCAGGTGATTTATATAGTGCACAAAGAAGTACGAAATCCAGTAAAGAAAGGCGGTCGACACGAGGTATGGGCATTTCCCGTTTTCGCACCGAGTGCTCCGTTTGCGCGTCGCCGAAAGAAACATAGCCAGGCCGGCCAGCAAACGACACTGCTCGGCTTGACGTTTACATAATCACACGGTGTAGCGGAACACTGTGTTCTCTTCGAAAGAACAAATGCGCCTGTGCTAGGCACAAATGAGTGGTACGTTCCATTCGGAATGTGGTGGGAAACTTACCTTAAATGAATGAGCGGACGCACCGTTTATTTCCGCTTTGTTTTAGATTACTGACTATGTTCGGCGGGTCGACAGTGCATTTGTATGAAGCTTTCAAGCGCGATCATTTTGTAATTTCGCATCGTGCGTCCCTGCCACAAGTTCGGGGAAGGAATACTTTCAATATGGGAACCCTCATGATTGTGAAAGATGAAACTGCGACTACTTAAACACACTTGCACCACAGAAATGGCACGCGCAGTTTGGTATTGGGGCACGTGAGAAGGGAATACAATAGATGGGCATTGGCGCGCATCTTTTTTTCTTATTGATATGATATGTAAGGAGATGTCGGCGCACCATTATGGCGCCGGCTACTCCTTGGCCGTTGAGTTAAACTTGAACACGTATCTTGAAGCAAAACGTACAAAGCAGTGCATGGAAAGTAGAAAACTCGGGCAGAGATATGCAAAGACACACTTACACTTATACGCACATATCAGAACACAATGGTAAGTAAATGTTCGAAAGTCAATGAATGAAGTCTCTGATATAATGTCCCTCGATAATATTCGGTCCACCAGCACAAAACAGTAGAGCACACGTCTGGTCCGTATAAAGATGCATTCGCTCGTGTGTACATAATTGTCGACACGTCATTCATTTCACAACACACACATGATGAGAGTCACGTGATACTGTACATAATAAGTACATTTGTTACAAATGAAAGTTCGTTATTTCTTAATACTTATCAGCAATCCCGCTGTCTTGTAAAGAACGTGTTGATGCTTTTAAAGCGTGCGACTGTAAAACTCGAGTAGGCCACGGACCCAGAAGTTTCTTCATGTTAAACGGTCTGCGGTCTAATGCCAACTGTTCGGACTTAAGACGGCGTCTCGTGATGTGGACAGTCTACGAGAAGGTGACATACGTCTTCATCTATCAATCCGCATTCGCATTCGGGACTTTCAGCTCTGCCGTGTCTGTGCAAAGAAAAAAAAAAAAACAAATGTTTTTGTGTATGCCGTGCCTAGCCTCAATCGGTCAATTAGAGTTTCCGATATTCTATCTAATGCCAGCGTAATTTTTAATTCAATAAATGGATCGATGTGGTATAAATCGCACCTCTTTGTACTTTGGTCAAACCAAGCAGTTTTGCTCATTCTGAAAGTTGTATTCTTTATAATACTACGCAATTCACTTTTTTCGAAATATTGGTTGCCACGATGTGTAGACCTACTTTGTGTGCTCTGGACGGCTCTGGAAGGCCAACTGCAAATCTTCTTTGCACAGCTGATGCCGTCCGGATAGTCGTTGATAGATTACTTAACAGGTTGTCAGCCTCCGAAGGTATTATGTAAGCGAAAGTACGCATGCGTAAAACATGCAGCGAACGAACACTCTTCCAACGCTGTAAAGAAGAAAGAATGCATAAAGGGTGGTGCATTTTACGCTCCAATCTCGTCCTATGTAAGGCGCTTTAGAGTTAGGGCTGTTTTGCCTGTAATTGCGTGACCCTTGCAGGGTTCCTCACAGTGCAACCGTGCACTTGAAACGGGCAGGTGTTGAACCACCCCGCAAGGAGATGGGGAAACTTCGCTGCGACCGGACCGCTTGACAGTCCGTGTTTACGGGAGGAGAGGCGCGCCCGAGAGGAGGTGCGCTCTCACTCTCTGCCGTCCCCGTGAATGCTGAAATGAGCGCGGTCGCGTTGCGTGGCTTCGGTGAAACTGCCGTATCGCGATATGTAGTGGAGCTGCCACAGTAAAATTTGAGACACGCGTAGCCAGCCAAAGGTGCTGTTACTTTGCCGAATTTCACGTGCCGGCGTCCACAACAACGCGAGCACGCTTTGTTTAGAAATTTCCGGCCATGAGGCCGTGCCCGGACCGCGTGTGTTAGTCCCTTGGTTTGGCGACAAGGATGGCGTCAAAGTGACGCCGTGAAACGGGTTTCGTGCGTGCAAATGAGGCATTGATGTGATTAGAGAGAAAGCGAGAACATAGAAAAGAAAAAAAAAAAGAGGGGGGGGGGCACACGCCGGGGACGAGTAGTCGCAAAGTGTTAAGTGTGCAGTTTATTTACGTGCGGCACACAGGTGAGCTGTTGCAGCTGTGAGTTTTGACAAATATTGCGTGTGTCATGTTCAGTGGACACGATGAAACGTTTTTTAGCGAACGCGTTGTATCCGCTGGGCTTGTACGTACGCGTACATGAATTGTCGCTTACTCGGTTTGATGTCTCCTTGCCGCTGGGGCAGCTGATACGACTGATACGCCATTTTGCAGCAGTGAAGGGTGCGTGAATGAATGGGCAAGAAACTTAGCAACAGTAACGAGAAAAGAATTAAAAACAAACAAACAAACGAAAGCATGTTTGCCGTGTATATTCAATCTTGTAGTGCAGAAAAATAGTCAGTGCAGCAACCTGCGCGGCCAACGCGCTCCTCGCGAAGAAAAGAGGGAGAGAGAGACGAGCTGGCCGCCGACCAACCGGCGTGCGCCGTTCGCCTTCCTCCTCAGTCTCGCGGGCCGGCGCCGACACCGCGACTCGATCGTGTCGAGCATTCGCTTTCGATTCGCTCGCAGGATTTCAAGCTGGACGGTTGTGCCCTCGCGATCTCCGACTTCAGCGTAGCTCCCGCCGACTGGTTCGCCCTCCGCGGTCTCCTGACGCCGTGTAGCTCTCGCATTGTGGCACCCCGCCCTTGGACTGCTTCGACCGGATCCCCACTTTCCTATCTCCTTCTTTTTCCTCTCGTTGGCTGTCTTCTTCTGCTTCTACTTTCCTTCTATCCTTTTTATCCCTCCTTCACCCCACCCCTGTAAGGCACTGCGCCGTGTCGCCTGAAGGCAGACAGAAATTAGGTGCCTTTTTCCTCTTCATTGTAACCACTACCCCCCCCCCCATTCGCTTTCCGGGCGCGTTTCGAAGCAGAAGCAGAAACTTCGGAAGCCGTCATGTCTGGCCGTGGCAAAGGTGGCAAAGGGCTGGGGAAGGGTGGCGCCAAGCGTCATCGAAAGGTGTTGCGTGACAACATCCAGGGCATAACCAAGCCGGCCATCCGTCGTCTGGCGCGCCGTGGCGGTGTCAAGCGCATCTCTGGCCTCATCTACGAGGAAACTCGCGGCGTTCTCAAGGTGTTCCTCGAGAACGTGATCCGCGATGCCGTCACTTACACCGAGCACGCCAAAAGGAAGACCGTGACAGCCATGGACGTCGTGTACGCCCTCAAGCGTCAGGGCCGCACCCTGTACGGATTCGGAGGCTAAGAAGCCAGCGGCGTCGCCTGCAGCCAGCCAACGAGAACACAACAGCCCTCTTCAGGGCTACCCACTTGATGCTTCGGCAGTGTGATCCCAGCGGTTCGCCATACCCGTCCGTCCCTCTTTGCAATATCATTGCGTCATCGCTCAGGTGAGCAGCACCTCGTGTAGTAGTAGCTTGATCGCGCTGGGTACTTGTCACGTTCACCGCATTTCGTTCGCGTCGTCGTCTTTCTCCTGGGTCTGCATGCACGAATCAATCGCCGCATCTGCGAGTTCTTCCTCTCCTTCCTGCAAGCCAAGCTGCTAAAACGGGCCCGTCAAGCGAACGTCGCCTAGTTACCTTATCGCGCGAAGGAAGAAGCCGAGCGCAGCGTTCTACCCTGGTCACTGCATTCTTGGAGACACGACTATGCTCAGGAAGCACGAACTCGCTTTTTTCTTTGGAATGCCCACTACACGATCGCGTCACGTTGTGTCAAAATAAATAAAAACGCACTATGTTCTACCGTGGGGCACCCAGACGAAGAAGGGATGTGTACTTACAAATGAAAAAATTGATTGTGACAGGTTGGTCGTGTTTACCGCGCCCGCTGTGCACTCAGAAGTGCCCCATTCAATAACACATTGTGTACATTGTCACGCCTAATAATTTTTGTTTGTTTTTTTTTTTTCACACCTGGCGCTGCCGAGCTGCAAAATACAAAAAAAAAAGAAAGAAAAGTGGAAGGGGATGTTTAAACAGAATTTCTGCGCAAGTCAGAAGCAAGTACACAATAAGCGCTGCCCATGCAGCGTGCTGAGGGAAGCTGCACTTGATAGAAGTGGCACTCATGTACTGTACTGGTGCTGCGAACACTGCAGTTGTGAAAGCTTTACTTGGACGGACAGCTACGCAACAAGTGTTTCCATTTCGCCGGCAGAGGTGGTCACTCTAGGGAGGCTGGCTTCGCCGCCCACGCGAGAGGGGGGGGGGGGGGGGGACTAGCCCATGATGTAAACGCGAGAGGTTCGAGCGCGGGAAATTCGAAAGCAAGGCGCGCTCGCGTGAGCCTGCCGTCAGATGGCGACACCAACCCACGAGCATTGCATTTTCAAGTGCACCCTTGGTTTCCCACCCACCTCCGCACAGGACGAGGCGTGTCGAATGTGTAACCAAGGCGCACGACAGTGGTTCTGCTCAGGCAAGCCTACCTATAACAAAAATTGTTCTCCATGTGTGTACCTTCATTTTCTCGTGAAAATGTGAAAGAGGAGTGAATGGGGCTTTTTGAGGCGCGTGTTGATCTTCGTTTCTATTATGATTATTATTTTTCACCCTTTCATTGAGTCCATTTCCTGCTTTTTGTGCCACATATTTAGCACTTAGAGGTTGGGGGGGGGGGGGGGGGATTGCTGATGTGTAAGATGGAAAAGAAGAGGAAAGTGAGCCCCGAAACTGTCTGCATCAGGATGCGACACCTCAGCGGTAGCTCACAAGGGATGGGGGGTGAGGGGGGATTAAAAGGGTGGGAATAAAAGTGTAGAGAAAGAGACATGAGGGAAGCCAGAGTGAGACGACATATCGAGGGAATAGGAGTAAAAATGAAACAAAACATTCGAACGCAAACACCCCGTACATCCAACCGCCATTGAGCGCACCTAGTAGTTTGGCAAGTATGTATGAGTGATTCTTAAGAGGGAAAGGAAGATAAAATTGAGTCCCGTTACTGTCTGCGATTGAGCAAGTAGGCGCGCTCAGTGGCAGTTGGATGTACGGGGTGTTTGTGTTAGAATGTTTTGTTGCGTTTTACTCCTTGTCGTTGCGCGGACGTGTATGCATATACCAACACTGCCGGTGGTCTCTCGTCGTCTTCGCCCATCTACGTAATGGTCGCAAATAAGCGACAACGCAAGGAGCAAGTTTTTTTGGCGTGGCAGTGCGCATTTGCCCTCGGTGATGCGAGGCGCTCTAGTGCGATGCGCGCTGTTGGCGTGAATGGTGGCGTCTCGCACTCCGTCGCGCCGCTTCGGGAAGCGACGAGCTACAGCGTCGATTGATGTGTTGCCTGGAAGGCGAAAGAAATGCGCAGCAGGCTGTATTGTACAGCGGTAGTGGTTTCGTTTCGGTGTACCTCTTTGCAGCCGCGAACTGCACGGTTGCCCGAAAATGAGCGCCAGCCAGCATCCTGGCGTACGCTTCCGCGCTCGCACGCGGACGGGTTCTCACGCTTCGGCCAATGGGAGGGAGAGAGATGGGTCGTGCGGCGAAGCCGCTTTTGCCGATCTCCGGCAGGAGCGCAGTTTCGCTCCGTCAGTCGAGGTGATCGGACGCACGCAGCATGGCCCGAACTAAACAAACCGCGCGCAAGAGTACTGGAGGCAAGGCTCCGCGTAAGCAGCTTGCTACCAAGGCTGCTCGCAAGAGTGCCCCTGCCACAGGCGGGGTGAAGAAACCTCACCGTTACAGGCCTGGAACCGTGGCCCTGCGTGAAATTCGCCGATACCAGAAGTCGACCGAACTGCTGATCCGCAAGCTTCCCTTTCAGCGCCTGGTGCGGGAAATCGCTCAGGACTTCAAGACGGACCTCCGTTTCCAGAGTTCTGCCGTGATGGCCCTACAGGAAGCTAGCGAGGCCTACCTCGTTGGTCTTTTCGAAGACACCAACCTGTGCGCCATCCACGCTAAGCGCGTCACCATCATGCCAAAGGACATCCAGCTGGCTCGGCGCATTCGCGGTGAGCGCGCCTAAGTTGGGCTGCTCCCTGCGCTTCGGTCGACAGGCAAGCAACAACAAACGGTCCTTCTCAGGACCACCAACGTGTCTGCTTTGGCTACGAGACCACTCCAGGCCACGTACTCCGGCCGCACCCTCTTTTGCTGTCATGTTTTGTACGTACGTGGCTGCCGTTGTCTAGCGCGCGGAAGAACGGAACGTCGGCGCGTCGTTATTACGAAGAAATGGCTCAGCTTTGACAAATTCAAGGTAAAAGTGTGTATCATTATGAGTAGACAGAGAAAAGGTAGGCTAGCTTCAGTCGGTGTGTGTGCAGCAGCCGTGCTGCGACCCTGTGGTGTGTCAATTTCATTTATGTGTTTACCTTTTTGCCCGCCGCTTGTAAGGTGTTTTTGAGGGCTTCTGTTTGCGTAACGCCATGGTGACTTGGGCTGCTGGACCCCGGCGCAACTTTTGGGTGCACTCGTAGGAGGTGATGAAGTTTTACCGAGAGACGAAATAAACAATTGTATCGGGCCAGTTGGTAAGGATCCATCTCGCTAGGAAGCGCAGCCACTATTACACAGACCTCACAACACAAGCGCTTAACTTCAACTGAACTTTCATTGCAAACGTCAGAGTTTATAAAGGGGGTGAACAGAGAAAAAGAATAGTAAAAGGTAGACAACAAAAAGCACACGTGCCAGTCCCGCACATTACTGTCTGTTATTCTCTATCACCCCATCCAAAAAACAGTTCTTTCCGCGTGAGCGCGATAGAGAGTGCACTAACACACTCGAAATCATCGCGTGTCATTTCCTTTCATTTCTTTTGAAGCTGAACAAGTTTTTGTGCCATATTCTGGACAATTTTTTTTTTTTTTTTTGCAATAAACGTTTAGTTGAAGTTAAGCGCTTGTGTTGTGTGTTCTGTGTAATAGTGGCTGCGCTGCCTAGCAAGATAGACGAAATAAATTGTGTTAGAAGCACCAAATGGAATGCGCTAACGGCGGGTTCTCTCTCTCTCTCTCTCTTTTTTTTTTTTTACCTTACGTTTGTTTTTCTATTCAAAGGTATTAAATTTACTCTGTCCCTGTGCTGACCCGTTCAGGTGTCATCGTAAGGATAGACGGTTACGTGTGGAGCTTTTTTTTTTTTTTTTAATGAGAAATGACAACGCTTACATGCTCTTTTCTGTCTTTTTCGGTGCCGAGCTGCGTGATTTGGTTGTCTCTTTGCAGCATTTGGCGTCGCGCACTTGTGGCTAACTGATGTCGCGAGGAAATATATATAAAGTATAGAAAAACAAACACGCTTGAGGGTACGAACAGAGCCATCGTGACTGCGAAGCGAAACACGGCCGCGTCACCTGTTTGGGTGGTCCTTAGAAGGACCGTTTGGGGAATGCGGCGAGCGCGCGGAAGGGGTGCTCGCTTACGCCTTCTTCTCCGTCTTCTTTGGAAGAAGCACGGCTTGAATGTTGGGCAACACACCGCCCTGCGCGATGGTGACGCCGGAAAGCAGTTTGTTCAGCTCCTCGTCGTTGCGGATGGCGAGCTGCAAGTGACGGGGGATGATCCGGGTCTTCTTGTTGTCACGAGCGGCGTTGCCCGCCAGCTCGAGCACCTCGGCGGCCAGGTACTCGAGTACGGCAGCCAGGTAGACCGGAGCGCCAGCTCCGACGCGCTCGGCGTAGTTTCCCTTGCGTAGGAGGCGGTGAATACGGCCCACGGGGAACTGAAGCCCCGCGCGGCTAGAACGGGTCTTGCTCTTGCCTTTCGCCTTGCCGCCCTTGCCACGTCCGGACATGGTGTTGCTTTTCGCTTGGTACGACGCCGGTTGCCGAAAACAAGAAAGCTGCTGCCTTCTGAGATGAGAGCCGTGCTCGAATGGTGGTGGTAGTGATTAGAATGAAGAGGAAAAAGGCACCTAATTTCTGTCTGCCTTCAGGCGACACGGCGCAGTGCCTTATAGGGGTGGGGGGAAGGAGGGATAAAAAGAATAGAAGGAAAGTAGAAGCAGAAGAAGACAGCCAACGAGAGGAAAAAGAAGGAGATAGGAAAGTGGGGATCCGGTCGAAGCAGTCCAAGGGCGGGGTGCCACAATGCGAGAGCTACACGGCGTCAGGAGACCGCGGAGGGCGAACCAGTCGGCGGGAGCTACGCTGAAGTCGGAGCCGTTGTCAGATAGGAAGGAGACGCGGCGCCGAAACGCTTTGTCCCAGAGTCACACTTAACTCATCAACCCATCATCATCCTACGTCTGTCCCGGCTCTCCCTCCCCCCAGGGCTGTGTGGGGGGAAGATTTGTTTCGGGCAGACGGCCATGCCCTGGCAAGGGGGCCACCGTTCGGCGCCAGGCGCCCAACAGACGCGGCCTGCCTCCCGGCATACAAGCCAGGGAGGCCCGACAAAGGGACTACCCTCCGGCGGAGCAACTTCAGTCGCAACGCGCAAAGTGAACGTACCCTGGCAGGGTGGGCTATCGCGGCGCATGGGGCGCGCTGCGGTCATGGCCCGTCTCCTGACCACTAGGGCCCAGCGAGACTTGACATAGGGGCTACCCTTCGGCACGGTAGCTCTCGCCACCACACGCAAAGCGGACGTACCCAAAAAAGTGGCAGCGGTGCTGCCTTCGGTCGCGGTAACTTCAGTCACCACAACCAAAGTGCCCGTGCCCTCACACTGTCGCGCGGCTGAGACCCTGCGACAACACCCCCACAGTGCGGATGGGCTATCGCTCAGCGCGAGGCGTTTTGCGGTCATGGCCCGTCTCCTCACCACAAGGGCGCAGTGAGACACAATCCGTCCTGTGGGGTCTACGGGACTACTATTTGGTGCAGAGGCCAGTGCTGCTGCACACAAACCAAACGTACCCACGGAAACCGGCACGGCTGAAAGCCGGCTTAGTCCTTCTCGAAGAAGGGAACCACCTTCCGCCTCGACGAGTAAAGTAGCCGAGCCTACAGAAGGGGCCAACACGGACCTTGCGGGTAAAGCCCGACAAGGTGACAGGATCACCTTAGCACATGCAAAACTCGGGTGAAAGACCATACAGACCAAACTCGGGGGCGACTGGCTCACTAGGCCTAGTCGTGGAGCCTTAGAGAAAGCCATCATTAAAAGTTGATGGTTATCTGCCCTCCTGCCTCACTGAAAATCACTGCCGGACGGTGCCACGTCTCGTAGAACTTCTTTGCACCAAGGCGCTGCCACTCTCGGTGGAGAACGAACCAGACCTCCTTCCGTACTTTTGCAAGCACTTCGAGAAGCCCGGGTCGCTTGCCATCAAAGACGGCACAGCACCGTGCAACCCACACTTGGTACGAGCACTCAACAAGCAGAAGCACGTATTGCTTAGCCGCTTGTCGCGACAGGGGTTGAAGAAAACGAACGGTGTTGAAAGGAACACCTGGGTGGCCAAACAAGCTAGCTATCCTTCGATGGAGGGCAGCTGGTAGTGCGCACTGAGAGAACACGTGAACCAGGTCCTCCTTAGTGCCACAAAAAGGGCACACTCCTCGTTGAGCAATTCTTGTGAAAGGCCTGAAGCTTAGAGGCAGGCGATCTCTGGCCAGGCGATACATGAATGTAGCGCGCTTGGCGTCCAGGAAACTGGCAGTAATTAACCGCCAGTTAGGACTGTATTCGGACAGGTCGTGTTCTCTGTAGCATTCGGGTAACTCCGGAGCGAGTCTATCGACTAACTCGCGGAGTTCGATTGAATCTAAATCTATCTCGGGGTCGACCTCTTGGAGACGGGCCAAAGTAGAAGCGGCCCCTGCATAGAAGGCAGAAGGCGTTCCCGCCCGAGGCACGGAATTCGAAAATGCCCCAGGCGAGAACAACCTCAGCCTGGTACTCAGGAAATAAGACGCAAAGCTTCTAGTAAGGAGCATATCTGACTCAAGAGCTACCCGTGTCCATTTAACATGTAATGCCGTGGTCACAACGCTAAGGTCGGGAATACCTAATCCTCCTTCGTCCCTGCGCAACTTCAACACGGGGCGCGCCACAAAAGGAGCGGCACGACCCCAAAAGAATTTGAAAACTTTCTTTTCCAAGATAACTTTGGTGTGGGGTTTAACTGGCATAACCGAACCTATGTACGTGAGGAAACTGAACAACAGTGATTGAATTATCGTGGCCCTGGCTGTAAGCGGACAAGACAAGGCACCGAGTTCCTCAATCCTATCAGTAAGCTTTTGCCTTGCTAACCGCCAGTTTTCGGTAGTCAGGCCATCTGGCTCGAAATGGAAACCTAATATACGTAGGCGTTTCTTTATGGGGAGCCCATGTACAGGACGTGGACTGGAGGGAGCACAGTTCAGATACATGACTGCGCTCTTTGACTTATTTATTCTGGCGCCGCTCGCCGAGCAGTACCCCTCCATAACGTCCAAGACGGTGCAAACAGTTGCCTCGTCCGGGACGACGATAGAGAGGTCATCTGCATAGGCAAACATTGCCACCGGGGGGGAACCTGGCGGAAGGGGAAATCTACCTATGCTGGTGTCTTTAGAAAGCCTCTGCAAGAGCGGCTCGAATGCGAGCACGTAGAGAGCGGGCGACAGTGGGTCACCCTGTCGGACTCCACGGCACACACCGAACGACTCCGAGACGCGATCTTGTATGACAACAGCAGAACTAGGACGAAAGTAGAGAGCCCTGACCATGCTGATGAACTTTGAACTGAAGCCCGCCTGCTTTAAAACATTGAAGATGTACTTGTGACTGATAATATCAAAAGCCTTTTCTTGATCAAAAGAACAAAGGATTCCACTTAGGTTGCGAGAATTCGACCATTCTATGAGGTCCCTGATAGCGAAACCATGAAGTTGGCACGACCTATTTTGGACACAACACGCCTGGTACGGACCCAAAACAGTACTGAGCACTGGAGTGAGTCGAACGGACAGGCACTTAGCTATGAGCTTGTAATCACAGTTCAAGAGGGTGATGGGCCGCCAGGCTCTCAGGTCGGTGCGTCTCGTCTCATCCTTGCACAGGAGAGTGATCCGCCCCTCTCTTTGAGTTGCTGACAGGGTCCCCTCACGGAGAAGCCTGTTTGCCAATGTGGTAAAAGGCCCCCCCAAAACTCTCCAAAACTTGACATAAAACTCGACTGTCAAACCATCTGAACCTGGGCTGCGATTATGCTTCATGGATTTAAGGGCTGCAAACACCTCCTCTTCGACGAAGGGAGTGTCACAAATATCAAAGTCCTCGTAAGTTTTGGTGAAAGGAAACGAGTACGGAGTGGGAGGTGGTTCGGCGTAAAGGTTCTTGTAGAACTGTCTTGCCACCTCTAATACTTCGTCCTGCGTTTCCACTAAGCCGCCTGTGTTAGGATCGACCAAAGAGGTTATCGCTGAGCTCTTCCTAGCCAAGTGTCTGCGAAGGACATTTCTGCTGCACCAAGCCTCCATTTCCCACTGCTCTGCGCGTGCTGTGGCCCGCAAGCGGTCCCAGCGTCGCTGGAGCAGGACTCTATATTCTTTGCGCAGTGAAGTAAGAGCCGCGGTTACCCCCAGGCCGCAGGACAATGGCTTTGAGAGCAGGAGGATCGCGTCAGAGACCGCTTTGATCTCGGCGCGCTCCTCCCGCGCCCGCCTCTTGCCCCAATCCCGAAAGCGCTCCGCGACTCCGGCCTTCACCGTGTCCCAATCGCTACCGCCTAAGTTTTGGTCGCCAAGGAGTGAACCGATGAGATAGGTCGCCACATCTTTTGTGGCGTCCTTATCTTTAAGGAGCCGTGGATTTAAACGCCACGGTCGCTTGCCCCATGGCACCAAACTAGAGTCGGCAAATCTCAGTGCAAGAAGGCTATGGTCACTCAACGCGGAAGAACACAGCCAGCTAGAGTGCATGCTAGGAGCAAGCGAGGGCGAGACATAAAAACGATCGATCCTCGAGCGGCTCCCCCTCCCCGTCCAAGTCATGCCTGACTGGAGAGGACGGAGGGACCGCCAAGCATCGACAAGCCCCAGCTCTTTAACAAGCTCCCGCAACTCTAGCTCGCCGTTTCCGTCTCTAAACTTTGGAGTTCCTTTGAGGGAAACGCGATCCGCTTTTTCTAAAACACAGTTGAAATCGCCTACTAAAATGACACGGGAAGGGCCAACTAGATAAGAATCTAGGGAATTAAAGAAATCTTTCTGCTGTCCGCGCTTTGCTGGAGCATACACATTCACAATTCTAACGCCAGAGTCAAGATCCACTGACAGAACACGGCCGTCCGAATCCCTGGCGTAGCGTAGCACAGAACCGGTGAATCGTGGCATTAAAATGACAGCAACTCCCCGGCAATGTGCGCCACCATAATTCCAGTAGGATTTGGTGCCAAACGTTCTGTCAAAGTTCTTAATCTGTTGCAATTTAGACACAAAAGTTTCCTGCAAAAGGAGAATGTCTATTTTTCGAGACCGAGCTAAATGAATGACCTCAGCTTGTTTCGCTGCTCTAGTAATACCCCGACAATTAAAGGTAGCAATAGTTAGAGAAGAAGCCATGATGAAAGATAGGAGAGAAGACAGACTCTAGAATAGGCAAGAAGCGTAAAGAAAATCACAGAAGAGAAGAAAACAGCAGATACTCGAAGGTATCAGCTGCTGAAAAGCTACCTAATATAAAACCTACGAACGAGAGTCCCCCTCGGAGAGGGAATCCTCGTTCGTGGACGAGTACACTGTGTTAGACATTAACGAACACTCGCAATTGCCTGGTCCACAGTTAGGGCAAGAAGAACTGTTGTTCAACTCACCCGTGGTACCGTCCGTGACAGTCGACGAGGTGGACTCCTCGTCGGACTCTGTCGCTGCGGCTCGCTTCGGAACCGGGAGGTCGTCCTTAGGGCTGCCGGGGCCGCCGCTCGGAGCCGCCGCCAGCCTCTCCTTGGAGGGCCCTGGTGATCGGTTGGCGCGCCGCTTCTTGCCCCGAACAGCGTCCGTCCAGCTCATGGGTTCCTGTGTCTCCTCGGCAGCAGGCGCGTCAGCAGGGCTGGTCCCGGGCGCACCGGCAGGCGAGGCCGGCGACGGCTCGGTGGCAGCAGAGAGGGTGGGGGCCTCAGCTAATTCCGACCCCGCCTCCTGCTCTTCCCCTCCTGGAGCCCGTTCGCTAATGGGCTCCGGCTGTGGCTGGGTCGAGCCCTCGGCGTCCCCCGGAGCAGCCTCCCGATCCTCCGCAACGCCGCTCACCTGCTCCTGGGAAGAAGAAGAGGCTACAGGCGGGGCGGCCGACGAATTCGTCCGCGCCTTGCACTGCGAGGGGCCATGATCGCCGCCGCAGTGCTTGCATTTTACCGCGCACTGGTCGTGACCAAAAGCCCCACAGCGCACACACTGTGGCACAGTGCACTTCGCCGCATGGTGTCCAGTCTTGTAGCAGCGCCGGCAAACCCGCGCGACGCCCTCATACTCAAACTGGACGATGACGTCCCTCACCTCGAGCAGGTTGGGGACACTCTTGTGCATCTCCATTTTGATCATGAGGACGCCGGTCGAGACTCCCGGCAGATACGGTGATTCCTCTCGCGCCACTTCCAAAACCTTTCCAAACCTCTCCAACAGTTGTACTATGATGCGCTTATCCGCGTCCGCCGGGAAGCCAATGATGCGCACCACCTTGACCCGAACACCTCGGTACTGAAACCTGATCCTCGCATCGCGAATGGCGAGGACGGGATCGTCTAAAAACCGCCGATTCGCCTCGTCATTCGCGAATGTCACCTCAAACTTCCCTAAGCCATAATCCTGAACACACGTCAGCTCACTGGGCATGAAGCGCTTCACGAGCTCTTTGCAAATGTCGGCACTGCCGACGCCCTTAGGCACGCGTGCGTAGTGCACCCGCGGCCTAATCTGCGAGAGCAGACTGGTAGTCATCGTGGTACCACCACCACGAGGCTACCAAGTCAGTTAGGAGCTAGCCTAACCTGGGGAAAAAAAAAAAAAAAAAAAAAAAAAAAAGGAGAAAAAAGGACAAAGAAACCTCACCAAAGGCCCACGGGGAACTGAAGCCCCGCGCGGCTAGAACGGGTCTTGCTCTTGCCTTTCGCCTTGCCGCCCTTGCCACGTCCGGACATGGTGTTGCTTTTCGCTTGGTACGACGCCGGTTGCCGAAAACAAGAAAGCTGCTGCCTTCTGAGATGAGAGCCGTGCTCGAATGGTTTCCGTTGCCACCATCGCGCGCCGCCGCTCGCGGGGAACGGATGAGAGTGTGAGAGAGAGAAGCCGTGCGAACCAATGGGGCGCGCGCGTTGTGCTGATCTCGTCAACACCCCTCGCTCATATTTAAGCGCGGCGAGACGGGGGGACACGCGCATTCGACTCTGGTCTCGCGTGCGTGTTGTGTGAAATCATGCCTCCCCAACCGTCTGGCAAAGCCGTCAAGAAGGCCGGCAAGGCGCAGAAGAATGTGCGCGCCACGGACAAGAAGAAGAAGAAGCGCCGCAGGAAGGAGAGCTTCTCCATCTACATCTATAAGGTGCTGAAGCAGGTGCACCCCGACACTGGTGTCTCCAGCAAGGCCATGTCCATCATGAACAGCTTCGTGAACGACATCTTCGAGCGTATCGCCGCCGAGTCGTCACGCCTTGCTCACTACAACAAGCGCTCGACCATCACGAGCCGGGAGATCCAGACCGCGGTGCGCCTGCTGCTGCCCGGAGAGCTGGCCAAGCACGCGGTGTCCGAGGGTACAAAAGCCGTCACCAAGTACACCAGCTCCAAGTAGGCGTGCGTCGTGGGCCACAGCGAGCAACGACAAATCAACGGCTCTTCTCAGAGCCACCCAAATTGTCTGCGTCGGCATAGGGGTTGTGCTGAGAGATTCGGCTCCGAATCCATCCTCTTCTCTCTGTTGAACACCGCTAGCAGGAGCGTTGGTGTGCCGCGCTCGACGTGTGTGCTCGGGGAGGTTGAACAGGTAAATTAGAGAAGACCGAGTGCGCGGAGAAAAGTGCCACAAGTACGGTAATGGAGGGAAAACAAAACCAGGAGCGTGGTAATTAAAAAAAAAAAAAAAAAAACAGGGGGAAGGTGGCCGCTTCTCTCAAAAAAAGGTAACATGAACTCGAGTGTGTTCAGCTCTTGGGAAATGATAGAATAGGAAACTCGCGTCAGCGCTTGCCCGAGCAACTCCGACATGTCGGGCCAAATATGAAGGGGTATACACGGTATGCAGTGCATGCGGAGAGAAGGAAACTGCCGAACACTTGATAATGCTATGTAAAGGGCTTCACCTTATAGTTTAGAATGATGGCGCAGAGTTTTTCAAAAGCACCGGGGTTTAGAGACGGGGGAGGGCAAAATAGACTTTAGGCGGGTAGAATTAACTAGAAGGTGGTTATCTTATTGGTGGCTAAAGTCAAGGCAAGAGTGAAAACTAAACCATTCACTGCAAAGCACCGCGGTCCTATACTTCACTATTTAAAGAGAGAAAAAAAACAAGATAAATGTAGCTGTTTGTTAGGTCAGCATTATGGCTAGGTGGTGATAGCTGCCGCCCGATGTGAAGGGTACAGCCACATTCATCAGACAGCGCAGAGTTCCTTCTCTGCCACGCCATTCATTTGTTTACGAAATTGGGGCATTTATTTCTTGAGAGCGCAGGGCAGGCCCGTTTCGAGACTGTAGGAGGAGTGAATGTAGCTTAAAGTGCGTGGCGCGGTGAAAAATGTGCGGAAGCATTGATGCAAGAAAAGATAGGGGAGAAATATATAGACGCATGTGACAATAGCTGTAGAAGCAGAAAAGCGTGGCGGCGGACTGCATGCTAATTATTGTCCGAAAGCAAAGTATCGACAGCCCGAGTGAAGGAAAAAACAAAACTGTGCGTACGCATGACAGGGGTACCACGCAGGTGATTTATATAGTGCACAAAGAAGTACGAAATCCAGTAAAGAAAGGCGGTCGACACGAGGTATGGGCATTTCCCGTTTTCGCACCGAGTGCTCCGTTTGCGCGTCGCCGAAAGAAACATAGCCAGGCCGGCCAGCAAACGACACTGCTCGGCTTGACGTTTACATAATCACACGGTGTAGCGGAACACTGTGTTCTCTTCGAAAGAACAAATGCGCCTGTGCTAGGCACAAATGAGTGGTACGTTCCATTCGGAATGTGGTGGGAAACTTACCTTAAATGAATGAGCGGACGCACCGTTTATTTCCGCTTTGTTTTAGATTACTGACTATGTTCGGCGGGTCGACAGTGCATTTGTATGAAGCTTTCAAGCGCGATCATTTTGTAATTTCGCATCGTGCGTCCCTGCCACAAGTTCGGGGAAGGAATACTTTCAATATGGGAACCCTCATGATTGTGAAAGATGAAACTGCGACTACTTAAACACACTTGCACCACAGAAATGGCACGCGCAGTTTGGTATTGGGGCACGTGAGAAGGGAATACAATAGATGGGCATTGGCGCGCATCTTTTTTTCTTATTGATATGATATGTAAGGAGATGTCGGCGCACCATTATGGCGCCGGCTACTCCTTGGCCGTTGAGTTAAACTTGAACACGTATCTTGAAGCAAAACGTACAAAGCAGTGCATGGAAAGTAGAAAACTCGGGCAGAGATATGCAAAAACACACTTACACTTATACGCACATATCAGAACACAATGGTAAGTAAATGTTCGAAAGTCAATGAATGAAGTCTCTGATATAATGTCCCTCGATAATATTCGGTCCACCAGCACAAAACAGTAGAGCACACGTCTGGTCCGTATAAAGATGCATTCGCTCGTGTGTACATAATTGTCGACACGTCATTCATTTCACAACACACACATGATGAGAGTCACGTGATACTGTACATAATAAGTACATTTGTTACAAATGAAAGTTCGTTATTTCTTAATACTTATCAGCAATCCCGCTGTCTTGTAAAGAACGTGTTGATGCTTTTAAAGCGTGCGACTGTAAAACTCGAGTAGGCCACGGACCCAGAAGTTTCTTCATGTTAAACGGTCTGCGGTCTAATGCCAACTGTTCGGACTTAAGACGGCGTCTCGTGATGTGGACAGTCTACGAGAAGGTGACATACGTCTTCATCTATCAATCCGCATTCGCATTCGGGACTTTCAGCTCTGCCGTGTCTGTGCAAAGAAAAAAAAAAACAAATGTTTTTGTGTATGCCGTGCCTAGCCTCAATCGGTCAATTAGAGTTTCCGATATTCTATCTAATGCCAGCGTAATTTTTAATTCAATAAATGGATCGATGTGGTATAAATCGCACCTCTTTGTACTTTGGTCAAACCAAGCAGTTTTGCTCATTCTGAAAGTTGTATTCTTTATAATACTACGCAATTCACTTTTTTCGAAATATTGGTTGCCACGATGTGTAGACCTACTTTGTGTGCTCTGGACGGCTCTGGAAGGCCAACTGCAAATCTTCTTTGCACAGCTGATGCCGTCCGGATAGTCGTTGATAGATTACTTAACAGGTTGTCAGCCTCCGAAGGTATTATGTAAGCGAAAGTACGCATGCGTAAAACATGCAGCGAACGAACACTCTTCCAACGCTGTAAAGAAGAAAGAATGCATAAAGGGTGGTGCATTTTACGCTCCAATCTCGTCCTATGTAAGGCGCTTTAGAGTTAGGGCTGTTTTGCCTGTAATTGCGTGACCCTTGCAGGGTTCCTCACAGTGCAACCGTGCACTTGAAACGGGCAGGTGTTGAACCACCCCGCAAGGAGATGGGGAAACTTCGCTGCGACCGGACCGCTTGACAGTCCGTGTTTACGGGAGGAGAGGCGCGCCCGAGAGGAGGTGCGCTCTCACTCTCTGCCGTCCCCGTGAATGCTGAAATGAGCGCGGTCGCGTTGCGTGGCTTCGGTGAAACTGCCGTATCGCGATATGTAGTGGAGCTGCCACAGTAAAATTTGAGACACGCGTAGCCAGCCAAAGGTGCTGTTACTTTGCCGAATTTCACGTGCCGGCGTCCACAACAACGCGAGCACGCTTTGTTTAGAAATTTCCGGCCATGAGGCCGTGCCCGGACCGCGTGTGTTAGTCCCTTGGTTTGGCGACAAGGATGGCGTCAAAGTGACGCCGTGAAACGGGTTTCGTGCGTGCAAATGAGGCATTGATGTGATTAGAGAGAAAGCGAGAACATAGAAAAGAAAAAAAAAAAAGAGGGGGGGGGGCACACGCCGGGGACGAGTAGTCGCAAAGTGTTAAGTGTGCAGTTTATTTACGTGCGGCACACAGGTGAGCTGTTGCAGCTGTGAGTTTTGACAAATATTGCGTGTGTCATGTTCAGTGGACACGATGAAACGTTTTTTAGCGAACGCGTTGTATCCGCTGGGCTTGTACGTACGCGTACATGAATTGTCGCTTACTCGGTTTGATGTCTCCTTGCCGCTGGGGCAGCTGATACGACTGATACGCCATTTTGCAGCAGTGAAGGGTGCGTGAATGAATGGGCAAGAAACTTAGCAACAGTAACGAGAAAAGAATTAAAAACAAACAAACAAACGAAAGCATGTTTGCCGTGTATATTCAATCTTGTAGTGCAGAAAAATAGTCAGTGCAGCAACCTGCGCGGCCAACGCGCTCCTCGCGAAGAAAAGAGGGAGAGAGAGACGAGCTGGCCGCCGACCAACCGGCGTGCGCCGTTCGCCTTCCTCCTCAGTCTCGCGGGCCGGCGCCGACACCGCGACTCGATCGTGTCGAGCATTCGCGGATTCGCTCGCAGGATTTCAAGCTGGACGGTTGTGCCCTCGCGATCTCCGACTTCAGCGTAGCTCCCGCCGACTGGTTCGCCCTCCGCGGTCTCCTGACGCCGTGTAGCTCTCGCACTGTGGCACCCCGCCCTTGGACTGCTTCGACCGGATCCCCACTTTCCTATCTCCTTCTTTTTCCTCTCGTTGGCTGTCTTCTTCTGCTTCTACTTTCCTTCTATCCTTTTTATCCCTCCTTCACCCCACCCCTATAAGGCACTGCGCCGTGTCGCCTGAAGGCAGACAGAAATTAGGTGCCTTTTTCCTCTTCATTGTAACCACTACCACCACCACCATTCGCTTTCCGGGCGCGTTTCGAAGCAGAAGCAGAAACTTCGGAAGCCGTCATGTCTGGCCGTGGCAAAGGTGGCAAAGGGCTGGGGAAGGGTGGCGCCAAGCGTCATCGAAAGGTGTTGCGTGACAACATCCAGGGCATAACCAAGCCGGCCATCCGTCGTCTGGCGCGCCGTGGCGGTGTCAAGCGCATCTCTGGCCTCATCTACGAGGAAACTCGCGGCGTTCTCAAGGTGTTCCTCGAGAACGTGATCCGCGATGCCGTCACTTACACCGAGCACGCCAAAAGGAAGACCGTGACAGCCATGGACGTCGTGTACGCCCTCAAGCGTCAGGGCCGCACCCTGTACGGATTCGGAGGCTAAGAAGCCAGCGGCGTCGCCTGCAGCCAGCCAACGAGAACACAACAGCCCTCTTCAGGGCTACCCACTTGATGCTTCGGCAGTGTGATCCCAGCGGTTCGCCATACCCGTCCGTCCCTCTTTGCAATATCATTGCGTCATCGCTCAGGTGAGCAGCACCTCGTGTAGTAGTAGCTTGATCGCGCTGGGTACTTGTCACGTTCACCGCATTTCGTTCGCGTCGTCGTCTTTCTCCTGGGTCTGCATGCACGAATCAATCGCCGCATCTGCGAGTTCTTCCTCTCCTTCCTGCAAGCCAAGCTGCTAAAACGGGCCCGTCAAGCGAACGTCGCCTAGTTACCTTATCGCGCGAAGGAAGAAGCCGAGCGCAGCGTTCTACCCTGGTCACTGCATTCTTGGAGACACGACTATGCTCAGGAAGCACGAACTCGCTTTTTTCTTTGGAATGCCCACTACACGATCGCGTCACGTTGTGTCAAAATAAATAAAAACGCACTATGTTCTACCGTGGGGCACCCAGACGAAGAAGGGATGTGTACTTACAAATGAAAAAATTGATTGTGACAGGTTGGTCGTGTTTACCGCGCCCGCTGTGCACTCAGAAGTGCCCCATTCAATAACACATTGTGTACATTGTCACGCCTAATAATTTTTGTTTGTTTTTTTTTTTCACACCTGGCGCTGCCGAGCTGCAAAATACAAAAAAAAAAAGAAAGAAAAGTGGAAGGGGATGTTTAAACAGAATTTCTGCGCAAGTCAGAAGCAAGTACACAATAAGCGCTGCCCATGCAGCGTGCTGAGGGAAGCTGCACTTGATAGAAGTGGCACTCATGTACTGTACTGGTGCTGCGAACACTGCAGTTGTGAAAGCTTTACTTGGACGGACAGCTACGCAACAAGTGTTTCCATTTCGCCGGCAGAGGTGGTCACTCTAGGGAGGCTGGCTTCGCCGCCCACGCGAGAGGGGGGGGGGGGGGGGACTAGCCCATGATGTAAACGCGAGAGGTTCGAGCGCGGGAAATTCGAAAGCAAGGCGCGCTCGCGTGAGCCTGCCGTCAGATGGCGACACCAACCCACGAGCATTGCATTTTCAAGTGCACCCTTGGTTTCCCACCCACCTCCGCACAGGACGAGGCGTGTCGAATGTGTAACCAAGGCGCACGACAGTGGTTCTGCTCAGGCAAGCCTACCTATAACAAAAATTGTTCTCCATGTGTGTACCTTCATTTTCTCGTGAAAATGTGAAAGAGGAGTGAATGGGGCTTTTTGAGGCGCGTGTTGATCTTCGTTTCTATTATGATTATTATTTTTCACCCTTTCATTGAGTCCATTTCCTGCTTTTTGTGCCACATATTTAGCACTTAGAGGTTGGGGGGGGGGGGGGGGATTGCTGATGTGTAAGATGGAAAAGAAGAGGAAAGTGAGCCCCGAAACTGTCTGCATCAGGATGCGACACCTCAGCGGTAGCTCACAAGGGATGGGGGGTGAGGGGGGATTAAAAGGGTGGGAATAAAAGTGTAGAGAAAGAGACATGAGGGAAGCCAGAGTGAGACGACATATCGAGGGAATAGGAGTAAAAATGAAACAAAACATTCGAACGCAAACACCCCGTACATCCAACCGCCATTGAGCGCACCTAGTAGTTTGGCAAGTATGTATGAGTGATTCTTAAGAGGGAAAGGAAGATAAAATTGAGTCCCGTTACTGTCTGCGATTGAGCAAGTAGGCGCGCTCAGTGGCAGTTGGATGTACGGGGTGTTTGTGTTAGAATGTTTTGTTGCGTTTTACTCCTTGTCGTTGCGCGGACGTGTATGCATATACCAACACTGCCGGTGGTCTCTCGTCGTCTTCGCCCATCTACGTAATGGTCGCAAATAAGCGACAACGCAAGGAGCAAGTTTTTTTGGCGTGGCAGTGCGCATTTGCCCTCGGTGATGCGAGGCGCTCTAGTGCGATGCGCGCTGTTGGCGTGAATGGTGGCGTCTCGCACTCCGTCGCGCCGCTTCGGGAAGCGACGAGCTACAGCGTCGATTGATGTGTTGCCTGGAAGGCGAAAGAAATGCGCAGCAGGCTGTATTGTACAGCGGTAGTGGTTTCGTTTCGGTGTACCTCTTTGCAGCCGCGAACTGCACGGTTGCCCGAAAATGAGCGCCAGCCAGCATCCTGGCGTACGCTTCCGCGCTCGCACGCGGACGGGTTCTCACGCTTCGGCCAATGGGAGGGAGAGAGATGGGTCGTGCGGCGAAGCCGCTTTTGCCGATCTCCGGCAGGAGCGCAGTTTCGCTCCGTCAGTCGAGGTGATCGGACGCACGCAGCATGGCCCGAACTAAACAAACCGCGCGCAAGAGTACTGGAGGCAAGGCTCCGCGTAAGCAGCTTGCTACCAAGGCTGCTCGCAAGAGTGCCCCTGCCACAGGCGGGGTGAAGAAACCTCACCGTTACAGGCCTGGAACCGTGGCCCTGCGTGAAATTCGCCGATACCAGAAGTCGACCGAACTGCTGATCCGCAAGCTTCCCTTTCAGCGCCTGGTGCGGGAAATCGCTCAGGACTTCAAGACGGACCTCCGTTTCCAGAGTTCTGCCGTGATGGCCCTACAGGAAGCTAGCGAGGCCTACCTCGTTGGTCTTTTCGAAGACACCAACCTGTGCGCCATCCACGCTAAGCGCGTCACCATCATGCCAAAGGACATCCAGCTGGCTCGGCGCATTCGCGGTGAGCGCGCCTAAGTTGGGCTGCTCCCTGCGCTTCGGTCGACAGGCAAGCAACAACAAACGGTCCTTCTCAGGACCACCAACGTGTCTGCTTTGGCTACGAGACCACTCCAGGCCACGTACTCCGGCCGCACCCTCTTTTGCTGTCATGTTTTGTACGTACGTGGCTGCCGTTGTCTAGCGCGCGGAAGAACGGAACGTCGGCGCGTCGTTATTACGAAGAAATGGCTCAGCTTTGACAAATTCAAGGTAAAAGTGTGTATCATTATGAGTAGACAGAGAAAAGGTAGGCTAGCTTCAGTCGGTGTGTGTGCAGCAGCCGTGCTGCGACCCTGTGGTGTGTCAATTTCATTTATGTGTTTACCTTTTTGCCCGCCGCTTGTAAGGTGTTTTTGAGGGCTTCTGTTTGCGTAACGCCATGGTGACTTGGGCTGCTGGACCCCGGCGCAACTTTTGGGTGCACTCGTAGGAGGTGATGAAGTTTTACCGAGAGACGAAATAAACAATTGTATCGGGCCAGTTGGTAAGGATCCATCTCGCTAGGAAGCGCAGCCACTATTACACAGACCTCACAACACAAGCGCTTAACTTCAACTGAACTTTCATTGCAAACGTCAGAGTTTATAAAGGGGGTGAACAGAGAAAAAGAATAGTAAAAGGTAGACAACAAAAAGCACACGTGCCAGTCCCGCACATTACTGTCTGTTATTCTCTATCACCCCATCCAAAAAACAGTTCTTTCCGCGTGAGCGCGATAGAGAGTGCACTAACACACTCGAAATCATCGCGTGTCATTTCCTTTCATTTCTTTTGAAGCTGAACAAGTTTTTGTGCCATATTCTGGACAATTTTTTTTTTTTTTTTTTGCAATAAACGTTTAGTTGAAGTTAAGCGCTTGTGTTGTGTGTTCTGTGTAATAGTGGCTGCGCTGCCTAGCAAGATAGACGAAATAAATTGTGTTAGAAGCACCAAATGGAATGCGCTAACGGCGGGTTCTCTCTCTCTCTCTCTCTTTTTTTTTTTTTACCTTACGTTTGTTTTTCTATTCAAAGGTATTAAATTTACTCTGTCCCTGTGCTGACCCGTTCAGGTGTCATCGTAAGGATAGACGGTTACGTGTGGAGCTTTTTTTTTTTTTTTTTTAATGAGAAATGACAACGCTTACATGCTCTTTTCTGTCTTTTTCGGTGCCGAGCTGCGTGATTTGGTTGTCTCTTTGCAGCATTTGGCGTCGCGCACTTGTGGCTAACTGATGTCGCGAGGAAATATATATAAAGTATAGAAAAACAAACACGCTTGAGGGTACGAACAGAGCCATCGTGACTGCGAAGCGAAACACGGCCGCGTCACCTGTTTGGGTGGTCCTTAGAAGGACCGTTTGGGGAATGCGGCGAGCGCGCGGAAGGGGTGCTCGCTTACGCCTTCTTCTCCGTCTTCTTTGGAAGAAGCACGGCTTGAATGTTGGGCAACACACCGCCCTGCGCGATGGTGACGCCGGAAAGCAGTTTGTTCAGCTCCTCGTCGTTGCGGATGGCGAGCTGCAAGTGACGGGGGATGATCCGGGTCTTCTTGTTGTCACGAGCGGCGTTGCCCGCCAGCTCGAGCACCTCGGCGGCCAGGTACTCGAGTACGGCAGCCAGGTAGACCGGAGCGCCAGCTCCGACGCGCTCGGCGTAGTTTCCCTTGCGTAGGAGGCGGTGAATACGGCCCACGGGGAACTGAAGCCCCGCGCGGCTAGAACGGGTCTTGCTCTTGCCTTTCGCCTTGCCGCCCTTGCCACGTCCGGACATGGTGTTGCTTTTCGCTTGGTACGACGCCGGTTGCCGAAAACAAGAAAGCTGCTGCCTTCTGAGATGAGAGCCGTGCTCGAATGGTTTCCGTTGCCACCATCGCGCGCCGCCGCTCGCGGGGAACGGATGAGAGTGTGAGAGAGAGAAGCCGTGCGAACCAATGGGGCGCGCGCATTGTGCTGATCTCGTCAACACCCCTCGCTCATATTTAAGCGCGGCGAGACGGGGGGACACGCGCATTCGACTCTGGTCTCGCGTGCGTGTTGTGTGAAATCATGCCTCCCCAACCGTCTGGCAAAGCCGTCAAGAAGGCCGGCAAGGCGCAGAAGAATGTGCGCGCCACGGACAAGAAGAAGAAGAAGCGCCGCAGGAAGGAGAGCTTCTCCATCTACATCTATAAGGTGCTGAAGCAGGTGCACCCCGACACTGGTGTCTCCAGCAAGGCCATGTCCATCATGAACAGCTTCGTGAACGACATCTTCGAGCGTATCGCCGCCGAGTCGTCACGCCTTGCTCACTACAACAAGCGCTCGACCATCACGAGCCGGGAGATCCAGACCGCGGTGCGCCTGCTGCTGCCCGGAGAGCTGGCCAAGCACGCGGTGTCCGAGGGTACAAAAGCCGTCACCAAGTACACCAGCTCCAAGTAGGCGTGCGTCGTGGGCCACAGCGAGCAACGACAAATCAACGGCTCTTCTCAGAGCCACCCAAATTGTCTGCGTCGGCATAGGGGTTGTGCTGAGAGATTCGGCTCCGAATCCATCCTCTTCTCTCTGTTGAACACCGCTAGCAGGAGCGTTGGTGTGCCGCGCTCGACGTGTGTGCTCGGGGAGGTTGAACAGGTAAATTAGAGAAGACCGAGTGCGCGGAGAAAAGTGCCACAAGTACGGTAATGGAGGGAAAACAAAACCAGGAGCGTGGTAATTAAAAAAAAAAAAAAAACAGGGGGAAGGTGGCCGCTTCTCTCAAAAAAAGGTAACATGAACTCGAGTGTGTTCAGCTCTTGGGAAATGATAGAATAGGAAACTCGCGTCAGCGCTTGCCCGAGCAACTCCGACATGTCGGGCCAAATATGAAGGGGTATACACGGTATGCAGTGCATGCGGAGAGAAGGAAACTGCCGAACACTTGATAATGCTATGTAAAGGGCTTCACCTTATAGTTTAGAATGATGGCGCAGAGTTTTTCAAAAGCACCGGGGTTTAGAGACGGGGGAGGGCAAAATAGACTTTAGGCGGGTAGAATTAACTAGAAGGTGGTTATCTTATTGGTGGCTAAAGTCAAGGCAAGAGTGAAAACTAAACCATTCACTGCAAAGCACCGCGGTCCTATACTTCACTATTTAAAGAGAGAAAAAAAACAAGATAAATGTAGCTGTTTGTTAGGTCAGCATTATGGCTAGGTGGTGATAGCTGCCGCCCGATGTGAAGGGTACAGCCACATTCATCAGACAGCGCAGAGTTCCTTCTCTGCCACGCCATTCATTTGTTTACGAAATTGGGGCATTTATTTCTTGAGAGCGCAGGGCAGGCCCGTTTCGAGACTGTAGGAGGAGTGAATGTAGCTTAAAGTGCGTGGCGCGGTGAAAAATGTGCGGAAGCATTGATGCAAGAAAAGATAGGGGAGAAATATATAGACGCATGTGACAATAGCTGTAGAAGCAGAAAAGCGTGGCGGCGGACTGCATGCTAATTATTGTCCGAAAGCAAAGTATCGACAGCCCGAGTGAAGGAAAAAACAAAACTGTGCGTACGCATGACAGGGGTACCACGCAGGTGATTTATATAGTGCACAAAGAAGTACGAAATCCAGTAAAGAAAGGCGGTCGACACGAGGTATGGGCATTTCCCGTTTTCGCACCGAGTGCTCCGTTTGCGCGTCGCCGAAAGAAACATAGCCAGGCCGGCCAGCAAACGACACTGCTCGGCTTGACGTTTACATAATCACACGGTGTAGCGGAACACTGTGTTCTCTTCGAAAGAACAAATGCGCCTGTGCTAGGCACAAATGAGTGGTACGTTCCATTCGGAATGTGGTGGGAAACTTACCTTAAATGAATGAGCGGACGCACCGTTTATTTCCGCTTTGTTTTAGATTACTGACTATGTTCGGCGGGTCGACAGTGCATTTGTATGAAGCTTTCAAGCGCGATCATTTTGTAATTTCGCATCGTGCGTCCCTGCCACAAGTTCGGGGAAGGAATACTTTCAATATGGGAACCCTCATGATTGTGAAAGATGAAACTGCGACTACTTAAACACACTTGCACCACAGAAATGGCACGCGCAGTTTGGTATTGGGGCACGTGAGAAGGGAATACAATAGATGGGCATTGGCGCGCATCTTTTTTTCTTATTGATATGATATGTAAGGAGATGTCGGCGCACCATTATGGCGCCGGCTACTCCTTGGCCGTTGAGTTAAACTTGAACACGTATCTTGAAGCAAAACGTACAAAGCAGTGCATGGAAAGTAGAAAACTCGGGCAGAGATATGCAAAGACACACTTACACTTATACGCACATATCAGAACACAATGGTAAGTAAATGTTCGAAAGTCAATGAATGAAGTCTCTGATATAATGTCCCTCGATAATATTCGGTCCACCAGCACAAAACAGTAGAGCACACGTCTGGTCCGTATAAAGATGCATTCGCTCGTGTGTACATAATTGTCGACACGTCATTCATTTCACAACACACACATGATGAGAGTCACGTGATACTGTACATAATAAGTACATTTGTTACAAATGAAAGTTCGTTATTTCTTAATACTTATCAGCAATCCCGCTGTCTTGTAAAGAACGTGTTGATGCTTTTAAAGCGTGCGACTGTAAAACTCGAGTAGGCCACGGACCCAGAAGTTTCTTCATGTTAAACGGTCTGCGGTCTAATGCCAACTGTTCGGACTTAAGACGGCGTCTCGTGATGTGGACAGTCTACGAGAAGGTGACATACGTCTTCATCTATCAATCCGCATTCGCATTCGGGACTTTCAGCTCTGCCGTGTCTGTGCAAAGAAAAAAAAAAAAACAAATGTTTTTGTGTATGCCGTGCCTAGCCTCAATCGGTCAATTAGAGTTTCCGATATTCTATCTAATGCCAGCGTAATTTTTAATTCAATAAATGGATCGATGTGGTATAAATCGCACCTCTTTGTACTTTGGTCAAACCAAGCAGTTTTGCTCATTCTGAAAGTTGTATTCTTTATAATACTACGCAATTCACTTTTTTCGAAATATTGGTTGCCACGATGTGTAGACCTACTTTGTGTGCTCTGGACGGCTCTGGAAGGCCAACTGCAAATCTTCTTTGCACAGCTGATGCCGTCCGGATAGTCGTTGATAGATTACTTAACAGGTTGTCAGCCTCCGAAGGTATTATGTAAGCGAAAGTACGCATGCGTAAAACATGCAGCGAACGAACACTCTTCCAACGCTGTAAAGAAGAAAGAATGCATAAAGGGTGGTGCATTTTACGCTCCAATCTCGTCCTATGTAAGGCGCTTTAGAGTTAGGGCTGTTTTGCCTGTAATTGCGTGACCCTTGCAGGGTTCCTCACAGTGCAACCGTGCACTTGAAACGGGCAGGTGTTGAACCACCCCGCAAGGAGATGGGGAAACTTCGCTGCGACCGGACCGCTTGACAGTCCGTGTTTACGGGAGGAGAGGCGCGCCCGAGAGGAGGTGCGCTCTCACTCTCTGCCGTCCCCGTGAATGCTGAAATGAGCGCGGTCGCGTTGCGTGGCTTCGGTGAAACTGCCGTATCGCGATATGTAGTGGAGCTGCCACAGTAAAATTTGAGACACGCGTAGCCAGCCAAAGGTGCTGTTACTTTGCCGAATTTCACGTGCCGGCGTCCACAACAACGCGAGCACGCTTTGTTTAGAAATTTCCGGCCATGAGGCCGTGCCCGGACCGCGTGTGTTAGTCCCTTGGTTTGGCGACAAGGATGGCGTCAAAGTGACGCCGTGAAACGGGTTTCGTGCGTGCAAATGAGGCATTGATGTGATTAGAGAGAAAGCGAGAACATAGAAAAGAAAAAAAAAAAAGAGGGGGGGGGGCACACGCCGGGGACGAGTAGTCGCAAAGTGTTAAGTGTGCAGTTTATTTACGTGCGGCACACAGGTGAGCTGTTGCAGCTGTGAGTTTTGACAAATATTGCGTGTGTCATGTTCAGTGGACACGATGAAACGTTTTTTAGCGAACGCGTTGTATCCGCTGGGCTTGTACGTACGCGTACATGAATTGTCGCTTACTCGGTTTGATGTCTCCTTGCCGCTGGGGCAGCTGATACGACTGATACGCCATTTTGCAGCAGTGAAGGGTGCGTGAATGAATGGGCAAGAAACTTAGCAACAGTAACGAGAAAAGAATTAAAAACAAACAAACAAACGAAAGCATGTTTGCCGTGTATATTCAATCTTGTAGTGCAGAAAAATAGTCAGTGCAGCAACCTGCGCGGCCAACGCGCTCCTCGCGAAGAAAAGAGGGAGAGAGAGACGAGCTGGCCGCCGACCAACCGGCGTGCGCCGTTCGCCTTCCTCCTCAGTCTCGCGGGCCGGCGCCGACACCGCGACTCGATCGTGTCGAGCATTCGCTTTCCGGGCGCGTTTCGAAGCAGAAGCAGAAACTTCGGAAGCCGTCATGTCTGGCCGTGGCAAAGGTGGCAAAGGGCTGGGGAAGGGTGGCGCCAAGCGTCATCGAAAGGTGTTGCGTGACAACATCCAGGGCATAACCAAGCCGGCCATCCGTCGTCTGGCGCGCCGTGGCGGTGTCAAGCGCATCTCTGGCCTCATCTACGAGGAAACTCGCGGCGTTCTCAAGGTGTTCCTCGAGAACGTGATCCGCGATGCCGTCACTTACACCGAGCACGCCAAAAGGAAGACCGTGACAGCCATGGACGTCGTGTACGCCCTCAAGCGTCAGGGCCGCACCCTGTACGGATTCGGAGGCTAAGAAGCCAGCGGCGTCGCCTGCAGCCAGCCAACGAGAACACAACAGCCCTCTTCAGGGCTACCCACTTGATGCTTCGGCAGTGTGATCCCAGCGGTTCGCCATACCCGTCCGTCCCTCTTTGCAATATCATTGCGTCATCGCTCAGGTGAGCAGCACCTCGTGTAGTAGTAGCTTGATCGCGCTGGGTACTTGTCACGTTCACCGCATTTCGTTCGCGTCGTCGTCTTTCTCCTGGGTCTGCATGCACGAATCAATCGCCGCATCTGCGAGTTCTTCCTCTCCTTCCTGCAAGCCAAGCTGCTAAAACGGGCCCGTCAAGCGAACGTCGCCTAGTTACCTTATCGCGCGAAGGAAGAAGCCGAGCGCAGCGTTCTACCCTGGTCACTGCATTCTTGGAGACACGACTATGCTCAGGAAGCACGAACTCGCTTTTTTCTTTGGAATGCCCACTACACGATCGCGTCACGTTGTGTCAAAATAAATAAAAACGCACTATGTTCTACCGTGGGGCACCCAGACGAAGAAGGGATGTGTACTTACAAATGAAAAAATTGATTGTGACAGGTTGGTCGTGTTTACCGCGCCCGCTGTGCACTCAGAAGTGCCCCATTCAATAACACATTGTGTACATTGTCACGCCTAATAATTTTTGTTTGTTTTTTTTTTTTCACACCTGGCGCTGCCGAGCTGCAAAATACAAAAAAAAAAAGAAAGAAAAGTGGAAGGGGATGTTTAAACAGAATTTCTGCGCAAGTCAGAAGCAAGTACACAATAAGCGCTGCCCATGCAGCGTGCTGAGGGAAGCTGCACTTGATAGAAGTGGCACTCATGTACTGTACTGGTGCTGCGAACACTGCAGTTGTGAAAGCTTTACTTGGACGGACAGCTACGCAACAAGTGTTTCCATTTCGCCGGCAGAGGTGGTCACTCTAGGGAGGCTGGCTTCGCCGCCCACGCGAGAGGGGGGGGGGGGGGACTAGCCCATGATGTAAACGCGAGAGGTTCGAGCGCGGGAAATTCGAAAGCAAGGCGCGCTCGCGTGAGCCTGCCGTCAGATGGCGACACCAACCCACGAGCATTGCATTTTCAAGTGCACCCTTGGTTTCCCACCCACCTCCGCACAGGACGAGGCGTGTCGAATGTGTAACCAAGGCGCACGACAGTGGTTCTGCTCAGGCAAGCCTACCTATAACAAAAATTGTTCTCCATGTGTGTACCTTCATTTTCTCGTGAAAATGTGAAAGAGGAGTGAATGGGGCTTTTTGAGGCGCGTGTTGATCTTCGTTTCTATTATGATTATTATTTTTCACCCTTTCATTGAGTCCATTTCCTGCTTTTTGTGCCACATATTTAGCACTTAGAGGTTGGGGGGGGGGGGGGGGGATTGCTGATGTGTAAGATGGAAAAGAAGAGGAAAGTGAGCCCCGAAACTGTCTGCATCAGGATGCGACACCTCAGCGGTAGCTCACAAGGGATGGGGGGTGAGGGGGGATTAAAAGGGTGGGAATAAAAGTGTAGAGAAAGAGACATGAGGGAAGCCAGAGTGAGACGACATATCGAGGGAATAGGAGTAAAAATGAAACAAAACATTCGAACGCAAACACCCCGTACATCCAACCGCCATTGAGCGCACCTAGTAGTTTGGCAAGTATGTATGAGTGATTCTTAAGAGGGAAAGGAAGATAAAATTGAGTCCCGTTACTGTCTGCGATTGAGCAAGTAGGCGCGCTCAGTGGCAGTTGGATGTACGGGGTGTTTGTGTTAGAATGTTTTGTTGCGTTTTACTCCTTGTCGTTGCGCGGACGTGTATGCATATACCAACACTGCCGGTGGTCTCTCGTCGTCTTCGCCCATCTACGTAATGGTCGCAAATAAGCGACAACGCAAGGAGCAAGTTTTTTTGGCGTGGCAGTGCGCATTTGCCCTCGGTGATGCGAGGCGCTCTAGTGCGATGCGCGCTGTTGGCGTGAATGGTGGCGTCTCGCACTCCGTCGCGCCGCTTCGGGAAGCGACGAGCTACAGCGTCGATTGATGTTTTGCCTGGAAGGCGAAAGAAATGCGCAGCAGGCTGTATTGTACAGCGGTAGTGGTTTCGTTTCGGTGTACCTCTTTGCAGCCGCGAACTGCACGGTTGCCCGAAAATGAGCGCCAGCCAGCATCCTGGCGTACGCTTCCGCGCTCGCACGCGGACGGGTTCTCACGCTTCGGCCAATGGGAGGGAGAGAGATGGGTCGTGCGGCGAAGCCGCTTTTGCCGATCTCCGGCAGGAGCGCAGTTTCGCTCCGTCAGTCGAGGTGATCGGACGCACGCAGCATGGCCCGAACTAAACAAACCGCGCGCAAGAGTACTGGAGGCAAGGCTCCGCGTAAGCAGCTTGCTACCAAGGCTGCTCGCAAGAGTGCCCCTGCCACAGGCGGGGTGAAGAAACCTCACCGTTACAGGCCTGGAACCGTGGCCCTGCGTGAAATTCGCCGATACCAGAAGTCGACCGAACTGCTGATCCGCAAGCTTCCCTTTCAGCGCCTGGTGCGGGAAATCGCTCAGGACTTCAAGACGGACCTCCGTTTCCAGAGTTCTGCCGTGATGGCCCTACAGGAAGCTAGCGAGGCCTACCTCGTTGGTCTTTTCGAAGACACCAACCTGTGCGCCATCCACGCTAAGCGCGTCACCATCATGCCAAAGGACATCCAGCTGGCTCGGCGCATTCGCGGTGAGCGCGCCTAAGTTGGGCTGCTCCCTGCGCTTCGGTCGACAGGCAAGCAACAACAAACGGTCCTTCTCAGGACCACCAACGTGTCTGCTTTGGCTACGAGACCACTCCAGGCCACGTACTCCGGCCGCACCCTCTTTTGCTGTCATGTTTTGTACGTACGTGGCTGCCGTTGTCTAGCGCGCGGAAGAACGGAACGTCGGCGCGTCGTTATTACGAAGAAATGGCTCAGCTTTGACAAATTCAAGGTAAAAGTGTGTATCATTATGAGTAGACAGAGAAAAGGTAGGCTAGCTTCAGTCGGTGTGTGTGCAGCAGCCGTGCTGCGACCCTGTGGTGTGTCAATTTCATTTATGTGTTTACCTTTTTGCCCGCCGCTTGTAAGGTGTTTTTGAGGGCTTCTGTTTGCGTAACGCCATGGTGACTTGGGCTGCTGGACCCCGGCGCAACTTTTGGGTGCACTCGTAGGAGGTGATGAAGTTTTACCGAGAGACGAAATAAACAATTGTATCGGGCCAGTTGGTAAGGATCCATCTCGCTAGGAAGCGCAGCCACTATTACACAGACCTCACAACACAAGCGCTTAACTTCAACTGAACTTTCATTGCAAACGTCAGAGTTTATAAAGGGGGTGAACAGAGAAAAAGAATAGTAAAAGGTAGACAACAAAAAGCACACGTGCCAGTCCCGCACATTACTGTCTGTTATTCTCTATCACCCCATCCAAAAAACAGTTCTTTCCGCGTGAGCGCGATAGAGAGTGCACTAACACACTCGAAATCATCGCGTGTCATTTCCTTTCATTTCTTTTGAAGCTGAACAAGTTTTTGTGCCATATTCTGGACAATTTTTTTTTTTTTTTTTGCAATAAACGTTTAGTTGAAGTTAAGCGCTTGTGTTGTGTGTTCTGTGTAATAGTGGCTGCGCTGCCTAGCAAGATAGACGAAATAAATTGTGTTAGAAGCACCAAATGGAATGCGCTAACGGCGGGTTCTCTCTCTCTCTCTCTCTCTTTTTTTTTTTACCTTACGTTTGTTTTTCTATTCAAAGGTATTAAATTTACTCTGTCCCTGTGCTGACCCGTTCAGGTGTCATCGTAAGGATAGACGGTTACGTGTGGAGCTTTTTTTTTTTTTTTTTTAATGAGAAATGACAACGCTTACATGCTCTTTTCTGTCTTTTTCGGTGCCGAGCTGCGTGATTTGGTTGTCTCTTTGCAGCATTTGGCGTCGCGCACTTGTGGCTAACTGATGTCGCGAGGAAATATATATAAAGTATAGAAAAACAAACACGCTTGAGGGTACGAACAGAGCCATCGTGACTGCGAAGCGAAACACGGCCGCGTCACCTGTTTGGGTGGTCCTTAGAAGGACCGTTTGGGGAATGCGGCGAGCGCGCGGAAGGGGTGCTCGCTTACGCCTTCTTCTCCGTCTTCTTTGGAAGAAGCACGGCTTGAATGTTGGGCAACACACCGCCCTGCGCGATGGTGACGCCGGAAAGCAGTTTGTTCAGCTCCTCGTCGTTGCGGATGGCGAGCTGCAAGTGACGGGGGATGATCCGGGTCTTCTTGTTGTCACGAGCGGCGTTGCCCGCCAGCTCGAGCACCTCGGCGGCCAGGTACTCGAGTACGGCAGCCAGGTAGACCGGAGCGCCAGCTCCGACGCGCTCGGCGTAGTTTCCCTTGCGTAGGAGGCGGTGAATACGGCCCACGGGGAACTGAAGCCCCGCGCGGCTAGAACGGGTCTTGCTCTTGCCTTTCGCCTTGCCGCCCTTGCCACGTCCGGACATGGTGTTGCTTTTCGCTTGGTACGACGCCGGTTGCCGAAAACAAGAAAGCTGCTGCCTTCTGAGATGAGAGCCGTGCTCGAATGGTTTCCGTTGCCACCATCGCGCGCCGCCGCTCGCGGGGAACGGATGAGAGTGTGAGAGAGAGAAGCCGTGCGAACCAATGGGGCGCGCGCGTTGTGCTGATCTCGTCAACACCCCTCGCTCATATTTAAGCGCGGCGAGACGGGGGGACACGCGCATTCGACTCTGGTCTCGCGTGCGTGTTGTGTGAAATCATGCCTCCCCAACCGTCTGGCAAAGCCGTCAAGAAGGCCGGCAAGGCGCAGAAGAATGTGCGCGCCACGGACAAGAAGAAGAAGAAGCGCCGCAGGAAGGAGAGCTTCTCCATCTACATCTATAAGGTGCTGAAGCAGGTGCACCCCGACACTGGTGTCTCCAGCAAGGCCATGTCCATCATGAACAGCTTCGTGAACGACATCTTCGAGCGTATCGCCGCCGAGTCGTCACGCCTTGCTCACTACAACAAGCGCTCGACCATCACGAGCCGGGAGATCCAGACCGCGGTGCGCCTGCTGCTGCCCGGAGAGCTGGCCAAGCACGCGGTGTCCGAGGGTACAAAAGCCGTCACCAAGTACACCAGCTCCAAGTAGGCGTGCGTCGTGGGCCACAGCGAGCAACGACAAATCAACGGCTCTTCTCAGAGCCACCCAAATTGTCTGCGTCGGCATAGGGGTTGTGCTGAGAGATTCGGCTCCGAATCCATCCTCTTCTCTCTGTTGAACACCGCTAGCAGGAGCGTTGGTGTGCCGCGCTCGACGTGTGTGCTCGGGGAGGTTGAACAGGTAAATTAGAGAAGACCGAGTGCGCGGAGAAAAGTGCCACAAGTACGGTAATGGAGGGAAAACAAAACCAGGAGCGTGGTAATTAAAAAAAAAAAAAAAAAACAGGGGGAAGGTGGCCGCTTCTCTCAAAAAAAGGTAACATGAACTCGAGTGTGTTCAGCTCTTGGGAAATGATAGAATAGGAAACTCGCGTCAGCGCTTGCCCGAGCAACTCCGACATGTCGGGCCAAATATGAAGGGGTATACACGGTATGCAGTGCATGCGGAGAGAAGGAAACTGCCGAACACTTGATAATGCTATGTAAAGGGCTTCACCTTATAGTTTAGAATGATGGCGCAGAGTTTTTCAAAAGCACCGGGGTTTAGAGACGGGGGAGGGCAAAATAGACTTTAGGCGGGTAGAATTAACTAGAAGGTGGTTATCTTATTGGTGGCTAAAGTCAAGGCAAGAGTGAAAACTAAACCATTCACTGCAAAGCACCGCGGTCCTATACTTCACTATTTAAAGAGAGAAAAAAAACAAGATAAATGTAGCTGTTTGTTAGGTCAGCATTATGGCTAGGTGGTGATAGCTGCCGCCCGATGTGAAGGGTACAGCCACATTCATCAGACAGCGCAGAGTTCCTTCTCTGCCACGCCATTCATTTGTTTACGAAATTGGGGCATTTATTTCTTGAGAGCGCAGGGCAGGCCCGTTTCGAGACTGTAGGAGGAGTGAATGTAGCTTAAAGTGCGTGGCGCGGTGAAAAATGTGCGGAAGCATTGATGCAAGAAAAGATAGGGGAGAAATATATAGACGCATGTGACAATAGCTGTAGAAGCAGAAAAGCGTGGCGGCGGACTGCATGCTAATTATTGTCCGAAAGCAAAGTATCGACAGCCCGAGTGAAGGAAAAAACAAAACTGTGCGTACGCATGACAGGGGTACCACGCAGGTGATTTATATAGTGCACAAAGAAGTACGAAATCCAGTAAAGAAAGGCGGTCGACACGAGGTATGGGCATTTCCCGTTTTCGCACCGAGTGCTCCGTTTGCGCGTCGCCGAAAGAAACATAGCCAGGCCGGCCAGCAAACGACACTGCTCGGCTTGACGTTTACATAATCACACGGTGTAGCGGAACACTGTGTTCTCTTCGAAAGAACAAATGCGCCTGTGCTAGGCACAAATGAGTGGTACGTTCCATTCGGAATGTGGTGGGAAACTTACCTTAAATGAATGAGCGGACGCACCGTTTATTTCCGCTTTGTTTTAGATTACTGACTATGTTCGGCGGGTCGACAGTGCATTTGTATGAAGCTTTCAAGCGCGATCATTTTGTAATTTCGCATCGTGCGTCCCTGCCACAAGTTCGGGGAAGGAATACTTTCAATATGGGAACCCTCATGATTGTGAAAGATGAAACTGCGACTACTTAAACACACTTGCACCACAGAAATGGCACGCGCAGTTTGGTATTGGGGCACGTGAGAAGGGAATACAATAGATGGGCATTGGCGCGCATCTTTTTTTCTTATTGATATGATATGTAAGGAGATGTCGGCGCACCATTATGGCGCCGGCTACTCCTTGGCCGTTGAGTTAAACTTGAACACGTATCTTGAAGCAAAACGTACAAAGCAGTGCATGGAAAGTAGAAAACTCGGGCAGAGATATGCAAAGACACACTTACACTTATACGCACATATCAGAACACAATGGTAAGTAAATGTTCGAAAGTCAATGAATGAAGTCTCTGATATAATGTCCCTCGATAATATTCGGTCCACCAGCACAAAACAGTAGAGCACACGTCTGGTCCGTATAAAGATGCATTCGCTCGTGTGTACATAATTGTCGACACGTCATTCATTTCACAACACACACATGATGAGAGTCACGTGATACTGTACATAATAAGTACATTTGTTACAAATGAAAGTTCGTTATTTCTTAATACTTATCAGCAATCCCGCTGTCTTGTAAAGAACGTGTTGATGCTTTTAAAGCGTGCGACTGTAAAACTCGAGTAGGCCACGGACCCAGAAGTTTCTTCATGTTAAACGGTCTGCGGTCTAATGCCAACTGTTCGGACTTAAGACGGCGTCTCGTGATGTGGACAGTCTACGAGAAGGTGACATACGTCTTCATCTATCAATCCGCATTCGCATTCGGGACTTTCAGCTCTGCCGTGTCTGTGCAAAGAAAAAAAAAAAACAAATGTTTTTGTGTATGCCGTGCCTAGCCTCAATCGGTCAATTAGAGTTTCCGATATTCTATCTAATGCCAGCGTAATTTTTAATTCAATAAATGGATCGATGTGGTATAAATCGCACCTCTTTGTACTTTGGTCAAACCAAGCAGTTTTGCTCATTCTGAAAGTTGTATTCTTTATAATACTACGCAATTCACTTTTTTCGAAATATTGGTTGCCACGATGTGTAGACCTACTTTGTGTGCTCTGGACGGCTCTGGAAGGCCAACTGCAAATCTTCTTTGCACAGCTGATGCCGTCCGGATAGTCGTTGATAGATTACTTAACAGGTTGTCAGCCTCCGAAGGTATTATGTAAGCGAAAGTACGCATGCGTAAAACATGCAGCGAACGAACACTCTTCCAACGCTGTAAAGAAGAAAGAATGCATAAAGGGTGGTGCATTTTACGCTCCAATCTCGTCCTATGTAAGGCGCTTTAGAGTTAGGGCTGTTTTGCCTGTAATTGCGTGACCCTTGCAGGGTTCCTCACAGTGCAACCGTGCACTTGAAACGGGCAGGTGTTGAACCACCCCGCAAGGAGATGGGGAAACTTCGCTGCGACCGGACCGCTTGACAGTCCGTGTTTACGGGAGGAGAGGCGCGCCCGAGAGGAGGTGCGCTCTCACTCTCTGCCGTCCCCGTGAATGCTGAAATGAGCGCGGTCGCGTTGCGTGGCTTCGGTGAAACTGCCGTATCGCGATATGTAGTGGAGCTGCCACAGTAAAATTTGAGACACGCGTAGCCAGCCAAAGGTGCTGTTACTTTGCCGAATTTCACGTGCCGGCGTCCACAACAACGCGAGCACGCTTTGTTTAGAAATTTCCGGCCATGAGGCCGTGCCCGGACCGCGTGTGTTAGTCCCTTGGTTTGGCGACAAGGATGGCGTCAAAGTGACGCCGTGAAACGGGTTTCGTGCGTGCAAATGAGGCATTGATGTGATTAGAGAGAAAGCGAGAACATAGAAAAGAAAAAAAAAAAGAGGGGGGGGGGCACACGCCGGGGACGAGTAGTCGCAAAGTGTTAAGTGTGCAGTTTATTTACGTGCGGCACACAGGTGAGCTGTTGCAGCTGTGAGTTTTGACAAATATTGCGTGTGTCATGTTCAGTGGACACGATGAAACGTTTTTTAGCGAACGCGTTGTATCCGCTGGGCTTGTACGTACGCGTACATGAATTGTCGCTTACTCGGTTTGATGTCTCCTTGCCGCTGGGGCAGCTGATACGACTGATACGCCATTTTGCAGCAGTGAAGGGTGCGTGAATGAATGGGCAAGAAACTTAGCAACAGTAACGAGAAAAGAATTAAAAACAAACAAACAAACGAAAGCATGTTTGCCGTGTATATTCAATCTTGTAGTGCAGAAAAATAGTCAGTGCAGCAACCTGCGCGGCCAACGCGCTCCTCGCGAAGAAAAGAGGGAGAGAGAGACGAGCTGGCCGCCGACCAACCGGCGTGCGCCGTTCGCCTTCCTCCTCAGTCTCGCGGGCCGGCGCCGACACCGCGACTCGATCGTGTCGAGCATTCGCTTTCGATTCGCTCGCAGGATTTCAAGCTGGACGGTTGTGCCCTCGCGATCTCCGACTTCAGCGTAGCTCCCGCCGACTGGTTCGCCCTCCGCGGTCTCCTGACGCCGTGTAGCTCTCGCATTGTGGCACCCCGCCCTTGGACTGCTTCGACCGGATCCCCACTTTCCTATCTCCTTCTTTTTCCTCTCGTTGGCTGTCTTCTTCTGCTTCTACTTTCCTTCTATCCTTTTTATCCCTCCTTCACCCCACCCCTGTAAGGCACTGCGCCGTGTCGCCTGAAGGCAGACAGAAATTAGGTGCCTTTTTCCTCTTCATTGTAACCACTACCCCCCCCCCCATTCGCTTTCCGGGCGCGTTTCGAAGCAGAAGCAGAAACTTCGGAAGCCGTCATGTCTGGCCGTGGCAAAGGTGGCAAAGGGCTGGGGAAGGGTGGCGCCAAGCGTCATCGAAAGGTGTTGCGTGACAACATCCAGGGCATAACCAAGCCGGCCATCCGTCGTCTGGCGCGCCGTGGCGGTGTCAAGCGCATCTCTGGCCTCATCTACGAGGAAACTCGCGGCGTTCTCAAGGTGTTCCTCGAGAACGTGATCCGCGATGCCGTCACTTACACCGAGCACGCCAAAAGGAAGACCGTGACAGCCATGGACGTCGTGTACGCCCTCAAGCGTCAGGGCCGCACCCTGTACGGATTCGGAGGCTAAGAAGCCAGCGGCGTCGCCTGCAGCCAGCCAACGAGAACACAACAGCCCTCTTCAGGGCTACCCACTTGATGCTTCGGCAGTGTGATCCCAGCGGTTCGCCATACCCGTCCGTCCCTCTTTGCAATATCATTGCGTCATCGCTCAGGTGAGCAGCACCTCGTGTAGTAGTAGCTTGATCGCGCTGGGTACTTGTCACGTTCACCGCATTTCGTTCGCGTCGTCGTCTTTCTCCTGGGTCTGCATGCACGAATCAATCGCCGCATCTGCGAGTTCTTCCTCTCCTTCCTGCAAGCCAAGCTGCTAAAACGGGCCCGTCAAGCGAACGTCGCCTAGTTACCTTATCGCGCGAAGGAAGAAGCCGAGCGCAGCGTTCTACCCTGGTCACTGCATTCTTGGAGACACGACTATGCTCAGGAAGCACGAACTCGCTTTTTTCTTTGGAATGCCCACTACACGATCGCGTCACGTTGTGTCAAAATAAATAAAAACGCACTATGTTCTACCGTGGGGCACCCAGACGAAGAAGGGATGTGTACTTACAAATGAAAAAATTGATTGTGACAGGTTGGTCGTGTTTACCGCGCCCGCTGTGCACTCAGAAGTGCCCCATTCAATAACACATTGTGTACATTGTCACGCCTAATAATTTTTGTTTGTTTTTTTTTTTCACACCTGGCGCTGCCGAGCTGCAAAATACAAAAAAAAAAGAAAGAAAAGTGGAAGGGGATGTTTAAACAGAATTTCTGCGCAAGTCAGAAGCAAGTACACAATAAGCGCTGCCCATGCAGCGTGCTGAGGGAAGCTGCACTTGATAGAAGTGGCACTCATGTACTGTACTGGTGCTGCGAACACTGCAGTTGTGAAAGCTTTACTTGGACGGACAGCTACGCAACAAGTGTTTCCATTTCGCCGGCAGAGGTGGTCACTCTAGGGAGGCTGGCTTCGCCGCCCACGCGAGAGGGGGGGGGGGGGGGGGACTAGCCCATGATGTAAACGCGAGAGGTTCGAGCGCGGGAAATTCGAAAGCAAGGCGCGCTCGCGTGAGCCTGCCGTCAGATGGCGACACCAACCCACGAGCATTGCATTTTCAAGTGCACCCTTGGTTTCCCACCCACCTCCGCACAGGACGAGGCGTGTCGAATGTGTAACCAAGGCGCACGACAGTGGTTCTGCTCAGGCAAGCCTACCTATAACAAAAATTGTTCTCCATGTGTGTACCTTCATTTTCTCGTGAAAATGTGAAAGAGGAGTGAATGGGGCTTTTTGAGGCGCGTGTTGATCTTCGTTTCTATTATGATTATTATTTTTCACCCTTTCATTGAGTCCATTTCCTGCTTTTTGTGCCACATATTTAGCACTTAGAGGTTGGGGGGGGGGGGGGGGATTGCTGATGTGTAAGATGGAAAAGAAGAGGAAAGTGAGCCCCGAAACTGTCTGCATCAGGATGCGACACCTCAGCGGTAGCTCACAAGGGATGGGGGGTGAGGGGGGATTAAAAGGGTGGGAATAAAAGTGTAGAGAAAGAGACATGAGGGAAGCCAGAGTGAGACGACATATCGAGGGAATAGGAGTAAAAATGAAACAAAACATTCGAACGCAAACACCCCGTACATCCAACCGCCATTGAGCGCACCTAGTAGTTTGGCAAGTATGTATGAGTGATTCTTAAGAGGGAAAGGAAGATAAAATTGAGTCCCGTTACTGTCTGCGATTGAGCAAGTAGGCGCGCTCAGTGGCAGTTGGATGTACGGGGTGTTTGTGTTAGAATGTTTTGTTGCGTTTTACTCCTTGTCGTTGCGCGGACGTGTATGCATATACCAACACTGCCGGTGGTCTCTCGTCGTCTTCGCCCATCTACGTAATGGTCGCAAATAAGCGACAACGCAAGGAGCAAGTTTTTTTGGCGTGGCAGTGCGCATTTGCCCTCGGTGATGCGAGGCGCTCTAGTGCGATGCGCGCTGTTGGCGTGAATGGTGGCGTCTCGCACTCCGTCGCGCCGCTTCGGGAAGCGACGAGCTACAGCGTCGATTGATGTGTTGCCTGGAAGGCGAAAGAAATGCGCAGCAGGCTGTATTGTACAGCGGTAGTGGTTTCGTTTCGGTGTACCTCTTTGCAGCCGCGAACTGCACGGTTGCCCGAAAATGAGCGCCAGCCAGCATCCTGGCGTACGCTTCCGCGCTCGCACGCGGACGGGTTCTCACGCTTCGGCCAATGGGAGGGAGAGAGATGGGTCGTGCGGCGAAGCCGCTTTTGCCGATCTCCGGCAGGAGCGCAGTTTCGCTCCGTCAGTCGAGGTGATCGGACGCACGCAGCATGGCCCGAACTAAACAAACCGCGCGCAAGAGTACTGGAGGCAAGGCTCCGCGTAAGCAGCTTGCTACCAAGGCTGCTCGCAAGAGTGCCCCTGCCACAGGCGGGGTGAAGAAACCTCACCGTTACAGGCCTGGAACCGTGGCCCTGCGTGAAATTCGCCGATACCAGAAGTCGACCGAACTGCTGATCCGCAAGCTTCCCTTTCAGCGCCTGGTGCGGGAAATCGCTCAGGACTTCAAGACGGACCTCCGTTTCCAGAGTTCTGCCGTGATGGCCCTACAGGAAGCTAGCGAGGCCTACCTCGTTGGTCTTTTCGAAGACACCAACCTGTGCGCCATCCACGCTAAGCGCGTCACCATCATGCCAAAGGACATCCAGCTGGCTCGGCGCATTCGCGGTGAGCGCGCCTAAGTTGGGCTGCTCCCTGCGCTTCGGTCGACAGGCAAGCAACAACAAACGGTCCTTCTCAGGACCACCAACGTGTCTGCTTTGGCTACGAGACCACTCCAGGCCACGTACTCCGGCCGCACCCTCTTTTGCTGTCATGTTTTGTACGTACGTGGCTGCCGTTGTCTAGCGCGCGGAAGAACGGAACGTCGGCGCGTCGTTATTACGAAGAAATGGCTCAGCTTTGACAAATTCAAGGTAAAAGTGTGTATCATTATGAGTAGACAGAGAAAAGGTAGGCTAGCTTCAGTCGGTGTGTGTGCAGCAGCCGTGCTGCGACCCTGTGGTGTGTCAATTTCATTTATGTGTTTACCTTTTTGCCCGCCGCTTGTAAGGTGTTTTTGAGGGCTTCTGTTTGCGTAACGCCATGGTGACTTGGGCTGCTGGACCCCGGCGCAACTTTTGGGTGCACTCGTAGGAGGTGATGAAGTTTTACCGAGAGACGAAATAAACAATTGTATCGGGCCAGTTGGTAAGGATCCATCTCGCTAGGAAGCGCAGCCACTATTACACAGACCTCACAACACAAGCGCTTAACTTCAACTGAACTTTCATTGCAAACGTCAGAGTTTATAAAGGGGGTGAACAGAGAAAAAGAATAGTAAAAGGTAGACAACAAAAAGCACACGTGCCAGTCCCGCACATTACTGTCTGTTATTCTCTATCACCCCATCCAAAAAACAGTTCTTTCCGCGTGAGCGCGATAGAGAGTGCACTAACACACTCGAAATCATCGCGTGTCATTTCCTTTCATTTCTTTTGAAGCTGAACAAGTTTTTGTGCCATATTCTGGACAATTTTTTTTTTTTTTTTTTGCAATAAACGTTTAGTTGAAGTTAAGCGCTTGTGTTGTGTGTTCTGTGTAATAGTGGCTGCGCTGCCTAGCAAGATAGACGAAATAAATTGTGTTAGAAGCACCAAATGGAATGCGCTAACGGCGGGTTCTCTCTCTCTCTCTCTCTTTTTTTTTTTTTACCTTACGTTTGTTTTTCTATTCAAAGGTATTAAATTTACTCTGTCCCTGTGCTGACCCGTTCAGGTGTCATCGTAAGGATAGACGGTTACGTGTGGAGCTTTTTTTTTTTTTTTTTTAATGAGAAATGACAACGCTTACATGCTCTTTTCTGTCTTTTTCGGTGCCGAGCTGCGTGATTTGGTTGTCTCTTTGCAGCATTTGGCGTCGCGCACTTGTGGCTAACTGATGTCGCGAGGAAATATATATAAAGTATAGAAAAACAAACACGCTTGAGGGTACGAACAGAGCCATCGTGACTGCGAAGCGAAACACGGCCGCGTCACCTGTTTGGGTGGTCCTTAGAAGGACCGTTTGGGGAATGCGGCGAGCGCGCGGAAGGGGTGCTCGCTTACGCCTTCTTCTCCGTCTTCTTTGGAAGAAGCACGGCTTGAATGTTGGGCAACACACCGCCCTGCGCGATGGTGACGCCGGAAAGCAGTTTGTTCAGCTCCTCGTCGTTGCGGATGGCGAGCTGCAAGTGACGGGGGATGATCCGGGTCTTCTTGTTGTCACGAGCGGCGTTGCCCGCCAGCTCGAGCACCTCGGCGGCCAGGTACTCGAGTACGGCAGCCAGGTAGACCGGAGCGCCAGCTCCGACGCGCTCGGCGTAGTTTCCCTTGCGTAGGAGGCGGTGAATACGGCCCACGGGGAACTGAAGCCCCGCGCGGCTAGAACGGGTCTTGCTCTTGCCTTTCGCCTTGCCGCCCTTGCCACGTCCGGACATGGTGTTGCTTTTCGCTTGGTACGACGCCGGTTGCCGAAAACAAGAAAGCTGCTGCCTTCTGAGATGAGAGCCGTGCTCGAATGGTGGTGGTAGTGATTAGAATGAAGAGGAAAAAGGCACCTAATTTCTGTCTGCCTTCAGGCGACACGGCGCAGTGCCTTATAGGGGTGGGGGGAAGGAGGGATAAAAAGAATAGAAGGAAAGTAGAAGCAGAAGAAGACAGCCAACGAGAGGAAAAAGAAGGAGATAGGAAAGTGGGGATCCGGTCGAAGCAGTCCAAGGGCGGGGTGCCACAATGCGAGAGCTACACGGCGTCAGGAGACCGCGGAGGGCGAACCAGTCGGCGGGAGCTACGCTGAAGTCGGAGATCGCGAGGGCACAACCGTCCAGCTTGAAATCCTGCGAGCGAATCCTCGAATGGTTTCCGTTGCCACCATCGCGCGCCGCCGCTCGCGGGGAACGGATGAGAGTGTGAGAGAGAGAAGCCGTGCGAACCAATGGGGCGCGCGCGTTGTGCTGATCTCGTCAACACCCCTCGCTCATATTTAAGCGCGGCGAGACGGGGGGACACGCGCATTCGACTCTGGTCTCGCGTGCGTGTTGTGTGAAATCATGCCTCCCCAACCGTCTGGCAAAGCCGTCAAGAAGGCCGGCAAGGCGCAGAAGAATGTGCGCGCCACGGACAAGAAGAAGAAGAAGCGCCGCAGGAAGGAGAGCTTCTCCATCTACATCTATAAGGTGCTGAAGCAGGTGCACCCCGACACTGGTGTCTCCAGCAAGGCCATGTCCATCATGAACAGCTTCGTGAACGACATCTTCGAGCGTATCGCCGCCGAGTCGTCACGCCTTGCTCACTACAACAAGCGCTCGACCATCACGAGCCGGGAGATCCAGACCGCGGTGCGCCTGCTGCTGCCCGGAGAGCTGGCCAAGCACGCGGTGTCCGAGGGTACAAAAGCCGTCACCAAGTACACCAGCTCCAAGTAGGCGTGCGTCGTGGGCCACAGCGAGCAACGACAAATCAACGGCTCTTCTCAGAGCCACCCAAATTGTCTGCGTCGGCATAGGGGTTGTGCTGAGAGATTCGGCTCCGAATCCATCCTCTTCTCTCTGTTGAACACCGCTAGCAGGAGCGTTGGTGTGCCGCGCTCGACGTGTGTGCTCGGGGAGGTTGAACAGGTAAATTAGAGAAGACCGAGTGCGCGGAGAAAAGTGCCACAAGTACGGTAATGGAGGGAAAACAAAACCAGGAGCGTGGTAATTAAAAAAAAAAAAAAAAACAGGGGGAAGGTGGCCGCTTCTCTCAAAAAAAGGTAACATGAACTCGAGTGTGTTCAGCTCTTGGGAAATGATAGAATAGGAAACTCGCGTCAGCGCTTGCCCGAGCAACTCCGACATGTCGGGCCAAATATGAAGGGGTATACACGGTATGCAGTGCATGCGGAGAGAAGGAAACTGCCGAACACTTGATAATGCTATGTAAAGGGCTTCACCTTATAGTTTAGAATGATGGCGCAGAGTTTTTCAAAAGCACCGGGGTTTAGAGACGGGGGAGGGCAAAATAGACTTTAGGCGGGTAGAATTAACTAGAAGGTGGTTATCTTATTGGTGGCTAAAGTCAAGGCAAGAGTGAAAACTAAACCATTCACTGCAAAGCACCGCGGTCCTATACTTCACTATTTAAAGAGAGAAAAAAAACAAGATAAATGTAGCTGTTTGTTAGGTCAGCATTATGGCTAGGTGGTGATAGCTGCCGCCCGATGTGAAGGGTACAGCCACATTCATCAGACAGCGCAGAGTTCCTTCTCTGCCACGCCATTCATTTGTTTACGAAATTGGGGCATTTATTTCTTGAGAGCGCAGGGCAGGCCCGTTTCGAGACTGTAGGAGGAGTGAATGTAGCTTAAAGTGCGTGGCGCGGTGAAAAATGTGCGGAAGCATTGATGCAAGAAAAGATAGGGGAGAAATATATAGACGCATGTGACAATAGCTGTAGAAGCAGAAAAGCGTGGCGGCGGACTGCATGCTAATTATTGTCCGAAAGCAAAGTATCGACAGCCCGAGTGAAGGAAAAAACAAAACTGTGCGTACGCATGACAGGGGTACCACGCAGGTGATTTATATAGTGCACAAAGAAGTACGAAATCCAGTAAAGAAAGGCGGTCGACACGAGGTATGGGCATTTCCCGTTTTCGCACCGAGTGCTCCGTTTGCGCGTCGCCGAAAGAAACATAGCCAGGCCGGCCAGCAAACGACACTGCTCGGCTTGACGTTTACATAATCACACGGTGTAGCGGAACACTGTGTTCTCTTCGAAAGAACAAATGCGCCTGTGCTAGGCACAAATGAGTGGTACGTTCCATTCGGAATGTGGTGGGAAACTTACCTTAAATGAATGAGCGGACGCACCGTTTATTTCCGCTTTGTTTTAGATTACTGACTATGTTCGGCGGGTCGACAGTGCATTTGTATGAAGCTTTCAAGCGCGATCATTTTGTAATTTCGCATCGTGCGTCCCTGCCACAAGTTCGGGGAAGGAATACTTTCAATATGGGAACCCTCATGATTGTGAAAGATGAAACTGCGACTACTTAAACACACTTGCACCACAGAAATGGCACGCGCAGTTTGGTATTGGGGCACGTGAGAAGGGAATACAATAGATGGGCATTGGCGCGCATCTTTTTTTCTTATTGATATGATATGTAAGGAGATGTCGGCGCACCATTATGGCGCCGGCTACTCCTTGGCCGTTGAGTTAAACTTGAACACGTATCTTGAAGCAAAACGTACAAAGCAGTGCATGGAAAGTAGAAAACTCGGGCAGAGATATGCAAAGACACACTTACACTTATACGCACATATCAGAACACAATGGTAAGTAAATGTTCGAAAGTCAATGAATGAAGTCTCTGATATAATGTCCCTCGATAATATTCGGTCCACCAGCACAAAACAGTAGAGCACACGTCTGGTCCGTATAAAGATGCATTCGCTCGTGTGTACATAATTGTCGACACGTCATTCATTTCACAACACACACATGATGAGAGTCACGTGATACTGTACATAATAAGTACATTTGTTACAAATGAAAGTTCGTTATTTCTTAATACTTATCAGCAATCCCGCTGTCTTGTAAAGAACGTGTTGATGCTTTTAAAGCGTGCGACTGTAAAACTCGAGTAGGCCACGGACCCAGAAGTTTCTTCATGTTAAACGGTCTGCGGTCTAATGCCAACTGTTCGGACTTAAGACGGCGTCTCGTGATGTGGACAGTCTACGAGAAGGTGACATACGTCTTCATCTATCAATCCGCATTCGCATTCGGGACTTTCAGCTCTGCCGTGTCTGTGCAAAGAAAAAAAAAAAACAAATGTTTTTGTGTATGCCGTGCCTAGCCTCAATCGGTCAATTAGAGTTTCCGATATTCTATCTAATGCCAGCGTAATTTTTAATTCAATAAATGGATCGATGTGGTATAAATCGCACCTCTTTGTACTTTGGTCAAACCAAGCAGTTTTGCTCATTCTGAAAGTTGTATTCTTTATAATACTACGCAATTCACTTTTTTCGAAATATTGGTTGCCACGATGTGTAGACCTACTTTGTGTGCTCTGGACGGCTCTGGAAGGCCAACTGCAAATCTTCTTTGCACAGCTGATGCCGTCCGGATAGTCGTTGATAGATTACTTAACAGGTTGTCAGCCTCCGAAGGTATTATGTAAGCGAAAGTACGCATGCGTAAAACATGCAGCGAACGAACACTCTTCCAACGCTGTAAAGAAGAAAGAATGCATAAAGGGTGGTGCATTTTACGCTCCAATCTCGTCCTATGTAAGGCGCTTTAGAGTTAGGGCTGTTTTGCCTGTAATTGCGTGACCCTTGCAGGGTTCCTCACAGTGCAACCGTGCACTTGAAACGGGCAGGTGTTGAACCACCCCGCAAGGAGATGGGGAAACTTCGCTGCGACCGGACCGCTTGACAGTCCGTGTTTACGGGAGGAGAGGCGCGCCCGAGAGGAGGTGCGCTCTCACTCTCTGCCGTCCCCGTGAATGCTGAAATGAGCGCGGTCGCGTTGCGTGGCTTCGGTGAAACTGCCGTATCGCGATATGTAGTGGAGCTGCCACAGTAAAATTTGAGACACGCGTAGCCAGCCAAAGGTGCTGTTACTTTGCCGAATTTCACGTGCCGGCGTCCACAACAACGCGAGCACGCTTTGTTTAGAAATTTCCGGCCATGAGGCCGTGCCCGGACCGCGTGTGTTAGTCCCTTGGTTTGGCGACAAGGATGGCGTCAAAGTGACGCCGTGAAACGGGTTTCGTGCGTGCAAATGAGGCATTGATGTGATTAGAGAGAAAGCGAGAACATAGAAAAGAAAAAAAAAAAAGAGGGGGGGGGGCACACGCCGGGGACGAGTAGTCGCAAAGTGTTAAGTGTGCAGTTTATTTACGTGCGGCACACAGGTGAGCTGTTGCAGCTGTGAGTTTTGACAAATATTGCGTGTGTCATGTTCAGTGGACACGATGAAACGTTTTTTAGCGAACGCGTTGTATCCGCTGGGCTTGTACGTACGCGTACATGAATTGTCGCTTACTCGGTTTGATGTCTCCTTGCCGCTGGGGCAGCTGATACGACTGATACGCCATTTTGCAGCAGTGAAGGGTGCGTGAATGAATGGGCAAGAAACTTAGCAACAGTAACGAGAAAAGAATTAAAAACAAACAAACAAACGAAAGCATGTTTGCCGTGTATATTCAATCTTGTAGTGCAGAAAAATAGTCAGTGCAGCAACCTGCGCGGCCAACGCGCTCCTCGCGAAGAAAAGAGGGAGAGAGAGACGAGCTGGCCGCCGACCAACCGGCGTGCGCCGTTCGCCTTCCTCCTCAGTCTCGCGGGCCGGCGCCGACACCGCGACTCGATCGTGTCGAGCATTCGCGGATTCGCTCGCAGGATTTCAAGCTGGACGGTTGTGCCCTCGCGATCTCCGACTTCAGCGTAGCTCCCGCCGACTGGTTCGCCCTCCGCGGTCTCCTGACGCCGTGTAGCTCTCGCACTGTGGCACCCCGCCCTTGGACTGCTTCGACCGGATCCCCACTTTCCTATCTCCTTCTTTTTCCTCTCGTTGGCTGTCTTCTTCTGCTTCTACTTTCCTTCTATCCTTTTTATCCCTCCTTCACCCCACCCCTATAAGGCACTGCGCCGTGTCGCCTGAAGGCAGACAGAAATTAGGTGCCTTTTTCCTCTTCATTGTAACCACTACCACCACCACCATTCGCTTTCCGGGCGCGTTTCGAAGCAGAAGCAGAAACTTCGGAAGCCGTCATGTCTGGCCGTGGCAAAGGTGGCAAAGGGCTGGGGAAGGGTGGCGCCAAGCGTCATCGAAAGGTGTTGCGTGACAACATCCAGGGCATAACCAAGCCGGCCATCCGTCGTCTGGCGCGCCGTGGCGGTGTCAAGCGCATCTCTGGCCTCATCTACGAGGAAACTCGCGGCGTTCTCAAGGTGTTCCTCGAGAACGTGATCCGCGATGCCGTCACTTACACCGAGCACGCCAAAAGGAAGACCGTGACAGCCATGGACGTCGTGTACGCCCTCAAGCGTCAGGGCCGCACCCTGTACGGATTCGGAGGCTAAGAAGCCAGCGGCGTCGCCTGCAGCCAGCCAACGAGAACACAACAGCCCTCTTCAGGGCTACCCACTTGATGCTTCGGCAGTGTGATCCCAGCGGTTCGCCATACCCGTCCGTCCCTCTTTGCAATATCATTGCGTCATCGCTCAGGTGAGCAGCACCTCGTGTAGTAGTAGCTTGATCGCGCTGGGTACTTGTCACGTTCACCGCATTTCGTTCGCGTCGTCGTCTTTCTCCTGGGTCTGCATGCACGAATCAATCGCCGCATCTGCGAGTTCTTCCTCTCCTTCCTGCAAGCCAAGCTGCTAAAACGGGCCCGTCAAGCGAACGTCGCCTAGTTACCTTATCGCGCGAAGGAAGAAGCCGAGCGCAGCGTTCTACCCTGGTCACTGCATTCTTGGAGACACGACTATGCTCAGGAAGCACGAACTCGCTTTTTTCTTTGGAATGCCCACTACACGATCGCGTCACGTTGTGTCAAAATAAATAAAAACGCACTATGTTCTACCGTGGGGCACCCAGACGAAGAAGGGATGTGTACTTACAAATGAAAAAATTGATTGTGACAGGTTGGTCGTGTTTACCGCGCCCGCTGTGCACTCAGAAGTGCCCCATTCAATAACACATTGTGTACATTGTCACGCCTAATAATTTTTGTTTGTTTTTTTTTTTCACACCTGGCGCTGCCGAGCTGCAAAATACAAAAAAAAAAAGAAAGAAAAGTGGAAGGGGATGTTTAAACAGAATTTCTGCGCAAGTCAGAAGCAAGTACACAATAAGCGCTGCCCATGCAGCGTGCTGAGGGAAGCTGCACTTGATAGAAGTGGCACTCATGTACTGTACTGGTGCTGCGAACACTGCAGTTGTGAAAGCTTTACTTGGACGGACAGCTACGCAACAAGTGTTTCCATTTCGCCGGCAGAGGTGGTCACTCTAGGGAGGCTGGCTTCGCCGCCCACGCGAGAGGGGGGGGGGGGGGGGACTAGCCCATGATGTAAACGCGAGAGGTTCGAGCGCGGGAAATTCGAAAGCAAGGCGCGCTCGCGTGAGCCTGCCGTCAGATGGCGACACCAACCCACGAGCATTGCATTTTCAAGTGCACCCTTGGTTTCCCACCCACCTCCGCACAGGACGAGGCGTGTCGAATGTGTAACCAAGGCGCACGACAGTGGTTCTGCTCAGGCAAGCCTACCTATAACAAAAATTGTTCTCCATGTGTGTACCTTCATTTTCTCGTGAAAATGTGAAAGAGGAGTGAATGGGGCTTTTTGAGGCGCGTGTTGATCTTCGTTTCTATTATGATTATTATTTTTCACCCTTTCATTGAGTCCATTTCCTGCTTTTTGTGCCACATATTTAGCACTTAGAGGTTGGGGGGGGGGGGGGGGGATTGCTGATGTGTAAGATGGAAAAGAAGAGGAAAGTGAGCCCCGAAACTGTCTGCATCAGGATGCGACACCTCAGCGGTAGCTCACAAGGGATGGGGGGTGAGGGGGGATTAAAAGGGTGGGAATAAAAGTGTAGAGAAAGAGACATGAGGGAAGCCAGAGTGAGACGACATATCGAGGGAATAGGAGTAAAAATGAAACAAAACATTCGAACGCAAACACCCCGTACATCCAACCGCCATTGAGCGCACCTAGTAGTTTGGCAAGTATGTATGAGTGATTCTTAAGAGGGAAAGGAAGATAAAATTGAGTCCCGTTACTGTCTGCGATTGAGCAAGTAGGCGCGCTCAGTGGCAGTTGGATGTACGGGGTGTTTGTGTTAGAATGTTTTGTTGCGTTTTACTCCTTGTCGTTGCGCGGACGTGTATGCATATACCAACACTGCCGGTGGTCTCTCGTCGTCTTCGCCCATCTACGTAATGGTCGCAAATAAGCGACAACGCAAGGAGCAAGTTTTTTTGGCGTGGCAGTGCGCATTTGCCCTCGGTGATGCGAGGCGCTCTAGTGCGATGCGCGCTGTTGGCGTGAATGGTGGCGTCTCGCACTCCGTCGCGCCGCTTCGGGAAGCGACGAGCTACAGCGTCGATTGATGTGTTGCCTGGAAGGCGAAAGAAATGCGCAGCAGGCTGTATTGTACAGCGGTAGTGGTTTCGTTTCGGTGTACCTCTTTGCAGCCGCGAACTGCACGGTTGCCCGAAAATGAGCGCCAGCCAGCATCCTGGCGTACGCTTCCGCGCTCGCACGCGGACGGGTTCTCACGCTTCGGCCAATGGGAGGGAGAGAGATGGGTCGTGCGGCGAAGCCGCTTTTGCCGATCTCCGGCAGGAGCGCAGTTTCGCTCCGTCAGTCGAGGTGATCGGACGCACGCAGCATGGCCCGAACTAAACAAACCGCGCGCAAGAGTACTGGAGGCAAGGCTCCGCGTAAGCAGCTTGCTACCAAGGCTGCTCGCAAGAGTGCCCCTGCCACAGGCGGGGTGAAGAAACCTCACCGTTACAGGCCTGGAACCGTGGCCCTGCGTGAAATTCGCCGATACCAGAAGTCGACCGAACTGCTGATCCGCAAGCTTCCCTTTCAGCGCCTGGTGCGGGAAATCGCTCAGGACTTCAAGACGGACCTCCGTTTCCAGAGTTCTGCCGTGATGGCCCTACAGGAAGCTAGCGAGGCCTACCTCGTTGGTCTTTTCGAAGACACCAACCTGTGCGCCATCCACGCTAAGCGCGTCACCATCATGCCAAAGGACATCCAGCTGGCTCGGCGCATTCGCGGTGAGCGCGCCTAAGTTGGGCTGCTCCCTGCGCTTCGGTCGACAGGCAAGCAACAACAAACGGTCCTTCTCAGGACCACCAACGTGTCTGCTTTGGCTACGAGACCACTCCAGGCCACGTACTCCGGCCGCACCCTCTTTTGCTGTCATGTTTTGTACGTACGTGGCTGCCGTTGTCTAGCGCGCGGAAGAACGGAACGTCGGCGCGTCGTTATTACGAAGAAATGGCTCAGCTTTGACAAATTCAAGGTAAAAGTGTGTATCATTATGAGTAGACAGAGAAAAGGTAGGCTAGCTTCAGTCGGTGTGTGTGCAGCAGCCGTGCTGCGACCCTGTGGTGTGTCAATTTCATTTATGTGTTTACCTTTTTGCCCGCCGCTTGTAAGGTGTTTTTGAGGGCTTCTGTTTGCGTAACGCCATGGTGACTTGGGCTGCTGGACCCCGGCGCAACTTTTGGGTGCACTCGTAGGAGGTGATGAAGTTTTACCGAGAGACGAAATAAACAATTGTATCGGGCCAGTTGGTAAGGATCCATCTCGCTAGGAAGCGCAGCCACTATTACACAGACCTCACCACAACACAAGCGCTTAACTTCAACTGAACTTTCATTGCAAACGTCAGAGTTTATAAAGGGGGTGAACAGAGAAAAAGAATAGTAAAAGGTAGACAACAAAAAGCACACGTGCCAGTCCCGCACATTACTGTCTGTTATTCTCTATCACCCCATCCAAAAAACAGTTCTTTCCGCGTGAGCGCGATAGAGAGTGCACTAACACACTCGAAATCATCGCGTGTCATTTCCTTTCATTTCTTTTGAAGCTGAACAAGTTTTTGTGCCATATTCTGGACAATTTTTTTTTTTTTTTTTTGCAATAAACGTTTAGTTGAAGTTAAGCGCTTGTGTTGTGTGTTCTGTGTAATAGTGGCTGCGCTGCCTAGCAAGATAGACGAAATAAATTGTGTTAGAAGCACCAAATGGAATGCGCTAACGGCGGGTTCTCTCTCTCTCTCTCTCTTTTTTTTTTTTACCTTACGTTTGTTTTTCTATTCAAAGGTATTAAATTTACTCTGTCCCTGTGCTGACCCGTTCAGGTGTCATCGTAAGGATAGACGGTTACGTGTGGAGCTTTTTTTTTTTTTTTTTTAATGAGAAATGACAACGCTTACATGCTCTTTTCTGTCTTTTTCGGTGCCGAGCTGCGTGATTTGGTTGTCTCTTTGCAGCATTTGGCGTCGCGCACTTGTGGCTAACTGATGTCGCGAGGAAATATATATAAAGTATAGAAAAACAAACACGCTTGAGGGTACGAACAGAGCCATCGTGACTGCGAAGCGAAACACGGCCGCGTCACCTGTTTGGGTGGTCCTTAGAAGGACCGTTTGGGGAATGCGGCGAGCGCGCGGAAGGGGTGCTCGCTTACGCCTTCTTCTCCGTCTTCTTTGGAAGAAGCACGGCTTGAATGTTGGGCAACACACCGCCCTGCGCGATGGTGACGCCGGAAAGCAGTTTGTTCAGCTCCTCGTCGTTGCGGATGGCGAGCTGCAAGTGACGGGGGATGATCCGGGTCTTCTTGTTGTCACGAGCGGCGTTGCCCGCCAGCTCGAGCACCTCGGCGGCCAGGTACTCGAGTACGGCAGCCAGGTAGACCGGAGCGCCAGCTCCGACGCGCTCGGCGTAGTTTCCCTTGCGTAGGAGGCGGTGAATACGGCCCACGGGGAACTGAAGCCCCGCGCGGCTAGAACGGGTCTTGCTCTTGCCTTTCGCCTTGCCGCCCTTGCCACGTCCGGACATGGTGTTGCTTTTCGCTTGGTACGACGCCGGTTGCCGAAAACAAGAAAGCTGCTGCCTTCTGAGATGAGAGCCGTGCTCGAATGGTTTCCGTTGCCACCATCGCGCGCCGCCGCTCGCGGGGAACGGATGAGAGTGTGAGAGAGAGAAGCCGTGCGAACCAATGGGGCGCGCGCGTTGTGCTGATCTCGTCAACACCCCTCGCTCATATTTAAGCGCGGCGAGACGGGGGGACACGCGCATTCGACTCTGGTCTCGCGTGCGTGTTGTGTGAAATCATGCCTCCCCAACCGTCTGGCAAAGCCGTCAAGAAGGCCGGCAAGGCGCAGAAGAATGTGCGCGCCACGGACAAGAAGAAGAAGAAGCGCCGCAGGAAGGAGAGCTTCTCCATCTACATCTATAAGGTGCTGAAGCAGGTGCACCCCGACACTGGTGTCTCCAGCAAGGCCATGTCCATCATGAACAGCTTCGTGAACGACATCTTCGAGCGTATCGCCGCCGAGTCGTCACGCCTTGCTCACTACAACAAGCGCTCGACCATCACGAGCCGGGAGATCCAGACCGCGGTGCGCCTGCTGCTGCCCGGAGAGCTGGCCAAGCACGCGGTGTCCGAGGGTACAAAAGCCGTCACCAAGTACACCAGCTCCAAGTAGGCGTGCGTCGTGGGCCACAGCGAGCAACGACAAATCAACGGCTCTTCTCAGAGCCACCCAAATTGTCTGCGTCGGCATAGGGGTTGTGCTGAGAGATTCGGCTCCGAATCCATCCTCTTCTCTCTGTTGAACACCGCTAGCAGGAGCGTTGGTGTGCCGCGCTCGACGTGTGTGCTCGGGGAGGTTGAACAGGTAAATTAGAGAAGACCGAGTGCGCGGAGAAAAGTGCCACAAGTACGGTAATGGAGGGAAAACAAAACCAGGAGCGTGGTAATTAAAAAAAAAAAAAAAAACAGGGGGAAGGTGGCCGCTTCTCTCAAAAAAAGGTAACATGAACTCGAGTGTGTTCAGCTCTTGGGAAATGATAGAATAGGAAACTCGCGTCAGCGCTTGCCCGAGCAACTCCGACATGTCGGGCCAAATATGAAGGGGTATACACGGTATGCAGTGCATGCGGAGAGAAGGAAACTGCCGAACACTTGATAATGCTATGTAAAGGGCTTCACCTTATAGTTTAGAATGATGGCGCAGAGTTTTTCAAAAGCACCGGGGTTTAGAGACGGGGGAGGGCAAAATAGACTTTAGGCGGGTAGAATTAACTAGAAGGTGGTTATCTTATTGGTGGCTAAAGTCAAGGCAAGAGTGAAAACTAAACCATTCACTGCAAAGCACCGCGGTCCTATACTTCACTATTTAAAGAGAGAAAAAAAACAAGATAAATGTAGCTGTTTGTTAGGTCAGCATTATGGCTAGGTGGTGATAGCTGCCGCCCGATGTGAAGGGTACAGCCACATTCATCAGACAGCGCAGAGTTCCTTCTCTGCCACGCCATTCATTTGTTTACGAAATTGGGGCATTTATTTCTTGAGAGCGCAGGGCAGGCCCGTTTCGAGACTGTAGGAGGAGTGAATGTAGCTTAAAGTGCGTGGCGCGGTGAAAAATGTGCGGAAGCATTGATGCAAGAAAAGATAGGGGAGAAATATATAGACGCATGTGACAATAGCTGTAGAAGCAGAAAAGCGTGGCGGCGGACTGCATGCTAATTATTGTCCGAAAGCAAAGTATCGACAGCCCGAGTGAAGGAAAAAACAAAACTGTGCGTACGCATGACAGGGGTACCACGCAGGTGATTTATATAGTGCACAAAGAAGTACGAAATCCAGTAAAGAAAGGCGGTCGACACGAGGTATGGGCATTTCCCGTTTTCGCACCGAGTGCTCCGTTTGCGCGTCGCCGAAAGAAACATAGCCAGGCCGGCCAGCAAACGACACTGCTCGGCTTGACGTTTACATAATCACACGGTGTAGCGGAACACTGTGTTCTCTTCGAAAGAACAAATGCGCCTGTGCTAGGCACAAATGAGTGGTACGTTCCATTCGGAATGTGGTGGGAAACTTACCTTAAATGAATGAGCGGACGCACCGTTTATTTCCGCTTTGTTTTAGATTACTGACTATGTTCGGCGGGTCGACAGTGCATTTGTATGAAGCTTTCAAGCGCGATCATTTTGTAATTTCGCATCGTGCGTCCCTGCCACAAGTTCGGGGAAGGAATACTTTCAATATGGGAACCCTCATGATTGTGAAAGATGAAACTGCGACTACTTAAACACACTTGCACCACAGAAATGGCACGCGCAGTTTGGTATTGGGGCACGTGAGAAGGGAATACAATAGATGGGCATTGGCGCGCATCTTTTTTTCTTATTGATATGATATGTAAGGAGATGTCGGCGCACCATTATGGCGCCGGCTACTCCTTGGCCGTTGAGTTAAACTTGAACACGTATCTTGAAGCAAAACGTACAAAGCAGTGCATGGAAAGTAGAAAACTCGGGCAGAGATATGCAAAGACACACTTACACTTATACGCACATATCAGAACACAATGGTAAGTAAATGTTCGAAAGTCAATGAATGAAGTCTCTGATATAATGTCCCTCGATAATATTCGGTCCACCAGCACAAAACAGTAGAGCACACGTCTGGTCCGTATAAAGATGCATTCGCTCGTGTGTACATAATTGTCGACACGTCATTCATTTCACAACACACACATGATGAGAGTCACGTGATACTGTACATAATAAGTACATTTGTTACAAATGAAAGTTCGTTATTTCTTAATACTTATCAGCAATCCCGCTGTCTTGTAAAGAACGTGTTGATGCTTTTAAAGCGTGCGACTGTAAAACTCGAGTAGGCCACGGACCCAGAAGTTTCTTCATGTTAAACGGTCTGCGGTCTAATGCCAACTGTTCGGACTTAAGACGGCGTCTCGTGATGTGGACAGTCTACGAGAAGGTGACATACGTCTTCATCTATCAATCCGCATTCGCATTCGGGACTTTCAGCTCTGCCGTGTCTGTGCAAAGAAAAAAAAAAAACAAATGTTTTTGTGTATGCCGTGCCTAGCCTCAATCGGTCAATTAGAGTTTCCGATATTCTATCTAATGCCAGCGTAATTTTTAATTCAATAAATGGATCGATGTGGTATAAATCGCACCTCTTTGTACTTTGGTCAAACCAAGCAGTTTTGCTCATTCTGAAAGTTGTATTCTTTATAATACTACGCAATTCACTTTTTTCGAAATATTGGTTGCCACGATGTGTAGACCTACTTTGTGTGCTCTGGACGGCTCTGGAAGGCCAACTGCAAATCTTCTTTGCACAGCTGATGCCGTCCGGATAGTCGTTGATAGATTACTTAACAGGTTGTCAGCCTCCGAAGGTATTATGTAAGCGAAAGTACGCATGCGTAAAACATGCAGCGAACGAACACTCTTCCAACGCTGTAAAGAAGAAAGAATGCATAAAGGGTGGTGCATTTTACGCTCCAATCTCGTCCTATGTAAGGCGCTTTAGAGTTAGGGCTGTTTTGCCTGTAATTGCGTGACCCTTGCAGGGTTCCTCACAGTGCAACCGTGCACTTGAAACGGGCAGGTGTTGAACCACCCCGCAAGGAGATGGGGAAACTTCGCTGCGACCGGACCGCTTGACAGTCCGTGTTTACGGGAGGAGAGGCGCGCCCGAGAGGAGGTGCGCTCTCACTCTCTGCCGTCCCCGTGAATGCTGAAATGAGCGCGGTCGCGTTGCGTGGCTTCGGTGAAACTGCCGTATCGCGATATGTAGTGGAGCTGCCACAGTAAAATTTGAGACACGCGTAGCCAGCCAAAGGTGCTGTTACTTTGCCGAATTTCACGTGCCGGCGTCCACAACAACGCGAGCACGCTTTGTTTAGAAATTTCCGGCCATGAGGCCGTGCCCGGACCGCGTGTGTTAGTCCCTTGGTTTGGCGACAAGGATGGCGTCAAAGTGACGCCGTGAAACGGGTTTCGTGCGTGCAAATGAGACATTGATGTGATTAGAGAGAAAGCGAGAACATAGAAAAGAAAAAAAAAAAGAGGGGGGGGGGGGCACACGCCGGGGACGAGTAGTCGCAAAGTGTTAAGTGTGCAGTTTATTTACGTGCGGCACACAGGTGAGCTGTTGCAGCTGTGAGTTTTGACAAATATTGCGTGTGTCATGTTCAGTGGACACGATGAAACGTTTTTTAGCGAACGCGTTGTATCCGCTGGGCTTGTACGTACGCGTACATGAATTGTCGCTTACTCGGTTTGATGTCTCCTTGCCGCTGGGGCAGCTGATACGACTGATACGCCATTTTGCAGCAGTGAAGGGTGCGTGAATGAATGGGCAAGAAACTTAGCAACAGTAACGAGAAAAGAATTAAAAACAAACAAACAAACGAAAGCATGTTTGCCGTGTATATTCAATCTTGTAGTGCAGAAAAATAGTCAGTGCAGCAACCTGCGCGGCCAACGCGCTCCTCGCGAAGAAAAGAGGGAGAGAGAGACGAGCTGGCCGCCGACCAACCGGCGTGCGCCGTTCGCCTTCCTCCTCAGTCTCGCGGGCCGGCGCCGACACCGCGACTCGATCGTGTCGAGCATTCGGATTCGCTCGCAGGATTTCAAGCTGGACGGTTGTGCCCTCGCGATCTCCGACTTCAGCGTAGCTCCCGCCGACTGGTTCGCCCTCCGCGGTCTCCTGACGCCGTGTAGCTCTCGCACTGTGGCACCCCGCCCTTGGACTGCTTCGACCGGATCCCCACTTTCCTATCTCCTTCTTTTTCCTCTCGTTGGCTGTCTTCTTCTGCTTCTACTTTCCTTCTATCCTTTTTATCCCTCCTTCACCCCACCCCTATAAGGCACTGCGCCGTGTCGCCTGAAGGCAGACAGAAATTAGGTGCCTTTTTCCTCTTCATTGTAACCACTACCACCACCACCATTCGCTTTCCGGGCGCGTTTCGAAGCAGAAGCAGAAACTTCGGAAGCCGTCATGTCTGGCCGTGGCAAAGGTGGCAAAGGGCTGGGGAAGGGTGGCGCCAAGCGTCATCGAAAGGTGTTGCGTGACAACATCCAGGGCATAACCAAGCCGGCCATCCGTCGTCTGGCGCGCCGTGGCGGTGTCAAGCGCATCTCTGGCCTCATCTACGAGGAAACTCGCGGCGTTCTCAAGGTGTTCCTCGAGAACGTGATCCGCGATGCCGTCACTTACACCGAGCACGCCAAAAGGAAGACCGTGACAGCCATGGACGTCGTGTACGCCCTCAAGCGTCAGGGCCGCACCCTGTACGGATTCGGAGGCTAAGAAGCCAGCGGCGTCGCCTGCAGCCAGCCAACGAGAACACAACAGCCCTCTTCAGGGCTACCCACTTGATGCTTCGGCAGTGTGATCCCAGCGGTTCGCCATACCCGTCCGTCCCTCTTTGCAATATCATTGCGTCATCGCTCAGGTGAGCAGCACCTCGTGTAGTAGTAGCTTGATCGCGCTGGGTACTTGTCACGTTCACCGCATTTCGTTCGCGTCGTCGTCTTTCTCCTGGGTCTGCATGCACGAATCAATCGCCGCATCTGCGAGTTCTTCCTCTCCTTCCTGCAAGCCAAGCTGCTAAAACGGGCCCGTCAAGCGAACGTCGCCTAGTTACCTTATCGCGCGAAGGAAGAAGCCGAGCGCAGCGTTCTACCCTGGTCACTGCATTCTTGGAGACACGACTATGCTCAGGAAGCACGAACTCGCTTTTTTCTTTGGAATGCCCACTACACGATCGCGTCACGTTGTGTCAAAATAAATAAAAACGCACTATGTTCTACCGTGGGGCACCCAGACGAAGAAGGGATGTGTACTTACAAATGAAAAAATTGATTGTGACAGGTTGGTCGTGTTTACCGCGCCCGCTGTGCACTCAGAAGTGCCCCATTCAATAACACATTGTGTACATTGTCACGCCTAATAATTTTTGTTTGTTTTTTTTTTTTCACACCTGGCGCTGCCGAGCTGCAAAATACAAAAAAAAAAGAAAGAAAAGTGGAAGGGGATGTTTAAACAGAATTTCTGCGCAAGTCAGAAGCAAGTACACAATAAGCGCTGCCCATGCAGCGTGCTGAGGGAAGCTGCACTTGATAGAAGTGGCACTCATGTACTGTACTGGTGCTGCGAACACTGCAGTTGTGAAAGCTTTACTTGGACGGACAGCTACGCAACAAGTGTTTCCATTTCGCCGGCAGAGGTGGTCACTCTAGGGAGGCTGGCTTCGCCGCCCACGCGAGAGGGGGGGGGGGGGGACTAGCCCATGATGTAAACGCGAGAGGTTCGAGCGCGGGAAATTCGAAAGCAAGGCGCGCTCGCGTGAGCCTGCCGTCAGATGGCGACACCAACCCACGAGCATTGCATTTTCAAGTGCACCCTTGGTTTCCCACCCACCTCCGCACAGGACGAGGCGTGTCGAATGTGTAACCAAGGCGCACGACAGTGGTTCTGCTCAGGCAAAGCCTACCTATAACAAAAATTGTTCTCCATGTGTGTACCTTCATTTTCTCGTGAAAATGTGAAAGAGGAGTGAATGGGGCTTTTTGAGGCGCGTGTTGATCTTCGTTTCTATTATGATTATTATTTTTCACCCTTTCATTGAGTCCATTTCCTGCTTTTTGTGCCACATATTTAGCACTTAGAGGTTGGGGGGGGGGGGGGGATTGCTGATGTGTAAGATGGAAAAGAAGAGGAAAGTGAGCCCCGAAACTGTCTGCATCAGGATGCGACACCTCAGCGGTAGCTCACAAGGGATGGGGGGTGAGGGGGGATTAAAAGGGTGGGAATAAAAGTGTAGAGAAAGAGACATGAGGGAAGCCAGAGTGAGACGACATATCGAGGGAATAGGAGTAAAAATGAAACAAAACATTCGAACGCAAACACCCCGTACATCCAACCGCCATTGAGCGCACCTAGTAGTTTGGCAAGTATGTATGAGTGATTCTTAAGAGGGAAAGGAAGATAAAATTGAGTCCCGTTACTGTCTGCGATTGAGCAAGTAGGCGCGCTCAGTGGCAGTTGGATGTACGGGGTGTTTGTGTTAGAATGTTTTGTTGCGTTTTACTCCTTGTCGTTGCGCGGACGTGTATGCATATACCAACACTGCCGGTGGTCTCTCGTCGTCTTCGCCCATCTACGTAATGGTCGCAAATAAGCGACAACGCAAGGAGCAAGTTTTTTTGGCGTGGCAGTGCGCATTTGCCCTCGGTGATGCGAGGCGCTCTAGTGCGATGCGCGCTGTTGGCGTGAATGGTGGCGTCTCGCACTCCGTCGCGCCGCTTCGGGAAGCGACGAGCTACAGCGTCGATTGATGTGTTGCCTGGAAGGCGAAAGAAATGCGCAGCAGGCTGTATTGTACAGCGGTAGTGGTTTCGTTTCGGTGTACCTCTTTGCAGCCGCGAACTGCACGGTTGCCCGAAAATGAGCGCCAGCCAGCATCCTGGCGTACGCTTCCGCGCTCGCACGCGGACGGGTTCTCACGCTTCGGCCAATGGGAGGGAGAGAGATGGGTCGTGCGGCGAAGCCGCTTTTGCCGATCTCCGGCAGGAGCGCAGTTTCGCTCCGTCAGTCGAGGTGATCGGACGCACGCAGCATGGCCCGAACTAAACAAACCGCGCGCAAGAGTACTGGAGGCAAGGCTCCGCGTAAGCAGCTTGCTACCAAGGCTGCTCGCAAGAGTGCCCCTGCCACAGGCGGGGTGAAGAAACCTCACCGTTACAGGCCTGGAACCGTGGCCCTGCGTGAAATTCGCCGATACCAGAAGTCGACCGAACTGCTGATCCGCAAGCTTCCCTTTCAGCGCCTGGTGCGGGAAATCGCTCAGGACTTCAAGACGGACCTCCGTTTCCAGAGTTCTGCCGTGATGGCCCTACAGGAAGCTAGCGAGGCCTACCTCGTTGGTCTTTTCGAAGACACCAACCTGTGCGCCATCCACGCTAAGCGCGTCACCATCATGCCAAAGGACATCCAGCTGGCTCGGCGCATTCGCGGTGAGCGCGCCTAAGTTGGGCTGCTCCCTGCGCTTCGGTCGACAGGCAAGCAACAACAAACGGTCCTTCTCAGGACCACCAACGTGTCTGCTTTGGCTACGAGACCACTCCAGGCCACGTACTCCGGCCGCACCCTCTTTTGCTGTCATGTTTTGTACGTACGTGGCTGCCGTTGTCTAGCGCGCGGAAGAACGGAACGTCGGCGCGTCGTTATTACGAAGAAATGGCTCAGCTTTGACAAATTCAAGGTAAAAGTGTGTATCATTATGAGTAGACAGAGAAAAGGTAGGCTAGCTTCAGTCGGTGTGTGTGCAGCAGCCGTGCTGCGACCCTGTGGTGTGTCAATTTCATTTATGTGTTTACCTTTTTGCCCGCCGCTTGTAAGGTGTTTTTGAGGGCTTCTGTTTGCGTAACGCCATGGTGACTTGGGCTGCTGGACCCCGGCGCAACTTTTGGGTGCACTCGTAGGAGGTGATGAAGTTTTACCGAGAGACGAAATAAACAATTGTATCGGGCCAGTTGGTAAGGATCCATCTCGCTAGGAAGCGCAGCCACTATTACACAGACCTCACAACACAAGCGCTTAACTTCAACTGAACTTTCATTGCAAACGTCAGAGTTTATAAAGGGGGTGAACAGAGAAAAAGAATAGTAAAAGGTAGACAACAAAAAGCACACGTGCCAGTCCCGCACATTACTGTCTGTTATTCTCTATCACCCCATCCAAAAAACAGTTCTTTCCGCGTGAGCGCGATAGAGAGTGCACTAACACACTCGAAATCATCGCGTGTCATTTCCTTTCATTTCTTTTGAAGCTGAACAAGTTTTTGTGCCATATTCTGGACAATTTTTTTTTTTTTTTTGCAATAAACGTTTAGTTGAAGTTAAGCGCTTGTGTTGTGTGTTCTGTGTAATAGTGGCTGCGCTGCCTAGCAAGATAGACGAAATAAATTGTGTTAGAAGCACCAAATGGAATGCGCTAACGGCGGGTTCTCTCTCTCTCTCTCTCTCTTTTTTTTTTTACCTTACGTTTGTTTTTCTATTCAAAGGTATTAAATTTACTCTGTCCCTGTGCTGACCCGTTCAGGTGTCATCGTAAGGATAGACGGTTACGTGTGGAGCTTTTTTTTTTTTTTTTTAATGAGAAATGACAACGCTTACATGCTCTTTTCTGTCTTTTTCGGTGCCGAGCTGCGTGATTTGGTTGTCTCTTTGCAGCATTTGGCGTCGCGCACTTGTGGCTAACTGATGTCGCGAGGAAATATATATAAAGTATAGAAAAACAAACACGCTTGAGGGTACGAACAGAGCCATCGTGACTGCGAAGCGAAACACGGCCGCGTCACCTGTTTGGGTGGTCCTTAGAAGGACCGTTTGGGGAATGCGGCGAGCGCGCGGAAGGGGTGCTCGCTTACGCCTTCTTCTCCGTCTTCTTTGGAAGAAGCACGGCTTGAATGTTGGGCAACACACCGCCCTGCGCGATGGTGACGCCGGAAAGCAGTTTGTTCAGCTCCTCGTCGTTGCGGATGGCGAGCTGCAAGTGACGGGGGATGATCCGGGTCTTCTTGTTGTCACGAGCGGCGTTGCCCGCCAGCTCGAGCACCTCGGCGGCCAGGTACTCGAGTACGGCAGCCAGGTAGACCGGAGCGCCAGCTCCGACGCGCTCGGCGTAGTTTCCCTTGCGTAGGAGGCGGTGAATACGGCCCACGGGGAACTGAAGCCCCGCGCGGCTAGAACGGGTCTTGCTCTTGCCTTTCGCCTTGCCGCCCTTGCCACGTCCGGACATGGTGTTGCTTTTCGCTTGGTACGACGCCGGTTGCCGAAAACAAGAAAGCTGCTGCCTTCTGAGATGAGAGCCGTGCTCGAATGGTTTCCGTTGCCACCATCGCGCGCCGCCGCTCGCGGGGAACGGATGAGAGTGTGAGAGAGAGAAGCCGTGCGAACCAATGGGGCGCGCGCGTTGTGCTGATCTCGTCAACACCCCTCGCTCATATTTAAGCGCGGCGAGACGGGGGGACACGCGCATTCGACTCTGGTCTCGCGTGCGTGTTGTGTGAAATCATGCCTCCCCAACCGTCTGGCAAAGCCGTCAAGAAGGCCGGCAAGGCGCAGAAGAATGTGCGCGCCACGGACAAGAAGAAGAAGAAGCGCCGCAGGAAGGAGAGCTTCTCCATCTACATCTATAAGGTGCTGAAGCAGGTGCACCCCGACACTGGTGTCTCCAGCAAGGCCATGTCCATCATGAACAGCTTCGTGAACGACATCTTCGAGCGTATCGCCGCCGAGTCGTCACGCCTTGCTCACTACAACAAGCGCTCGACCATCACGAGCCGGGAGATCCAGACCGCGGTGCGCCTGCTGCTGCCCGGAGAGCTGGCCAAGCACGCGGTGTCCGAGGGTACAAAAGCCGTCACCAAGTACACCAGCTCCAAGTAGGCGTGCGTCGTGGGCCACAGCGAGCAACGACAAATCAACGGCTCTTCTCAGAGCCACCCAAATTGTCTGCGTCGGCATAGGGGTTGTGCTGAGAGATTCGGCTCCGAATCCATCCTCTTCTCTCTGTTGAACACCGCTAGCAGGAGCGTTGGTGTGCCGCGCTCGACGTGTGTGCTCGGGGAGGTTGAACAGGTAAATTAGAGAAGACCGAGTGCGCGGAGAAAAGTGCCACAAGTACGGTAATGGAGGGAAAACAAAACCAGGAGCGTGGTAATTAAAAAAAAAAAAAAACAGGGGGAAGGTGGCCGCTTCTCTCAAAAAAAGGTAACATGAACTCGAGTGTGTTCAGCTCTTGGGAAATGATAGAATAGGAAACTCGCGTCAGCGCTTGCCCGAGCAACTCCGACATGTCGGGCCAAATATGAAGGGGTATACACGGTATGCAGTGCATGCGGAGAGAAGGAAACTGCCGAACACTTGATAATGCTATGTAAAGGGCTTCACCTTATAGTTTAGAATGATGGCGCAGAGTTTTTCAAAAGCACCGGGGTTTAGAGACGGGGGAGGGCAAAATAGACTTTAGGCGGGTAGAATTAACTAGAAGGTGGTTATCTTATTGGTGGCTAAAGTCAAGGCAAGAGTGAAAACTAAACCATTCACTGCAAAGCACCGCGGTCCTATACTTCACTATTTAAAGAGAGAAAAAAAACAAGATAAATGTAGCTGTTTGTTAGGTCAGCATTATGGCTAGGTGGTGATAGCTGCCGCCCGATGTGAAGGGTACAGCCACATTCATCAGACAGCGCAGAGTTCCTTCTCTGCCACGCCATTCATTTGTTTACGAAATTGGGGCATTTATTTCTTGAGAGCGCAGGGCAGGCCCGTTTCGAGACTGTAGGAGGAGTGAATGTAGCTTAAAGTGCGTGGCGCGGTGAAAAATGTGCGGAAGCATTGATGCAAGAAAAGATAGGGGAGAAATATATAGACGCATGTGACAATAGCTGTAGAAGCAGAAAAGCGTGGCGGCGGACTGCATGCTAATTATTGTCCGAAAGCAAAGTATCGACAGCCCGAGTGAAGGAAAAAACAAAACTGTGCGTACGCATGACAGGGGTACCACGCAGGTGATTTATATAGTGCACAAAGAAGTACGAAATCCAGTAAAGAAAGGCGGTCGACACGAGGTATGGGCATTTCCCGTTTTCGCACCGAGTGCTCCGTTTGCGCGTCGCCGAAAGAAACATAGCCAGGCCGGCCAGCAAACGACACTGCTCGGCTTGACGTTTACATAATCACACGGTGTAGCGGAACACTGTGTTCTCTTCGAAAGAACAAATGCGCCTGTGCTAGGCACAAATGAGTGGTACGTTCCATTCGGAATGTGGTGGGAAACTTACCTTAAATGAATGAGCGGACGCACCGTTTATTTCCGCTTTGTTTTAGATTACTGACTATGTTCGGCGGGTCGACAGTGCATTTGTATGAAGCTTTCAAGCGCGATCATTTTGTAATTTCGCATCGTGCGTCCCTGCCACAAGTTCGGGGAAGGAATACTTTCAATATGGGAACCCTCATGATTGTGAAAGATGAAACTGCGACTACTTAAACACACTTGCACCACAGAAATGGCACGCGCAGTTTGGTATTGGGGCACGTGAGAAGGGAATACAATAGATGGGCATTGGCGCGCATCTTTTTTTCTTATTGATATGATATGTAAGGAGATGTCGGCGCACCATTATGGCGCCGGCTACTCCTTGGCCGTTGAGTTAAACTTGAACACGTATCTTGAAGCAAAACGTACAAAGCAGTGCATGGAAAGTAGAAAACTCGGGCAGAGATATGCAAAGACACACTTACACTTATACGCACATATCAGAACACAATGGTAAGTAAATGTTCGAAAGTCAATGAATGAAGTCTCTGATATAATGTCCCTCGATAATATTCGGTCCACCAGCACAAAACAGTAGAGCACACGTCTGGTCCGTATAAAGATGCATTCGCTCGTGTGTACATAATTGTCGACACGTCATTCATTTCACAACACACACATGATGAGAGTCACGTGATACTGTACATAATAAGTACATTTGTTACAAATGAAAGTTCGTTATTTCTTAATACTTATCAGCAATCCCGCTGTCTTGTAAAGAACGTGTTGATGCTTTTAAAGCGTGCGACTGTAAAACTCGAGTAGGCCACGGACCCAGAAGTTTCTTCATGTTAAACGGTCTGCGGTCTAATGCCAACTGTTCGGACTTAAGACGGCGTCTCGTGATGTGGACAGTCTACGAGAAGGTGACATACGTCTTCATCTATCAATCCGCATTCGCATTCGGGACTTTCAGCTCTGCCGTGTCTGTGCAAAGAAAAAAAAAACAAATGTTTTTGTGTATGCCGTGCCTAGCCTCAATCGGTCAATTAGAGTTTCCGATATTCTATCTAATGCCAGCGTAATTTTTAATTCAATAAATGGATCGATGTGGTATAAATCGCACCTCTTTGTACTTTGGTCAAACCAAGCAGTTTTGCTCATTCTGAAAGTTGTATTCTTTATAATACTACGCAATTCACTTTTTTCGAAATATTGGTTGCCACGATGTGTAGACCTACTTTGTGTGCTCTGGACGGCTCTGGAAGGCCAACTGCAAATCTTCTTTGCACAGCTGATGCCGTCCGGATAGTCGTTGATAGATTACTTAACAGGTTGTCAGCCTCCGAAGGTATTATGTAAGCGAAAGTACGCATGCGTAAAACATGCAGCGAACGAACACTCTTCCAACGCTGTAAAGAAGAAAGAATGCATAAAGGGTGGTGCATTTTACGCTCCAATCTCGTCCTATGTAAGGCGCTTTAGAGTTAGGGCTGTTTTGCCTGTAATTGCGTGACCCTTGCAGGGTTCCTCACAGTGCAACCGTGCACTTGAAACGGGCAGGTGTTGAACCACCCCGCAAGGAGATGGGGAAACTTCGCTGCGACCGGACCGCTTGACAGTCCGTGTTTACGGGAGGAGAGGCGCGCCCGAGAGGAGGTGCGCTCTCACTCTCTGCCGTCCCCGTGAATGCTGAAATGAGCGCGGTCGCGTTGCGTGGCTTCGGTGAAACTGCCGTATCGCGATATGTAGTGGAGCTGCCACAGTAAAATTTGAGACACGCGTAGCCAGCCAAAGGTGCTGTTACTTTGCCGAATTTCACGTGCCGGCGTCCACAACAACGCGAGCACGCTTTGTTTAGAAATTTCCGGCCATGAGGCCGTGCCCGGACCGCGTGTGTTAGTCCCTTGGTTTGGCGACAAGGATGGCGTCAAAGTGACGCCGTGAAACGGGTTTCGTGCGTGCAAATGAGGCATTGATGTGATTAGAGAGAAAGCGAGAACATAGAAAAGAAAAAAAAAAAAGAGGGGGGGGGGGCACACGCCGGGGACGAGTAGTCGCAAAGTGTTAAGTGTGCAGTTTATTTACGTGCGGCACACAGGTGAGCTGTTGCAGCTGTGAGTTTTGACAAATATTGCGTGTGTCATGTTCAGTGGACACGATGAAACGTTTTTTAGCGAACGCGTTGTATCCGCTGGGCTTGTACGTACGCGTACATGAATTGTCGCTTACTCGGTTTGATGTCTCCTTGCCGCTGGGGCAGCTGATACGACTGATACGCCATTTTGCAGCAGTGAAGGGTGCGTGAATGAATGGGCAAGAAACTTAGCAACAGTAACGAGAAAAGAATTAAAAACAAACAAACAAACGAAAGCATGTTTGCCGTGTATATTCAATCTTGTAGTGCAGAAAAATAGTCAGTGCAGCAACCTGCGCGGCCAACGCGCTCCTCGCGAAGAAAAGAGGGAGAGAGAGACGAGCTGGCCGCCGACCAACCGGCGTGCGCCGTTCGCCTTCCTCCTCAGTCTCGCGGGCCGGCGCCGACACCGCGACTCGATCGTGTCGAGCATTCGCTTTCCGGGCGCGTTTCGAAGCAGAAGCAGAAACTTCGGAAGCCGTCATGTCTGGCCGTGGCAAAGGTGGCAAAGGGCTGGGGAAGGGTGGCGCCAAGCGTCATCGAAAGGTGTTGCGTGACAACATCCAGGGCATAACCAAGCCGGCCATCCGTCGTCTGGCGCGCCGTGGCGGTGTCAAGCGCATCTCTGGCCTCATCTACGAGGAAACTCGCGGCGTTCTCAAGGTGTTCCTCGAGAACGTGATCCGCGATGCCGTCACTTACACCGAGCACGCCAAAAGGAAGACCGTGACAGCCATGGACGTCGTGTACGCCCTCAAGCGTCAGGGCCGCACCCTGTACGGATTCGGAGGCTAAGAAGCCAGCGGCGTCGCCTGCAGCCAGCCAACGAGAACACAACAGCCCTCTTCAGGGCTACCCACTTGATGCTTCAGCAGTGTGATCCCAGCGGTTCGCCATACCCGTCCGTCCCTCTTTGCAATATCATTGCGTCATCGCTCAGGTGAGCAGCACCTCGTGTAGTAGTAGCTTGATCGCGCTGGGTACTTGTCACGTTCACCGCATTTCGTTCGCGTCGTCGTCTTTCTCCTGGGTCTGCATGCACGAATCAATCGCCGCATCTGCGAGTTCTTCCTCTCCTTCCTGCAAGCCAAGCTGCTAAAACGGGCCCGTCAAGCGAACGTCGCCTAGTTACCTTATCGCGCGAAGGAAGAAGCCGAGCGCAGCGTTCTACCCTGGTCACTGCATTCTTGGAGACACGACTATGCTCAGGAAGCACGAACTCGCTTTTTTCTTTGGAATGCCCACTACACGATCGCGTCACGTTGTGTCAAAATAAATAAAAACGCACTATGTTCTACCGTGGGGCACCCAGACGAAGAAGGGATGTGTACTTACAAATGAAAAAATTGATTGTGACAGGTTGGTCGTGTTTACCGCGCCCGCTGTGCACTCAGAAGTGCCCCATTCAATAACACATTGTGTACATTGTCACGCCTAATAATTTTTGTTTGTTTTTTTTTTTCACACCTGGCGCTGCCGAGCTGCAAAATACAAAAAAAAAAGAAAGAAAAGTGGAAGGGGATGTTTAAACAGAATTTCTGCGCAAGTCAGAAGCAAGTACACAATAAGCGCTGCCCATGCAGCGTGCTGAGGGAAGCTGCACTTGATAGAAGTGGCACTCATGTACTGTACTGGTGCTGCGAACACTGCAGTTGTGAAAGCTTTACTTGGACGGACAGCTACGCAACAAGTGTTTCCATTTCGCCGGCAGAGGTGGTCACTCTAGGGAGGCTGGCTTCGCCGCCCACGCGAGAGGGGGGGGGGGGGGACTAGCCCATGATGTAAACGCGAGAGGTTCGAGCGCGGGAAATTCGAAAGCAAGGCGCGCTCGCGTGAGCCTGCCGTCAGATGGCGACACCAACCCACGAGCATTGCATTTTCAAGTGCACCCTTGGTTTCCCACCCACCTCCGCACAGGACGAGGCGTGTCGAATGTGTAACCAAGGCGCACGACAGTGGTTCTGCTCAGGCAAAGCCTACCTATAACAAAAATTGTTCTCCATGTGTGTACCTTCATTTTCTCGTGAAAATGTGAAAGAGGAGTGAATGGGGCTTTTTGAGGCGCGTGTTGATCTTCGTTTCTATTATGATTATTATTTTTCACCCTTTCATTGAGTCCATTTCCTGCTTTTTGTGCCACATATTTAGCACTTAGAGGTTGGGGGGGGGGGGGGATTGCTGATGTGTAAGATGGAAAAGAAGAGGAAAGTGAGCCCCGAAACTGTCTGCATCAGGATGCGACACCTCAGCGGTAGCTCACAAGGGATGGGGGGTGAGGGGGGATTAAAAGGGTGGGAATAAAAGTGTAGAGAAAGAGACATGAGGGAAGCCAGAGTGAGACGACATATCGAGGGAATAGGAGTAAAAATGAAACAAAACATTCGAACGCAAACACCCCGTACATCCAACCGCCATTGAGCGCACCTAGTAGTTTGGCAAGTATGTATGAGTGATTCTTAAGAGGGAAAGGAAGATAAAATTGAGTCCCGTTACTGTCTGCGATTGAGCAAGTAGGCGCGCTCAGTGGCAGTTGGATGTACGGGGTGTTTGTGTTAGAATGTTTTGTTGCGTTTTACTCCTTGTCGTTGCGCGGACGTGTATGCATATACCAACACTGCCGGTGGTCTCTCGTCGTCTTCGCCCATCTACGTAATGGTCGCAAATAAGCGACAACGCAAGGAGCAAGTTTTTTTGGCGTGGCAGTGCGCATTTGCCCTCGGTGATGCGAGGCGCTCTAGTGCGATGCGCGCTGTTGGCGTGAATGGTGGCGTCTCGCACTCCGTCGCGCCGCTTCGGGAAGCGACGAGCTACAGCGTCGATTGATGTGTTGCCTGGAAGGCGAAAGAAATGCGCAGCAGGCTGTATTGTACAGCGGTAGTGGTTTCGTTTCGGTGTACCTCTTTGCAGCCGCGAACTGCACGGTTGCCCGAAAATGAGCGCCAGCCAGCATCCTGGCGTACGCTTCCGCGCTCGCACGCGGACGGGTTCTCACGCTTCGGCCAATGGGAGGGAGAGAGATGGGTCGTGCGGCGAAGCCGCTTTTGCCGATCTCCGGCAGGAGCGCAGTTTCGCTCCGTCAGTCGAGGTGATCGGACGCACGCAGCATGGCCCGAACTAAACAAACCGCGCGCAAGAGTACTGGAGGCAAGGCTCCGCGTAAGCAGCTTGCTACCAAGGCTGCTCGCAAGAGTGCCCCTGCCACAGGCGGGGTGAAGAAACCTCACCGTTACAGGCCTGGAACCGTGGCCCTGCGTGAAATTCGCCGATACCAGAAGTCGACCGAACTGCTGATCCGCAAGCTTCCCTTTCAGCGCCTGGTGCGGGAAATCGCTCAGGACTTCAAGACGGACCTCCGTTTCCAGAGTTCTGCCGTGATGGCCCTACAGGAAGCTAGCGAGGCCTACCTCGTTGGTCTTTTCGAAGACACCAACCTGTGCGCCATCCACGCTAAGCGCGTCACCATCATGCCAAAGGACATCCAGCTGGCTCGGCGCATTCGCGGTGAGCGCGCCTAAGTTGGGCTGCTCCCTGCGCTTCGGTCGACAGGCAAGCAACAACAAACGGTCCTTCTCAGGACCACCAACGTGTCTGCTTTGGCTACGAGACCACTCCAGGCCACGTACTCCGGCCGCACCCTCTTTTGCTGTCATGTTTTGTACGTACGTGGCTGCCGTTGTCTAGCGCGCGGAAGAACGGAACGTCGGCGCGTCGTTATTACGAAGAAATGGCTCAGCTTTGACAAATTCAAGGTAAAAGTGTGTATCATTATGAGTAGACAGAGAAAAGGTAGGCTAGCTTCAGTCGGTGTGTGTGCAGCAGCCGTGCTGCGACCCTGTGGTGTGTCAATTTCATTTATGTGTTTACCTTTTTGCCCGCCGCTTGTAAGGTGTTTTTGAGGGCTTCTGTTTGCGTAACGCCATGGTGACTTGGGCTGCTGGACCCCGGCGCAACTTTTGGGTGCACTCGTAGGAGGTGATGAAGTTTTACCGAGAGACGAAATAAACAATTGTATCGGGCCAGTTGGTAAGGATCCATCTCGCTAGGAAGCGCAGCCACTATTACACAGACCTCACAACACAAGCGCTTAACTTCAACTGAACTTTCATTGCAAACGTCAGAGTTTATAAAGGGGGTGAACAGAGAAAAAGAATAGTAAAAGGTAGACAACAAAAAGCACACGTGCCAGTCCCGCACATTACTGTCTGTTATTCTCTATCACCCCATCCAAAAAACAGTTCTTTCCGCGTGAGCGCGATAGAGAGTGCACTAACACACTCGAAATCATCGCGTGTCATTTCCTTTCATTTCTTTTGAAGCTGAACAAGTTTTTGTGCCATATTCTGGACAATTTTTTTTTTTTTTTGCAATAAACGTTTAGTTGAAGTTAAGCGCTTGTGTTGTGTGTTCTGTGTAATAGTGGCTGCGCTGCCTAGCAAGATAGACGAAATAAATTGTGTTAGAAGCACCAAATGGAATGCGCTAACGGCGGGTTCTCTCTCTCTCTCTCTCTTTTTTTTTTTACCTTACGTTTGTTTTTCTATTCAAAGGTATTAAATTTACTCTGTCCCTGTGCTGACCCGTTCAGGTGTCATCGTAAGGATAGACGGTTACGTGTGGAGCTTTTTTTTTTTTTTTTTTAATGAGAAATGACAACGCTTACATGCTCTTTTCTGTCTTTTTCGGTGCCGAGCTGCGTGATTTGGTTGTCTCTTTGCAGCATTTGGCGTCGCGCACTTGTGGCTAACTGATGTCGCGAGGAAATATATATAAAGTATAGAAAAACAAACACGCTTGAGGGTACGAACAGAGCCATCGTGACTGCGAAGCGAAACACGGCCGCGTCACCTGTTTGGGTGGTCCTTAGAAGGACCGTTTGGGGAATGCGGCGAGCGCGCGGAAGGGGTGCTCGCTTACGCCTTCTTCTCCGTCTTCTTTGGAAGAAGCACGGCTTGAATGTTGGGCAACACACCGCCCTGCGCGATGGTGACGCCGGAAAGCAGTTTGTTCAGCTCCTCGTCGTTGCGGATGGCGAGCTGCAAGTGACGGGGGATGATCCGGGTCTTCTTGTTGTCACGAGCGGCGTTGCCCGCCAGCTCGAGCACCTCGGCGGCCAGGTACTCGAGTACGGCAGCCAGGTAGACCGGAGCGCCAGCTCCGACGCGCTCGGCGTAGTTTCCCTTGCGTAGGAGGCGGTGAATACGGCCCACGGGGAACTGAAGCCCCGCGCGGCTAGAACGGGTCTTGCTCTTGCCTTTCGCCTTGCCGCCCTTGCCACGTCCGGACATGGTGTTGCTTTTCGCTTGGTACGACGCCGGTTGCCGAAAACAAGAGAGCCGTTGTCAGATAGGAAGGAGACGCGGCGCCGAAACGCTTTGTCCCAGAGTCACACTTAACTCATCAACCCATCATCATCCTACGTCTGTCCCGGCTCTCCCTCCCCCCAGGGCTGTGTGGGGGGAAGATTTGTTTCGGGCAGACGGCCATGCCCTGGCAAGGGGGCCACCGTTCGGCGCCAGGCGCCCAACAGACGCGGCCTGCCTCCCGGCATACAAGCCAGGGAGGCCCGACAAAGGGACTACCCTCCGGCGGAGCAACTTCAGTCGCAACGCGCAAGAAAGCTGCTGCCTTCTGAGATGAGAGCCGTGCTCGAATGGTTTCCGTTGCCACCATCGCGCGCCGCCGCTCGCGGGGAACGGATGAGAGTGTGAGAGAGAGAAGCCGTGCGAACCAATGGGGCGCGCGCGTTGTGCTGATCTCGTCAACACCCCTCGCTCATATTTAAGCGCGGCGAGACGGGGGGACACGCGCATTCGACTCTGGTCTCGCGTGCGTGTTGTGTGAAATCATGCCTCCCCAACCGTCTGGCAAAGCCGTCAAGAAGGCCGGCAAGGCGCAGAAGAATGTGCGCGCCACGGACAAGAAGAAGAAGAAGCGCCGCAGGAAGGAGAGCTTCTCCATCTACATCTATAAGGTGCTGAAGCAGGTGCACCCCGACACTGGTGTCTCCAGCAAGGCCATGTCCATCATGAACAGCTTCGTGAACGACATCTTCGAGCGTATCGCCGCCGAGTCGTCACGCCTTGCTCACTACAACAAGCGCTCGACCATCACGAGCCGGGAGATCCAGACCGCGGTGCGCCTGCTGCTGCCCGGAGAGCTGGCCAAGCACGCGGTGTCCGAGGGTACAAAAGCCGTCACCAAGTACACCAGCTCCAAGTAGGCGTGCGTCGTGGGCCACAGCGAGCAACGACAAATCAACGGCTCTTCTCAGAGCCACCCAAATTGTCTGCGTCGGCATAGGGGTTGTGCTGAGAGATTCGGCTCCGAATCCATCCTCTTCTCTCTGTTGAACACCGCTAGCAGGAGCGTTGGTGTGCCGCGCTCGACGTGTGTGCTCGGGGAGGTTGAACAGGTAAATTAGAGAAGACCGAGTGCGCGGAGAAAAGTGCCACAAGTACGGTAATGGAGGGAAAACAAAACCAGGAGCGTGGTAATTAAAAAAAAAAAAAAAACAGGGGGAAGGTGGCCGCTTCTCTCAAAAAAAGGTAACATGAACTCGAGTGTGTTCAGCTCTTGGGAAATGATAGAATAGGAAACTCGCGTCAGCGCTTGCCCGAGCAACTCCGACATGTCGGGCCAAATATGAAGGGGTATACACGGTATGCAGTGCATGCGGAGAGAAGGAAACTGCCGAACACTTGATAATGCTATGTAAAGGGCTTCACCTTATAGTTTAGAATGATGGCGCAGAGTTTTTCAAAAGCACCGGGGTTTAGAGACGGGGGAGGGCAAAATAGACTTTAGGCGGGTAGAATTAACTAGAAGGTGGTTATCTTATTGGTGGCTAAAGTCAAGGCAAGAGTGAAAACTAAACCATTCACTGCAAAGCACCGCGGTCCTATACTTCACTATTTAAAGAGAGAAAAAAAACAAGATAAATGTAGCTGTTTGTTAGGTCAGCATTATGGCTAGGTGGTGATAGCTGCCGCCCGATGTGAAGGGTACAGCCACATTCATCAGACAGCGCAGAGTTCCTTCTCTGCCACGCCATTCATTTGTTTACGAAATTGGGGCATTTATTTCTTGAGAGCGCAGGGCAGGCCCGTTTCGAGACTGTAGGAGGAGTGAATGTAGCTTAAAGTGCGTGGCGCGGTGAAAAATGTGCGGAAGCATTGATGCAAGAAAAGATAGGGGAGAAATATATAGACGCATGTGACAATAGCTGTAGAAGCAGAAAAGCGTGGCGGCGGACTGCATGCTAATTATTGTCCGAAAGCAAAGTATCGACAGCCCGAGTGAAGGAAAAAACAAAACTGTGCGTACGCATGACAGGGGTACCACGCAGGTGATTTATATAGTGCACAAAGAAGTACGAAATCCAGTAAAGAAAGGCGGTCGACACGAGGTATGGGCATTTCCCGTTTTCGCACCGAGTGCTCCGTTTGCGCGTCGCCGAAAGAAACATAGCCAGGCCGGCCAGCAAACGACACTGCTCGGCTTGACGTTTACATAATCACACGGTGTAGCGGAACACTGTGTTCTCTTCGAAAGAACAAATGCGCCTGTGCTAGGCACAAATGAGTGGTACGTTCCATTCGGAATGTGGTGGGAAACTTACCTTAAATGAATGAGCGGACGCACCGTTTATTTCCGCTTTGTTTTAGATTACTGACTATGTTCGGCGGGTCGACAGTGCATTTGTATGAAGCTTTCAAGCGCGATCATTTTGTAATTTCGCATCGTGCGTCCCTGCCACAAGTTCGGGGAAGGAATACTTTCAATATGGGAACCCTCATGATTGTGAAAGATGAAACTGCGACTACTTAAACACACTTGCACCACAGAAATGGCACGCGCAGTTTGGTATTGGGGCACGTGAGAAGGGAATACAATAGATGGGCATTGGCGCGCATCTTTTTTTCTTATTGATATGATATGTAAGGAGATGTCGGCGCACCATTATGGCGCCGGCTACTCCTTGGCCGTTGAGTTAAACTTGAACACGTATCTTGAAGCAAAACGTACAAAGCAGTGCATGGAAAGTAGAAAACTCGGGCAGAGATATGCAAAGACACACTTACACTTATACGCACATATCAGAACACAATGGTAAGTAAATGTTCGAAAGTCAATGAATGAAGTCTCTGATATAATGTCCCTCGATAATATTCGGTCCACCAGCACAAAACAGTAGAGCACACGTCTGGTCCGTATAAAGATGCATTCGCTCGTGTGTACATAATTGTCGACACGTCATTCATTTCACAACACACACATGATGAGAGTCACGTGATACTGTACATAATAAGTACATTTGTTACAAATGAAAGTTCGTTATTTCTTAATACTTATCAGCAATCCCGCTGTCTTGTAAAGAACGTGTTGATGCTTTTAAAGCGTGCGACTGTAAAACTCGAGTAGGCCACGGACCCAGAAGTTTCTTCATGTTAAACGGTCTGCGGTCTAATGCCAACTGTTCGGACTTAAGACGGCGTCTCGTGATGTGGACAGTCTACGAGAAGGTGACATACGTCTTCATCTATCAATCCGCATTCGCATTCGGGACTTTCAGCTCTGCCGTGTCTGTGCAAAGAAAAAAAAAAAACAAATGTTTTTGTGTATGCCGTGCCTAGCCTCAATCGGTCAATTAGAGTTTCCGATATTCTATCTAATGCCAGCGTAATTTTTAATTCAATAAATGGATCGATGTGGTATAAATCGCACCTCTTTGTACTTTGGTCAAACCAAGCAGTTTTGCTCATTCTGAAAGTTGTATTCTTTATAATACTACGCAATTCACTTTTTTCGAAATATTGGTTGCCACGATGTGTAGACCTACTTTGTGTGCTCTGGACGGCTCTGGAAGGCCAACTGCAAATCTTCTTTGCACAGCTGATGCCGTCCGGATAGTCGTTGATAGATTACTTAACAGGTTGTCAGCCTCCGAAGGTATTATGTAAGCGAAAGTACGCATGCGTAAAACATGCAGCGAACGAACACTCTTCCAACGCTGTAAAGAAGAAAGAATGCATAAAGGGTGGTGCATTTTACGCTCCAATCTCGTCCTATGTAAGGCGCTTTAGAGTTAGGGCTGTTTTGCCTGTAATTGCGTGACCCTTGCAGGGTTCCTCACAGTGCAACCGTGCACTTGAAACGGGCAGGTGTTGAACCACCCCGCAAGGAGATGGGGAAACTTCGCTGCGACCGGACCGCTTGACAGTCCGTGTTTACGGGAGGAGAGGCGCGCCCGAGAGGAGGTGCGCTCTCACTCTCTGCCGTCCCCGTGAATGCTGAAATGAGCGCGGTCGCGTTGCGTGGCTTCGGTGAAACTGCCGTATCGCGATATGTAGTGGAGCTGCCACAGTAAAATTTGAGACACGCGTAGCCAGCCAAAGGTGCTGTTACTTTGCCGAATTTCACGTGCCGGCGTCCACAACAACGCGAGCACGCTTTGTTTAGAAATTTCCGGCCATGAGGCCGTGCCCGGACCGCGTGTGTTAGTCCCTTGGTTTGGCGACAAGGATGGCGTCAAAGTGACGCCGTGAAACGGGTTTCGTGCGTGCAAATGAGGCATTGATGTGATTAGAGAGAAAGCGAGAACATAGAAAAGAAAAAAAAAAAAGAGGGGGGGGGGGGCACACGCCGGGGACGAGTAGTCGCAAAGTGTTAAGTGTGCAGTTTATTTACGTGCGGCACACAGGTGAGCTGTTGCAGCTGTGAGTTTTGACAAATATTGCGTGTGTCATGTTCAGTGGACACGATGAAACGTTTTTTAGCGAACGCGTTGTATCCGCTGGGCTTGTACGTACGCGTACATGAATTGTCGCTTACTCGGTTTGATGTCTCCTTGCCGCTGGGGCAGCTGATACGACTGATACGCCATTTTGCAGCAGTGAAGGGTGCGTGAATGAATGGGCAAGAAACTTAGCAACAGTAACGAGAAAAGAATTAAAAACAAACAAACAAACGAAAGCATGTTTGCCGTGTATATTCAATCTTGTAGTGCAGAAAAATAGTCAGTGCAGCAACCTGCGCAGCCAACGCGCTCCTCGCGAAGAAAAGAGGGAGAGAGAGACGAGCTGGCCGCCGACCAACCGGCGTGCGCCGTTCGCCTTCCTCCTCAGTCTCGCGGGCCGGCGCCGACACCGCGACTCGATCGTGTCGAGCATTCGCTTGGATTCGCTCGCAGGATTTCAAGCTGGACGGTTGTGCCCTCGCGATCTCCGACTTCAGCGTAGCTCCCGCCGACTGGTTCGCCCTCCGCGGTCTCCTGACGCCGTGTAGCTCTCGCATTGTGGCACCCCGCCCTTGGACTGCTTCGACCGGATCCCCACTTTCCTATCTCCTTCTTTTTTCCTCTCGTTGGCTGTCTTCTTCTGCTTCTACTTTCCTTCTATTCTTCTATCCCTCCTTCCCCCCACCCCTATAAGGCACTGCGCCGTGTCGCCTGAAGGCAGACAGAAATTAGGTGCCTTTTTCCTCTTCATTCTAATCACTACCACCACCACCACCATTCGCTTTCCGGGCGCGTTTCGAAGCAGAAGCAGAAACTTCGGAAGCCGTCATGTCTGGCCGTGGCAAAGGTGGCAAAGGGCTGGGGAAGGGTGGCGCCAAGCGTCATCGAAAGGTGTTGCGTGACAACATCCAGGGCATAACCAAGCCGGCCATCCGTCGTCTGGCGCGCCGTGGCGGTGTCAAGCGCATCTCTGGCCTCATCTACGAGGAAACTCGCGGCGTTCTCAAGGTGTTCCTCGAGAACGTGATCCGCGATGCCGTCACTTACACCGAGCACGCCAAAAGGAAGACCGTGACAGCCATGGACGTCGTGTACGCCCTCAAGCGTCAGGGCCGCACCCTGTACGGATTCGGAGGCTAAGAAGCCAGCGGCGTCGCCTGCAGCCAGCCAACGAGAACACAACAGCCCTCTTCAGGGCTACCCACTTGATGCTTCAGCAGTGTGATCCCAGCGGTTCGCCATACCCGTCCGTCCCTCTTTGCAATATCATTGCGTCATCGCTCAGGTGAGCAGCACCTCGTGTAGTAGTAGCTTGATCGCGCTGGGTACTTGTCACGTTCACCGCATTTCGTTCGCGTCGTCGTCTTTCTCCTGGGTCTGCATGCACGAATCAATCGCCGCATCTGCGAGTTCTTCCTCTCCTTCCTGCAAGCCAAGCTGCTAAAACGGGCCCGTCAAGCGAACGTCGCCTAGTTACCTTATCGCGCGAAGGAAGAAGCCGAGCGCAGCGTTCTACCCTGGTCACTGCATTCTTGGAGACACGACTATGCTCAGGAAGCACGAACTCGCTTTTTTCTTTGGAATGCCCACTACACGATCGCGTCACGTTGTGTCAAAATAAATAAAAACGCACTATGTTCTACCGTGGGGCACCCAGACGAAGAAGGGATGTGTACTTACAAATGAAAAAATTGATTGTGACAGGTTGGTCGTGTTTACCGCGCCCGCTGTGCACTCAGAAGTGCCCCATTCAATAACACATTGTGTACATTGTCACGCCTAATAATTTTTGTTTGTTTTTTTTTTCACACCTGGCGCTGCCGAGCTGCAAAATACAAAAAAAAAAGAAAGAAAAGTGGAAGGGGATGTTTAAACAGAATTTCTGCGCAAGTCAGAAGCAAGTACACAATAAGCGCTGCCCATGCAGCGTGCTGAGGGAAGCTGCACTTGATAGAAGTGGCACTCATGTACTGTACTGGTGCTGCGAACACTGCAGTTGTGAAAGCTTTACTTGGACGGACAGCTACGCAACAAGTGTTTCCATTTCGCCGGCAGAGGTGGTCACTCTAGGGAGGCTGGCTTCGCCGCCCACGCGAGAGGGGGGGGGGGGGGACTAGCCCATGATGTAAACGCGAGAGGTTCGAGCGCGGGAAATTCGAAAGCAAGGCGCGCTCGCGTGAGCCTGCCGTCAGATGGCGACACCAACCCACGAGCATTGCATTTTCAAGTGCACCCTTGGTTTCCCACCCACCTCCGCACAGGACGAGGCGTGTCGAATGTGTAACCAAGGCGCACGACAGTGGTTCTGCTCAGGCAAAGCCTACCTATAACAAAAATTGTTCTCCATGTGTGTACCTTCATTTTCTCGTGAAAATGTGAAAGAGGAGTGAATGGGGCTTTTTGAGGCGCGTGTTGATCTTCGTTTCTATTATGATTATTATTTTTCACCCTTTCATTGAGTCCATTTCCTGCTTTTTGTGCCACATATTTAGCACTTAGAGGTTGGGGGGGGGGGGGGATTGCTGATGTGTAAGATGGAAAAGAAGAGGAAAGTGAGCCCCGAAACTGTCTGCATCAGGATGCGACACCTCAGCGGTAGCTCACAAGGGATGGGGGGTGAGGGGGGATTAAAAGGGTGGGAATAAAAGTGTAGAGAAAGAGACATGAGGGAAGCCAGAGTGAGACGACATATCGAGGGAATAGGAGTAAAAATGAAACAAAACATTCGAACGCAAACACCCCGTACATCCAACCGCCATTGAGCGCACCTAGTAGTTTGGCAAGTATGTATGAGTGATTCTTAAGAGGGAAAGGAAGATAAAATTGAGTCCCGTTACTGTCTGCGATTGAGCAAGTAGGCGCGCTCAGTGGCAGTTGGATGTACGGGGTGTTTGTGTTAGAATGTTTTGTTGCGTTTTACTCCTTGTCGTTGCGCGGACGTGTATGCATATACCAACACTGCCGGTGGTCTCTCGTCGTCTTCGCCCATCTACGTAATGGTCGCAAATAAGCGACAACGCAAGGAGCAAGTTTTTTTGGCGTGGCAGTGCGCATTTGCCCTCGGTGATGCGAGGCGCTCTAGTGCGATGCGCGCTGTTGGCGTGAATGGTGGCGTCTCGCACTCCGTCGCGCCGCTTCGGGAAGCGACGAGCTACAGCGTCGATTGATGTGTTGCCTGGAAGGCGAAAGAAATGCGCAGCAGGCTGTATTGTACAGCGGTAGTGGTTTCGTTTCGGTGTACCTCTTTGCAGCCGCGAACTGCACGGTTGCCCGAAAATGAGCGCCAGCCAGCATCCTGGCGTACGCTTCCGCGCTCGCACGCGGACGGGTTCTCACGCTTCGGCCAATGGGAGGGAGAGAGATGGGTCGTGCGGCGAAGCCGCTTTTGCCGATCTCCGGCAGGAGCGCAGTTTCGCTCCGTCAGTCGAGGTGATCGGACGCACGCAGCATGGCCCGAACTAAACAAACCGCGCGCAAGAGTACTGGAGGCAAGGCTCCGCGTAAGCAGCTTGCTACCAAGGCTGCTCGCAAGAGTGCCCCTGCCACAGGCGGGGTGAAGAAACCTCACCGTTACAGGCCTGGAACCGTGGCCCTGCGTGAAATTCGCCGATACCAGAAGTCGACCGAACTGCTGATCCGCAAGCTTCCCTTTCAGCGCCTGGTGCGGGAAATCGCTCAGGACTTCAAGACGGACCTCCGTTTCCAGAGTTCTGCCGTGATGGCCCTACAGGAAGCTAGCGAGGCCTACCTCGTTGGTCTTTTCGAAGACACCAACCTGTGCGCCATCCACGCTAAGCGCGTCACCATCATGCCAAAGGACATCCAGCTGGCTCGGCGCATTCGCGGTGAGCGCGCCTAAGTTGGGCTGCTCCCTGCGCTTCGGTCGACAGGCAAGCAACAACAAACGGTCCTTCTCAGGACCACCAACGTGTCTGCTTTGGCTACGAGACCACTCCAGGCCACGTACTCCGGCCGCACCCTCTTTTGCTGTCATGTTTTGTACGTACGTGGCTGCCGTTGTCTAGCGCGCGGAAGAACGGAACGTCGGCGCGTCGTTATTACGAAGAAATGGCTCAGCTTTGACAAATTCAAGGTAAAAGTGTGTATCATTATGAGTAGACAGAGAAAAGGTAGGCTAGCTTCAGTCGGTGTGTGTGCAGCAGCCGTGCTGCGACCCTGTGGTGTGTCAATTTCATTTATGTGTTTACCTTTTTGCCCGCCGCTTGTAAGGTGTTTTTGAGGGCTTCTGTTTGCGTAACGCCATGGTGACTTGGGCTGCTGGACCCCGGCGCAACTTTTGGGTGCACTCGTAGGAGGTGATGAAGTTTTACCGAGAGACGAAATAAACAATTGTATCGGGCCAGTTGGTAAGGATCCATCTCGCTAGGAAGCGCAGCCACTATTACACAGACCTCACAACACAAGCGCTTAACTTCAACTGAACTTTCATTGCAAACGTCAGAGTTTATAAAGGGGGTGAACAGAGAAAAAGAATAGTAAAAGGTAGACAACAAAAAGCACACGTGCCAGTCCCGCACATTACTGTCTGTTATTCTCTATCACCCCATCCAAAAAACAGTTCTTTCCGCGTGAGCGCGATAGAGAGTGCACTAACACACTCGAAATCATCGCGTGTCATTTCCTTTCATTTCTTTTGAAGCTGAACAAGTTTTTGTGCCATATTCTGGACAATTTTTTTTTTTTTTTTTGCAATAAACGTTTAGTTGAAGTTAAGCGCTTGTGTTGTGTGTTCTGTGTAATAGTGGCTGCGCTGCCTAGCAAGATAGACGAAATAAATTGTGTTAGAAGCACCAAATGGAATGCGCTAACGGCGGGTTCTCTCTCTCTCTCTCTCTTTTTTTTTTTTACCTTACGTTTGTTTTTCTATTCAAAGGTATTAAATTTACTCTGTCCCTGTGCTGACCCGTTCAGGTGTCATCGTAAGGATAGACGGTTACGTGTGGAGCTTTTTTTTTTTTTTTTTTTAATGAGAAATGACAACGCTTACATGCTCTTTTCTGTCTTTTTCGGTGCCGAGCTGCGTGATTTGGTTGTCTCTTTGCAGCATTTGGCGTCGCGCACTTGTGGCTAACTGATGTCGCGAGGAAATATATATAAAGTATAGAAAAACAAACACGCTTGAGGGTACGAACAGAGCCATCGTGACTGCGAAGCGAAACACGGCCGCGTCACCTGTTTGGGTGGTCCTTAGAAGGACCGTTTGGGGAATGCGGCGAGCGCGCGGAAGGGGTGCTCGCTTACGCCTTCTTCTCCGTCTTCTTTGGAAGAAGCACGGCTTGAATGTTGGGCAACACACCGCCCTGCGCGATGGTGACGCCGGAAAGCAGTTTGTTCAGCTCCTCGTCGTTGCGGATGGCGAGCTGCAAGTGACGGGGGATGATCCGGGTCTTCTTGTTGTCACGAGCGGCGTTGCCCGCCAGCTCGAGCACCTCGGCGGCCAGGTACTCGAGTACGGCAGCCAGGTAGACCGGAGCGCCAGCTCCGACGCGCTCGGCGTAGTTTCCCTTGCGTAGGAGGCGGTGAATACGGCCCACGGGGAACTGAAGCCCCGCGCGGCTAGAACGGGTCTTGCTCTTGCCTTTCGCCTTGCCGCCCTTGCCACGTCCGGACATGGTGTTGCTTTTCGCTTGGTACGACGCCGGTTGCCGAAAACAAGAGAGCCGTTGTCAGATAGGAAGGAGACGCGGCGCCGAAACGCTTTGTCCCAGAGTCACACTTAACTCATCAACCCATCATCATCCTACGTCTGTCCCGGCTCTCCCTCCCCCCAGGGCTGTGTGGGGGGAAGATTTGTTTCGGGCAGACGGCCATGCCCTGGCAAGGGGGCCACCGTTCGGCGCCAGGCGCCCAACAGACGCGGCCTGCCTCCCGGCATACAAGCCAGGGAGGCCCGACAAAGGGACTACCCTCCGGCGGAGCAACTTCAGTCGCAACGCGCAAGAAAGCTGCTGCCTTCTGAGATGAGAGCCGTGCTCGAATGGTTTCCGTTGCCACCATCGCGCGCCGCCGCTCGCGGGGAACGGATGAGAGTGTGAGAGAGAGAAGCCGTGCGAACCAATGGGGCGCGCGCGTTGTGCTGATCTCGTCAACACCCCTCGCTCATATTTAAGCGCGGCGAGACGGGGGGACACAAAAAAAAGCAGCGGGACACCACGCAGGAAGGTCGCGTTTTTTTTCGCCTCCACAGTTTTTTTTTAATCTGTAGCTTTGCGCACACCAGTGCGCCAATTCATTTATATTTCTGGCGCTCTTGACTAGCACCTAGTGTGCAGCCCTTTTCAGGGCTTCAAGAATAAAGGAAAATGTAGTCCCCCTTTTTATTTTGTCATTCTCTTTTTTTTCCTCTTTTTTCTCTTCTCCACGACCTCGTGATCGAGATCGGCCATCAACAACATGCATGGCACCTCATCCAAGGAAGCTGGAGTAAAGAAACCCCCCCGACAGACTGGCCCCAGCCCGGCTCTCACCAGGGCTCGGAAACTACAGGCAGCCAAGGGCTCCCACACCACCGGCAAGACTGGGATCCCTTCTCCCACTTCACGGCCCCTCAGCCGAGCCGCCCCAGTGTCTTCCGGCCGTACTGCGAAGAGTGGACCAACACCAAGCGGCCTCAAGCCAGTAGTCCTCACGACCACGTGCTCCAAAGCCGCCATGTTGTCGTCTCCCCAGCGGGACGTCCATGATAGCGAGGAAGGCAGCACCACCTCGTCCTCCACCTCCTCTCCCTCGTCTTCGTGGGAGCACGAAACCCCACCCTCCTCCCCCACCACAGGAACAGAGAGCGAGACAGAGGAAACTCGGTCGCCTAAGCCGAAAAAGCTGGCAGCAACAGGAGCCCGCCGTAAGCGTGCGGCCTCAATACCGCGGAATCACCGCCTCCTTGCCTCCCCACCTAGCGCCCTCTCCTTGCCAACAGCAGACATTGAGGATGACGTCACCCAGGGCTTCCAAATAGACTGGGAGTACTTCGATTCGCTCAGGAGGGGACGGAGGCCCAAGCAGCCCTCCGCTGACTCAGCCTCTCGGGAGAACAGGGAAACCCCCACTGTGGTACTCTCGGCTGGCCAGGATGACGTCAGGGGGGAAAGCCAGGCAGCCAGCAGTCAAACGACAGAGGCAGGCCGCGCCCCGGCTGCTCCCAGTGTTTCCCTTGCCCACGAGCAAGCCCCCTCTCTCAGCGGAACCAGTTTTCCTGCTGTCCTCCTGTCTGCCACTCCGGGTGACGTAGCGGAGGAGCAACAAGCTGGGCAAGGAGGCCCCCTCCTCTCTCGCTCGGAGGGGAATGGCGGAGCGGGGTCTGTGCAAACAGCTGGAGTCTCCTCCTCCCCACAGGCGGGCTCTACAGGCCTTCCTCCTCACCCCACCACAGAGGCGCCCGGCAAGGAAACACTCTGCGCCACTCTCCAACCCTCCCTGCCAAAGCCAAGGGGAAAGAAGGGAAAACCAAAGAGAAAGCAGGAAAGGGCACCACGCCCGGTCTCCTCTCAGGTGGTCGCGGAGGTCAACGCCCCTCTTCGGCAGACACCACCGGCGCGCACCGCTGACCCCAACGGCCGGACTATCATTTTTAGACCGCTCGGCCGCAAGTCGCACTTTTTGGCTGCGTCGAGGGACGCCATCGCTGCTTATCTCGCCGGGTTCCCGGCCACACAACGCGTGCGGGTTAACCATCGCCGCAACCTCGTCGCTGTCGACACCGCCCCCAACTCTGATGTCAGTGCTCTCATCGAGATCACCACCATCGTTGACGTCAGAGTAAAGGCAAAGGTGCTCGACCTCAACTCATGTGTGGGGGAGGTGTTCGGGGTTGATGAAAACATTCCCCTGGATATCATTGCCGCGAACATTACCACTGCGGTAAAGACCCTTTCGTATGCGCGGCGCGGCGCCACGCTGGTCATTACGTTTGAGGGAACTGTGGTGCCAGCGGAGCTCTCGCTCTTCAAACAACGGAGGCCGGTGCGGGCGCGCCTTCCGCGTCCACTGCAGTGTGCGCGTTGCGGTGTGTTTGGACACGCCACTGCAACGTGCTCGCGCGACAGGCGCTGCCTCCGATGCGCCAGGAACCATGCCGAGGGTCCCTGCGCGTCAGAAAAACCCCGCTGCATCAACTGCAAGGGCTGCCACCCCGCGAACGAACCCCGGTGCGAGTCATGGCAGCTGCAGCGAAAGGCAGCCTTTCTACTCGCCTCCTCAGGCGGCAAACTTACGCGCCGCGAGGCTATCCAACAAGCCAAAGCTGCAACACAACGGGAGGCCTCAGGGACGGCAACAGCTTCCACGCGCTCGGGCTGCTCATTCCGCGACGCCCTGAAGAGCAACCCCACCGCAGCACCGGCTTCTGCCGCCACACAGCCCACATGTCCCCCCCCTCCCCCCCCAAAAAAAGACGCAAAGGATGCGGTCATGACGGCACTGGCCGCGGCTCTTCGCGCACTCCTCGAAACCACGGTGTGCAGCGCGACGACGCGGGACTTTTGCCTCGCCGCTCTGAGCGCCCATCAAGACATAGCCCACCATGGCTAGTGCGACAAAGAAGCCGCGGCCGCGGATACTCCAGTGGAACGTCCGTTCTCTCCGCCGCCGTCACCGTGAGCTTGTGCGCTCACTTCCCCAGCGCGAACTTGATGTCCTGGCTCTTCAGGAAACGCACGTTCGTGCTGGGGAGCTCAATATCCCCGGACATGTGGCCTATCACAGTTCGACCGAGTGTGAACGCACCGGCTGTGTCAGCCCCCACTGCACGCAACTGTTGCATCGGCCGGGATGCTCTCGCGCGTCCATTTATGTGCGTGCGCGACTTCCCCAGTCGGCGGTTGACATCGCCGATATTCTGTGTCCCGGTGTCGAGTGCGTTGCTGTGAGAGTGCGCGTTGGTGCTGTAGACACTGCAATAGCGAGTGTTTATGTGCGCTACCCTCGACTCTGGGACCCCCAGTTTATCGTCCGACTGGTGGACCGTCTCGGCGCTTCGGCAGTTGTGTGCGGTGACTTCAACTCTCACCACACGGCGTGGGGAAGTGCGGGAGTAAACAACCCGGGCCGCAAGGTGTTGGATGCGTCCCTCGCCGCCGGTCTCCATCTCCTCAACGATGGCAGGAACACCTTCCTGAGGCGCGGCTCGGCTCCCAGTGCGATCGACCTCTCCTTCGTGACGGAAGACTGCCGCTACCGGTGGTCCCGAAGCCCTGACACGGAGGGGTCGGATCACTACCCCATCTGCCTCGAGCCCCTCTGCGCCCGGCCTGATCAGACGCGCGCCTACTCGGTGGTGAACTTCTCACGCTTTCGCGAACTGTGTGCTGCAGTGCCAGTCGCGGGTGACGTGTTTACGCACATAGCCGAGTGCGCGCGCGAGGCTACGGTGAAGTGCCGTGTTCCCGCCAACACGCCGGTGCCGGACATCAAGCAGCTCAACTTACGGGCTGCTCGGCGTCGTGCTCAGCGCCGGGCTGAGCGCTCTGAGAGGGCGGAGGACTGGACCGTCTACAACCGCATTGACGCGGTGTGCAGGCGCCACGCCCACCATCGCTACGCCGAAAGCTGGTCCAGCCTCTGCCGCTCCTTCGAACAGCAGCGCAACAACCGGCGCGCCTGGCGGGTGTTCGGAGCGATGTTGCGACAACGGGTCCCGCAAGATCCGGCCCTCTCCATCGCGATCGCCCTGCAGCTGACCACGGCTCAGCTGACGGAACTGCTCGCCGACACCTTCAACGCCCCTGTCCTCGCCCCTGACACAGTGCAGCTTCCCCCTCTGCCAGCGCATCACCGGCCGGAACTGTTCGCTCCCGAGCGGTTTTTCCCCACGGCAGAGATTGTGCGACATATAGAGGCCCTCTGCACGCAGGATTTCACCATCGGAGAGCTGCGCCACGTCCTTTCCACGCGGAGGAGCCGTTCTGCGCCTGGCAGCGACGGCATTACGTACCAGATGCTGCGAAACCTCGACGAGGGCCAACTTCCTGGCCTGCTCGAGGGATACAACAGCGTCTGGCGCTCGGGTGCGTTTCCGGCGACGTGGAAGGAGGCGATCGTCGTTCCGGTGTGCAAGAGGGGCAAGCCCGCGTCGGAACCGACCTCATACAGGCCGGTTTCGCTTACGTCAGCTGCCGGGAAAGTGATGGAAGCCATGGCCCTCAAGCGACTCGAGTGGATTGCTGCGGCCCTCAACTCCCTGGCAGACGTCCAGAGCGGCTTCCGCTGTCACCGGTCAACTGCGGATTGCATCTCCGACGTTGTCACCACGCTGGAGAATGCAAAGCTCCGCGGTGAAGCCGGATATTTGGTTCTCCTCGACATAAAGAGTGCCTTCGATCGCCTGCCTCATGCGGCCGTTTTGGACGCTCTTCGTGCTATGGGTGTGTGTGGCAGGCTTCTCGGGTACGTCGAGGAGTTCCTGGGGGGCAGAACGTTCCGTGTCCGCGTTGGTGGCGACCTCAGCGCGCCTCGCCCGTCCACTGCCGGTGTGCCGCAGGGCAGCATCTTGGGCCCCATGCTGTTCAACCTCGCCCTCGCGCGCATCGTCGACTACATCCCACGAGACTTGGAGTACGAGGTGCGCATTGCCATCTATGCGGACGACATCGCCCTCTTTGCGAGTGGACCCACTCCGCGCGGGCTGCAGGTGCGACAGAGCCTCAACCGCTCTCTCGAGGCCGTGGACGATTACATCACGAGCATTGGGCTTCAGCTCTCCACGGCCAAGACGGAAGCGCTTCTCGTTCACCCAACCATCAAGGGACGATACGAGGTCGGCCGCCTCAAGTTCCGGGGACGTGTTCTGCCGTGGCGACGATCGGTCCAATACCTCGGCATCACGATCGATCACCGCTTGAGCTGGAAGCCAGCCGTAGCCAGCCACCGGACAAGCTGTCGCAGAGTCGCAGGAGCGGCATCCTCTCTCCTCGCGAGGGGCAAAGGCTGTTCACCAGACATTGCCCTGAGGATGTACAACGCCGTCGCCGGAGCCAGGGCCCTCTACGCATTCTCCTGCATCACCCTGCGACCGCCACAGTGGGAAACTCTCGAGAGGGCACATCGCGGCGTCATCCGCCGCCTCTTTGGAATGCCTCGGGCGTCTCCAGTGGGAGTGACCTATGCAGAAACGAATCAGTTTCCCCTCTCGCTCAGAGCCAAGGCTTGTGCTCTGCGTCACGTCGAGCGCTTGCACATGACGCGAGGGGGAAAGGCACTCGTACATCGTCTGCTATCGCTGCCCGACACTGGTATGGGCCGCAGCGCACTGGAGTACGCCAGCCTCATCTCGGGAACCCCTTTCGCAGGTCTCCTGCCTATCCCTCCTCACTGGGACTCCCGGCTGCCCATCTCGATCAGGGTTCCGGGTGTACGCAGCAAGGGGCACACACCACGGGCTGCCCTTCTACAGGAGACCTGCGCACTGATCGAACAGCGCTACTCCGGCCATCTTCATCTCTACACGGACGGCTCGGTGAAGGGGGACGGATCCGCTGCTGCTGCCAGCGTCATTCCGGTGCTACGAGACGAGAGGAAGTGTCGTCTTCCACTCCCGGCGACTTCGACGACCGCTGAGCTCGCGGCTCTGAACCTTGCGGCCGATCAGCTGGTCGAGTTCCTCCCGTCTTCGGCCGTCATCTTCTGCGATTCTCGGGCGGCCCTCCTCACCCTTGCGAGGGGCGAAAATGGCTCTTCGATCGCACAGCGCCTCACGCGCAAGTTCACCGTGATCGTGCGCAGTGGGTGCGATGTGTCGTTTCAGTGGGTGCCCTCACACGTCGGAGTGCGCGGCAACGAGGCAGCCGACGAGCTCGCAAGGGACGCCCACGACCCCTCCACTCCCACAACGAACTTCGTTCGGGACTACGATGTGGCGCGACTCATAATCGCACGCCACGTCCGAGCTCTACACCCAGACCCCCGCACAGCAGCCGGCAAGCCTGTGCCCCGCCTGCCGTCAACGGGAATCGGTCGGCGTGCTCGTGCTCTCCTGCTGCGCCTTCGTGCTGGATGCGGCCGAACAGCGCAACTGCTCTCTAAACGGCGTGGCAGTGGGAGCCCTTCGTGTGTGCAGTGTCCGGCAGAGGAAACCGTTGAACACATTTTGTGCCAGTGCCCAGGATACGCAGACATTCGTCGCCGGCTCTGGGACAACTACGGGAAACTCGGCCTGCCACACGTGAGTGCAGAACACTTGCTGTTCCCCTCGGCGAACGTGGCAACACTTCGCCGGGCGTTCTATGCGCTCCTGGATTTCTTTGGCGACGCGAACCTTTTCACGCGCCTCTAAAGAGGCCCGTTACAATCCCACGTGTTGTTGTTTTCTGTGCCGCGCGCCACGCCCCCTCGGAGTCCCACGTGACTGTTTACATAGTCACTCCCACCTGCCTGACGGCCTTCTTCTCTCCTACGAGGCCACTCCCGTCGGAGCAGACACTCTCTCCCCTTCCCTCGTGACTGCGGAGCGCCCAAAACTTCTCCCTGCCTGTTCGGTGGTGTGTGTGTGCGTGTGAGTGCCTTTTTTTTTTTTTTCTCACTACTTGGGCGCATTCATCGTCTCCGGCTTCTCGGCGGTCTTTCACTCGGTTGGTGTCTGCGTCGTTTCTTGCGCGCGTGCGCGGGGCCAGTGATCGAATGCATTTCACCACTCTATTCTTACCTCTTCTCTTCTGACTCTTTCATTCCCATTCCCCCTTCCCTGCGCTTTCCTGTGGAGGTGCCCTCATTACGAGAGGCAGTAACGGGACAGCGCTTTTCTCTTCCTTTTCCTCTTTCAAAGCCAATCAGACGGGGGGACACGCGCATTCGACTCTGGTCTCGCGTGCGTGTTGTGTGAAATCATGCCTCCCCAACCGTCTGGCAAAGCCGTCAAGAAGGCCGGCAAGGCGCAGAAGAATGTGCGCGCCACGGACAAGAAGAAGAAGAAGCGCCGCAGGAAGGAGAGCTTCTCCATCTACATCTATAAGGTGCTGAAGCAGGTGCACCCCGACACTGGTGTCTCCAGCAAGGCCATGTCCATCATGAACAGCTTCGTGAACGACATCTTCGAGCGTATCGCCGCCGAGTCGTCACGCCTTGCTCACTACAACAAGCGCTCGACCATCACGAGCCGGGAGATCCAGACCGCGGTGCGCCTGCTGCTGCCCGGAGAGCTGGCCAAGCACGCGGTGTCCGAGGGTACAAAAGCCGTCACCAAGTACACCAGCTCCAAGTAGGCGTGCGTCGTGGGCCACAGCGAGCAACGACAAATCAACGGCTCTTCTCAGAGCCACCCAAATTGTCTGCGTCGGCATAGGGGTTGTGCTGAGAGATTCGGCTCCGAATCCATCCTCTTCTCTCTGTTGAACACCGCTAGCAGGAGCGTTGGTGTGCCGCGCTCGACGTGTGTGCTCGGGGAGGTTGAACAGGTAAATTAGAGAAGACCGAGTGCGCGGAGAAAAGTGCCACAAGTACGGTAATGGAGGGAAAACAAAACCAGGAGCGTGGTAATTAAAAAAAAAAAAAAAAACAGGGGGAAGGTGGCCGCTTCTCTCAAAAAAAGGTAACATGAACTCGAGTGTGTTCAGCTCTTGGGAAATGATAGAATAGGAAACTCGCGTCAGCGCTTGCCCGAGCAACTCCGACATGTCGGGCCAAATATGAAGGGGTATACACGGTATGCAGTGCATGCGGAGAGAAGGAAACTGCCGAACACTTGATAATGCTATGTAAAGGGCTTCACCTTATAGTTTAGAATGATGGCGCAGAGTTTTTCAAAAGCACCGGGGTTTAGAGACGGGGGAGGGCAAAATAGACTTTAGGCGGGTAGAATTAACTAGAAGGTGGTTATCTTATTGGTGGCTAAAGTCAAGGCAAGAGTGAAAACTAAACCATTCACTGCAAAGCACCGCGGTCCTATACTTCACTATTTAAAGAGAGAAAAAAAACAAGATAAATGTAGCTGTTTGTTAGGTCAGCATTATGGCTAGGTGGTGATAGCTGCCGCCCGATGTGAAGGGTACAGCCACATTCATCAGACAGCGCAGAGTTCCTTCTCTGCCACGCCATTCATTTGTTTACGAAATTGGGGCATTTATTTCTTGAGAGCGCAGGGCAGGCCCGTTTCGAGACTGTAGGAGGAGTGAATGTAGCTTAAAGTGCGTGGCGCGGTGAAAAATGTGCGGAAGCATTGATGCAAGAAAAGATAGGGGAGAAATATATAGACGCATGTGACAATAGCTGTAGAAGCAGAAAAGCGTGGCGGCGGACTGCATGCTAATTATTGTCCGAAAGCAAAGTATCGACAGCCCGAGTGAAGGAAAAAACAAAACTGTGCGTACGCATGACAGGGGTACCACGCAGGTGATTTATATAGTGCACAAAGAAGTACGAAATCCAGTAAAGAAAGGCGGTCGACACGAGGTATGGGCATTTCCCGTTTTCGCACCGAGTGCTCCGTTTGCGCGTCGCCGAAAGAAACATAGCCAGGCCGGCCAGCAAACGACACTGCTCGGCTTGACGTTTACATAATCACACGGTGTAGCGGAACACTGTGTTCTCTTCGAAAGAACAAATGCGCCTGTGCTAGGCACAAATGAGTGGTACGTTCCATTCGGAATGTGGTGGGAAACTTACCTTAAATGAATGAGCGGACGCACCGTTTATTTCCGCTTTGTTTTAGATTACTGACTATGTTCGGCGGGTCGACAGTGCATTTGTATGAAGCTTTCAAGCGCGATCATTTTGTAATTTCGCATCGTGCGTCCCTGCCACAAGTTCGGGGAAGGAATACTTTCAATATGGGAACCCTCATGATTGTGAAAGATGAAACTGCGACTACTTAAACACACTTGCACCACAGAAATGGCACGCGCAGTTTGGTATTGGGGCACGTGAGAAGGGAATACAATAGATGGGCATTGGCGCGCATCTTTTTTTCTTATTGATATGATATGTAAGGAGATGTCGGCGCACCATTATGGCGCCGGCTACTCCTTGGCCGTTGAGTTAAACTTGAACACGTATCTTGAAGCAAAACGTACAAAGCAGTGCATGGAAAGTAGAAAACTCGGGCAGAGATATGCAAAGACACACTTACACTTATACGCACATATCAGAACACAATGGTAAGTAAATGTTCGAAAGTCAATGAATGAAGTCTCTGATATAATGTCCCTCGATAATATTCGGTCCACCAGCACAAAACAGTAGAGCACACGTCTGGTCCGTATAAAGATGCATTCGCTCGTGTGTACATAATTGTCGACACGTCATTCATTTCACAACACACACATGATGAGAGTCACGTGATACTGTACATAATAAGTACATTTGTTACAAATGAAAGTTCGTTATTTCTTAATACTTATCAGCAATCCCGCTGTCTTGTAAAGAACGTGTTGATGCTTTTAAAGCGTGCGACTGTAAAACTCGAGTAGGCCACGGACCCAGAAGTTTCTTCATGTTAAACGGTCTGCGGTCTAATGCCAACTGTTCGGACTTAAGACGGCGTCTCGTGATGTGGACAGTCTACGAGAAGGTGACATACGTCTTCATCTATCAATCCGCATTCGCATTCGGGACTTTCAGCTCTGCCGTGTCTGTGCAAAGAAAAAAAAAAAACAAATGTTTTTGTGTATGCCGTGCCTAGCCTCAATCGGTCAATTAGAGTTTCCGATATTCTATCTAATGCCAGCGTAATTTTTAATTCAATAAATGGATCGATGTGGTATAAATCGCACCTCTTTGTACTTTGGTCAAACCAAGCAGTTTTGCTCATTCTGAAAGTTGTATTCTTTATAATACTACGCAATTCACTTTTTTCGAAATATTGGTTGCCACGATGTGTAGACCTACTTTGTGTGCTCTGGACGGCTCTGGAAGGCCAACTGCAAATCTTCTTTGCACAGCTGATGCCGTCCGGATAGTCGTTGATAGATTACTTAACAGGTTGTCAGCCTCCGAAGGTATTATGTAAGCGAAAGTACGCATGCGTAAAACATGCAGCGAACGAACACTCTTCCAACGCTGTAAAGAAGAAAGAATGCATAAAGGGTGGTGCATTTTACGCTCCAATCTCGTCCTATGTAAGGCGCTTTAGAGTTAGGGCTGTTTTGCCTGTAATTGCGTGACCCTTGCAGGGTTCCTCACAGTGCAACCGTGCACTTGAAACGGGCAGGTGTTGAACCACCCCGCAAGGAGATGGGGAAACTTCGCTGCGACCGGACCGCTTGACAGTCCGTGTTTACGGGAGGAGAGGCGCGCCCGAGAGGAGGTGCGCTCTCACTCTCTGCCGTCCCCGTGAATGCTGAAATGAGCGCGGTCGCGTTGCGTGGCTTCGGTGAAACTGCCGTATCGCGATATGTAGTGGAGCTGCCACAGTAAAATTTGAGACACGCGTAGCCAGCCAAAGGTGCTGTTACTTTGCCGAATTTCACGTGCCGGCGTCCACAACAACGCGAGCACGCTTTGTTTAGAAATTTCCGGCCATGAGGCCGTGCCCGGACCGCGTGTGTTAGTCCCTTGGTTTGGCGACAAGGATGGCGTCAAAGTGACGCCGTGAAACGGGTTTCGTGCGTGCAAATGAGGCATTGATGTGATTAGAGAGAAAGCGAGAACATAGAAAAGAAAAAAAAAAAAAGAGGGGGGGGGGCACACGCCGGGGACGAGTAGTCGCAAAGTGTTAAGTGTGCAGTTTATTTACGTGCGGCACACAGGTGAGCTGTTGCAGCTGTGAGTTTTGACAAATATTGCGTGTGTCATGTTCAGTGGACACGATGAAACGTTTTTTAGCGAACGCGTTGTATCCGCTGGGCTTGTACGTACGCGTACATGAATTGTCGCTTACTCGGTTTGATGTCTCCTTGCCGCTGGGGCAGCTGATACGACTGATACGCCATTTTGCAGCAGTGAAGGGTGCGTGAATGAATGGGCAAGAAACTTAGCAACAGTAACGAGAAAAGAATTAAAAACAAACAAACAAACGAAAGCATGTTTGCCGTGTATATTCAATCTTGTAGTGCAGAAAAATAGTCAGTGCAGCAACCTGCGCGGCCAACGCGCTCCTCGCGAAGAAAAGAGGGAGAGAGAGACGAGCTGGCCGCCGACCAACCGGCGTGCGCCGTTCGCCTTCCTCCTCAGTCTCGCGGGCCGGCGCCGACACCGCGACTCGATCGTGTCGAGCATTCGCTTTCCGGGCGCGTTTCGAAGCAGAAGCAGAAACTTCGGAAGCCGTCATGTCTGGCCGTGGCAAAGGTGGCAAAGGGCTGGGGAAGGGTGGCGCCAAGCGTCATCGAAAGGTGTTGCGTGACAACATCCAGGGCATAACCAAGCCGGCCATCCGTCGTCTGGCGCGCCGTGGCGGTGTCAAGCGCATCTCTGGCCTCATCTACGAGGAAACTCGCGGCGTTCTCAAGGTGTTCCTCGAGAACGTGATCCGCGATGCCGTCACTTACACCGAGCACGCCAAAAGGAAGACCGTGACAGCCATGGACGTCGTGTACGCCCTCAAGCGTCAGGGCCGCACCCTGTACGGATTCGGAGGCTAAGAAGCCAGCGGCGTCGCCTGCAGCCAGCCAACGAGAACACAACAGCCCTCTTCAGGGCTACCCACTTGATGCTTCGGCAGTGTGATCCCAGCGGTTCGCCATACCCGTCCGTCCCTCTTTGCAATATCATTGCGTCATCGCTCAGGTGAGCAGCACCTCGTGTAGTAGTAGCTTGATCGCGCTGGGTACTTGTCACGTTCACCGCATTTCGTTCGCGTCGTCGTCTTTCTCCTGGGTCTGCATGCACGAATCAATCGCCGCATCTGCGAGTTCTTCCTCTCCTTCCTGCAAGCCAAGCTGCTAAAACGGGCCCGTCAAGCGAACGTCGCCTAGTTACCTTATCGCGCGAAGGAAGAAGCCGAGCGCAGCGTTCTACCCTGGTCACTGCATTCTTGGAGACACGACTATGCTCAGGAAGCACGAACTCGCTTTTTTCTTTGGAATGCCCACTACACGATCGCGTCACGTTGTGTCAAAATAAATAAAAACGCACTATGTTCTACCGTGGGGCACCCAGACGAAGAAGGGATGTGTACTTACAAATGAAAAAATTGATTGTGACAGGTTGGTCGTGTTTACCGCGCCCGCTGTGCACTCAGAAGTGCCCCATTCAATAACACATTGTGTACATTGTCACGCCTAATAATTTTTGTTTGTTTTTTTTTTCACACCTGGCGCTGCCGAGCTGCAAAATACAAAAAAAAAAGAAAGAAAAGTGGAAGGGGATGTTTAAACAGAATTTCTGCGCAAGTCAGAAGCAAGTACACAATAAGCGCTGCCCATGCAGCGTGCTGAGGGAAGCTGCACTTGATAGAAGTGGCACTCATGTACTGTACTGGTGCTGCGAACACTGCAGTTGTGAAAGCTTTACTTGGACGGACAGCTACGCAACAAGTGTTTCCATTTCGCCGGCAGAGGTGGTCACTCTAGGGAGGCTGGCTTCGCCGCCCACGCGAGAGGGGGGGGGGGGGGGACTAGCCCATGATGTAAACGCGAGAGGTTCGAGCGCGGGAAATTCGAAAGCAAGGCGCGCTCGCGTGAGCCTGCCGTCAGATGGCGACACCAACCCACGAGCATTGCATTTTCAAGTGCACCCTTGGTTTCCCACCCACCTCCGCACAGGACGAGGCGTGTCGAATGTGTAACCAAGGCGCACGACAGTGGTTCTGCTCAGGCAAAGCCTACCTATAACAAAAATTGTTCTCCATGTGTGTACCTTCATTTTCTCGTGAAAATGTGAAAGAGGAGTGAATGGGGCTTTTTGAGGCGCGTGTTGATCTTCGTTTCTATTATGATTATTATTTTTCACCCTTTCATTGAGTCCATTTCCTGCTTTTTGTGCCACATATTTAGCACTTAGAGGTTGGGGGGGGGGGGGGGGGATTGCTGATGTGTAAGATGGAAAAGAAGAGGAAAGTGAGCCCCGAAACTGTCTGCATCAGGATGCGACACCTCAGCGGTAGCTCACAAGGGATGGGGGGTGAGGGGGGATTAAAAGGGTGGGAATAAAAGTGTAGAGAAAGAGACATGAGGGAAGCCAGAGTGAGACGACATATCGAGGGAATAGGAGTAAAAATGAAACAAAACATTCGAACGCAAACACCCCGTACATCCAACCGCCATTGAGCGCACCTAGTAGTTTGGCAAGTATGTATGAGTGATTCTTAAGAGGGAAAGGAAGATAAAATTGAGTCCCGTTACTGTCTGCGATTGAGCAAGTAGGCGCGCTCAGTGGCAGTTGGATGTACGGGGTGTTTGTGTTAGAATGTTTTGTTGCGTTTTACTCCTTGTCGTTGCGCGGACGTGTATGCATATACCAACACTGCCGGTGGTCTCTCGTCGTCTTCGCCCATCTACGTAATGGTCGCAAATAAGCGACAACGCAAGGAGCAAGTTTTTTTGGCGTGGCAGTGCGCATTTGCCCTCGGTGATGCGAGGCGCTCTAGTGCGATGCGCGCTGTTGGCGTGAATGGTGGCGTCTCGCACTCCGTCGCGCCGCTTCGGGAAGCGACGAGCTACAGCGTCGATTGATGTGTTGCCTGGAAGGCGAAAGAAATGCGCAGCAGGCTGTATTGTACAGCGGTAGTGGTTTCGTTTCGGTGTACCTCTTTGCAGCCGCGAACTGCACGGTTGCCCGAAAATGAGCGCCAGCCAGCATCCTGGCGTACGCTTCCGCGCTCGCACGCGGACGGGTTCTCACGCTTCGGCCAATGGGAGGGAGAGAGATGGGTCGTGCGGCGAAGCCGCTTTTGCCGATCTCCGGCAGGAGCGCAGTTTCGCTCCGTCAGTCGAGGTGATCGGACGCACGCAGCATGGCCCGAACTAAACAAACCGCGCGCAAGAGTACTGGAGGCAAGGCTCCGCGTAAGCAGCTTGCTACCAAGGCTGCTCGCAAGAGTGCCCCTGCCACAGGCGGGGTGAAGAAACCTCACCGTTACAGGCCTGGAACCGTGGCCCTGCGTGAAATTCGCCGATACCAGAAGTCGACCGAACTGCTGATCCGCAAGCTTCCCTTTCAGCGCCTGGTGCGGGAAATCGCTCAGGACTTCAAGACGGACCTCCGTTTCCAGAGTTCTGCCGTGATGGCCCTACAGGAAGCTAGCGAGGCCTACCTCGTTGGTCTTTTCGAAGACACCAACCTGTGCGCCATCCACGCTAAGCGCGTCACCATCATGCCAAAGGACATCCAGCTGGCTCGGCGCATTCGCGGTGAGCGCGCCTAAGTTGGGCTGCTCCCTGCGCTTCGGTCGACAGGCAAGCAACAACAAACGGTCCTTCTCAGGACCACCAACGTGTCTGCTTTGGCTACGAGACCACTCCAGGCCACGTACTCCGGCCGCACCCTCTTTTGCTGTCATGTTTTGTACGTACGTGGCTGCCGTTGTCTAGCGCGCGGAAGAACGGAACGTCGGCGCGTCGTTATTACGAAGAAATGGCTCAGCTTTGACAAATTCAAGGTAAAAGTGTGTATCATTATGAGTAGACAGAGAAAAGGTAGGCTAGCTTCAGTCGGTGTGTGTGCAGCAGCCGTGCTGCGACCCTGTGGTGTGTCAATTTCATTTATGTGTTTACCTTTTTGCCCGCCGCTTGTAAGGTGTTTTTGAGGGCTTCTGTTTGCGTAACGCCATGGTGACTTGGGCTGCTGGACCCCGGCGCAACTTTTGGGTGCACTCGTAGGAGGTGATGAAGTTTTACCGAGAGACGAAATAAACAATTGTATCGGGCCAGTTGGTAAGGATCCATCTCGCTAGGAAGCGCAGCCACTATTACACAGACCTCACAACACAAGCGCTTAACTTCAACTGAACTTTCATTGCAAACGTCAGAGTTTATAAAGGGGGTGAACAGAGAAAAAGAATAGTAAAAGGTAGACAACAAAAAGCACACGTGCCAGTCCCGCACATTACTGTCTGTTATTCTCTATCACCCCATCCAAAAAACAGTTCTTTCCGCGTGAGCGCGATAGAGAGTGCACTAACACACTCGAAATCATCGCGTGTCATTTCCTTTCATTTCTTTTGAAGCTGAACAAGTTTTTGTGCCATATTCTGGACAATTTTTTTTTTTTTTTTGCAATAAACGTTTAGTTGAAGTTAAGCGCTTGTGTTGTGTGTTCTGTGTAATAGTGGCTGCGCTGCCTAGCAAGATAGACGAAATAAATTGTGTTAGAAGCACCAAATGGAATGCGCTAACGGCGGGTTCTCTCTCTCTCTCTCTCTTTTTTTTTTTACCTTACGTTTGTTTTTCTATTCAAAGGTATTAAATTTACTCTGTCCCTGTGCTGACCCGTTCAGGTGTCATCGTAAGGATAGACGGTTACGTGTGGAGCTTTTTTTTTTTTTTTTTTTAATGAGAAATGACAACGCTTACATGCTCTTTTCTGTCTTTTTCGGTGCCGAGCTGCGTGATTTGGTTGTCTCTTTGCAGCATTTGGCGTCGCGCACTTGTGGCTAACTGATGTCGCGAGGAAATATATATAAAGTATAGAAAAACAAACACGCTTGAGGGTACGAACAGAGCCATCGTGACTGCGAAGCGAAACACGGCCGCGTCACCTGTTTGGGTGGTCCTTAGAAGGACCGTTTGGGGAATGCGGCGAGCGCGCGGAAGGGGTGCTCGCTTACGCCTTCTTCTCCGTCTTCTTTGGAAGAAGCACGGCTTGAATGTTGGGCAACACACCGCCCTGCGCGATGGTGACGCCGGAAAGCAGTTTGTTCAGCTCCTCGTCGTTGCGGATGGCGAGCTGCAAGTGACGGGGGATGATCCGGGTCTTCTTGTTGTCACGAGCGGCGTTGCCCGCCAGCTCGAGCACCTCGGCGGCCAGGTACTCGAGTACGGCAGCCAGGTAGACCGGAGCGCCAGCTCCGACGCGCTCGGCGTAGTTTCCCTTGCGTAGGAGGCGGTGAATACGGCCCACGGGGAACTGAAGCCCCGCGCGGCTAGAACGGGTCTTGCTCTTGCCTTTCGCCTTGCCGCCCTTGCCACGTCCGGACATGGTGTTGCTTTTCGCTTGGTACGACGCCGGTTGCCGAAAACAAGAAAGCTGCTGCCTTCTGAGATGAGAGCCGTGCTCGAATGGTTTCCGTTGCCACCATCGCGCGCCGCCGCTCGCGGGGAACGGATGAGAGTGTGAGAGAGAGAAGCCGTGCGAACCAATGGGGCGCGCGCGTTGTGCTGATCTCGTCAACACCCCTCGCTCATATTTAAGCGCGGCGAGACGGGGGGACACGCGCATTCGACTCTGGTCTCGCGTGCGTGTTGTGTGAAATCATGCCTCCCCAACCGTCTGGCAAAGCCGTCAAGAAGGCCGGCAAGGCGCAGAAGAATGTGCGCGCCACGGACAAGAAGAAGAAGAAGCGCCGCAGGAAGGAGAGCTTCTCCATCTACATCTATAAGGTGCTGAAGCAGGTGCACCCCGACACTGGTGTCTCCAGCAAGGCCATGTCCATCATGAACAGCTTCGTGAACGACATCTTCGAGCGTATCGCCGCCGAGTCGTCACGCCTTGCTCACTACAACAAGCGCTCGACCATCACGAGCCGGGAGATCCAGACCGCGGTGCGCCTGCTGCTGCCCGGAGAGCTGGCCAAGCACGCGGTGTCCGAGGGTACAAAAGCCGTCACCAAGTACACCAGCTCCAAGTAGGCGTGCGTCGTGGGCCACAGCGAGCAACGACAAATCAACGGCTCTTCTCAGAGCCACCCAAATTGTCTGCGTCGGCATAGGGGTTGTGCTGAGAGATTCGGCTCCGAATCCATCCTCTTCTCTCTGTTGAACACCGCTAGCAGGAGCGTTGGTGTGCCGCGCTCGACGTGTGTGCTCGGGGAGGTTGAACAGGTAAATTAGAGAAGACCGAGTGCGCGGAGAAAAGTGCCACAAGTACGGTAATGGAGGGAAAACAAAACCAGGAGCGTGGTAATTAAAAAAAAAAAAAAACAGGGGGAAGGTGGCCGCTTCTCTCAAAAAAAGGTAACATGAACTCGAGTGTGTTCAGCTCTTGGGAAATGATAGAATAGGAAACTCGCGTCAGCGCTTGCCCGAGCAACTCCGACATGTCGGGCCAAATATGAAGGGGTATACACGGTATGCAGTGCATGCGGAGAGAAGGAAACTGCCGAACACTTGATAATGCTATGTAAAGGGCTTCACCTTATAGTTTAGAATGATGGCGCAGAGTTTTTCAAAAGCACCGGGGTTTAGAGACGGGGGAGGGCAAAATAGACTTTAGGCGGGTAGAATTAACTAGAAGGTGGTTATCTTATTGGTGGCTAAAGTCAAGGCAAGAGTGAAAACTAAACCATTCACTGCAAAGCACCGCGGTCCTATACTTCACTATTTAAAGAGAGAAAAAAAACAAGATAAATGTAGCTGTTTGTTAGGTCAGCATTATGGCTAGGTGGTGATAGCTGCCGCCCGATGTGAAGGGTACAGCCACATTCATCAGACAGCGCAGAGTTCCTTCTCTGCCACGCCATTCATTTGTTTACGAAATTGGGGCATTTATTTCTTGAGAGCGCAGGGCAGGCCCGTTTCGAGACTGTAGGAGGAGTGAATGTAGCTTAAAGTGCGTGGCGCGGTGAAAAATGTGCGGAAGCATTGATGCAAGAAAAGATAGGGGAGAAATATATAGACGCATGTGACAATAGCTGTAGAAGCAGAAAAGCGTGGCGGCGGACTGCATGCTAATTATTGTCCGAAAGCAAAGTATCGACAGCCCGAGTGAAGGAAAAAACAAAACTGTGCGTACGCATGACAGGGGTACCACGCAGGTGATTTATATAGTGCACAAAGAAGTACGAAATCCAGTAAAGAAAGGCGGTCGACACGAGGTATGGGCATTTCCCGTTTTCGCACCGAGTGCTCCGTTTGCGCGTCGCCGAAAGAAACATAGCCAGGCCGGCCAGCAAACGACACTGCTCGGCTTGACGTTTACATAATCACACGGTGTAGCGGAACACTGTGTTCTCTTCGAAAGAACAAATGCGCCTGTGCTAGGCACAAATGAGTGGTACGTTCCATTCGGAATGTGGTGGGAAACTTACCTTAAATGAATGAGCGGACGCACCGTTTATTTCCGCTTTGTTTTAGATTACTGACTATGTTCGGCGGGTCGACAGTGCATTTGTATGAAGCTTTCAAGCGCGATCATTTTGTAATTTCGCATCGTGCGTCCCTGCCACAAGTTCGGGGAAGGAATACTTTCAATATGGGAACCCTCATGATTGTGAAAGATGAAACTGCGACTACTTAAACACACTTGCACCACAGAAATGGCACGCGCAGTTTGGTATTGGGGCACGTGAGAAGGGAATACAATAGATGGGCATTGGCGCGCATCTTTTTTTCTTATTGATATGATATGTAAGGAGATGTCGGCGCACCATTATGGCGCCGGCTACTCCTTGGCCGTTGAGTTAAACTTGAACACGTATCTTGAAGCAAAACGTACAAAGCAGTGCATGGAAAGTAGAAAACTCGGGCAGAGATATGCAAAGACACACTTACACTTATACGCACATATCAGAACACAATGGTAAGTAAATGTTCGAAAGTCAATGAATGAAGTCTCTGATATAATGTCCCTCGATAATATTCGGTCCACCAGCACAAAACAGTAGAGCACACGTCTGGTCCGTATAAAGATGCATTCGCTCGTGTGTACATAATTGTCGACACGTCATTCATTTCACAACACACACATGATGAGAGTCACGTGATACTGTACATAATAAGTACATTTGTTACAAATGAAAGTTCGTTATTTCTTAATACTTATCAGCAATCCCGCTGTCTTGTAAAGAACGTGTTGATGCTTTTAAAGCGTGCGACTGTAAAACTCGAGTAGGCCACGGACCCAGAAGTTTCTTCATGTTAAACGGTCTGCGGTCTAATGCCAACTGTTCGGACTTAAGACGGCGTCTCGTGATGTGGACAGTCTACGAGAAGGTGACATACGTCTTCATCTATCAATCCGCATTCGCATTCGGGACTTTCAGCTCTGCCGTGTCTGTGCAAAGAAAAAAAAAAACAAATGTTTTTGTGTATGCCGTGCCTAGCCTCAATCGGTCAATTAGAGTTTCCGATATTCTATCTAATGCCAGCGTAATTTTTAATTCAATAAATGGATCGATGTGGTATAAATCGCACCTCTTTGTACTTTGGTCAAACCAAGCAGTTTTGCTCATTCTGAAAGTTGTATTCTTTATAATACTACGCAATTCACTTTTTTCGAAATATTGGTTGCCACGATGTGTAGACCTACTTTGTGTGCTCTGGACGGCTCTGGAAGGCCAACTGCAAATCTTCTTTGCACAGCTGATGCCGTCCGGATAGTCGTTGATAGATTACTTAACAGGTTGTCAGCCTCCGAAGGTATTATGTAAGCGAAAGTACGCATGCGTAAAACATGCAGCGAACGAACACTCTTCCAACGCTGTAAAGAAGAAAGAATGCATAAAGGGTGGTGCATTTTACGCTCCAATCTCGTCCTATGTAAGGCGCTTTAGAGTTAGGGCTGTTTTGCCTGTAATTGCGTGACCCTTGCAGGGTTCCTCACAGTGCAACCGTGCACTTGAAACGGGCAGGTGTTGAACCACCCCGCAAGGAGATGGGGAAACTTCGCTGCGACCGGACCGCTTGACAGTCCGTGTTTACGGGAGGAGAGGCGCGCCCGAGAGGAGGTGCGCTCTCTCTCTCTGCCGTCCCCGTGAATGCTGAAATGAGCGCGGTCGCGTTGCGTGGCTTCGGTGAAACTGCCGTATCGCGATATGTAGTGGAGCTGCCACAGTAAAATTTGAGACACGCGTAGCCAGCCAAAGGTGCTGTTACTTTGCCGAATTTCACGTGCCGGCGTCCACAACAACGCGAGCACGCTTTGTTTAGAAATTTCCGGCCATGAGGCCGTGCCCGGACCGCGTGTGTTAGTCCCTTGGTTTGGCGACAAGGATGGCGTCAAAGTGACGCCGTGAAACGGGTTTCGTGCGTGCAAATGAGGCATTGATGTGATTAGAGAGAAAGCGAGAACATAGAAAAGAAAAAAAAAAAAGAGGGGGGGGGGGGCACACGCCGGGGACGAGTAGTCGCAAAGTGTTAAGTGTGCAGTTTATTTACGTGCGGCACACAGGTGAGCTGTTGCAGCTGTGAGTTTTGACAAATATTGCGTGTGTCATGTTCAGTGGACACGATGAAACGTTTTTTAGCGAACGCGTTGTATCCGCTGGGCTTGTACGTACGCGTACATGAATTGTCGCTTACTCGGTTTGATGTCTCCTTGCCGCTGGGGCAGCTGATACGACTGATACGCCATTTTGCAGCAGTGAAGGGTGCGTGAATGAATGGGCAAGAAACTTAGCAACAGTAACGAGAAAAGAATTAAAAACAAACAAACAAACGAAAGCATGTTTGCCGTGTATATTCAATCTTGTAGTGCAGAAAAATAGTCAGTGCAGCAACCTGCGCGGCCAACGCGCTCCTCGCGAAGAAAAGAGGGAGAGAGAGACGAGCTGGCCGCCGACCAACCGGCGTGCGCCGTTCGCCTTCCTCCTCAGTCTCGCGGGCCGGCGCCGACACCGCGACTCGATCGTGTCGAGCATTCGCTTTCCGGGCGCGTTTCGAAGCAGAAGCAGAAACTTCGGAAGCCGTCATGTCTGGCCGTGGCAAAGGTGGCAAAGGGCTGGGGAAGGGTGGCGCCAAGCGTCATCGAAAGGTGTTGCGTGACAACATCCAGGGCATAACCAAGCCGGCCATCCGTCGTCTGGCGCGCCGTGGCGGTGTCAAGCGCATCTCTGGCCTCATCTACGAGGAAACTCGCGGCGTTCTCAAGGTGTTCCTCGAGAACGTGATCCGCGATGCCGTCACTTACACCGAGCACGCCAAAAGGAAGACCGTGACAGCCATGGACGTCGTGTACGCCCTCAAGCGTCAGGGCCGCACCCTGTACGGATTCGGAGGCTAAGAAGCCAGCGGCGTCGCCTGCAGCCAGCCAACGAGAACACAACAGCCCTCTTCAGGGCTACCCACTTGATGCTTCGGCAGTGTGATCCCAGCGGTTCGCCATACCCGTCCGTCCCTCTTTGCAATATCATTGCGTCATCGCTCAGGTGAGCAGCACCTCGTGTAGTAGTAGCTTGATCGCGCTGGGTACTTGTCACGTTCACCGCATTTCGTTCGCGTCGTCGTCTTTCTCCTGGGTCTGCATGCACGAATCAATCAATCAATCAATCAATCAATCAATTTTATTTGGCATTCATTACAGCAAGATAATGAACACGAGGACAAGAACAAAAAGCTGCTATACAGCAGCTTGACAAAGGTCCTTGCCCCAATTCTCGACAGCCAAAAACAACCTACCATGCATTTAAACATCTCTAATTTCACATTTCTATTAAACATTTTCGGTTATCACATCTAGCAGAAAAATCATGAAACAGTGCATAACGCAAGCGGAAATAATGTAGAATAATGGAATACACAGGTTATTTCGCACAAATGAGATGTACAAAATTTGTATGCGCAATAAAGACCATTATGCATCATGTATGTAAACATCTTAACAAACTGAGAAGCTTGTATAACAGGCAAATTTTTTGATAAAAAATAACTTAACGTAACGCGCACTACTACTTTGAAGATAAGTGCTCACCCACATACCGTTTTATTGCACTTCTTGAAGATCTTTGTATGCAAATGCCATTTCTTTCAAATTCGTTGAGCAAGCGTGGCACAAGGTATGACAGACTGCTCATCCCATATTTCGTTCGCGAAAAAGGTATGAGCCATCTGTCTCTCTCCCTTATGTTATATGAGATAGCTTTAGGTATAGTCAGCTTGCATAATAACAAAAAACTATGGTTGTTGCATCGGAAGTATTTTTGGCATTTTAAAGCGAGGTTAACGTTATAGAAATTTTCGAGGGGGCAGATCTTAAGGGTGGAAAATAGTTCTCCAGTATTGGCATCATACTGAACATTTGCTATGTGACGAACTGCTCTTTTCTGAAGCACACTCAACCTATGTAAATTGACTTTTGTAGTGTCACCCCATACTAACTGACAATACGTTAAGTGAGGGGAAAATAGGGCGTTATAAATCATGCGTTTAACGCTCCTCGGTAAAGTATAGCGCAGTCTACAGAGCACCCCACAGGCTTTCGCTAAACGGGTGGCAATGTGATCAACATGATCATTCCAAATGAGATGATTGTTAAAAACAACTCCCAAGGTTTTGACGTTTGATGCAAGTTCTATGCGAGCAGATCCAAGCTCCAATCTGAAATCTTTAAGATCATGTCGTTGCGGCGGGGTGAAAAGGACCGCCTTAGTTTTTGCTGTATTCAGTTTTAATGAATTAACGAAGCTCCATTCGGCTAAGCATTTCAGTGCACTGTTAGAGATGACCGAGAGAGTACTTATGTCACTTGATCTCAAGAAAATGCTGGTGTCATCTGCATAAACTATGAAGTCAGCGTCATTAGAAATATTTGTTATATCATTGATATAAATGTTGAATAGTATGGGCCCCAGTATGCTACCTTGCGGTACTCCTTGAGTTATTTTTTGTAGTGTAGATTGTTCTGATATGATGGCAACGCATTGCCTTCTGTGCTTTAGATACGAAATTATTAACTCAAGAGGAGTGCCACGAAATCCGTAATGTTCTAGTTTTGTAAATAAAGTGCGGTGATTCAGGCGGTCAAACGCCTTAGAATAGTCAACAAAGATACCCAACATAAATTGTTTATTTTCAAAACTGTTCAAGATTAACTCTTTTTGTGTTAGTAGGGCAAGTTCTGTTGACATTCCTTCACGGAAACCGTACTGTTGCGCTGTTATAATCGAGTGTTTATCGCAGAAAGCCGTTATTCTTTTGCAAATAATTTTTTCCAATCCTTTTGATATAACAGGGAGAACAGACACTGGCCGATAATTCGAGAATACATTTCTGTCACCAGATTTGAAAATGACGCTAACTTTCGCGCATTGCATTTCCTGAGGAAAGATTCCGGCACATATTGAAAGATTAAAAATGTGAGTAAGTGCAGGTGATAAGATGTCAGCCACAAACTTTATCGGTCTTATCTGTAACCCGTTTATGTCACGTGCTTTGCTATTTTTTAAGGACATAAAAGTTTGGAAGACTTCATCGGAAGTTGTGGGCGCAAAAAAAGCTGTGTATGCATTGCGCGGACCTAAAAATTCAGTCGCGGCAATATTAAAATCGCTTTTTTCCAGACTAGTAAAATAATCGTTAAACTGATCTGCAAGTTCTACGCCTTTTATGACCCTGTGATTATGTATTAGCTCAAGCTCAGCAATCTGGCGGTTGTTGCGGTTTAACAACTGGTTAATTTCGCGCCAAAGCAAGTCGCTCCGACTACTTATTTGACTGAAAAGGTTTTCAAAATAAACTTTTTTAGTATGTCTCAAGAACTTTGTTACCTGGTTGCGATATTTCTTAAATGCCGCAAACTCACATGGGTCCCTTGTTTTGACAAAATTATTATATAGTAAGTTCTTTTTGCGTATCATGACTGCGCACTCGTTATTAAGCCAAGGTTTGCGACCTTTCGCACATTTTTGTACGGTTCTAAACTTAAAACACTTCTCATAGATACCTTTCAAAATGTGTAGGAACGTGCTATATGCTCTATCAGGGTCATTACAGTGAAACACGGTTGTCCAATCTACGTTTCCAATTTCGTTACGGAACATGCTTAGCGTTTTATAGTTTATTTCCTGGACAAGAAAAGTCTTGGAGTGACGAGCACCCCCAGAAGATGCACTGAATGGACAGAACATATAGATTGGCAAATGATCACCCATGTCAGCTACGATAGTACCTGCTTTCGTGTCTTCGATAGTGCAGTTTGTTATAAAAAGGTCAAGGAGGCTATCGGAAGTGCTGCTAAGGCGCGTAGGTGTTGTTATCACATTTCTACAATGAAATGACTGAAAAATAAGTTGTAGATCACGCGCGCATTTGGTATTTTGCAAAAGGTTAACGTTGAAGTCACCACCTATCGCGAGGTACAGGTCGTTTAGGCAGATGAAACTTAGCAGCCTTTCGAGAAAAAGAAGGCATGCGTCGATATTTCCGTTTGGCGGGCGGTATAAAACAACGAAAACATATTTTTTACATTGCACGCTTAAAACTTCATAGTCTGGCGCTATAAGGCAGAATTCTGGTAGCATCGTGCATGACAGCTCATTCGATACCAGCTGCAGCACGCCTCCACCACGACGTGTAGGTCTGTTTAAGAAGAAAGTTTGATATCCGGGAACGCTAAGTACGTCGTCAGCATATTTGTACCAAGTTTCTGATAACATTATTACATCGAAGTTAAAAGAAAATGCATCAAAAAACAAAGTCAACTCGTCGTATTTATTCCTCGCGGACTGCGCATTTAAGTGTAAAAATTTCAGATAGTCGCCATGGTTCGAAATATCCAGTTTATAAAGCATAATTTATCACAACAACGAAGTAAAATGCAGAAAGTGGCACTCACAAGTGTGCAATTAGCTAGTAGGCGTTTGGTCGACCATTTTTTCTAGGTCAATTTCACATGCAATCCGCACAATGCGTGATGTTTCCGTTTGTCGCGCGAAAACTTTGCCACCTTTGGCCCACGCAAAGCGCCAGTTCAGTTCCCGTTTTTTTGCTATGGTCATCCCAAGCAGCTTCTTCAGCCGCGGGCAGAGGTGCTCATTAATATAGACCGGCTGCTTTTTCGTGTAGCCGATGTCTGCTGCAGTGAACCTACTTTTTCTGGCCCTTTCGACGATAGCATCTCGCTTAGCACGGTTGTTGAAAACGACTAAAATGTTAGGGTCAGAATCGGCACTCCGCGTAGGCAACCGGTGGCAAACTTCAATGTCATCTTTCCTTATTGGTTCACCTATCAGATCGCCCACTTTGCTGAGTATGCCTTCAAGGCTCTCGTTTGCTACCTGCGGAACCCCTTTGACTTCGATATTCTTATTTCTAGAGTATTGTTCCTGCGCTGTAATACTCAATGCATTTTCATGGGCTTTCTTCTTCAATGCTTCAACTTCTTGCAGGAGCGCTTCCTGCGTTGCTCTGAGAGTGGCATTTTCCTTTCTTAGTTCAGTGCATTCATTTTTCAGAGACTCAAACTCTTTGTTGATGAAATCCATACTAGTTTTCATCTCCCTCATTTCTTTACGAAAATCACGCTTCAGGGCATCAAGTTCTCCTGACATCGTCAATGTTGGTAAATAACACGCAACAACAGTTGTAGTGGCAGCAAGGGACAGCAAAATACAAATTGAAGGAGTGCACTAAAAATCGAGAAAGTTCCAACCTGAAGAAACAAGTGGAAGCGTTACGGATACGCTCGGTACGCTGCCCCAGCTGCCAAGTGTCCGTCGCAGTGGCCCGGCGTCCTTTTATCCGATACCAGGGTGTGACGTAAACGCCACGTGGTACTGTACAGGCTGGCCTTTTTCCAGAGCGGTGCAGCAACGCAGGAAAGATGCAGCGGTTACGTAGCTTGGCCACGAACTTTCAGGCAGACTGTCGCGCTTGCTCCGGAAGGCCCTGAAGAAACAAGTGGAAGCGTTACGGATACGCTCGGTACGCTGCCCCAGCTGCCAAGTGTCCGTCGCAGTGGCCCGGCGTCCTTTTATCCGATACCAGGGTGTGACGTAAACGCCACGTGGTACTGTACAGGCTGGCCTTTTTCCAGAGCGGTGCAGCAACGCAGGAAAGATGCAGCGGTTACGTAGCTTGGCCACGAACTTTCAGGCAGACTGTCGCGCTTGCTCCGGAAGGCCCTGAAGAAACAAGTGGAAGCGTTACGGATACGCTCGGTACGCTGCCCCAGCTGCCAAGTGATCGCCGCATCTGCGAGTTCTTCCTCTCCTTCCTGCAAGCCAAGCTGCTAAAACGGGCCCGTCAAGCGAACGTCGCCTAGTTACCTTATCGCGCGAAGGAAGAAGCCGAGCGCAGCGTTCTACCCTGGTCACTGCATTCTTGGAGACACGACTATGCTCAGGAAGCACGAACTCGCTTTTTTCTTTGGAATGCCCACTACACGATCGCGTCACGTTGTGTCAAAATAAATAAAAACGCACTATGTTCTACCGTGGGGCACCCAGACGAAGAAGGGATGTGTACTTACAAATGAAAAAATTGATTGTGACAGGTTGGTCGTGTTTACCGCGCCCGCTGTGCACTCAGAAGTGCCCCATTCAATAACACATTGTGTACATTGTCACGCCTAATAATTTTTGTTTGTTTTTTTTTTCACACCTGGCGCTGCCGAGCTGCAAAATACAAAAAAAAAGAAAGAAAAGTGGAAGGGGATGTTTAAACAGAATTTCTGCGCAAGTCAGAAGCAAGTACACAATAAGCGCTGCCCATGCAGCGTGCTGAGGGAAGCTGCACTTGATAGAAGTGGCACTCATGTACTGTACTGGTGCTGCGAACACTGCAGTTGTGAAAGCTTTACTTGGACGGACAGCTACGCAACAAGTGTTTCCATTTCGCCGGCAGAGGTGGTCACTCTAGGGAGGCTGGCTTCGCCGCCCACGCGAGAGGGGGGGGGGGGGGGGGACTAGCCCATGATGTAAACGCGAGAGGTTCGAGCGCGGGAAATTCGAAAGCAAGGCGCGCTCGCGTGAGCCTGCCGTCAGATGGCGACACCAACCCACGAGCATTGCATTTTCAAGTGCACCCTTGGTTTCCCACCCACCTCCGCACAGGACGAGGCGTGTCGAATGTGTAACCAAGGCGCACGACAGTGGTTCTGCTCAGGCAAAGCCTACCTATAACAAAAATTGTTCTCCATGTGTGTACCTTCATTTTCTCGTGAAAATGTGAAAGAGGAGTGAATGGGGCTTTTTGAGGCGCGTGTTGATCTTCGTTTCTATTATGATTATTATTTTTCACCCTTTCATTGAGTCCATTTCCTGCTTTTTGTGCCACATATTTAGCACTTAGAGGTTGGGGGGGGGGGGGATTGCTGATGTGTAAGATGGAAAAGAAGAGGAAAGTGAGCCCCGAAACTGTCTGCATCAGGATGCGACACCTCAGCGGTAGCTCACAAGGGATGGGGGGTGAGGGGGGATTAAAAGGGTGGGAATAAAAGTGTAGAGAAAGAGACATGAGGGAAGCCAGAGTGAGACGACATATCGAGGGAATAGGAGTAAAAATGAAACAAAACATTCGAACGCAAACACCCCGTACATCCAACCGCCATTGAGCGCACCTAGTAGTTTGGCAAGTATGTATGAGTGATTCTTAAGAGGGAAAGGAAGATAAAATTGAGTCCCGTTACTGTCTGCGATTGAGCAAGTAGGCGCGCTCAGTGGCAGTTGGATGTACGGGGTGTTTGTGTTAGAATGTTTTGTTGCGTTTTACTCCTTGTCGTTGCGCGGACGTGTATGCATATACCAACACTGCCGGTGGTCTCTCGTCGTCTTCGCCCATCTACGTAATGGTCGCAAATAAGCGACAACGCAAGGAGCAAGTTTTTTTGGCGTGGCAGTGCGCATTTGCCCTCGGTGATGCGAGGCGCTCTAGTGCGATGCGCGCTGTTGGCGTGAATGGTGGCGTCTCGCACTCCGTCGCGCCGCTTCGGGAAGCGACGAGCTACAGCGTCGATTGATGTGTTGCCTGGAAGGCGAAAGAAATGCGCAGCAGGCTGTATTGTACAGCGGTAGTGGTTTCGTTTCGGTGTACCTCTTTGCAGCCGCGAACTGCACGGTTGCCCGAAAATGAGCGCCAGCCAGCATCCTGGCGTACGCTTCCGCGCTCGCACGCGGACGGGTTCTCACGCTTCGGCCAATGGGAGGGAGAGAGATGGGTCGTGCGGCGAAGCCGCTTTTGCCGATCTCCGGCAGGAGCGCAGTTTCGCTCCGTCAGTCGAGGTGATCGGACGCACGCAGCATGGCCCGAACTAAACAAACCGCGCGCAAGAGTACTGGAGGCAAGGCTCCGCGTAAGCAGCTTGCTACCAAGGCTGCTCGCAAGAGTGCCCCTGCCACAGGCGGGGTGAAGAAACCTCACCGTTACAGGCCTGGAACCGTGGCCCTGCGTGAAATTCGCCGATACCAGAAGTCGACCGAACTGCTGATCCGCAAGCTTCCCTTTCAGCGCCTGGTGCGGGAAATCGCTCAGGACTTCAAGACGGACCTCCGTTTCCAGAGTTCTGCCGTGATGGCCCTACAGGAAGCTAGCGAGGCCTACCTCGTTGGTCTTTTCGAAGACACCAACCTGTGCGCCATCCACGCTAAGCGCGTCACCATCATGCCAAAGGACATCCAGCTGGCTCGGCGCATTCGCGGTGAGCGCGCCTAAGTTGGGCTGCTCCCTGCGCTTCGGTCGACAGGCAAGCAACAACAAACGGTCCTTCTCAGGACCACCAACGTGTCTGCTTTGGCTACGAGACCACTCCAGGCCACGTACTCCGGCCGCACCCTCTTTTGCTGTCATGTTTTGTACGTACGTGGCTGCCGTTGTCTAGCGCGCGGAAGAACGGAACGTCGGCGCGTCGTTATTACGAAGAAATGGCTCAGCTTTGACAAATTCAAGGTAAAAGTGTGTATCATTATGAGTAGACAGAGAAAAGGTAGGCTAGCTTCAGTCGGTGTGTGTGCAGCAGCCGTGCTGCGACCCTGTGGTGTGTCAATTTCATTTATGTGTTTACCTTTTTGCCCGCCGCTTGTAAGGTGTTTTTGAGGGCTTCTGTTTGCGTAACGCCATGGTGACTTGGGCTGCTGGACCCCGGCGCAACTTTTGGGTGCACTCGTAGGAGGTGATGAAGTTTTACCGAGAGACGAAATAAACAATTGTATCGGGCCAGTTGGTAAGGATCCATCTCGCTAGGAAGCGCAGCCACTATTACACAGACCTCACAACACAAGCGCTTAACTTCAACTGAACTTTCATTGCAAACGTCAGAGTTTATAAAGGGGGTGAACAGAGAAAAAGAATAGTAAAAGGTAGACAACAAAAAGCACACGTGCCAGTCCCGCACATTACTGTCTGTTATTCTCTATCACCCCATCCAAAAAACAGTTCTTTCCGCGTGAGCGCGATAGAGAGTGCACTAACACACTCGAAATCATCGCGTGTCATTTCCTTTCATTTCTTTTGAAGCTGAACAAGTTTTTGTGCCATATTCTGGACAATTTTTTTTTTTTTTTTGCAATAAACGTTTAGTTGAAGTTAAGCGCTTGTGTTGTGTGTTCTGTGTAATAGTGGCTGCGCTGCCTAGCAAGATAGACGAAATAAATTGTGTTAGAAGCACCAAATGGAATGCGCTAACGGCGGGTTCTCTCTCTCTCTCTCTCTCTCTTTTTTTTTTTACCTTACGTTTGTTTTTCTATTCAAAGGTATTAAATTTACTCTGTCCCTGTGCTGACCCGTTCAGGTGTCATCGTAAGGATAGACGGTTACGTGTGGAGCTTTTTTTTTTTTTTTTTTAATGAGAAATGACAACGCTTACATGCTCTTTTCTGTCTTTTTCGGTGCCGAGCTGCGTGATTTGGTTGTCTCTTTGCAGCATTTGGCGTCGCGCACTTGTGGCTAACTGATGTCGCGAGGAAATATATATAAAGTATAGAAAAACAAACACGCTTGAGGGTACGAACAGAGCCATCGTGACTGCGAAGCGAAACACGGCCGCGTCACCTGTTTGGGTGGTCCTTAGAAGGACCGTTTGGGGAATGCGGCGAGCGCGCGGAAGGGGTGCTCGCTTACGCCTTATTCTCCGTCTTCTTTGGAAGAAGCACGGCTTGAATGTTGGGCAACACACCGCCCTGCGCGATGGTGACGCCGGAAAGCAGTTTGTTCAGCTCCTCGTCGTTGCGGATGGCGAGCTGCAAGTGACGGGGGATGATCCGGGTCTTCTTGTTGTCACGAGCGGCGTTGCCCGCCAGCTCGAGCACCTCGGCGGCCAGGTACTCGAGTACGGCAGCCAGGTAGACCGGAGCGCCAGCTCCGACGCGCTCGGCGTAGTTTCCCTTGCGTAGGAGGCGGTGAATACGGCCCACGGGGAACTGAAGCCCCGCGCGGCTAGAACGGGTCTTGCTCTTGCCTTTCGCCTTGCCGCCCTTGCCACGTCCGGACATGGTGTTGCTTTTCGCTTGGTACGACGCCGGTTGCCGAAAACAAGAAAGCTGCTGCCTTCTGAGATGAGAGCCGTGCTCGAATGGTGGTGGTGGTAGTGATTAGAATGAAGAGGAAAAAGGCACCTAATTTCTGTCTGCCTTCAGGCGACACGGCGCAGTGCCTTATAGGGGTGGGGGGAAGGAGGGATAAAAAGAATAGAAGGAAAGTAGAAGCAGAAGAAGACAGCCAACGAGAGGAAAAAGGAAGGAGATTGTGGCACCCCGCCCTTGGACTGCTTCGACCGGATCCCCACTTTCCTATCTCCTTCCTCGAATGGTTTCCGTTGCCACCATCGCGCGCCGCCGCTCGCGGGGAACGGATGAGAGTGTGAGAGAGAGAAGCCGTGCGAACCAATGGGGCGCGCGCGTTGTGCTGATCTCGTCAACACCCCTCGCTCATATTTAAGCGCGGCGAGACGGGGGGACACGCGCATTCGACTCTGGTCTCGCGTGCGTGTTGTGTGAAATCATGCCTCCCCAACCGTCTGGCAAAGCCGTCAAGAAGGCCGGCAAGGCGCAGAAGAATGTGCGCGCCACGGACAAGAAGAAGAAGAAGCGCCGCAGGAAGGAGAGCTTCTCCATCTACATCTATAAGGTGCTGAAGCAGGTGCACCCCGACACTGGTGTCTCCAGCAAGGCCATGTCCATCATGAACAGCTTCGTGAACGACATCTTCGAGCGTATCGCCGCCGAGTCGTCACGCCTTGCTCACTACAACAAGCGCTCGACCATCACGAGCCGGGAGATCCAGACCGCGGTGCGCCTGCTGCTGCCCGGAGAGCTGGCCAAGCACGCGGTGTCCGAGGGTACAAAAGCCGTCACCAAGTACACCAGCTCCAAGTAGGCGTGCGTCGTGGGCCACAGCGAGCAACGACAAATCAACGGCTCTTCTCAGAGCCACCCAAATTGTCTGCGTCGGCATAGGGGTTGTGCTGAGAGATTCGGCTCCGAATCCATCCTCTTCTCTCTGTTGAACACCGCTAGCAGGAGCGTTGGTGTGCCGCGCTCGACGTGTGTGCTCGGGGAGGTTGAACAGGTAAATTAGAGAAGACCGAGTGCGCGGAGAAAAGTGCCACAAGTACGGTAATGGAGGGAAAACAAAACCAGGAGCGTGGCAATTAAAAAAAAAAAAAAAAACAGGGGGAAGGTGGCCGCTTCTCTCAAAAAAAGGTAACATGAACTCGAGTGTGTTCAGCTCTTGGGAAATGATAGAATAGGAAACTCGCGTCAGCGCTTGCCCGAGCAACTCCGACATGTCGGGCCAAATATGAAGGGGTATACACGGTATGCAGTGCATGCGGAGAGAAGGAAACTGCCGAACACTTGATAATGCTATGTAAAGGGCTTCACCTTATAGTTTAGAATGATGGCGCAGAGTTTTTCAAAAGCACCGGGGTTTAGAGACGGGGGAGGGCAAAATAGACTTTAGGCGGGTAGAATTAACTAGAAGGTGGTTATCTTATTGGTGGCTAAAGTCAAGGCAAGAGTGAAAACTAAACCATTCACTGCAAAGCACCGCGGTCCTATACTTCACTATTTAAAGAGAGAAAAAAAACAAGATAAATGTAGCTGTTTGTTAGGTCAGCATTATGGCTAGGTGGTGATAGCTGCCGCCCGATGTGAAGGGTACAGCCACATTCATCAGACAGCGCAGAGTTCCTTCTCTGCCACGCCATTCATTTGTTTACGAAATTGGGGCATTTATTTCTTGAGAGCGCAGGGCAGGCCCGTTTCGAGACTGTAGGAGGAGTGAATGTAGCTTAAAGTGCGTGGCGCGGTGAAAAATGTGCGGAAGCATTGATGCAAGAAAAGATAGGGGAGAAATATATAGACGCATGTGACAATAGCTGTAGAAGCAGAAAAGCGTGGCGGCGGACTGCATGCTAATTATTGTCCGAAAGCAAAGTATCGACAGCCCGAGTGAAGGAAAAAACAAAACTGTGCGTACGCATGACAGGGGTACCACGCAGGTGATTTATATAGTGCACAAAGAAGTACGAAATCCAGTAAAGAAAGGCGGTCGACACGAGGTATGGGCATTTCCCGTTTTCGCACCGAGTGCTCCGTTTGCGCGTCGCCGAAAGAAACATAGCCAGGCCGGCCAGCAAACGACACTGCTCGGCTTGACGTTTACATAATCACACGGTGTAGCGGAACACTGTGTTCTCTTCGAAAGAACAAATGCGCCTGTGCTAGGCACAAATGAGTGGTACGTTCCATTCGGAATGTGGTGGGAAACTTACCTTAAATGAATGAGCGGACGCACCGTTTATTTCCGCTTTGTTTTAGATTACTGACTATGTTCGGCGGGTCGACAGTGCATTTGTATGAAGCTTTCAAGCGCGATCATTTTGTAATTTCGCATCGTGCGTCCCTGCCACAAGTTCGGGGAAGGAATACTTTCAATATGGGAACCCTCATGATTGTGAAAGATGAAACTGCGACTACTTAAACACACTTGCACCACAGAAATGGCACGCGCAGTTTGGTATTGGGGCACGTGAGAAGGGAATACAATAGATGGGCATTGGCGCGCATCTTTTTTTCTTATTGATATGATATGTAAGGAGATGTCGGCGCACCATTATGGCGCCGGCTACTCCTTGGCCGTTGAGTTAAACTTGAACACGTATCTTGAAGCAAAACGTACAAAGCAGTGCATGGAAAGTAGAAAACTCGGGCAGAGATATGCAAAGACACACTTACACTTATACGCACATATCAGAACACAATGGTAAGTAAATGTTCGAAAGTCAATGAATGAAGTCTCTGATATAATGTCCCTCGATAATATTCGGTCCACCAGCACAAAACAGTAGAGCACACGTCTGGTCCGTATAAAGATGCATTCGCTCGTGTGTACATAATTGTCGACACGTCATTCATTTCACAACACACACATGATGAGAGTCACGTGATACTGTACATAATAAGTACATTTGTTACAAATGAAAGTTCGTTATTTCTTAATACTTATCAGCAATCCCGCTGTCTTGTAAAGAACGTGTTGATGCTTTTAAAGCGTGCGACTGTAAAACTCGAGTAGGCCACGGACCCAGAAGTTTCTTCATGTTAAACGGTCTGCGGTCTAATGCCAACTGTTCGGACTTAAGACGGCGTCTCGTGATGTGGACAGTCTACGAGAAGGTGACATACGTCTTCATCTATCAATCCGCATTCGCATTCGGGACTTTCAGCTCTGCCGTGTCTGTGCAAAGAAAAAAAAAAAAACAAATGTTTTTGTGTATGCCGTGCCTAGCCTCAATCGGTCAATTAGAGTTTCCGATATTCTATCTAATGCCAGCGTAATTTTTAATTCAATAAATGGATCGATGTGGTATAAATCGCACCTCTTTGTACTTTGGTCAAACCAAGCAGTTTTGCTCATTCTGAAAGTTGTATTCTTTATAATACTACGCAATTCACTTTTTTCGAAATATTGGTTGCCACGATGTGTAGACCTACTTTGTGTGCTCTGGACGGCTCTGGAAGGCCAACTGCAAATCTTCTTTGCACAGCTGATGCCGTCCGGATAGTCGTTGATAGATTACTTAACAGGTTGTCAGCCTCCGAAGGTATTATGTAAGCGAAAGTACGCATGCGTAAAACATGCAGCGAACGAACACTCTTCCAACGCTGTAAAGAAGAAAGAATGCATAAAGGGTGGTGCATTTTACGCTCCAATCTCGTCCTATGTAAGGCGCTTTAGAGTTAGGGCTGTTTTGCCTGTAATTGCGTGACCCTTGCAGGGTTCCTCACAGTGCAACCGTGCACTTGAAACGGGCAGGTGTTGAACCACCCCGCAAGGAGATGGGGAAACTTCGCTGCGACCGGACCGCTTGACAGTCCGTGTTTACGGGAGGAGAGGCGCGCCCGAGAGGAGGTGCGCTCTCACTCTCTGCCGTCCCCGTGAATGCTGAAATGAGCGCGGTCGCGTTGCGTGGCTTCGGTGAAACTGCCGTATCGCGATATGTAGTGGAGCTGCCACAGTAAAATTTGAGACACGCGTAGCCAGCCAAAGGTGCTGTTACTTTGCCGAATTTCACGTGCCGGCGTCCACAACAACGCGAGCACGCTTTGTTTAGAAATTTCCGGCCATGAGGCCGTGCCCGGACCGCGTGTGTTAGTCCCTTGGTTTGGCGACAAGGATGGCGTCAAAGTGACGCCGTGAAACGGGTTTCGTGCGTGCAAATGAGGCATTGATGTGATTAGAGAGAAAGCGAGAACATAGAAAAGAAAAAAAAAAAAGAGGGGGGGGGGGGCACACGCCGGGGACGAGTAGTCGCAAAGTGTTAAGTGTGCAGTTTATTTACGTGCGGCACACAGGTGAGCTGTTGCAGCTGTGAGTTTTGACAAATATTGCGTGTGTCATGTTCAGTGGACACGATGAAACGTTTTTTAGCGAACGCGTTGTATCCGCTGGGCTTGTACGTACGCGTACATGAATTGTCGCTTACTCGGTTTGATGTCTCCTTGCCGCTGGGGCAGCTGATACGACTGATACGCCATTTTGCAGCAGTGAAGGGTGCGTGAATGAATGGGCAAGAAACTTAGCAACAGTAACGAGAAAAGAATTAAAAACAAACAAACAAACGAAAGCATGTTTGCCGTGTATATTCAATCTTGTAGTGCAGAAAAATAGTCAGTGCAGCAACCTGCGCGGCCAACGCGCTCCTCGCGAAGAAAAGAGGGAGAGAGAGACGAGCTGGCCGCCGACCAACCGGCGTGCGCCGTTCGCCTTCCTCCTCAGTCTCGCGGGCCGGCGCCGACACCGCGACTCGATCGTGTCGAGCATTCGCTTTCCGGGCGCGTTTCGAAGCAGAAGCAGAAACTTCGGAAGCCGTCATGTCTGGCCGTGGCAAAGGTGGCAAAGGGCTGGGGAAGGGTGGCGCCAAGCGTCATCGAAAGGTGTTGCGTGACAACATCCAGGGCATAACCAAGCCGGCCATCCATCGTCTGGCGCGCCGTGGCGGTGTCAAGCGCATCTCTGGCCTCATCTACGAGGAAACTCGCGGCGTTCTCAAGGTGTTCCTCGAGAACGTGATCCGCGATGCCGTCACTTACACCGAGCACGCCAAAAGGAAGACCGTGACAGCCATGGACGTCGTGTACGCCCTCAAGCGTCAGGGCCGCACCCTGTACGGATTCGGAGGCTAAGAAGCCAGCGGCGTCGCCTGCAGCCAGCCAACGAGAACACAACAGCCCTCTTCAGGGCTACCCACTTGATGCTTCGGCAGTGTGATCCCAGCGGTTCGCCATACCCGTCCGTCCCTCTTTGCAATATCATTGCGTCATCGCTCAGGTGAGCAGCACCTCGTGTAGTAGTAGCTTGATCGCGCTGGGTACTTGTCACGTTCACCGCATTTCGTTCGCGTCGTCGTCTTTCTCCTGGGTCTGCATGCACGAATCAATCGCCGCATCTGCGAGTTCTTCCTCTCCTTCCTGCAAGCCAAGCTGCTAAAACGGGCCCGTCAAGCGAACGTCGCCTAGTTACCTTATCGCGCGAAGGAAGAAGCCGAGCGCAGCGTTCTACCCTGGTCACTGCATTCTTGGAGACACGACTATGCTCAGGAAGCACGAACTCGCTTTTTTCTTTGGAATGCCCACTACACGATCGCGTCACGTTGTGTCAAAATAAATAAAAACGCACTATGTTCTACCGTGGGGCACCCAGACGAAGAAGGGATGTGTACTTACAAATGAAAAAATTGATTGTGACAGGTTGGTCGTGTTTACCGCGCCCGCTGTGCACTCAGAAGTGCCCCATTCAATAACACATTGTGTACATTGTCACGCCTAATAATTTTTGTTTGTTTTTTTTTTCACACCTGGCGCTGCCGAGCTGCAAAATACAAAAAAAAAAGAAAGAAAAGTGGAAGGGGATGTTTAAACAGAATTTCTGCGCAAGTCAGAAGCAAGTACACAATAAGCGCTGCCCATGCAGCGTGCTGAGGGAAGCTGCACTTGATAGAAGTGGCACTCATGTACTGTACTGGTGCTGCGAACACTGCAGTTGTGAAAGCTTTACTTGGACGGACAGCTACGCAACAAGTGTTTCCATTTCGCCGGCAGAGGTGGTCACTCTAGGGAGGCTGGCTTCGCCGCCCACGCGAGAGGGGGGGGGGGGGGACTAGCCCATGATGTAAACGCGAGAGGTTCGAGCGCGGGAAATTCGAAAGCAAGGCGCGCTCGCGTGAGCCTGCCGTCAGATGGCGACACCAACCCACGAGCATTGCATTTTCAAGTGCACCCTTGGTTTCCCACCCACCTCCGCACAGGACGAGGCGTGTCGAATGTGTAACCAAGGCGCACGACAGTGGTTCTGCTCAGGCAAAGCCTACCTATAACAAAAATTGTTCTCCATGTGTGTACCTTCATTTTCTCGTGAAAATGTGAAAGAGGAGTGAATGGGGCTTTTTGAGGCGCGTGTTGATCTTCGTTTCTATTATGATTATTATTTTTCACCCTTTCATTGAGTCCATTTCCTGCTTTTTGTGCCACATATTTAGCACTTAGAGGTTGGGGGGGGGGGGGGGGGGATTGCTGATGTGTAAGATGGAAAAGAAGAGGAAAGTGAGCCCCGAAACTGTCTGCATCAGGATGCGACACCTCAGCGGTAGCTCACAAGGGATGGGGGGTGAGGGGGGATTAAAAGGGTGGGAATAAAAGTGTAGAGAAAGAGACATGAGGGAAGCCAGAGTGAGACGACATATCGAGGGAATAGGAGTAAAAATGAAACAAAACATTCGAACGCAAACACCCCGTACATCCAACCGCCATTGAGCGCACCTAGTAGTTTGGCAAGTATGTATGAGTGATTCTTAAGAGGGAAAGGAAGATAAAATTGAGTCCCGTTACTGTCTGCGATTGAGCAAGTAGGCGCGCTCAGTGGCAGTTGGATGTACGGGGTGTTTGTGTTAGAATGTTTTGTTGCGTTTTACTCCTTGTCGTTGCGCGGACGTGTATGCATATACCAACACTGCCGGTGGTCTCTCGTCGTCTTCGCCCATCTACGTAATGGTCGCAAATAAGCGACAACGCAAGGAGCAAGTTTTTTTGGCGTGGCAGTGCGCATTTGCCCTCGGTGATGCGAGGCGCTCTAGTGCGATGCGCGCTGTTGGCGTGAATGGTGGCGTCTCGCACTCCGTCGCGCCGCTTCGGGAAGCGACGAGCTACAGCGTCGATTGATGTGTTGCCTGGAAGGCGAAAGAAATGCGCAGCAGGCTGTATTGTACAGCGGTAGTGGTTTCGTTTCGGTGTACCTCTTTGCAGCCGCGAACTGCACGGTTGCCCGAAAATGAGCGCCAGCCAGCATCCTGGCGTACGCTTCCGCGCTCGCACGCGGACGGGTTCTCACGCTTCGGCCAATGGGAGGGAGAGAGATGGGTCGTGCGGCGAAGCCGCTTTTGCCGATCTCCGGCAGGAGCGCAGTTTCGCTCCGTCAGTCGAGGTGATCGGACGCACGCAGCATGGCCCGAACTAAACAAACCGCGCGCAAGAGTACTGGAGGCAAGGCTCCGCGTAAGCAGCTTGCTACCAAGGCTGCTCGCAAGAGTGCCCCTGCCACAGGCGGGGTGAAGAAACCTCACCGTTACAGGCCTGGAACCGTGGCCCTGCGTGAAATTCGCCGATACCAGAAGTCGACCGAACTGCTGATCCGCAAGCTTCCCTTTCAGCGCCTGGTGCGGGAAATCGCTCAGGACTTCAAGACGGACCTCCGTTTCCAGAGTTCTGCCGTGATGGCCCTACAGGAAGCTAGCGAGGCCTACCTCGTTGGTCTTTTCGAAGACACCAACCTGTGCGCCATCCACGCTAAGCGCGTCACCATCATGCCAAAGGACATCCAGCTGGCTCGGCGCATTCGCGGTGAGCGCGCCTAAGTTGGGCTGCTCCCTGCGCTTCGGTCGACAGGCAAGCAACAACAAACGGTCCTTCTCAGGACCACCAACGTGTCTGCTTTGGCTACGAGACCACTCCAGGCCACGTACTCCGGCCGCACCCTCTTTTGCTGTCATGTTTTGTACGTACGTGGCTGCCGTTGTCTAGCGCGCGGAAGAACGGAACGTCGGCGCGTCGTTATTACGAAGAAATGGCTCAGCTTTGACAAATTCAAGGTAAAAGTGTGTATCATTATGAGTAGACAGAGAAAAGGTAGGCTAGCTTCAGTCGGTGTGTGTGCAGCAGCCGTGCTGCGACCCTGTGGTGTGTCAATTTCATTTATGTGTTTACCTTTTTGCCCGCCGCTTGTAAGGTGTTTTTGAGGGCTTCTGTTTGCGTAACGCCATGGTGACTTGGGCTGCTGGACCCCGGCGCAACTTTTGGGTGCACTCGTAGGAGGTGATGAAGTTTTACCGAGAGACGAAATAAACAATTGTATCGGGCCAGTTGGTAAGGATCCATCTCGCTAGGAAGCGCAGCCACTATTACACAGACCTCACAACACAAGCGCTTAACTTCAACTGAACTTTCATTGCAAACGTCAGAGTTTATAAAGGGGGTGAACAGAGAAAAAGAATAGTAAAAGGTAGACAACAAAAAGCACACGTGCCAGTCCCGCACATTACTGTCTGTTATTCTCTATCACCCCATCCAAAAAACAGTTCTTTCCGCGTGAGCGCGATAGAGAGTGCACTAACACACTCGAAATCATCGCGTGTCATTTCCTTTCATTTCTTTTGAAGCTGAACAAGTTTTTGTGCCATATTCTGGACAATTTTTTTTTTTTTTTTTGCAATAAACGTTTAGTTGAAGTTAAGCGCTTGTGTTGTGTGTTCTGTGTAATAGTGGCTGCGCTGCCTAGCAAGATAGACGAAATAAATTGTGTTAGAAGCACCAAATGGAATGCGCTAACGGCGGGTTCTCTCTCTCTCTCTCTCTTTTTTTTTTTTACCTTACGTTTGTTTTTCTATTCAAAGGTATTAAATTTACTCTGTCCCTGTGCTGACCCGTTCAGGTGTCATCGTAAGGATAGACGGTTACGTGTGGAGCTTTTTTTTTTTTTTTTTTTAATGAGAAATGACAACGCTTACATGCTCTTTTCTGTCTTTTTCGGTGCCGAGCTGCGTGATTTGGTTGTCTCTTTGCAGCATTTGGCGTCGCGCACTTGTGGCTAACTGATGTCGCGAGGAAATATATATAAAGTATAGAAAAACAAACACGCTTGAGGGTACGAACAGAGCCATCGTGACTGCGAAGCGAAACACGGCCGCGTCACCTGTTTGGGTGGTCCTTAGAAGGACCGTTTGGGGAATGCGGCGAGCGCGCGGAAGGGGTGCTCGCTTACGCCTTCTTCTCCGTCTTCTTTGGAAGAAGCACGGCTTGAATGTTGGGCAACACACCGCCCTGCGCGATGGTGACGCCGGAAAGCAGTTTGTTCAGCTCCTCGTCGTTGCGGATGGCGAGCTGCAAGTGACGGGGGATGATCCGGGTCTTCTTGTTGTCACGAGCGGCGTTGCCCGCCAGCTCGAGCACCTCGGCGGCCAGGTACTCGAGTACGGCAGCCAGGTAGACCGGAGCGCCAGCTCCGACGCGCTCGGCGTAGTTTCCCTTGCGTAGGAGGCGGTGAATACGGCCCACGGGGAACTGAAGCCCCGCGCGGCTAGAACGGGTCTTGCTCTTGCCTTTCGCCTTGCCGCCCTTGCCACGTCCGGACATGGTGTTGCTTTTCGCTTGGTACGACGCCGGTTGCCGAAAACAAGAAAGCTGCTGCCTTCTGAGATGAGAGCCGTGCTCGAATGGTTTCCGTTGCCACCATCGCGCGCCGCCGCTCGCGGGGAACGGATGAGAGTGTGAGAGAGAGAAGCCGTGCGAACCAATGGGGCGCGCGCGTTGTGCTGATCTCGTCAACACCCCTCGCTCATATTTAAGCGCGGCGAGACGGGGGGACACGCGCATTCGACTCTGGTCTCGCGTGCGTGTTGTGTGAAATCATGCCTCCCCAACCGTCTGGCAAAGCCGTCAAGAAGGCCGGCAAGGCGCAGAAGAATGTGCGCGCCACGGACAAGAAGAAGAAGAAGCGCCGCAGGAAGGAGAGCTTCTCCATCTACATCTATAAGGTGCTGAAGCAGGTGCACCCCGACACTGGTGTCTCCAGCAAGGCCATGTCCATCATGAACAGCTTCGTGAACGACATCTTCGAGCGTATCGCCGCCGAGTCGTCACGCCTTGCTCACTACAACAAGCGCTCGACCATCACGAGCCGGGAGATCCAGACCGCGGTGCGCCTGCTGCTGCCCGGAGAGCTGGCCAAGCACGCGGTGTCCGAGGGTACAAAAGCCGTCACCAAGTACACCAGCTCCAAGTAGGCGTGCGTCGTGGGCCACAGCGAGCAACGACAAATCAACGGCTCTTCTCAGAGCCACCCAAATTGTCTGCGTCGGCATAGGGGTTGTGCTGAGAGATTCGGCTCCGAATCCATCCTCTTCTCTCTGTTGAACACCGCTAGCAGGAGCGTTGGTGTGCCGCGCTCGACGTGTGTGCTCGGGGAGGTTGAACAGGTAAATTAGAGAAGACCGAGTGCGCGGAGAAAAGTGCCACAAGTACGGTAATGGAGGGAAAACAAAACCAGGAGCGTGGTAATTAAAAAAAAAAAAAACAGGGGGAAGGTGGCCGCTTCTCTCAAAAAAAGGTAACATGAACTCGAGTGTGTTCAGCTCTTGGGAAATGATAGAATAGGAAACTCGCGTCAGCGCTTGCCCGAGCAACTCCGACATGTCGGGCCAAATATGAAGGGGTATACACGGTATGCAGTGCATGCGGAGAGAAGGAAACTGCCGAACACTTGATAATGCTATGTAAAGGGCTTCACCTTATAGTTTAGAATGATGGCGCAGAGTTTTTCAAAAGCACCGGGGTTTAGAGACGGGGGAGGGCAAAATAGACTTTAGGCGGGTAGAATTAACTAGAAGGTGGTTATCTTATTGGTGGCTAAAGTCAAGGCAAGAGTGAAAACTAAAGCATTCACTGCAAAGCACCGCGGTCCTATACTTCACTATTTAAAGAGAGAAAAAAAACAAGATAAATGTAGCTGTTTGTTAGGTCAGCATTATGGCTAGGTGGTGATAGCTGCCGCCCGATGTGAAGGGTACAGCCACATTCATCAGACAGCGCAGAGTTCCTTCTCTGCCACGCCATTCATTTGTTTACGAAATTGGGGCATTTATTTCTTGAGAGCGCAGGGCAGGCCCGTTTCGAGACTGTAGGAGGAGTGAATGTAGCTTAAAGTGCGTGGCGCGGTGAAAAATGTGCGGAAGCATTGATGCAAGAAAAGATAGGGGAGAAATATATAGACGCATGTGACAATAGCTGTAGAAGCAGAAAAGCGTGGCGGCGGACTGCATGCTAATTATTGTCCGAAAGCAAAGTATCGACAGCCCGAGTGAAGGAAAAAACAAAACTGTGCGTACGCATGACAGGGGTACCACGCAGGTGATTTATATAGTGCACAAAGAAGTACGAAATCCAGTAAAGAAAGGCGGTCGACACGAGGTATGGGCATTTCCCGTTTTCGCACCGAGTGCTCCGTTTGCGCGTCGCCGAAAGAAACATAGCCAGGCCGGCCAGCAAACGACACTGCTCGGCTTGACGTTTACATAATCACACGGTGTAGCGGAACACTGTGTTCTCTTCGAAAGAACAAATGCGCCTGTGCTAGGCACAAATGAGTGGTACGTTCCATTCGGAATGTGGTGGGAAACTTACCTTAAATGAATGAGCGGACGCACCGTTTATTTCCGCTTTGTTTTAGATTACTGACTATGTTCGGCGGGTCGACAGTGCATTTGTATGAAGCTTTCAAGCGCGATCATTTTGTAATTTCGCATCGTGCGTCCCTGCCACAAGTTCGGGGAAGGAATACTTTCAATATGGGAACCCTCATGATTGTGAAAGATGAAACTGCGACTACTTAAACACACTTGCACCACAGAAATGGCACGCGCAGTTTGGTATTGGGGCACGTGAGAAGGGAATACAATAGATGGGCATTGGCGCGCATCTTTTTTTCTTATTGATATGATATGTAAGGAGATGTCGGCGCACCATTATGGCGCCGGCTACTCCTTGGCCGTTGAGTTAAACTTGAACACGTATCTTGAAGCAAAACGTACAAAGCAGTGCATGGAAAGTAGAAAACTCGGGCAGAGATATGCAAAGACACACTTACACTTATACGCACATATCAGAACACAATGGTAAGTAAATGTTCGAAAGTCAATGAATGAAGTCTCTGATATAATGTCCCTCGATAATATTCGGTCCACCAGCACAAAACAGTAGAGCACACGTCTGGTCCGTATAAAGATGCATTCGCTCGTGTGTACATAATTGTCGACACGTCATTCATTTCACAACACACACATGATGAGAGTCACGTGATACTGTACATAATAAGTACATTTGTTACAAATGAAAGTTCGTTATTTCTTAATACTTATCAGCAATCCCGCTGTCTTGTAAAGAACGTGTTGATGCTTTTAAAGCGTGCGACTGTAAAACTCGAGTAGGCCACGGACCCAGAAGTTTCTTCATGTTAAACGGTCTGCGGTCTAATGCCAACTGTTCGGACTTAAGACGGCGTCTCGTGATGTGGACAGTCTACGAGAAGGTGACATACGTCTTCATCTATCAATCCGCATTCGCATTCGGGACTTTCAGCTCTGCCGTGTCTGTGCAAAGAAAAAAAAAAAACAAATGTTTTTGTGTATGCCGTGCCTAGCCTCAATCGGTCAATTAGAGTTTCCGATATTCTATCTAATGCCAGCGTAATTTTTAATTCAATAAATGGATCGATGTGGTATAAATCGCACCTCTTTGTACTTTGGTCAAACCAAGCAGTTTTGCTCATTCTGAAAGTTGTATTCTTTATAATACTACGCAATTCACTTTTTTCGAAATATTGGTTGCCACGATGTGTAGACCTACTTTGTGTGCTCTGGACGGCTCTGGAAGGCCAACTGCAAATCTTCTTTGCACAGCTGATGCCGTCCGGATAGTCGTTGATAGATTACTTAACAGGTTGTCAGCCTCCGAAGGTATTATGTAAGCGAAAGTACGCATGCGTAAAACATGCAGCGAACGAACACTCTTCCAACGCTGTAAAGAAGAAAGAATGCATAAAGGGTGGTGCATTTTACGCTCCAATCTCGTCCTATGTAAGGCGCTTTAGAGTTAGGGCTGTTTTGCCTGTAATTGCGTGACCCTTGCAGGGTTCCTCACAGTGCAACCGTGCACTTGAAACGGGCAGGTGTTGAACCACCCCGCAAGGAGATGGGGAAACTTCGCTGCGACCGGACCGCTTGACAGTCCGTGTTTACGGGAGGAGAGGCGCGCCCGAGAGGAGGTGCGCTCTCACTCTCTGCCGTCCCCGTGAATGCTGAAATGAGCGCGGTCGCGTTGCGTGGCTTCGGTGAAACTGCCGTATCGCGATATGTAGTGGAGCTGCCACAGTAAAATTTGAGACACGCGTAGCCAGCCAAAGGTGCTGTTACTTTGCCGAATTTCACGTGCCGGCGTCCACAACAACGCGAGCACGCTTTGTTTAGAAATTTCCGGCCATGAGGCCGTGCCCGGACCGCGTGTGTTAGTCCCTTGGTTTGGCGACAAGGATGGCGTCAAAGTGACGCCGTGAAACGGGTTTCGTGCGTGCAAATGAGGCATTGATGTGATTAGAGAGAAAGCGAGAACATAGAAAAGAAAAAAAAAAAGAGGGGGGGGGGGCACACGCCGGGGACGAGTAGTCGCAAAGTGTTAAGTGTGCAGTTTATTTACGTGCGGCACACAGGTGAGCTGTTGCAGCTGTGAGTTTTGACAAATATTGCGTGTGTCATGTTCAGTGGACACGATGAAACGTTTTTTAGCGAACGCGTTGTATCCGCTGGGCTTGTACGTACGCGTACATGAATTGTCGCTTACTCGGTTTGATGTCTCCTTGCCGCTGGGGCAGCTGATACGACTGATACGCCATTTTGCAGCAGTGAAGGGTGCGTGAATGAATGGGCAAGAAACTTAGCAACAGTAACGAGAAAAGAATTAAAAACAAACAAACAAACAAACGAAAGCATGTTTGCCGTGTATATTCAATCTTGTAGTGCAGAAAAATAGTCAGTGCAGCAACCTGCGCGGCCAACGCGCTCCTCGCGAAGAAAAGAGGGAGAGAGAGACGAGCTGGCCGCCGACCAACCGGCGTGCGCCGTTCGCCTTCCTCCTCAGTCTCGCGGGCCGGCGCCGACACCGCGACTCGATCGTGTCGAGCATTCGCTTTCCGGGCGCGTTTCGAAGCAGAAGCAGAAACTTCGGAAGCCGTCATGTCTGGCCGTGGCAAAGGTGGCAAAGGGCTGGGGAAGGGTGGCGCCAAGCGTCATCGAAAGGTGTTGCGTGACAACATCCAGGGCATAACCAAGCCGGCCATCCGTCGTCTGGCGCGCCGTGGCGGTGTCAAGCGCATCTCTGGCCTCATCTACGAGGAAACTCGCGGCGTTCTCAAGGTGTTCCTCGAGAACGTGATCCGCGATGCCGTCACTTACACCGAGCACGCCAAAAGGAAGACCGTGACAGCCATGGACGTCGTGTACGCCCTCAAGCGTCAGGGCCGCACCCTGTACGGATTCGGAGGCTAAGAAGCCAGCGGCGTCGCCTGCAGCCAGCCAACGAGAACACAACAGCCCTCTTCAGGGCTACCCACTTGATGCTTCGGCAGTGTGATCCCAGCGGTTCGCCATACCCGTCCGTCCCTCTTTGCAATATCATTGCGTCATCGCTCAGGTGAGCAGCACCTCGTGTAGTAGTAGCTTGATCGCGCTGGGTACTTGTCACGTTCACCGCATTTCGTTCGCGTCGTCGTCTTTCTCCTGGGTCTGCATGCACGAATCAATCGCCGCATCTGCGAGTTCTTCCTCTCCTTCCTGCAAGCCAAGCTGCTAAAACGGGCCCGTCAAGCGAACGTCGCCTAGTTACCTTATCGCGCGAAGGAAGAAGCCGAGCGCAGCGTTCTACCCTGGTCACTGCATTCTTGGAGACACGACTATGCTCAGGAAGCACGAACTCGCTTTTTTCTTTGGAATGCCCACTACACGATCGCGTCACGTTGTGTCAAAATAAATAAAAACGCACTATGTTCTACCGTGGGGCACCCAGACGAAGAAGGGATGTGTACTTACAAATGAAAAAATTGATTGTGACAGGTTGGTCGTGTTTACCGCGCCCGCTGTGCACTCAGAAGTGCCCCATTCAATAACACATTGTGTACATTGTCACGCCTAATAATTTTTGTTTGTTTTTTTTTTTTCACACCTGGCGCTGCCGAGCTGCAAAATACAAAAAAAAAGAAAGAAAAGTGGAAGGGGATGTTTAAACAGAATTTCTGCGCAAGTCAGAAGCAAGTACACAATAAGCGCTGCCCATGCAGCGTGCTGAGGGAAGCTGCACTTGATAGAAGTGGCACTCATGTACTGTACTGGTGCTGCGAACACTGCAGTTGTGAAAGCTTTACTTGGACGGACAGCTACGCAACAAGTGTTTCCATTTCGCCGGCAGAGGTGGTCACTCTAGGGAGGCTGGCTTCGCCGCCCACGCGAGAGGGGGGGGGGGGGGGGGACTAGCCCATGATGTAAACGCGAGAGGTTCGAGCGCGGGAAATTCGAAAGCAAGGCGCGCTCGCGTGAGCCTGCCGTCAGATGGCGACACCAACCCACGAGCATTGCATTTTCAAGTGCACCCTTGGTTTCCCACCCACCTCCGCACAGGACGAGGCGTGTCGAATGTGTAACCAAGGCGCACGACAGTGGTTCTGCTCAGGCAAAGCCTACCTATAACAAAAATTGTTCTCCATGTGTGTACCTTCATTTTCTCGTGAAAATGTGAAAGAGGAGTGAATGGGGCTTTTTGAGGCGCGTGTTGATCTTCGTTTCTATTATGATTATTATTTTTCACCCTTTCATTGAGTCCATTTCCTGCTTTTTGTGCCACATATTTAGCACTTAGAGGTTGGGGGGGGGGGGGGGATTGCTGATGTGTAAGATGGAAAAGAAGAGGAAAGTGAGCCCCGAAACTGTCTGCATCAGGATGCGACACCTCAGCGGTAGCTCACAAGGGATGGGGGGTGAGGGGGGATTAAAAGGGTGGGAATAAAAGTGTAGAGAAAGAGACATGAGGGAAGCCAGAGTGAGACGACATATCGAGGGAATAGGAGTAAAAATGAAACAAAACATTCGAACGCAAACACCCCGTACATCCAACCGCCATTGAGCGCACCTAGTAGTTTGGCAAGTATGTATGAGTGATTCTTAAGAGGGAAAGGAAGATAAAATTGAGTCCCGTTACTGTCTGCGATTGAGCAAGTAGGCGCGCTCAGTGGCAGTTGGATGTACGGGGTGTTTGTGTTAGAATGTTTTGTTGCGTTTTACTCCTTGTCGTTGCGCGGACGTGTATGCATATACCAACACTGCCGGTGGTCTCTCGTCGTCTTCGCCCATCTACGTAATGGTCGCAAATAAGCGACAACGCAAGGAGCAAGTTTTTTTGGCGTGGCAGTGCGCATTTGCCCTCGGTGATGCGAGGCGCTCTAGTGCGATGCGCGCTGTTGGCGTGAATGGTGGCGTCTCGCACTCCGTCGCGCCGCTTCGGGAAGCGACGAGCTACAGCGTCGATTGATGTGTTGCCTGGAAGGCGAAAGAAATGCGCAGCAGGCTGTATTGTACAGCGGTAGTGGTTTCGTTTCGGTGTACCTCTTTGCAGCCGCGAACTGCACGGTTGCCCGAAAATGAGCGCCAGCCAGCATCCTGGCGTACGCTTCCGCGCTCGCACGCGGACGGGTTCTCACGCTTCGGCCAATGGGAGGGAGAGAGATGGGTCGTGCGGCGAAGCCGCTTTTGCCGATCTCCGGCAGGAGCGCAGTTTCGCTCCGTCAGTCGAGGTGATCGGACGCACGCAGCATGGCCCGAACTAAACAAACCGCGCGCAAGAGTACTGGAGGCAAGGCTCCGCGTAAGCAGCTTGCTACCAAGGCTGCTCGCAAGAGTGCCCCTGCCACAGGCGGGGTGAAGAAACCTCACCGTTACAGGCCTGGAACCGTGGCCCTGCGTGAAATTCGCCGATACCAGAAGTCGACCGAACTGCTGATCCGCAAGCTTCCCTTTCAGCGCCTGGTGCGGGAAATCGCTCAGGACTTCAAGACGGACCTCCGTTTCCAGAGTTCTGCCGTGATGGCCCTACAGGAAGCTAGCGAGGCCTACCTCGTTGGTCTTTTCGAAGACACCAACCTGTGCGCCATCCACGCTAAGCGCGTCACCATCATGCCAAAGGACATCCAGCTGGCTCGGCGCATTCGCGGTGAGCGCGCCTAAGTTGGGCTGCTCCCTGCGCTTCGGTCGACAGGCAAGCAACAACAAACGGTCCTTCTCAGGACCACCAACGTGTCTGCTTTGGCTACGAGACCACTCCAGGCCACGTACTCCGGCCGCACCCTCTTTTGCTGTCATGTTTTGTACGTACGTGGCTGCCGTTGTCTAGCGCGCGGAAGAACGGAACGTCGGCGCGTCGTTATTACGAAGAAATGGCTCAGCTTTGACAAATTCAAGGTAAAAGTGTGTATCATTATGAGTAGACAGAGAAAAGGTAGGCTAGCTTCAGTCGGTGTGTGTGCAGCAGCCGTGCTGCGACCCTGTGGTGTGTCAATTTCATTTATGTGTTTACCTTTTTGCCCGCCGCTTGTAAGGTGTTTTTGAGGGCTTCTGTTTGCGTAACGCCATGGTGACTTGGGCTGCTGGACCCCGGCGCAACTTTTGGGTGCACTCGTAGGAGGTGATGAAGTTTTACCGAGAGACAAAATAAACAATTGTATCGGGCCAGTTGGTAAGGATCCATCTCGCTAGGAAGCGCAGCCACTATTACACAGACCTCACAACACAAGCGCTTAACTTCAACTGAACTTTCATTGCAAACGTCAGAGTTTATAAAGGGGGTGAACAGAGAAAAAGAATAGTAAAAGGTAGACAACAAAAAGCACACGTGCCAGTCCCGCACATTACTGTCTGTTATTCTCTATCACCCCATCCAAAAAACAGTTCTTTCCGCGTGAGCGCGATAGAGAGTGCACTAACACACTCGAAATCATCGCGTGTCATTTCCTTTCATTTCTTTTGAAGCTGAACAAGTTTTTGTGCCATATTCTGGACAATTTTTTTTTTTTTTTTGCAATAAACGTTTAGTTGAAGTTAAGCGCTTGTGTTGTGTGTTCTGTGTAATAGTGGCTGCGCTGCCTAGCAAGATAGACGAAATAAATTGTGTTAGAAGCACCAAATGGAATGCGCTAACGGCGGGTTCTCTCTCTCTCTCTCTCTTTTTTTTTTTTACCTTACGTTTGTTTTTCTATTCAAAGGTATTAAATTTACTCTGTCCCTGTGCTGACCCGTTCAGGTGTCATCGTAAGGATAGACGGTTACGTGTGGAGCTTTTTTTTTTTTTTTTTTTAATGAGAAATGACAACGCTTACATGCTCTTTTCTGTCTTTTTCGGTGCCGAGCTGCGTGATTTGGTTGTCTCTTTGCAGCATTTGGCGTCGCGCACTTGTGGCTAACTGATGTCGCGAGGAAATATATATAAAGTATAGAAAAACAAACACGCTTGAGGGTACGAACAGAGCCATCGTGACTGCGAAGCGAAACACGGCCGCGTCACCTGTTTGGGTGGTCCTTAGAAGGACCGTTTGGGGAATGCGGCGAGCGCGCGGAAGGGGTGCTCGCTTACGCCTTCTTCTCCGTCTTCTTTGGAAGAAGCACGGCTTGAATGTTGGGCAACACACCGCCCTGCGCGATGGTGACGCCGGAAAGCAGTTTGTTCAGCTCCTCGTCGTTGCGGATGGCGAGCTGCAAGTGACGGGGGATGATCCGGGTCTTCTTGTTGTCACGAGCGGCGTTGCCCGCCAGCTCGAGCACCTCGGCGGCCAGGTACTCGAGTACGGCAGCCAGGTAGACCGGAGCGCCAGCTCCGACGCGCTCGGCGTAGTTTCCCTTGCGTAGGAGGCGGTGAATACGGCCCACGGGGAACTGAAGCCCCGCGCGGCTAGAACGGGTCTTGCTCTTGCCTTTCGCCTTGCCGCCCTTGCCACGTCCGGACATGGTGTTGCTTTTCGCTTGGTACGACGCCGGTTGCCGAAAACAAGAGAGCCGTTGTCAGATAGGAAGGAGACGCGGCGCCGAAACGCTTTGTCCCAGAGTCACACTTAACTCATCAACCCATCATCATCCTACGTCTGTCCCGGCTCTCCCTCCCCCCAGGGCTGTGTGGGGGGAAGATTTGTTTCGGGCAGACGGCCATGCCCTGGCAAGGGGGCCACCGTTCGGCGCCAGGCGCCCAACAGACGCGGCCTGCCTCCCGGCATACAAGCCAGGGAGGCCCGACAAAGGGACTACCCTCCGGCGGAGCAACTTCAGTCGCAACGCGCAAGAAAGCTGCTGCCTTCTGAGATGAGAGCCGTGCTCGAATGGTTTCCGTTGCCACCATCGCGCGCCGCCGCTCGCGGGGAACGGATGAGAGTGTGAGAGAGAGAAGCCGTGCGAACCAATGGGGCGCGCGCGTTGTGCTGATCTCGTCAACACCCCTCGCTCATATTTAAGCGCGGCGAGACGGGGGGACACGCGCATTCGACTCTGGTCTCGCATGCGTGTTGTGTGAAATCATGCCTCCCCAACCGTCTGGCAAAGCCGTCAAGAAGGCCGGCAAGGCGCAGAAGAATGTGCGCGCCACGGACAAGAAGAAGAAGAAGCGCCGCAGGAAGGAGAGCTTCTCCATCTACATCTATAAGGTGCTGAAGCAGGTGCACCCCGACACTGGTGTCTCCAGCAAGGCCATGTCCATCATGAACAGCTTCGTGAACGACATCTTCGAGCGTATCGCCGCCGAGTCGTCACGCCTTGCTCACTACAACAAGCGCTCGACCATCACGAGCCGGGAGATCCAGACCGCGGTGCGCCTGCTGCTGCCCGGAGAGCTGGCCAAGCACGCGGTGTCCGAGGGTACAAAAGCCGTCACCAAGTACACCAGCTCCAAGTAGGCGTGCGTCGTGGGCCACAGCGAGCAACGACAAATCAACGGCTCTTCTCAGAGCCACCCAAATTGTCTGCGTCGGCATAGGGGTTGTGCTGAGAGATTCGGCTCCGAATCCATCCTCTTCTCTCTGTTGAACACCGCTAGCAGGAGCGTTGGTGTGCCGCGCTCGACGTGTGTGCTCGGGGAGGTTGAACAGGTAAATTAGAGAAGACCGAGTGCGCGGAGAAAAGTGCCACAAGTACGGTAATGGAGGGAAAACAAAACCAGGAGCGTGGTAATTAAAAAAAAAAAAAAACAGGGGGAAGGTGGCCGCTTCTCTCAAAAAAAGGTAACATGAACTCGAGTGTGTTCAGCTCTTGGGAAATGATAGAATAGGAAACTCGCGTCAGCGCTTGCCCGAGCAACTCCGACATGTCGGGCCAAATATGAAGGGGTATACACGGTATGCAGTGCATGCGGAGAGAAGGAAACTGCCGAACACTTGATAATGCTATGTAAAGGGCTTCACCTTATAGTTTAGAATGATGGCGCAGAGTTTTTCAAAAGCACCGGGGTTTAGAGACGGGGGAGGGCAAAATAGACTTTAGGCGGGTAGAATTAACTAGAAGGTGGTTATCTTATTGGTGGCTAAAGTCAAGGCAAGAGTGAAAACTAAACCATTCACTGCAAAGCACCGCGGTCCTATACTTCACTATTTAAAGAGAGAAAAAAAACAAGATAAATGTAGCTGTTTGTTAGGTCAGCATTATGGCTAGGTGGTGATAGCTGCCGCCCGATGTGAAGGGTACAGCCACATTCATCAGACAGCGCAGAGTTCCTTCTCTGCCACGCCATTCATTTGTTTACGAAATTGGGGCATTTATTTCTTGAGAGCGCAGGGCAGGCCCGTTTCGAGACTGTAGGAGGAGTGAATGTAGCTTAAAGTGCGTGGCGCGGTGAAAAATGTGCGGAAGCATTGATGCAAGAAAAGATAGGGGAGAAATATATAGACGCATGTGACAATAGCTGTAGAAGCAGAAAAGCGTGGCGGCGGACTGCATGCTAATTATTGTCCGAAAGCAAAGTATCGACAGCCCGAGTGAAGGAAAAAACAAAACTGTGCGTACGCATGACAGGGGTACCACGCAGGTGATTTATATAGTGCACAAAGAAGTACGAAATCCAGTAAAGAAAGGCGGTCGACACGAGGTATGGGCATTTCCCGTTTTCGCACCGAGTGCTCCGTTTGCGCGTCGCCGAAAGAAACATAGCCAGGCCGGCCAGCAAACGACACTGCTCGGCTTGACGTTTACATAATCACACGGTGTAGCGGAACACTGTGTTCTCTTCGAAAGAACAAATGCGCCTGTGCTAGGCACAAATGAGTGGTACGTTCCATTCGGAATGTGGTGGGAAACTTACCTTAAATGAATGAGCGGACGCACCGTTTATTTCCGCTTTGTTTTAGATTACTGACTATGTTCGGCGGGTCGACAGTGCATTTGTATGAAGCTTTCAAGCGCGATCATTTTGTAATTTCGCATCGTGCGTCCCTGCCACAAGTTCGGGGAAGGAATACTTTCAATATGGGAACCCTCATGATTGTGAAAGATGAAACTGCGACTACTTAAACACACTTGCACCACAGAAATGGCACGCGCAGTTTGGTATTGGGGCACGTGAGAAGGGAATACAATAGATGGGCATTGGCGCGCATCTTTTTTTCTTATTGATATGATATGTAAGGAGATGTCGGCGCACCATTATGGCGCCGGCTACTCCTTGGCCGTTGAGTTAAACTTGAACACGTATCTTGAAGCAAAACGTACAAAGCAGTGCATGGAAAGTAGAAAACTCGGGCAGAGATATGCAAAGACACACTTACACTTATACGCACATATCAGAACACAATGGTAAGTAAATGTTCGAAAGTCAATGAATGAAGTCTCTGATATAATGTCCCTCGATAATATTCGGTCCACCAGCACAAAACAGTAGAGCACACGTCTGGTCCGTATAAAGATGCATTCGCTCGTGTGTACATAATTGTCGACACGTCATTCATTTCACAACACACACATGATGAGAGTCACGTGATACTGTACATAATAAGTACATTTGTTACAAATGAAAGTTCGTTATTTCTTAATACTTATCAGCAATCCCGCTGTCTTGTAAAGAACGTGTTGATGCTTTTAAAGCGTGCGACTGTAAAACTCGAGTAGGCCACGGACCCAGAAGTTTCTTCATGTTAAACGGTCTGCGGTCTAATGCCAACTGTTCGGACTTAAGACGGCGTCTCGTGATGTGGACAGTCTACGAGAAGGTGACATACGTCTTCATCTATCAATCCGCATTCGCATTCGGGACTTTCAGCTCTGCCGTGTCTGTGCAAAGAAAAAAAAAAAACAAATGTTTTTGTGTATGCCGTGCCTAGCCTCAATCGGTCAATTAGAGTTTCCGATATTCTATCTAATGCCAGCGTAATTTTTAATTCAATAAATGGATCGATGTGGTATAAATCGCACCTCTTTGTACTTTGGTCAAACCAAGCAGTTTTGCTCATTCTGAAAGTTGTATTCTTTATAATACTACGCAATTCACTTTTTTCGAAATATTGGTTGCCACGATGTGTAGACCTACTTTGTGTGCTCTGGACGGCTCTGGAAGGCCAACTGCAAATCTTCTTTGCACAGCTGATGCCGTCCGGATAGTCGTTGATAGATTACTTAACAGGTTGTCAGCCTCCGAAGGTATTATGTAAGCGAAAGTACGCATGCGTAAAACATGCAGCGAACGAACACTCTTCCAACGCTGTAAAGAAGAAAGAATGCATAAAGGGTGGTGCATTTTACGCTCCAATCTCGTCCTATGTAAGGCGCTTTAGAGTTAGGGCTGTTTTGCCTGTAATTGCGTGACCCTTGCAGGGTTCCTCACAGTGCAACCGTGCACTTGAAACGGGCAGGTGTTGAACCACCCCGCAAGGAGATGGGGAAACTTCGCTGCGACCGGACCGCTTGACAGTCCGTGTTTACGGGAGGAGAGGCGCGCCCGAGAGGAGGTGCGCTCTCACTCTCTGCCGTCCCCGTGAATGCTGAAATGAGCGCGGTCGCGTTGCGTGGCTTCGGTGAAACTGCCGTATCGCGATATGTAGTGGAGCTGCCACAGTAAAATTTGAGACACGCGTAGCCAGCCAAAGGTGCTGTTACTTTGCCGAATTTCACGTGCCGGCGTCCACAACAACGCGAGCACGCTTTGTTTAGAAATTTCCGGCCATGAGGCCGTGCCCGGACCGCGTGTGTTAGTCCCTTGGTTTGGCGACAAGGATGGCGTCAAAGTGACGCCGTGAAACGGGTTTCGTGCGTGCAAATGAGGCATTGATGTGATTAGAGAGAAAGCGAGAACATAGAAAAGAAAAAAAAAAGAGGGGGGGGGGCACACGCCGGGGACGAGTAGTCGCAAAGTGTTAAGTGTGCAGTTTATTTACGTGCGGCACACAGGTGAGCTGTTGCAGCTGTGAGTTTTGACAAATATTGCGTGTGTCATGTTCAGTGGACACGATGAAACGTTTTTTAGCGAACGCGTTGTATCCGCTGGGCTTGTACGTACGCGTACATGAATTGTCGCTTACTCGGTTTGATGTCTCCTTGCCGCTGGGGCAGCTGATACGACTGATACGCCATTTTGCAGCAGTGAAGGGTGCGTGAATGAATGGGCAAGAAACTTAGCAACAGTAACGAGAAAAGAATTAAAAACAAACAAACAAACGAAAGCATGTTTGCCGTGTATATTCAATCTTGTAGTGCAGAAAAATAGTCAGTGCAGCAACCTGCGCGGCCAACGCGCTCCTCGCGAAGAAAAGAGGGAGAGAGAGACGAGCTGGCCGCCGACCAACCGGCGTGCGCCGTTCGCCTTCCTCCTCAGTCTCGCGGGCCGGCGCCGACACCGCGACTCGATCGTGTCGAGCATTCGCGGATTCGCTCGCAGGATTTCGAGCTGGACGGTTGTGCCCTCGCGATCTCCGACTTCAGCGTAGCTCCCGCCGACTGGTTCGCCCTCCGCGGTCTCCTGACGCCGTGTAGCTCTCGCATTGTGGCACCCCGCCCTTGGACTGCTTCGACCGGATCCCCACTTTCCTATCTCCTTCTTTTTTTCCTCTCGTTGGCTGTCTTCTTCTGCTTCTACTTTCCTTCTATTCTTTTTATCCCTCCTTATCCCCACCCCTATAAGGCACTGCGCCGTGTCGCCTGAAGGCAGACAGAAATTAGGTGCCTTTTTCCTCTTCATTCTAATCACTACCACCACCACCATTCGCTTTCCGGGCGCGTTTCGAAGCAGAAGCAGAAACTTCGGAAGCCGTCATGTCTGGCCGTGGCAAAGGTGGCAAAGGGCTGGGGAAGGGTGGCGCCAAGCGTCATCGAAAGGTGTTGCGTGACAACATCCAGGGCATAACCAAGCCGGCCATCCGTCGTCTGGCGCGCCGTGGCGGTGTCAAGCGCATCTCTGGCCTCATCTACGAGGAAACTCGCGGCGTTCTCAAGGTGTTCCTCGAGAACGTGATCCGCGATGCCGTCACTTACACCGAGCACGCCAAAAGGAAGACCGTGACAGCCATGGACGTCGTGTACGCCCTCAAGCGTCAGGGCCGCACCCTGTACGGATTCGGAGGCTAAGAAGCCAGCGGCGTCGCCTGCAGCCAGCCAACGAGAACACAACAGCCCTCTTCAGGGCTACCCACTTGATGCTTCGGCAGTGTGATCCCAGCGGTTCGCCATACCCGTCCGTCCCTCTTTGCAATATCATTGCGTCATCGCTCAGGTGAGCAGCACCTCGTGTAGTAGTAGCTTGATCGCGCTGGGTACTTGTCACGTTCACCGCATTTCGTTCGCGTCGTCGTCTTTCTCCTGGGTCTGCATGCACGAATCAATCGCCGCATCTGCGAGTTCTTCCTCTCCTTCCTGCAAGCCAAGCTGCTAAAACGGGCCCGTCAAGCGAACGTCGCCTAGTTACCTTATCGCGCGAAGGAAGAAGCCGAGCGCAGCGTTCTACCCTGGTCACTGCATTCTTGGAGACACGACTATGCTCAGGAAGCACGAACTCGCTTTTTTCTTTGGAATGCCCACTACACGATCGCGTCACGTTGTGTCAAAATAAATAAAAACGCACTATGTTCTACCGTGGGGCACCCAGACGAAGAAGGGATGTGTACTTACAAATGAAAAAATTGATTGTGACAGGTTGGTCGTGTTTACCGCGCCCGCTGTGCACTCAGAAGTGCCCCATTCAATAACACATTGTGTACATTGTCACGCCTAATAATTTTTGTTTGTTTTTTTTTTTCACACCTGGCGCTGCCGAGCTGCAAAATACAAAAAAAAAAGAAAGAAAAGTGGAAGGGGATGTTTAAACAGAATTTCTGCGCAAGTCAGAAGCAAGTACACAATAAGCGCTGCCCATGCAGCGTGCTGAGGGAAGCTGCACTTGATAGAAGTGGCACTCATGTACTGTACTGGTGCTGCGAACACTGCAGTTGTGAAAGCTTTACTTGGACGGACAGCTACGCAACAAGTGTTTCCATTTCGCCGGCAGAGGTGGTCACTCTAGGGAGGCTGGCTTCGCCGCCCACGCGAGAGGGGGGGGGGGGGGACTAGCCCATGATGTAAACGCGAGAGGTTCGAGCGCGGGAAATTCGAAAGCAAGGCGCGCTCGCGTGAGCCTGCCGTCAGATGGCGACACCAACCCACGAGCATTGCATTTTCAAGTGCACCCTTGGTTTCCCACCCACCTCCGCACAGGACGAGGCGTGTCGAATGTGTAACCAAGGCGCACGACAGTGGTTCTGCTCAGGCAAAGCCTACCTATAACAAAAATTGTTCTCCATGTGTGTACCTTCATTTTCTCGTGAAAATGTGAAAGAGGAGTGAATGGGGCTTTTTGAGGCGCGTGTTGATCTTCGTTTCTATTATGATTATTATTTTTCACCCTTTCATTGAGTCCATTTCCTGCTTTTTGTGCCACATATTTAGCACTTAGAGGTTGGGGGGGGGGGGGGGGATTGCTGATGTGTAAGATGGAAAAGAAGAGGAAAGTGAGCCCCGAAACTGTCTGCATCAGGATGCGACACCTCAGCGGTAGCTCACAAGGGATGGGGGGTGAGGGGGGATTAAAAGGGTGGGAATAAAAGTGTAGAGAAAGAGACATGAGGGAAGCCAGAGTGAGACGACATATCGAGGGAATAGGAGTAAAAATGAAACAAAACATTCGAACGCAAACACCCCGTACATCCAACCGCCATTGAGCGCACCTAGTAGTTTGGCAAGTATGTATGAGTGATTCTTAAGAGGGAAAGGAAGATAAAATTGAGTCCCGTTACTGTCTGCGATTGAGCAAGTAGGCGCGCTCAGTGGCAGTTGGATGTACGGGGTGTTTGTGTTAGAATGTTTTGTTGCGTTTTACTCCTTGTCGTTGCGCGGACGTGTATGCATATACCAACACTGCCGGTGGTCTCTCGTCGTCTTCGCCCATCTACGTAATGGTCGCAAATAAGCGACAACGCAAGGAGCAAGTTTTTTTGGCGTGGCAGTGCGCATTTGCCCTCGGTGATGCGAGGCGCTCTAGTGCGATGCGCGCTGTTGGCGTGAATGGTGGCGTCTCGCACTCCGTCGCGCCGCTTCGGGAAGCGACGAGCTACAGCGTCGATTGATGTGTTGCCTGGAAGGCGAAAGAAATGCGCAGCAGGCTGTATTGTACAGCGGTAGTGGTTTCGTTTCGGTGTACCTCTTTGCAGCCGCGAACTGCACGGTTGCCCGAAAATGAGCGCCAGCCAGCATCCTGGCGTACGCTTCCGCGCTCGCACGCGGACGGGTTCTCACGCTTCGGCCAATGGGAGGGAGAGAGATGGGTCGTGCGGCGAAGCCGCTTTTGCCGATCTCCGGCAGGAGCGCAGTTTCGCTCCGTCAGTCGAGGTGATCGGACGCACGCAGCATGGCCCGAACTAAACAAACCGCGCGCAAGAGTACTGGAGGCAAGGCTCCGCGTAAGCAGCTTGCTACCAAGGCTGCTCGCAAGAGTGCCCCTGCCACAGGCGGGGTGAAGAAACCTCACCGTTACAGGCCTGGAACCGTGGCCCTGCGTGAAATTCGCCGATACCAGAAGTCGACCGAACTGCTGATCCGCAAGCTTCCCTTTCAGCGCCTGGTGCGGGAAATCGCTCAGGACTTCAAGACGGACCTCCGTTTCCAGAGTTCTGCCGTGATGGCCCTACAGGAAGCTAGCGAGGCCTACCTCGTTGGTCTTTTCGAAGACACCAACCTGTGCGCCATCCACGCTAAGCGCGTCACCATCATGCCAAAGGACATCCAGCTGGCTCGGCGCATTCGCGGTGAGCGCGCCTAAGTTGGGCTGCTCCCTGCGCTTCGGTCGACAGGCAAGCAACAACAAACGGTCCTTCTCAGGACCACCAACGTGTCTGCTTTGGCTACGAGACCACTCCAGGCCACGTACTCCGGCCGCACCCTCTTTTGCTGTCATGTTTTGTACGTACGTGGCTGCCGTTGTCTAGCGCGCGGAAGAACGGAACGTCGGCGCGTCGTTATTACGAAGAAATGGCTCAGCTTTGACAAATTCAAGGTAAAAGTGTGTATCATTATGAGTAGACAGAGAAAAGGTAGGCTAGCTTCAGTCGGTGTGTGTGCAGCAGCCGTGCTGCGACCCTGTGGTGTGTCAATTTCATTTATGTGTTTACCTTTTTGCCCGCCGCTTGTAAGGTGTTTTTGAGGGCTTCTGTTTGCGTAACGCCATGGTGACTTGGGCTGCTGGACCCCGGCGCAACTTTTGGGTGCACTCGTAGGAGGTGATGAAGTTTTACCGAGAGACGAAATAAACAATTGTATCGGGCCAGTTGGTAAGGATCCATCTCGCTAGGAAGCGCAGCCACTATTACACAGACCTCACAACACAAGCGCTTAACTTCAACTGAACTTTCATTGCAAACGTCAGAGTTTATAAAGGGGGTGAACAGAGAAAAAGAATAGTAAAAGGTAGACAACAAAAAGCACACGTGCCAGTCCCGCACATTACTGTCTGTTATTCTCTATCACCCCATCCAAAAAACAGTTCTTTCCGCGTGAGCGCGATAGAGAGTGCACTAACACACTCGAAATCATCGCGTGTCATTTCCTTTCATTTCTTTTGAAGCTGAACAAGTTTTTGTGCCATATTCTGGACAATTTTTTTTTTTTTTTTGCAATAAACGTTTAGTTGAAGTTAAGCGCTTGTGTTGTGTGTTCTGTGTAATAGTGGCTGCGCTGCCTAGCAAGATAGACGAAATAAATTGTGTTAGAAGCACCAAATGGAATGCGCTAACGGCGGGTTCTCTCTCTCTCTCTCTCTTTTTTTTTTTACCTTACGTTTGTTTTTCTATTCAAAGGTATTAAATTTACTCTGTCCCTGTGCTGACCCGTTCAGGTGTCATCGTAAGGATAGACGGTTACGTGTGGAGCTTTTTTTTTTTTTTTTTTTAATGAGAAATGACAACGCTTACATGCTCTTTTCTGTCTTTTTCGGTGCCGAGCTGCGTGATTTGGTTGTCTCTTTGCAGCATTTGGCGTCGCGCACTTGTGGCTAACTGATGTCGCGAGGAAATATATATAAAGTATAGAAAAACAAACACGCTTGAGGGTACGAACAGAGCCATCGTGACTGCGAAGCGAAACACGGCCGCGTCACCTGTTTGGGTGGTCCTTAGAAGGACCGTTTGGGGAATGCGGCGAGCGCGCGGAAGGGGTGCTCGCTTACGCCTTCTTCTCCGTCTTCTTTGGAAGAAGCACGGCTTGAATGTTGGGCAACACACCGCCCTGCGCGATGGTGACGCCGGAAAGCAGTTTGTTCAGCTCCTCGTCGTTGCGGATGGCGAGCTGCAAGTGACGGGGGATGATCCGGGTCTTCTTGTTGTCACGAGCGGCGTTGCCCGCCAGCTCGAGCACCTCGGCGGCCAGGTACTCGAGTACGGCAGCCAGGTAGACCGGAGCGCCAGCTCCGACGCGCTCGGCGTAGTTTCCCTTGCGTAGGAGGCGGTGAATACGGCCCACGGGGAACTGAAGCCCCGCGCGGCTAGAACGGGTCTTGCTCTTGCCTTTCGCCTTGCCGCCCTTGCCACGTCCGGACATGGTGTTGCTTTTCGCTTGGTACGACGCCGGTTGCCGAAAACAAGAAAGCTGCTGCCTTCTGAGATGAGAGCCGTGCTCGAATGGTTTCCGTTGCCACCATCGCGCGCCGCCGCTCGCGGGGAACGGATGAGAGTGTGAGAGAGAGAAGCCGTGCGAACCAATGGGGCGCGCGCGTTGTGCTGATCTCGTCAACACCCCTCGCTCATATTTAAGCGCGGCGAGACGGGGGGACACGCGCATTCGACTCTGGTCTCGCGTGCGTGTTGTGTGAAATCATGCCTCCCCAACCGTCTGGCAAAGCCGTCAAGAAGGCCGGCAAGGCGCAGAAGAATGTGCGCGCCACGGACAAGAAGAAGAAGAAGCGCCGCAGGAAGGAGAGCTTCTCCATCTACATCTATAAGGTGCTGAAGCAGGTGCACCCCGACACTGGTGTCTCCAGCAAGGCCATGTCCATCATGAACAGCTTCGTGAACGACATCTTCGAGCGTATCGCCGCCGAGTCGTCACGCCTTGCTCACTACAACAAGCGCTCGACCATCACGAGCCGGGAGATCCAGACCGCGGTGCGCCTGCTGCTGCCCGGAGAGCTGGCCAAGCACGCGGTGTCCGAGGGTACAAAAGCCGTCACCAAGTACACCAGCTCCAAGTAGGCGTGCGTCGTGGGCCACAGCGAGCAACGACAAATCAACGGCTCTTCTCAGAGCCACCCAAATTGTCTGCGTCGGCATAGGGGTTGTGCTGAGAGATTCGGCTCCGAATCCATCCTCTTCTCTCTGTTGAACACCGCTAGCAGGAGCGTTGGTGTGCCGCGCTCGACGTGTGTGCTCGGGGAGGTTGAACAGGTAAATTAGAGAAGACCGAGTGCGCGGAGAAAAGTGCCACAAGTACGGTAATGGAGGGAAAACAAAACCAGGAGCGTGGTAATTAAAAAAAAAAAAAAAAAACAGGGGGAAGGTGGCCGCTTCTCTCAAAAAAAGGTAACATGAACTCGAGTGTGTTCAGCTCTTGGGAAATGATAGAATAGGAAACTCGCGTCAGCGCTTGCCCGAGCAACTCCGACATGTCGGGCCAAATATGAAGGGGTATACACGGTATGCAGTGCATGCGGAGAGAAGGAAACTGCCGAACACTTGATAATGCTATGTAAAGGGCTTCACCTTATAGTTTAGAATGATGGCGCAGAGTTTTTCAAAAGCACCGGGGTTTAGAGACGGGGGAGGGCAAAATAGACTTTAGGCGGGTAGAATTAACTAGAAGGTGGTTATCTTATTGGTGGCTAAAGTCAAGGCAAGAGTGAAAACTAAACCATTCACTGCAAAGCACCGCGGTCCTATACTTCACTATTTAAAGAGAGAAAAAAAACAAGATAAATGTAGCTGTTTGTTAGGTCAGCATTATGGCTAGGTGGTGATAGCTGCCGCCCGATGTGAAGGGTACAGCCACATTCATCAGACAGCGCAGAGTTCCTTCTCTGCCACGCCATTCATTTGTTTACGAAATTGGGGCATTTATTTCTTGAGAGCGCAGGGCAGGCCCGTTTCGAGACTGTAGGAGGAGTGAATGTAGCTTAAAGTGCGTGGCGCGGTGAAAAATGTGCGGAAGCATTGATGCAAGAAAAGATAGGGGAGAAATATATAGACGCATGTGACAATAGCTGTAGAAGCAGAAAAGCGTGGCGGCGGACTGCATGCTAATTATTGTCCGAAAGCAAAGTATCGACAGCCCGAGTGAAGGAAAAAACAAAACTGTGCGTACGCATGACAGGGGTACCACGCAGGTGATTTATATAGTGCACAAAGAAGTACGAAATCCAGTAAAGAAAGGCGGTCGACACGAGGTATGGGCATTTCCCGTTTTCGCACCGAGTGCTCCGTTTGCGCGTCGCCGAAAGAAACATAGCCAGGCCGGCCAGCAAACGACACTGCTCGGCTTGACGTTTACATAATCACACGGTGTAGCGGAACACTGTGTTCTCTTCGAAAGAACAAATGCGCCTGTGCTAGGCACAAATGAGTGGTACGTTCCATTCGGAATGTGGTGGGAAACTTACCTTAAATGAATGAGCGGACGCACCGTTTATTTCCGCTTTGTTTTAGATTACTGACTATGTTCGGCGGGTCGACAGTGCATTTGTATGAAGCTTTCAAGCGCGATCATTTTGTAATTTCGCATCGTGCGTCCCTGCCACAAGTTCGGGGAAGGAATACTTTCAATATGGGAACCCTCATGATTGTGAAAGATGAAACTGCGACTACTTAAACACACTTGCACCACAGAAATGGCACGCGCAGTTTGGTATTGGGGCACGTGAGAAGGGAATACAATAGATGGGCATTGGCGCGCATCTTTTTTTCTTATTGATATGATATGTAAGGAGATGTCGGCGCACCATTATGGCGCCGGCTACTCCTTGGCCGTTGAGTTAAACTTGAACACGTATCTTGAAGCAAAACGTACAAAGCAGTGCATGGAAAGTAGAAAACTCGGGCAGAGATATGCAAAGACACACTTACACTTATACGCACATATCAGAACACAATGGTAAGTAAATGTTCGAAAGTCAATGAATGAAGTCTCTGATATAATGTCCCTCGATAATATTCGGTCCACCAGCACAAAACAGTAGAGCACACGTCTGGTCCGTATAAAGATGCATTCGCTCGTGTGTACATAATTGTCGACACGTCATTCATTTCACAACACACACATGATGAGAGTCACGTGATACTGTACATAATAAGTACATTTGTTACAAATGAAAGTTCGTTATTTCTTAATACTTATCAGCAATCCCGCTGTCTTGTAAAGAACGTGTTGATGCTTTTAAAGCGTGCGACTGTAAAACTCGAGTAGGCCACGGACCCAGAAGTTTCTTCATGTTAAACGGTCTGCGGTCTAATGCCAACTGTTCGGACTTAAGACAGCGTCTCGTGATGTGGACAGTCTACGAGAAGGTGACATACGTCTTCATCTATCAATCCGCATTCGCATTCGGGACTTTCAGCTCTGCCGTGTCTGTGCAAAGAAAAAAAAAAAAACAAATGTTTTTGTGTATGCCGTGCCTAGCCTCAATCGGTCAATTAGAGTTTCCGATATTCTATCTAATGCCAGCGTAATTTTTAATTCAATAAATGGATCGATGTGGTATAAATCGCACCTCTTTGTACTTTGGTCAAACCAAGCAGTTTTGCTCATTCTGAAAGTTGTATTCTTTATAATACTACGCAATTCACTTTTTTCGAAATATTGGTTGCCACGATGTGTAGACCTACTTTGTGTGCTCTGGACGGCTCTGGAAGGCCAACTGCAAATCTTCTTTGCACAGCTGATGCCGTCCGGATAGTCGTTGATAGATTACTTAACAGGTTGTCAGCCTCCGAAGGTATTATGTAAGCGAAAGTACGCATGCGTAAAACATGCAGCGAACGAACACTCTTCCAACGCTGTAAAGAAGAAAGAATGCATAAAGGGTGGTGCATTTTACGCTCCAATCTCGTCCTATGTAAGGCGCTTTAGAGTTAGGGCTGTTTTGCCTGTAATTGCGTGACCCTTGCAGGGTTCCTCACAGTGCAACCGTGCACTTGAAACGGGCAGGTGTTGAACCACCCCGCAAGGAGATGGGGAAACTTCGCTGCGACCGGACCGCTTGACAGTCCGTGTTTACGGGAGGAGAGGCGCGCCCGAGAGGAGGTGCGCTCTCACTCTCTGCCGTCCCCGTGAATGCTGAAATGAGCGCGGTCGCGTTGCGTGGCTTCGGTGAAACTGCCGTATCGCGATATGTAGTGGAGCTGCCACAGTAAAATTTGAGACACGCGTAGCCAGCCAAAGGTGCTGTTACTTTGCCGAATTTCACGTGCCGGCGTCCACAACAACGCGAGCACGCTTTGTTTAGAAATTTCCGGCCATGAGGCCGTGCCCGGACCGCGTGTGTTAGTCCCTTGGTTTGGCGACAAGGATGGCGTCAAAGTGACGCCGTGAAACGGGTTTCGTGCGTGCAAATGAGGCATTGATGTGATTAGAGAGAAAGCGAGAACATAGAAAAGAAAAAAAAAAAGAGGGGGGGGGGGCACACGCCGGGGACGAGTAGTCGCAAAGTGTTAAGTGTGCAGTTTATTTACGTGCGGCACACAGGTGAGCTGTTGCAGCTGTGAGTTTTGACAAATATTGCGTGTGTCATGTTCAGTGGACACGATGAAACGTTTTTTAGCGAACGCGTTGTATCCGCTGGGCTTGTACGTACGCGTACATGAATTGTCGCTTACTCGGTTTGATGTCTCCTTGCCGCTGGGGCAGCTGATACGACTGATACGCCATTTTGCAGCAGTGAAGGGTGCGTGAATGAATGGGCAAGAAACTTAGCAACAGTAACGAGAAAAGAATTAAAAACAAACAAACAAACGAAAGCATGTTTGCCGTGTATATTCAATCTTGTAGTGCAGAAAAATAGTCAGTGCAGCAACCTGCGCGGCCAACGCGCTCCTCGCGAAGAAAAGAGGGAGAGAGAGACGAGCTGGCCGCCGACCAACCGGCGTGCGCCGTTCGCCTTCCTCCTCAGTCTCGCGGGCCGGCGCCGACACCGCGACTCGATCGTGTCCTATCTCCTTCTTTTTTCCTCTCGTTGGCTGTCTTCTTCTGCTTCTACTTTCCTTCTATTCTTTTTATCCCTCCTTCCCCCCACCCCTATAAGGCACTGCGCCGTGTCGCCTGAAGGCAGACAGAAATTAGGTGCCTTTTTCCTCTTCATTGTAACCACTACCACCCCACCATTCGCTTTCCGGGCGCGTTTCGAAGCAGAAGCAGAAACTTCGGAAGCCGTCATGTCTGGCCGTGGCAAAGGTGGCAAAGGGCTGGGGAAGGGTGGCGCCAAGCGTCATCGAAAGGTGTTGCGTGACAACATCCAGGGCATAACCAAGCCGGCCATCCGTCGTCTGGCGCGCCGTGGCGGTGTCAAGCGCATCTCTGGCCTCATCTACGAGGAAACTCGCGGCGTTCTCAAGGTGTTCCTCGAGAACGTGATCCGCGATGCCGTCACTTACACCGAGCACGCCAAAAGGAAGACCGTGACAGCCATGGACGTCGTGTACGCCCTCAAGCGTCAGGGCCGCACCCTGTACGGATTCGGAGGCTAAGAAGCCAGCGGCGTCGCCTGCAGCCAGCCAACGAGAACACAACAGCCCTCTTCAGGGCTACCCACTTGATGCTTCGGCAGTGTGATCCCAGCGGTTCGCCATACCCGTCCGTCCCTCTTTGCAATATCATTGCGTCATCGCTCAGGTGAGCAGCACCTCGTGTAGTAGTAGCTTGATCGCGCTGGGTACTTGTCACGTTCACCGCATTTCGTTCGCGTCGTCGTCTTTCTCCTGGGTCTGCATGCACGAATCAATCGCCGCATCTGCGAGTTCTTCCTCTCCTTCCTGCAAGCCAAGCTGCTAAAACGGGCCCGTCAAGCGAACGTCGCCTAGTTACCTTATCGCGCGAAGGAAGAAGCCGAGCGCAGCGTTCTACCCTGGTCACTGCATTCTTGGAGACACGACTATGCTCAGGAAGCACGAACTCGCTTTTTTCTTTGGAATGCCCACTACACGATCGCGTCATGTTGTGTCAAAATAAATAAAAACGCACTATGTTCTACCGTGGGGCACCCAGACGAAGAAGGGATGTGTACTTACAAATGAAAAAATTGATTGTGACAGGTTGGTCGTGTTTACCGCGCCCGCTGTGCACTCAGAAGTGCCCCATTCAATAACACATTGTGTACATTGTCACGCCTAATAATTTTTGTTTGTTTTTTTTTTTCACACCTGGCGCTGCCGAGCTGCAAAATACAAAAAAAAAAGAAAGAAAAGTGGAAGGGGATGTTTAAACAGAATTTCTGCGCAAGTCAGAAGCAAGTACACAATAAGCGCTGCCCATGCAGCGTGCTGAGGGAAGCTGCACTTGATAGAAGTGGCACTCATGTACTGTACTGGTGCTGCGAACACTGCAGTTGTGAAAGCTTTACTTGGACGGACAGCTACGCAACAAGTGTTTCCATTTCGCCGGCAGAGGTGGTCACTCTAGGGAGGCTGGCTTCGCCGCCCACGCGAGAGGGGGGGGGGGGGGGACTAGCCCATGATGTAAACGCGAGAGGTTCGAGCGCGGGAAATTCGAAAGCAAGGCGCGCTCGCGTGAGCCTGCCGTCAGATGGCGACACCAACCCACGAGCATTGCATTTTCAAGTGCACCCTTGGTTTCCCACCCACCTCCGCACAGGACGAGGCGTGTCGAATGTGTAACCAAGGCGCACGACAGTGGTTCTGCTCAGGCAAAGCCTACCTATAACAAAAATTGTTCTCCATGTGTGTACCTTCATTTTCTCGTGAAAATGTGAAAGAGGAGTGAATGGGGCTTTTTGAGGCGCGTGTTGATCTTCGTTTCTATTATGATTATTATTTTTCACCCTTTCATTGAGTCCATTTCCTGCTTTTTGTGCCACATATTTAGCACTTAGAGGTTGGGGGGGGGGGGGGATTGCTGATGTGTAAGATGGAAAAGAAGAGGAAAGTGAGCCCCGAAACTGTCTGCATCAGGATGCGACACCTCAGCGGTAGCTCACAAGGGATGGGGGGTGAGGGGGGATTAAAAGGGTGGGAATAAAAGTGTAGAGAAAGAGACATGAGGGAAGCCAGAGTGAGACGACATATCGAGGGAATAGGAGTAAAAATGAAACAAAACATTCGAACGCAAACACCCCGTACATCCAACCGCCATTGAGCGCACCTAGTAGTTTGGCAAGTATGTATGAGTGATTCTTAAGAGGGAAAGGAAGATAAAATTGAGTCCCGTTACTGTCTGCGATTGAGCAAGTAGGCGCGCTCAGTGGCAGTTGGATGTACGGGGTGTTTGTGTTAGAATGTTTTGTTGCGTTTTACTCCTTGTCGTTGCGCGGACGTGTATGCATATACCAACACTGCCGGTGGTCTCTCGTCGTCTTCGCCCATCTACGTAATGGTCGCAAATAAGCGACAACGCAAGGAGCAAGTTTTTTTGGCGTGGCAGTGCGCATTTGCCCTCGGTGATGCGAGGCGCTCTAGTGCGATGCGCGCTGTTGGCGTGAATGGTGGCGTCTCGCACTCCGTCGCGCCGCTTCGGGAAGCGACGAGCTACAGCGTCGATTGATGTGTTGCCTGGAAGGCGAAAGAAATGCGCAGCAGGCTGTATTGTACAGCGGTAGTGGTTTCGTTTCGGTGTACCTCTTTGCAGCCGCGAACTGCACGGTTGCCCGAAAATGAGCGCCAGCCAGCATCCTGGCGTACGCTTCCGCGCTCGCACGCGGACGGGTTCTCACGCTTCGGCCAATGGGAGGGAGAGAGATGGGTCGTGCGGCGAAGCCGCTTTTGCCGATCTCCGGCAGGAGCGCAGTTTCGCTCCGTCAGTCGAGGTGATCGGACGCACGCAGCATGGCCCGAACTAAACAAACCGCGCGCAAGAGTACTGGAGGCAAGGCTCCGCGTAAGCAGCTTGCTACCAAGGCTGCTCGCAAGAGTGCCCCTGCCACAGGCGGGGTGAAGAAACCTCACCGTTACAGGCCTGGAACCGTGGCCCTGCGTGAAATTCGCCGATACCAGAAGTCGACCGAACTGCTGATCCGCAAGCTTCCCTTTCAGCGCCTGGTGCGGGAAATCGCTCAGGACTTCAAGACGGACCTCCGTTTCCAGAGTTCTGCCGTGATGGCCCTACAGGAAGCTAGCGAGGCCTACCTCGTTGGTCTTTTCGAAGACACCAACCTGTGCGCCATCCACGCTAAGCGCGTCACCATCATGCCAAAGGACATCCAGCTGGCTCGGCGCATTCGCGGTGAGCGCGCCTAAGTTGGGCTGCTCCCTGCGCTTCGGTCGACAGGCAAGCAACAACAAACGGTCCTTCTCAGGACCACCAACGTGTCTGCTTTGGCTACGAGACCACTCCAGGCCACGTACTCCGGCCGCACCCTCTTTTGCTGTCATGTTTTGTACGTACGTGGCTGCCGTTGTCTAGCGCGCGGAAGAACGGAACGTCGGCGCGTCGTTATTACGAAGAAATGGCTCAGCTTTGACAAATTCAAGGTAAAAGTGTGTATCATTATGAGTAGACAGAGAAAAGGTAGGCTAGCTTCAGTCGGTGTGTGTGCAGCAGCCGTGCTGCGACCCTGTGGTGTGTCAATTTCATTTATGTGTTTACCTTTTTGCCCGCCGCTTGTAAGGTGTTTTTGAGGGCTTCTGTTTGCGTAACGCCATGGTGACTTGGGCTGCTGGACCCCGGCGCAACTTTTGGGTGCACTCGTAGGAGGTGATGAAGTTTTACCGAGAGACGAAATAAACAATTGTATCGGGCCAGTTGGTAAGGATCCATCTCGCTAGGAAGCGCAGCCACTATTACACAGACCTCACAACACAAGCGCTTAACTTCAACTGAACTTTCATTGCAAACGTCAGAGTTTATAAAGGGGGTGAACAGAGAAAAAGAATAGTAAAAGGTAGACAACAAAAAGCACACGTGCCAGTCCCGCACATTACTGTCTGTTATTCTCTATCACCCCATCCAAAAAACAGTTCTTTCCGCGTGAGCGCGATAGAGAGTGCACTAACACACTCGAAATCATCGCGTGTCATTTCCTTTCATTTCTTTTGAAGCTGAACAAGTTTTTGTGCCATATTCTGGACAATTTTTTTTTTTTTTTGCAATAAACGTTTAGTTGAAGTTAAGCGCTTGTGTTGTGTGTTCTGTGTAATAGTGGCTGCGCTGCCTAGCAAGATAGACGAAATAAATTGTGTTAGAAGCACCAAATGGAATGCGCTAACGGCGGGTTCTCTCTCTCTCTCTCTCTTTTTTTTTTTACCTTACGTTTGTTTTTCTATTCAAAGGTATTAAATTTACTCTGTCCCTGTGCTGACCCGTTCAGGTGTCATCGTAAGGATAGACGGTTACGTGTGGAGCTTTTTTTTTTTTTTTTTTTTAATGAGAAATGACAACGCTTACATGCTCTTTTCTGTCTTTTTCGGTGCCGAGCTGCGTGATTTGGTTGTCTCTTTGCAGCATTTGGCGTCGCGCACTTGTGGCTAACTGATGTCGCGAGGAAATATATATAAAGTATAGAAAAACAAACACGCTTGAGGGTACGAACAGAGCCATCGTGACTGCGAAGCGAAACACGGCCGCGTCACCTGTTTGGGTGGTCCTTAGAAGGACCGTTTGGGGAATGCGGCGAGCGCGCGGAAGGGGTGCTCGCTTACGCCTTCTTCTCCGTCTTCTTTGGAAGAAGCACGGCTTGAATGTTGGGCAACACACCGCCCTGCGCGATGGTGACGCCGGAAAGCAGTTTGTTCAGCTCCTCGTCGTTGCGGATGGCGAGCTGCAAGTGACGGGGGATGATCCGGGTCTTCTTGTTGTCACGAGCGGCGTTGCCCGCCAGCTCGAGCACCTCGGCGGCCAGGTACTCGAGTACGGCAGCCAGGTAGACCGGAGCGCCAGCTCCGACGCGCTCGGCGTAGTTTCCCTTGCGTAGGAGGCGGTGAATACGGCCCACGGGGAACTGAAGCCCCGCGCGGCTAGAACGGGTCTTGCTCTTGCCTTTCGCCTTGCCGCCCTTGCCACGTCCGGACATGGTGTTGCTTTTCGCTTGGTACGACGCCGGTTGCCGAAAACAAGAAAGCTGCTGCCTTCTGAGATGAGAGCCGTGCTCGAATGGTTTCCGTTGCCACCATCGCGCGCCGCCGCTCGCGGGGAACGGATGAGAGTGTGAGAGAGAGAAGCCGTGCGAACCAATGGGGCGCGCGCGTTGTGCTGATCTCGTCAACACCCCTCGCTCATATTTAAGCGCGGCGAGACGGGGGGACACGCGCATTCGACTCTGGTCTCGCGTGCGTGTTGTGTGAAATCATGCCTCCCCAACCGTCTGGCAAAGCCGTCAAGAAGGCCGGCAAGGCGCAGAAGAATGTGCGCGCCACGGACAAGAAGAAGAAGAAGCGCCGCAGGAAGGAGAGCTTCTCCATCTACATCTATAAGGTGCTGAAGCAGGTGCACCCCGACACTGGTGTCTCCAGCAAGGCCATGTCCATCATGAACAGCTTCGTGAACGACATCTTCGAGCGTATCGCCGCCGAGTCGTCACGCCTTGCTCACTACAACAAGCGCTCGACCATCACGAGCCGGGAGATCCAGACCGCGGTGCGCCTGCTGCTGCCCGGAGAGCTGGCCAAGCACGCGGTGTCCGAGGGTACAAAAGCCGTCACCAAGTACACCAGCTCCAAGTAGGCGTGCGTCGTGGGCCACAGCGAGCAACGACAAATCAACGGCTCTTCTCAGAGCCACCCAAATTGTCTGCGTCGGCATAGGGGTTGTGCTGAGAGATTCGGCTCCGAATCCATCCTCTTCTCTCTGTTGAACACCGCTAGCAGGAGCGTTGGTGTGCCGCGCTCGACGTGTGTGCTCGGGGAGGTTGAACAGGTAAATTAGAGAAGACCGAGTGCGCGGAGAAAAGTGCCACAAGTACGGTAATGGAGGGAAAACAAAACCAGGAGCGTGGTAATTAAAAAAAAAAAAAAAAACAGGGGGAAGGTGGCCGCTTCTCTCAAAAAAAGGTAACATGAACTCGAGTGTGTTCAGCTCTTGGGAAATGATAGAATAGGAAACTCGCGTCAGCGCTTGCCCGAGCAACTCCGACATGTCGGGCCAAATATGAAGGGGTATACACGGTATGCAGTGCATGCGGAGAGAAGGAAACTGCCGAACACTTGATAATGCTATGTAAAGGGCTTCACCTTATAGTTTAGAATGATGGCGCAGAGTTTTTCAAAAGCACCGGGGTTTAGAGACGGGGGAGGGCAAAATAGACTTTAGGCGGGTAGAATTAACTAGAAGGTGGTTATCTTATTGGTGGCTAAAGTCAAGGCAAGAGTGAAAACTAAACCATTCACTGCAAAGCACCGCGGTCCTATACTTCACTATTTAAAGAGAGAAAAAAAACAAGATAAATGTAGCTGTTTGTTAGGTCAGCATTATGGCTAGGTGGTGATAGCTGCCGCCCGATGTGAAGGGTACAGCCACATTCATCAGACAGCGCAGAGTTCCTTCTCTGCCACGCCATTCATTTGTTTACGAAATTGGGGCATTTATTTCTTGAGAGCGCAGGGCAGGCCCGTTTCGAGACTGTAGGAGGAGTGAATGTAGCTTAAAGTGCGTGGCGCGGTGAAAAATGTGCGGAAGCATTGATGCAAGAAAAGATAGGGGAGAAATATATAGACGCATGTGACAATAGCTGTAGAAGCAGAAAAGCGTGGCGGCGGACTGCATGCTAATTATTGTCCGAAAGCAAAGTATCGACAGCCCGAGTGAAGGAAAAAACAAAACTGTGCGTACGCATGACAGGGGTACCACGCAGGTGATTTATATAGTGCACAAAGAAGTACGAAATCCAGTAAAGAAAGGCGGTCGACACGAGGTATGGGCATTTCCCGTTTTCGCACCGAGTGCTCCGTTTGCGCGTCGCCGAAAGAAACATAGCCAGGCCGGCCAGCAAACGACACTGCTCGGCTTGACGTTTACATAATCACACGGTGTAGCGGAACACTGTGTTCTCTTCGAAAGAACAAATGCGCCTGTGCTAGGCACAAATGAGTGGTACGTTCCATTCGGAATGTGGTGGGAAACTTACCTTAAATGAATGAGCGGACGCACCGTTTATTTCCGCTTTGTTTTAGATTACTGACTATGTTCGGCGGGTCGACAGTGCATTTGTATGAAGCTTTCAAGCGCGATCATTTTGTAATTTCGCATCGTGCGTCCCTGCCACAAGTTCGGGGAAGGAATACTTTCAATATGGGAACCCTCATGATTGTGAAAGATGAAACTGCGACTACTTAAACACACTTGCACCACAGAAATGGCACGCGCAGTTTGGTATTGGGGCACGTGAGAAGGGAATACAATAGATGGGCATTGGCGCGCATCTTTTTTTCTTATTGATATGATATGTAAGGAGATGTCGGCGCACCATTATGGCGCCGGCTACTCCTTGGCCGTTGAGTTAAACTTGAACACGTATCTTGAAGCAAAACGTACAAAGCAGTGCATGGAAAGTAGAAAACTCGGGCAGAGATATGCAAAGACACACTTACACTTATACGCACATATCAGAACACAATGGTAAGTAAATGTTCGAAAGTCAATGAATGAAGTCTCTGATATAATGTCCCTCGATAATATTCGGTCCACCAGCACAAAACAGTAGAGCACACGTCTGGTCCGTATAAAGATGCATTCGCTCGTGTGTACATAATTGTCGACACGTCATTCATTTCACAACACACACATGATGAGAGTCACGTGATACTGTACATAATAAGTACATTTGTTACAAATGAAAGTTCGTTATTTCTTAATACTTATCAGCAATCCCGCTGTCTTGTAAAGAACGTGTTGATGCTTTTAAAGCGTGCGACTGTAAAACTCGAGTAGGCCACGGACCCAGAAGTTTCTTCATGTTAAACGGTCTGCGGTCTAATGCCAACTGTTCGGACTTAAGACGGCGTCTCGTGATGTGGACAGTCTACGAGAAGGTGACATACGTCTTCATCTATCAATCCGCATTCGCATTCGGGACTTTCAGCTCTGCCGTGTCTGTGCAAAGAAAAAAAAAAAACAAATGTTTTTGTGTATGCCGTGCCTAGCCTCAATCGGTCAATTAGAGTTTCCGATATTCTATCTAATGCCAGCGTAATTTTTAATTCAATAAATGGATCGATGTGGTATAAATCGCACCTCTTTGTACTTTGGTCAAACCAAGCAGTTTTGCTCATTCTGAAAGTTGTATTCTTTATAATACTACGCAATTCACTTTTTTCGAAATATTGGTTGCCACGATGTGTAGACCTACTTTGTGTGCTCTGGACGGCTCTGGAAGGCCAACTGCAAATCTTCTTTGCACAGCTGATGCCGTCCGGATAGTCGTTGATAGATTACTTAACAGGTTGTCAGCCTCCGAAGGTATTATGTAAGCGAAAGTACGCATGCGTAAAACATGCAGCGAACGAACACTCTTCCAACGCTGTAAAGAAGAAAGAATGCATAAAGGGTGGTGCATTTTACGCTCCAATCTCGTCCTATGTAAGGCGCTTTAGAGTTAGGGCTGTTTTGCCTGTAATTGCGTGACCCTTGCAGGGTTCCTCACAGTGCAACCGTGCACTTGAAACGGGCAGGTGTTGAACCACCCCGCAAGGAGATGGGGAAACTTCGCTGCGACCGGACCGCTTGACAGTCCGTGTTTACGGGAGGAGAGGCGCGCCCGAGAGGAGGTGCGCTCTCACTCTCTGCCGTCCCCGTGAATGCTGAAATGAGCGCGGTCGCGTTGCGTGGCTTCGGTGAAACTGCCGTATCGCGATATGTAGTGGAGCTGCCACAGTAAAATTTGAGACACGCGTAGCCAGCCAAAGGTGCTGTTACTTTGCCGAATTTCACGTGCCGGCGTCCACAACAACGCGAGCACGCTTTGTTTAGAAATTTCCGGCCATGAGGCCGTGCCCGGACCGCGTGTGTTAGTCCCTTGGTTTGGCGACAAGGATGGCGTCAAAGTGACGCCGTGAAACGGGTTTCGTGCGTGCAAATGAGGCATTGATGTGATTAGAGAGAAAGCGAGAACATAGAAAAGAAAAAAAAAAAAGAGGGGGGGGGGGGCACACGCCGGGGACGAGTAGTCGCAAAGTGTTAAGTGTGCAGTTTATTTACGTGCGGCACACAGGTGAGCTGTTGCAGCTGTGAGTTTTGACAAATATTGCGTGTGTCATGTTCAGTGGACACGATGAAACGTTTTTTAGCGAACGCGTTGTATCCGCTGGGCTTGTACGTACGCGTACATGAATTGTCGCTTACTCGGTTTGATGTCTCCTTGCCGCTGGGGCAGCTGATACGACTGATACGCCATTTTGCAGCAGTGAAGGGTGCGTGAATGAATGGGCAAGAAACTTAGCAACAGTAACGAGAAAAGAATTAAAAACAAACAAACAAACGAAAGCATGTTTGCCGTGTATATTCAATCTTGTAGTGCAGAAAAATAGTCAGTGCAGCAACCTGCGCGGCCAACGCGCTCCTCGCGAAGAAAAGAGGGAGAGAGAGACGAGCTGGCCGCCGACCAACCGGCGTGCGCCGTTCGCCTTCCTCCTCAGTCTCGCGGGCCGGCGCCGACACCGCGACTCGATCGTGTCGAGCATTCGCTTTCCGGGCGCGTTTCGAAGCAGAAGCAGAAACTTCGGAAGCCGTCATGTCTGGCCGTGGCAAAGGTGGCAAAGGGCTGGGGAAGGGTGGCGCCAAGCGTCATCGAAAGGTGTTGCGTGACAACATCCAGGGCATAACCAAGCCGGCCATCCGTCGTCTGGCGCGCCGTGGCGGTGTCAAGCGCATCTCTGGCCTCATCTACGAGGAAACTCGCGGCGTTCTCAAGGTGTTCCTCGAGAACGTGATCCGCGATGCCGTCACTTACACCGAGCACGCCAAAAGGAAGACCGTGACAGCCATGGACGTCGTGTACGCCCTCAAGCGTCAGGGCCGCACCCTGTACGGATTCGGAGGCTAAGAAGCCAGCGGCGTCGCCTGCAGCCAGCCAACGAGAACACAACAGCCCTCTTCAGGGCTACCCACTTGATGCTTCGGCAGTGTGATCCCAGCGGTTCGCCATACCCGTCCGTCCCTCTTTGCAATATCATTGCGTCATCGCTCAGGTGAGCAGCACCTCGTGTAGTAGTAGCTTGATCGCGCTGGGTACTTGTCACGTTCACCGCATTTCGTTCGCGTCGTCGTCTTTCTCCTGGGTCTGCATGCACGAATCAATCGCCGCATCTGCGAGTTCTTCCTCTCCTTCCTGCAAGCCAAGCTGCTAAAACGGGCCCGTCAAGCGAACGTCGCCTAGTTACCTTATCGCGCGAAGGAAGAAGCCGAGCGCAGCGTTCTACCCTGGTCACTGCATTCTTGGAGACACGACTATGCTCAGGAAGCACGAACTCGCTTTTTTCTTTGGAATGCCCACTACACGATCGCGTCACGTTGTGTCAAAATAAATAAAAACGCACTATGTTCTACCGTGGGGCACCCAGACGAAGAAGGGATGTGTACTTACAAATGAAAAAATTGATTGTGACAGGTTGGTCGTGTTTACCGCGCCCGCTGTGCACTCAGAAGTGCCCCATTCAATAACACATTGTGTACATTGTCACGCCTAATAATTTTTGTTTGTTTTTTTTTTTCACACCTGGCGCTGCCGAGCTGCAAAATACAAAAAAAAAAGAAAGAAAAGTGGAAGGGGATGTTTAAACAGAATTTCTGCGCAAGTCAGAAGCAAGTACACAATAAGCGCTGCCCATGCAGCGTGCTGAGGGAAGCTGCACTTGATAGAAGTGGCACTCATGTACTGTACTGGTGCTGCGAACACTGCAGTTGTGAAAGCTTTACTTGGACGGACAGCTACGCAACAAGTGTTTCCATTTCGCCGGCAGAGGTGGTCACTCTAGGGAGGCTGGCTTCGCCGCCCACGCGAGAGGGGGGGGGGGGGGACTAGCCCATGATGTAAACGCGAGAGGTTCGAGCGCGGGAAATTCGAAAGCAAGGCGCGCTCGCGTGAGCCTGCCGTCAGATGGCGACACCAACCCACGAGCATTGCATTTTCAAGTGCACCCTTGGTTTCCCACCCACCTCCGCACAGGACGAGGCGTGTCGAATGTGTAACCAAGGCGCACGACAGTGGTTCTGCTCAGGCAAAGCCTACCTATAACAAAAATTGTTCTCCATGTGTGTACCTTCATTTTCTCGTGAAAATGTGAAAGAGGAGTGAATGGGGCTTTTTGAGGCGCGTGTTGATCTTCGTTTCTATTATGATTATTATTTTTCACCCTTTCATTGAGTCCATTTCCTGCTTTTTGTGCCACATATTTAGCACTTAGAGGTTGGGGGGGGGGGGGGGATTGCTGATGTGTAAGATGGAAAAGAAGAGGAAAGTGAGCCCCGAAACTGTCTGCATCAGGATGCGACACCTCAGCGGTAGCTCACAAGGGATGGGGGGTGAGGGGGGATTAAAAGGGTGGGAATAAAAGTGTAGAGAAAGAGACATGAGGGAAGCCAGAGTGAGACGACATATCGAGGGAATAGGAGTAAAAATGAAACAAAACATTCGAACGCAAACACCCCGTACATCCAACCGCCATTGAGCGCACCTAGTAGTTTGGCAAGTATGTATGAGTGATTCTTAAGAGGGAAAGGAAGATAAAATTGAGTCCCGTTACTGTCTGCGATTGAGCAAGTAGGCGCGCTCAGTGGCAGTTGGATGTACGGGGTGTTTGTGTTAGAATGTTTTGTTGCGTTTTACTCCTTGTCGTTGCGCGGACGTGTATGCATATACCAACACTGCCGGTGGTCTCTCGTCGTCTTCGCCCATCTACGTAATGGTCGCAAATAAGCGACAACGCAAGGAGCAAGTTTTTTTGGCGTGGCAGTGCGCATTTGCCCTCGGTGATGCGAGGCGCTCTAGTGCGATGCGCGCTGTTGGCGTGAATGGTGGCGTCTCGCACTCCGTCGCGCCGCTTCGGGAAGCGACGAGCTACAGCGTCGATTGATGTGTTGCCTGGAAGGCGAAAGAAATGCGCAGCAGGCTGTATTGTACAGCGGTAGTGGTTTCGTTTCGGTGTACCTCTTTGCAGCCGCGAACTGCACGGTTGCCCGAAAATGAGCGCCAGCCAGCATCCTGGCGTACGCTTCCGCGCTCGCACGCGGACGGGTTCTCACGCTTCGGCCAATGGGAGGGAGAGAGATGGGTCGTGCGGCGAAGCCGCTTTTGCCGATCTCCGGCAGGAGCGCAGTTTCGCTCCGTCAGTCGAGGTGATCGGACGCACGCAGCATGGCCCGAACTAAACAAACCGCGCGCAAGAGTACTGGAGGCAAGGCTCCGCGTAAGCAGCTTGCTACCAAGGCTGCTCGCAAGAGTGCCCCTGCCACAGGCGGGGTGAAGAAACCTCACCGTTACAGGCCTGGAACCGTGGCCCTGCGTGAAATTCGCCGATACCAGAAGTCGACCGAACTGCTGATCCGCAAGCTTCCCTTTCAGCGCCTGGTGCGGGAAATCGCTCAGGACTTCAAGACGGACCTCCGTTTCCAGAGTTCTGCCGTGATGGCCCTACAGGAAGCTAGCGAGGCCTACCTCGTTGGTCTTTTCGAAGACACCAACCTGTGCGCCATCCACGCTAAGCGCGTCACCATCATGCCAAAGGACATCCAGCTGGCTCGGCGCATTCGCGGTGAGCGCGCCTAAGTTGGGCTGCTCCCTGCGCTTCGGTCGACAGGCAAGCAACAACAAACGGTCCTTCTCAGGACCACCAACGTGTCTGCTTTGGCTACGAGACCACTCCAGGCCACGTACTCCGGCCGCACCCTCTTTTGCTGTCATGTTTTGTACGTACGTGGCTGCCGTTGTCTAGCGCGCGGAAGAACGGAACGTCGGCGCGTCGTTATTACGAAGAAATGGCTCAGCTTTGACAAATTCAAGGTAAAAGTGTGTATCATTATGAGTAGACAGAGAAAAGGTAGGCTAGCTTCAGTCGGTGTGTGTGCAGCAGCCGTGCTGCGACCCTGTGGTGTGTCAATTTCATTTATGTGTTTACCTTTTTGCCCGCCGCTTGTAAGGTGTTTTTGAGGGCTTCTGTTTGCGTAACGCCATGGTGACTTGGGCTGCTGGACCCCGGCGCAACTTTTGGGTGCACTCGTAGGAGGTGATGAAGTTTTACCGAGAGACGAAATAAACAATTGTATCGGGCCAGTTGGTAAGGATCCATCTCGCTAGGAAGCGCAGCCACTATTACACAGACCTCACAACACAAGCGCTTAACTTCAACTGAACTTTCATTGCAAACGTCAGAGTTTATAAAGGGGGTGAACAGAGAAAAAGAATAGTAAAAGGTAGACAACAAAAAGCACACGTGCCAGTCCCGCACATTACTGTCTGTTATTCTCTATCACCCCATCCAAAAAACAGTTCTTTCCGCGTGAGCGCGATAGAGAGTGCACTAACACACTCGAAATCATCGCGTGTCATTTCCTTTCATTTCTTTTGAAGCTGAACAAGTTTTTGTGCCATATTCTGGACAATTTTTTTTTTTTTTTTTGCAATAAACGTTTAGTTGAAGTTAAGCGCTTGTGTTGTGTGTTCTGTGTAATAGTGGCTGCGCTGCCTAGCAAGATAGACGAAATAAATTGTGTTAGAAGCACCAAATGGAATGCGCTAACGGCGGGTTCTCTCTCTCTCTCTCTCTTTTTTTTTTTTACCTTACGTTTGTTTTTCTATTCAAAGGTATTAAATTTACTCTGTCCCTGTGCTGACCCGTTCAGGTGTCATCGTAAGGATAGACGGTTACGTGTGGAGCTTTTTTTTTTTTTTTTTTTAATGAGAAATGACAACGCTTACATGCTCTTTTCTGTCTTTTTCGGTGCCGAGCTGCGTGATTTGGTTGTCTCTTTGCAGCATTTGGCGTCGCGCACTTGTGGCTAACTGATGTCGCGAGGAAATATATATAAAGTATAGAAAAACAAACACGCTTGAGGGTACGAACAGAGCCATCGTGACTGCGAAGCGAAACACGGCCGCGTCACCTGTTTGGGTGGTCCTTAGAAGGACCGTTTGGGGAATGCGGCGAGCGCGCGGAAGGGGTGCTCGCTTACGCCTTCTTCTCCGTCTTCTTTGGAAGAAGCACGGCTTGAATGTTGGGCAACACACCGCCCTGCGCGATGGTGACGCCGGAAAGCAGTTTGTTCAGCTCCTCGTCGTTGCGGATGGCGAGCTGCAAGTGACGGGGGATGATCCGGGTCTTCTTGTTGTCACGAGCGGCGTTGCCCGCCAGCTCGAGCACCTCGGCGGCCAGGTACTCGAGTACGGCAGCCAGGTAGACCGGAGCGCCAGCTCCGACGCGCTCGGCGTAGTTTCCCTTGCGTAGGAGGCGGTGAATACGGCCCACGGGGAACTGAAGCCCCGCGCGGCTAGAACGGGTCTTGCTCTTGCCTTTCGCCTTGCCGCCCTTGCCACGTCCGGACATGGTGTTGCTTTTCGCTTGGTACGACGCCGGTTGCCGAAAACAAGAAAGCTGCTGCCTTCTGAGATGAGAGCCGTGCTCGAATGGTTTCCGTTGCCACCATCGCGCGCCGCCGCTCGCGGGGAACGGATGAGAGTGTGAGAGAGAGAAGCCGTGCGAACCAATGGGGCGCGCGCGTTGTGCTGATCTCGTCAACACCCCTCGCTCATATTTAAGCGCGGCGAGACGGGGGGACACGCGCATTCGACTCTGGTCTCGCGTGCGTGTTGTGTGAAATCATGCCTCCCCAACCGTCTGGCAAAGCCGTCAAGAAGGCCGGCAAGGCGCAGAAGAATGTGCGCGCCACGGACAAGAAGAAGAAGAAGCGCCGCAGGAAGGAGAGCTTCTCCATCTACATCTATAAGGTGCTGAAGCAGGTGCACCCCGACACTGGTGTCTCCAGCAAGGCCATGTCCATCATGAACAGCTTCGTGAACGACATCTTCGAGCGTATCGCCGCCGAGTCGTCACGCCTTGCTCACTACAACAAGCGCTCGACCATCACGAGCCGGGAGATCCAGACCGCGGTGCGCCTGCTGCTGCCCGGAGAGCTGGCCAAGCACGCGGTGTCCGAGGGTACAAAAGCCGTCACCAAGTACACCAGCTCCAAGTAGGCGTGCGTCGTGGGCCACAGCGAGCAACGACAAATCAACGGCTCTTCTCAGAGCCACCCAAATTGTCTGCGTCGGCATAGGGGTTGTGCTGAGAGATTCGGCTCCGAATCCATCCTCTTCTCTCTGTTGAACACCGCTAGCAGGAGCGTTGGTGTGCCGCGCTCGACGTGTGTGCTCGGGGAGGTTGAACAGGTAAATTAGAGAAGACCGAGTGCGCGGAGAAAAGTGCCACAAGTACGGTAATGGAGGGAAAACAAAACCAGGAGCTTGGTAATTAAAAAAAAAAAAAAACAGGGGGAAGGTGGCCGCTTCTCTCAAAAAAAGGTAACATGAACTCGAGTGTGTTCAGCTCTTGGGAAATGATAGAATAGGAAACTCGCGTCAGCGCTTGCCCGAGCAACTCCGACATGTCGGGCCAAATATGAAGGGGTATACACGGTATGCAGTGCATGCGGAGAGAAGGAAACTGCCGAACACTTGATAATGCTATGTAAAGGGCTTCACCTTATAGTTTAGAATGATGGCGCAGAGTTTTTCAAAAGCACCGGGGTTTAGAGACGGGGGAGGGCAAAATAGACTTTAGGCGGGTAGAATTAACTAGAAGGTGGTTATCTTATTGGTGGCTAAAGTCAAGGCAAGAGTGAAAACTAAACCATTCACTGCAAAGCACCGCGGTCCTATACTTCACTATTTAAAGAGAGAAAAAAAACAAGATAAATGTAGCTGTTTGTTAGGTCAGCATTATGGCTAGGTGGTGATAGCTGCCGCCCGATGTGAAGGGTACAGCCACATTCATCAGACAGCGCAGAGTTCCTTCTCTGCCACGCCATTCATTTGTTTACGAAATTGGGGCATTTATTTCTTGAGAGCGCAGGGCAGGCCCGTTTCGAGACTGTAGGAGGAGTGAATGTAGCTTAAAGTGCGTGGCGCGGTGAAAAATGTGCGGAAGCATTGATGCAAGAAAAGATAGGGGAGAAATATATAGACGCATGTGACAATAGCTGTAGAAGCAGAAAAGCGTGGCGGCGGACTGCATGCTAATTATTGTCCGAAAGCAAAGTATCGACAGCCCGAGTGAAGGAAAAAACAAAACTGTGCGTACGCATGACAGGGGTACCACGCAGGTGATTTATATAGTGCACAAAGAAGTACGAAATCCAGTAAAGAAAGGCGGTCGACACGAGGTATGGGCATTTCCCGTTTTCGCACCGAGTGCTCCGTTTGCGCGTCGCCGAAAGAAACATAGCCAGGCCGGCCAGCAAACGACACTGCTCGGCTTGACGTTTACATAATCACACGGTGTAGCGGAACACTGTGTTCTCTTCGAAAGAACAAATGCGCCTGTGCTAGGCACAAATGAGTGGTACGTTCCATTCGGAATGTGGTGGGAAACTTACCTTAAATGAATGAGCGGACGCACCGTTTATTTCCGCTTTGTTTTAGATTACTGACTATGTTCGGCGGGTCGACAGTGCATTTGTATGAAGCTTTCAAGCGCGATCATTTTGTAATTTCGCATCGTGCGTCCCTGCCACAAGTTCGGGGAAGGAATACTTTCAATATGGGAACCCTCATGATTGTGAAAGATGAAACTGCGACTACTTAAACACACTTGCACCACAGAAATGGCACGCGCAGTTTGGTATTGGGGCACGTGAGAAGGGAATACAATAGATGGGCATTGGCGCGCATCTTTTTTTCTTATTGATATGATATGTAAGGAGATGTCGGCGCACCATTATGGCGCCGGCTACTCCTTGGCCGTTGAGTTAAACTTGAACACGTATCTTGAAGCAAAACGTACAAAGCAGTGCATGGAAAGTAGAAAACTCGGGCAGAGATATGCAAAGACACACTTACGTTTATACGCACATATCAGAACACAATGGTAAGTAAATGTTCGAAAGTCAATGAATGAAGTCTCTGATATAATGTCCCTCGATAATATTCGGTCCACCAGCACAAAACAGTAGAGCACACGTCTGGTCCGTATAAAGATGCATTCGCTCGTGTGTACATAATTGTCGACACGTCATTCATTTCACAACACACACATGATGAGAGTCACGTGATACTGTACATAATAAGTACATTTGTTACAAATGAAAGTTCGTTATTTCTTAATACTTATCAGCAATCCCGCTGTCTTGTAAAGAACGTGTTGATGCTTTTAAAGCGTGCGACTGTAAAACTCGAGTAGGCCACGGACCCAGAAGTTTCTTCATGTTAAACGGTCTGCGGTCTAATGCCAACTGTTCGGACTTAAGACGGCGTCTCGTGATGTGGACAGTCTACGAGAAGGTGACATACGTCTTCATCTATCAATCCGCATTCGCATTCGGGACTTTCAGCTCTGCCGTGTCTGTGCAAAGAAAAAAAAAAACAAATGTTTTTGTGTATGCCGTGCCTAGCCTCAATCGGTCAATTAGAGTTTCCGATATTCTATCTAATGCCAGCGTAATTTTTAATTCAATAAATGGATCGATGTGGTATAAATCGCACCTCTTTGTACTTTGGTCAAACCAAGCAGTTTTGCTCATTCTGAAAGTTGTATTCTTTATAATACTACGCAATTCACTTTTTTCGAAATATTGGTTGCCACGATGTGTAGACCTACTTTGTGTGCTCTGGACGGCTCTGGAAGGCCAACTGCAAATCTTCTTTGCACAGCTGATGCCGTCCGGATAGTCGTTGATAGATTACTTAACAGGTTGTCAGCCTCCGAAGGTATTATGTAAGCGAAAGTACGCATGCGTAAAACATGCAGCGAACGAACACTCTTCCAACGCTGTAAAGAAGAAAGAATGCATAAAGGGTGGTGCATTTTACGCTCCAATCTCGTCCTATGTAAGGCGCTTTAGAGTTAGGGCTGTTTTGCCTGTAATTGCGTGACCCTTGCAGGGTTCCTCACAGTGCAACCGTGCACTTGAAACGGGCAGGTGTTGAACCACCCCGCAAGGAGATGGGGAAACTTCGCTGCGACCGGACCGCTTGACAGTCCGTGTTTACGGGAGGAGAGGCGCGCCCGAGAGGAGGTGCGCTCTCACTCTCTGCCGTCCCCGTGAATGCTGAAATGAGCGCGGTCGCGTTGCGTGGCTTCGGTGAAACTGCCGTATCGCGATATGTAGTGGAGCTGCCACAGTAAAATTTGAGACACGCGTAGCCAGCCAAAGGTGCTGTTACTTTGCCGAATTTCACGTGCCGGCGTCCACAACAACGCGAGCACGCTTTGTTTAGAAATTTCCGGCCATGAGGCCGTGCCCGGACCGCGTGTGTTAGTCCCTTGGTTTGGCGACAAGGATGGCGTCAAAGTGACGCCGTGAAACGGGTTTCGTGCGTGCAAATGAGGCATTGATGTGATTAGAGAGAAAGCGAGAACATAGAAAAGAAAAAAAAAAAGAGGGGGGGGGGGCACACGCCGGGGACGAGTAGTCGCAAAGTGTTAAGTGTGCAGTTTATTTACGTGCGGCACACAGGTGAGCTGTTGCAGCTGTGAGTTTTGACAAATATTGCGTGTGTCATGTTCAGTGGACACGATGAAACGTTTTTTAGCGAACGCGTTGTATCCGCTGGGCTTGTACGTACGCGTACATGAATTGTCGCTTACTCGGTTTGATGTCTCCTTGCCGCTGGGGCAGCTGATACGACTGATACGCCATTTTGCAGCAGTGAAGGGTGCGTGAATGAATGGGCAAGAAACTTAGCAACAGTAACGAGAAAAGAATTAAAAACAAACAAACAAACGAAAGCATGTTTGCCGTGTATATTCAATCTTGTAGTGCAGAAAAATAGTCAGTGCAGCAACCTGCGCGGCCAACGCGCTCCTCGCGAAGAAAAGAGGGAGAGAGAGACGAGCTGGCCGCCGACCAACCGGCGTGCGCCGTTCGCCTTCCTCCTCAGTCTCGCGGGCCGGCGCCGACACCGCGACTCGATCGTGTCGAGCATTCGCTTGGATTCGCTCGCAGGATTTCAAGCTGGACGGTTGTGCCCTCGCGATCTCCGACTTCAGCGTAGCTCCCGCCGACTGGTTCGCCCTCCGCGGTCTCCTGATGCCGTGTAGCTCTCGCATTGTGGCACCCCGCCCTTGGACTGCTTCGACCGGATCCCCACTTTCCTATCTCCTTCTTTTTCCTCTCGTTGGCTGTCTTCTTCTGCTTCTACTTTCCTTCTATCCTTTTTATCCCTCCTTAACCCCACCCCTATAAGGCACTGCGCCGTGTCGCCTGAAGGCAGACAGAAATTAGGTGCCTTTTTCCTCTTCATTGTAACCACTACCACCACCACCATTCGCTTTCCGGGCGCGTTTCGAAGCAGAAGCAGAAACTTCGGAAGCCGTCATGTCTGGCCGTGGCAAAGGTGGCAAAGGGCTGGGGAAGGGTGGCGCCAAGCGTCATCGAAAGGTGTTGCGTGACAACATCCAGGGCATAACCAAGCCGGCCATCCGTCGTCTGGCGCGCCGTGGCGGTGTCAAGCGCATCTCTGGCCTCATCTACGAGGAAACTCGCGGCGTTCTCAAGGTGTTCCTCGAGAACGTGATCCGCGATGCCGTCACTTACACCGAGCACGCCAAAAGGAAGACCGTGACAGCCATGGACGTCGTGTACGCCCTCAAGCGTCAGGGCCGCACCCTGTACGGATTCGGAGGCTAAGAAGCCAGCGGCGTCGCCTGCAGCCAGCCAACGAGAACACAACAGCCCTCTTCAGGGCTACCCACTTGATGCTTCGGCAGTGTGATCCCAGCGGTTCGCCATACCCGTCCGTCCCTCTTTGCAATATCATTGCGTCATCGCTCAGGTGAGCAGCACCTCGTGTAGTAGTAGCTTGATCGCGCTGGGTACTTGTCACGTTCACCGCATTTCGTTCGCGTCGTCGTCTTTCTCCTGGGTCTGCATGCACGAATCAATCGCCGCATCTGCGAGTTCTTCCTCTCCTTCCTGCAAGCCAAGCTGCTAAAACGGGCCCGTCAAGCGAACGTCGCCTAGTTACCTTATCGCGCGAAGGAAGAAGCCGAGCGCAGCGTTCTACCCTGGTCACTGCATTCTTGGAGACACGACTATGCTCAGGAAGCACGAACTCGCTTTTTTCTTTGGAATGCCCACTACACGATCGCGTCACGTTGTGTCAAAATAAATAAAAACGCACTATGTTCTACCGTGGGGCACCCAGACGAAGAAGGGATGTGTACTTACAAATGAAAAAATTGATTGTGACAGGTTGGTCGTGTTTACCGCGCCCGCTGTGCACTCAGAAGTGCCCCATTCAATAACACATTGTGTACATTGTCACGCCTAATAATTTTTGTTTGTTTTTTTTTTTCACACCTGGCGCTGCCGAGCTGCAAAATACAAAAAAAAAAAGAAAGAAAAGTGGAAGGGGATGTTTAAACAGAATTTCTGCGCAAGTCAGAAGCAAGTACACAATAAGCGCTGCCCATGCAGCGTGCTGAGGGAAGCTGCACTTGATAGAAGTGGCACTCATGTACTGTACTGGTGCTGCGAACACTGCAGTTGTGAAAGCTTTACTTGGACGGACAGCTACGCAACAAGTGTTTCCATTTCGCCGGCAGAGGTGGTCACTCTAGGGAGGCTGGCTTCGCCGCCCACGCGAGAGGGGGGGGGGGGGGGACTAGCCCATGATGTAAACGCGAGAGGTTCGAGCGCGGGAAATTCGAAAGCAAGGCGCGCTCGCGTGAGCCTGCCGTCAGATGGCGACACCAACCCACGAGCATTGCATTTTCAAGTGCACCCTTGGTTTCCCACCCACCTCCGCACAGGACGAGGCGTGTCGAATGTGTAACCAAGGCGCACGACAGTGGTTCTGCTCAGGCAAAGCCTACCTATAACAAAAATTGTTCTCCATGTGTGTACCTTCATTTTCTCGTGAAAATGTGAAAGAGGAGTGAATGGGGCTTTTTGAGGCGCGTGTTGATCTTCGTTTCTATTATGATTATTATTTTTCACCCTTTCATTGAGTCCATTTCCTGCTTTTTGTGCCACATATTTAGCACTTAGAGGTTGGGGGGGGGGGGGGGGGGATTGCTGATGTGTAAGATGGAAAAGAAGAGGAAAGTGAGCCCCGAAACTGTCTGCATCAGGATGCGACACCTCAGCGGTAGCTCACAAGGGATGGGGGGTGAGGGGGGATTAAAAGGGTGGGAATAAAAGTGTAGAGAAAGAGACATGAGGGAAGCCAGAGTGAGACGACATATCGAGGGAATAGGAGTAAAAATGAAACAAAACATTCGAACGCAAACACCCCGTACATCCAACCGCCATTGAGCGCACCTAGTAGTTTGGCAAGTATGTATGAGTGATTCTTAAGAGGGAAAGGAAGATAAAATTGAGTCCCGTTACTGTCTGCGATTGAGCAAGTAGGCGCGCTCAGTGGCAGTTGGATGTACGGGGTGTTTGTGTTAGAATGTTTTGTTGCGTTTTACTCCTTGTCGTTGCGCGGACGTGTATGCATATACCAACACTGCCGGTGGTCTCTCGTCGTCTTCGCCCATCTACGTAATGGTCGCAAATAAGCGACAACGCAAGGAGCAAGTTTTTTTGGCGTGGCAGTGCGCATTTGCCCTCGGTGATGCGAGGCGCTCTAGTGCGATGCGCGCTGTTGGCGTGAATGGTGGCGTCTCGCACTCCGTCGCGCCGCTTCGGGAAGCGACGAGCTACAGCGTCGATTGATGTGTTGCCTGGAAGGCGAAAGAAATGCGCAGCAGGCTGTATTGTACAGCGGTAGTGGTTTCGTTTCGGTGTACCTCTTTGCAGCCGCGAACTGCACGGTTGCCCGAAAATGAGCGCCAGCCAGCATCCTGGCGTACGCTTCCGCGCTCGCACGCGGACGGGTTCTCACGCTTCGGCCAATGGGAGGGAGAGAGATGGGTCGTGCGGCGAAGCCGCTTTTGCCGATCTCCGGCAGGAGCGCAGTTTCGCTCCGTCAGTCGAGGTGATCGGACGCACGCAGCATGGCCCGAACTAAACAAACCGCGCGCAAGAGTACTGGAGGCAAGGCTCCGCGTAAGCAGCTTGCTACCAAGGCTGCTCGCAAGAGTGCCCCTGCCACAGGCGGGGTGAAGAAACCTCACCGTTACAGGCCTGGAACCGTGGCCCTGCGTGAAATTCGCCGATACCAGAAGTCGACCGAACTGCTGATCCGCAAGCTTCCCTTTCAGCGCCTGGTGCGGGAAATCGCTCAGGACTTCAAGACGGACCTCCGTTTCCAGAGTTCTGCCGTGATGGCCCTACAGGAAGCTAGCGAGGCCTACCTCGTTGGTCTTTTCGAAGACACCAACCTGTGCGCCATCCACGCTAAGCGCGTCACCATCATGCCAAAGGACATCCAGCTGGCTCGGCGCATTCGCGGTGAGCGCGCCTAAGTTGGGCTGCTCCCTGCGCTTCGGTCGACAGGCAAGCAACAACAAACGGTCCTTCTCAGGACCACCAACGTGTCTGCTTTGGCTACGAGACCACTCCAGGCCACGTACTCCGGCCGCACCCTCTTTTGCTGTCATGTTTTGTACGTACGTGGCTGCCGTTGTCTAGCGCGCGGAAGAACGGAACGTCGGCGCGTCGTTATTACGAAGAAATGGCTCAGCTTTGACAAATTCAAGGTAAAAGTGTGTATCATTATGAGTAGACAGAGAAAAGGTAGGCTAGCTTCAGTCGGTGTGTGTGCAGCAGCCGTGCTGCGACCCTGTGGTGTGTCAATTTCATTTATGTGTTTACCTTTTTGCCCGCCGCTTGTAAGGTGTTTTTGAGGGCTTCTGTTTGCGTAACGCCATGGTGACTTGGGCTGCTGGACCCCGGCGCAACTTTTGGGTGCACTCGTAGGAGGTGATGAAGTTTTACCGAGAGACGAAATAAACAATTGTATCGGGCCAGTTGGTAAGGATCCATCTCGCTAGGAAGCGCAGCCACTATTACACAGACCTCACAACACAAGCGCTTAACTTCAACTGAACTTTCATTGCAAACGTCAGAGTTTATAAAGGGGGTGAACAGAGAAAAAGAATAGTAAAAGGTAGACAACAAAAAGCACACGTGCCAGTCCCGCACATTACTGTCTGTTATTCTCTATCACCCCATCCAAAAAACAGTTCTTTCCGCGTGAGCGCGATAGAGAGTGCACTAACACACTCGAAATCATCGCGTGTCATTTCCTTTCATTTCTTTTGAAGCTGAACAAGTTTTTGTGCCATATTCTGGACAATTTTTTTTTTTTTGCAATAAACGTTTAGTTGAAGTTAAGCGCTTGTGTTGTGTGTTCTGTGTAATAATGGCTGCGCTGCCTAGCAAGATAGACGAAATAAATTGTGTTAGAAGCACCAAATGGAATGCGCTAACGGCGGGTTCTCTCTCTCTCTCTCTCTTTTTTTTTTTACCTTACGTTTGTTTTTCTATTCAAAGGTATTAAATTTACTCTGTCCCTGTGCTGACCCGTTCAGGTGTCATCGTAAGGATAGACGGTTACGTGTGGAGCTTTTTTTTTTTTTTTTTTTAATGAGAAATGACAACGCTTACATGCTCTTTTCTGTCTTTTTCGGTGCCGAGCTGCGTGATTTGGTTGTCTCTTTGCAGCATTTGGCGTCGCGCACTTGTGGCTAACTGATGTCGCGAGGAAATATATATAAAGTATAGAAAAACAAACACGCTTGAGGGTACGAACAGAGCCATCGTGACTGCGAAGCGAAACACGGCCGCGTCACCTGTTTGGGTGGTCCTTAGAAGGACCGTTTGGGGAATGCGGCGAGCGCGCGGAAGGGGTGCTCGCTTACGCCTTCTTCTCCGTCTTCTTTGGAAGAAGCACGGCTTGAATGTTGGGCAACACACCGCCCTGCGCGATGGTGACGCCGGAAAGCAGTTTGTTCAGCTCCTCGTCGTTGCGGATGGCGAGCTGCAAGTGACGGGGGATGATCCGGGTCTTCTTGTTGTCACGAGCGGCGTTGCCCGCCAGCTCGAGCACCTCGGCGGCCAGGTACTCGAGTACGGCAGCCAGGTAGACCGGAGCGCCAGCTCCGACGCGCTCGGCGTAGTTTCCCTTGCGTAGGAGGCGGTGAATACGGCCCACGGGGAACTGAAGCCCCGCGCGGCTAGAACGGGTCTTGCTCTTGCCTTTCGCCTTGCCGCCCTTGCCACGTCCGGACATGGTGTTGCTTTTCGCTTGGTACGAAGCCGGTTGCCGAAAACAAGAAAGCTGCTGCCTTCTGAGATGAGAGCCGTGCTCGAATGGTTTCCGTTGCCACCATCGCGCGCCGCCGCTCGCGGGGAACGGATGAGAGTGTGAGAGAGAGAAGCCGTGCGAACCAATGGGGCGCGCGCGTTGTGCTGATCTCGTCAACACCCCTCGCTCATATTTAAGCGCGGCGAGACGGGGGGACACGGACGGCGCGCGAGTTTTGGAGGGAGCGGACGTGTTTTTTCGTCGCTCCATCAAGTCTTTTGTTTTCAATAAAGTAATTGACACGCCTGTGTCCTTTTTTTTCCCTTTTGTTCTGCTCCCAGGATCGCGCTCTCGAGCGTAGCCCTTCTCAGGGCTCTCAGGGGGCAGAGCAGTATGTAGCTATAACTCTTTGTTTTCTTATCCCCCCCCTTTTTTTTTTTTCAACCTCATTTGAGGTCTGTCGGCACTTATCATGGCCGACGGCAACCACGAGCCATCGCACAACTCCGAGGCTCTCCACTCAGACCTCAACGAAGCCGCCGACCACGTGGACTCCACGCCACAAACATGTGGTCCTAGCCCGGCCGTTAAAGCGGCCGGCCTGCGACTGACCAGGGCCCGCCTCCGACTGGCTCGCAAAGGCTTCTACCCTAAGGAGAAACCGGAGGAGACACCTACGTCCAGGCCACAGACTCGACCACATCCACGGCGCCAGCAACCGCCCAAGAAGCCGGCTGCGACACAAAGGAACCGAGGAGGCCGAGCAGCGGCCATTACCAAGCCGGCCGCCATTTCTACGGCCACGCAAACCGACGAGTTTCTCTCGCAGCCACCACCCAGAAACGAGGAATCCAGTGAGGCCAGTTCCTCCTCCCCCACAACGTCTTCGTCCTCCTCCTCCTCCTGGGAGCACGAGACACCCGCCACATCACCGAGCTCCGAAAGCGGAAGTGTCGTGAGCGTGGAACAGACTGAGCAAGGAGCGTCGTCTGCTGCAGCCGCCGGCACCAACCCAGCCCGCGATCTATCTGCGCAGCCGAAAACTGGTTTCTTCTCCCAACCAGTCCTCCCCGGTCCTGATGTCACTGGAGAGAGTGGCGCACAAGCCACAACCCTTTCCCGAGGCGAGCGTGGGTCAACTGCCTGTCTCCCCCCGTCCTCCCCTCAGGCCAACAACCCCCTCCCTCTCCCGGCGGGTCCCCCAAAGGAACTAAGCCGGCCACTAAGAGAGGAGGTGCCACTCCCCTCAACATCCCGAGTCTCCTCCCCGGCGGGCTTTGCGAGCTTTCCCCCTCTTCCAACCACGGAGGCCCCGGGCAAGCTTACTCTGTGTGCGCCCATTGACTCCTCTCTGCCCCAGACAAGAGGGAAAGGGAAGGGGAAACAGACGAAAAAGCAGCAGCCAACGCCACGCCCGGTTTCCTCACAGGCGGTAGCGGCGATCCGCGCCCCTATTACGCAGCCTACTGGTGACGCCATCGGCCAGACCATCATTTTCAGACCGGTCGGCCGCAAGTCGCACTTCCTGGCTGCATCGAGGGACGCCATCGCTGCTTATCTCGCTGGGTTCCCAGCCACACAACGCGTGCGGGTTAACCATCGCCGCAACCTCGTTGCTGTCGACACTGCCCCCAACTCTGATGTCAGTGAACTCCTAGACATCACCACCATCGTTGATGTGAGAGTAAAGGCAAAAGTGCTCGACCTCAACTCGTGTGTGGGGGAGGTGTTCGGGGTCGATGAAAGCATTCCCCTGGACATCATTGCCGCAAACATTACCTCAGTGGTGAAGACCCTTACGTATGCGCGGCGCGGCTCCACGCTTGTAATTACATTTGAGGGAACTGTGGTGCCGGCGGAGCTCTCGCTTTTCAAACAGCGGAGGCCGGTTCGGGCGCGCCTTCCGCGTCCACTGCAGTGTGCGCGTTGCGGTGTGTTTGGACACGCCACAGCAACGTGCTCGCGCGACAGGCGCTGCCTCCGTTGCGGCGGGAACCACGCTGAGGGTCCCTGCCCCTCAGAAAGACCCCGCTGCGTCAACTGCAAGGGTTCCCACCCGGCGAACGAACCCCGGTGCGAGTCATGGCAGCTGCAGCGAAAGGCCGCCTTTCTACTCGCCTCCTCTGGCGGAAAGCTGACGCGCCGCGAAGCCATCGAGCGGGCAAAAGCTTCGCTTCAACGGGAGGCTTCAGCGCCAGCAAAGGCAGCCACACACCCTGTCGGCACTTTCCGCGATGCCCTGAAGGGCAGTGCTACCACAGCGCCGGCTCCAGCCGCCACACAGCCCACATGTCCCCCCCCTGCCCCCCCCAAAAAAGACGCAAGGGATACGGTCATGACGGCGCTGGCCGCGGCTCTTCGCGCACTCCTCGAAACCACGGTGTGCAGCACGACGACGCGCGACTTTTGTCTCGCCGCTCTGAGTGCCCATCAAGACTTAGCCCACCATGGATAGTGCGTCAAGGAAGCCACGGCCGCGGATACTCCAGTGGAACATCCGTTCGCTCCGCCGCCGTCACCGTGAGCTTGTGCGCTCACTTCCCCAGCGCGAACTTGATGTCCTGGCTCTTCAGGAAACGCACGTTCGTGCTGGGGAGCTCAATATCCCCGGACATGTGGCCTATCACAGTGCGACCGAGTGTGAACGTGCCGACTGTGTCAGCCCCCACTGCACGCAACTGTTGCATCGGCCGGGATGCTCTCGCGCGTCCATTTATGTGCGTGCGCGACTTCCCCAGTCGGCGGTTGACATCGCCGATATTCTGTGTCCCGGTGTCGAGTGCGTTGCTGTGCGAGTGCGCGTTGGTGCTGTAGACACTGCAATAGCGAGTGTTTATGTGCGCTACCCTCGACTCTGGGACCCCCAGTTTATCGTGCGACTGGTGGACCGTCTCGGTGCTTCGGCAGTTGTGTGCGGTGACTTCAACTCTCACCACACGGCGTGGGGAAGTGCGGGAGTGAACAACCCGGGCCGCAAGGTGTTGGATGCGTCCCTCGCCGCCGGTCTCCATCTCCTCAACGATGGCAGGAACACCTTCCTGAGGCGCGGCTCGGCTCCCAGTGCGATCGACCTCTCCTTCGTGACGGAAGACTGCCGCTACCGGTGGTCCCGAAGCCCTGACACGGAGGGGTCGGATCACTACCCCATCTGCCTCGAGCCCCTCTGCGCCCGGCCTGATCAGACGCGCGCCTACTCGGTGGTGAACTTCACACGCTTTCGCGAACTGTGTGCTTCAGTGCCAGTCGCGGGTGACGTGTTTACGCACATAGCCGAGTGCGCGCGCGAGGCTACGGTGAAGTGCCGTGTTCCCGCCAACACGCCGGTGCCGGACATCAAGCAGCTCAACTTACGGGCTGCTCGTCGTCGGGCTCAGCGCCGGGCTGAGCGCTCTGAGAGGGCGGAGGACTGGACAATCTATAACCGCATTGACGCGGTGTGCAGGCGCCACGCCCACCATCGCTACGCCGAAAGCTGGTCCAGCCTCTGCCGCTCCTTCGAACAGCAGCGCAACAACCGGCGCGCCTGGCGGGTGTTCGGAGCGATGTTGCGACAACGGGTCCCGCAAGATCCGGCTCTCTCCATCGCGATCGCCCCGCAGCTGACCACGGCTCAGCTGACGGAACTGCTCGCCGACACCTTCAACGCCCCTGTCCTCGCCCCTGACACAGTGCGGCTTCACCCTCTGCCAGCGCATCACCGGCCGGAACTGTTCGCTCCCGAGCGGTTTTTCCCCACGGCAGAGATTGTGCGACATATAGAGGCCCTCTGCACGCAGGATTTCACCATCGGAGAGCTGCGCCACGTCCTTTCCACGCGGAGGAACCGTTCTGCACCTGGCAGCGACGGCATTACGTACCAGATGCTGCGAAACCTCGACGAGGGCCAACTTCCTGGCCTGCTCGAGGGATACAACAGCGTCTGGCGCTCGGGTGCGTTTCCGGCGACGTGGAAGGAGGCGATCGTCGTTCCGGTGCGCAAGAAGGGCAAGCCCGCGTCGGAACCGACCTCATACAGGCCGGTTTCGCTTACGTCAGCTGCCGGGAAAGTGATGGAAGCCATGGCCCTCAAGCGACTCGAGTGGATTGCTGCGGCCCTGAACTTCCTGGCGGACGTCCAGAGCGGCTTCCGCTGTCACCGGTCAACGGCGGATTGCATCTCCGACGTTGTCACCACGCTGGAGAATGCAAAGCTCCGCGGTGAAGCCGGATATTTGGTTCTCCTCGACATAAAGAGTGCCTTCGATCGCCTGCCTCATGCGGCCGTTTTGGACGCTCTTCGTGCTATGGGTGTGTGTGGCAGGCTTCTCGGGTACGTCGAGGAGTTCCTCCGGGGCAGAACGTTCCGTGTCCGCATTGGTGGCGACCTCAGCGCGCCTCGCCCGTCCACTGCCGGCGTGCCGCAGGGCAGCATCTTGGGCCCCATGCTGTTCAACCTCGCCCTCGCGCGCATCGTCGACTACATCCCACGAGACTTGGAGTACGAGGTGCGCATTGCCATCTATGCGGACGACATCGCCCTCTTTGCGAGTGGACCCACTCCGCGCGGGCTGCAGGTGCGACAGAGCCTCAACCGCTCTCTCGAGGCCGTGGACGATTACATCACGAGCATTGGGCTTCAGCTCTCCACGGCCAAGACGGAAGCGCTTCTCGTTCACCCAACCATCAAGGGACGATACGAGGTCGGCCGCCTCAAGTTCCGGGGACGTGCTCTGCCGTGGCGACGATCGGTGCAATACCTCGGCATCACGATCGATCACCGCCTGAGCTGGAAGCCAGCCGTTGCCAGCCACCGGATAAGCTGTCGCAGAGTCGCAGGAGCGGCGTCCTCTCTCCTCGCGAGGGGCAAAGGCTGTTCACCAGACATTGCCCTGAGGATGTACAACGCCGTCGCCGGAGCCAGGGCCCTCTACGCATTCTCCTGCATCACCCTGCGACAGCCACAGTGGGAAAATCTCGAGAGGGCACATCGCGGCGTCATCCGCCGCCTCTTTGGAATGCCTCGGGCGTCTCCAGTGGGAGTGACCTATGCAGAAACGAATCAGTTTCCCCTCTCGCTAAGAGCCAAGGCTTGTGCTCTGCGTCACGTCGAGCGCTTGCACATGACGCGAGGGGGAAAGGCACTCGTACATCGTCTGCTATCGCTGCCCGACACTGGTATGGGCCGCAGCGCACTGGAGTACGCCAGCCTCATCTCGGGAACCCCTTTCGCAGGTCTCCTGCCTATCCCTCCTCACTGGGACTCCCGGCTGCCCATTTCGATCAGGGTTCCGGGTGTACGCAGCAAGGGGCACACACCACGGGCTGCCCTTCTACAGGAGACCTGCGCACTGATCGAACAGCGCTACTCCGGCCACCTTCATCTCTACACCGACGGCTCAGTGAAGGGGGACGGATCCGCTGCTGCTGCCAGCGTCATTCCGGTGCTACGAGACGAGAGGAAGTGTCGTCTTCCACTCCCGGCGACTTCGACGACCGCTGAGCTCGCGGCTCTGAACCTTGCGGCCGATCAGCTGGTCGAGTTCCTCCCGTCTTCGGCCGTCATCTTCTGCGATTCTCGGGCGGCCATCCTCACCCTTGCGAGGGGCGAAAACGGCTCTTCGATCGCACAGCGCCTCACGCGCAAGTTCACCGTGATCGTGCGCAGTGGGTGCGATGTGTCGTTTCAGTGGGTGCCCTCACACGTCGGAGTGCGCGGCAACGAGGCAGCCGACGAGCTCGCAAGGGACGCCCACGACCCCTCCACTCCCACAACGAACTTCGTTCGGGACTACGATGTGGCGCGACTCATAATCGCACGCCACGTCCGAGCTCTACACCCAGACCCCCGCACAGCAGCCGGCAAGCCTGTGCCCCGCCTGCCGTCAACGGGAATCGGTCGGCGTGCTCGTGCTTTCCTGCTGCGCCTTCGTGCTGGATGCGGCCGAACAGCGCAACTGCTCTCTAAACGGCGTGGCAGTGGGAGCCCTTCGTGTGTGCAGTGTCCGGCAGAGGAAACCGTTGAACACATTTTGTGCCAGTGCCCAGGATACGCAGACATTCGTCGCCGGCTCTGGGACAACTACGGGAAACTCGGCCTGCCACACGTGAGTGCAGAACACTTGCTGTTCCCCTCGGCGAACGTGGCAACACTTCGCCGGGCGCTCTATGCGCTCCTGGATTTCTTTGGCGACGCGAACCTTTTCACGCGCCTCTAAAGAGGCCCGTTACAATCCCACGTGTTGTTGTTTTCTGTGCCGCGCGCCACGCCCCCTCGGAGTCCCACGTGATTGTTTACGTAGTCACTCCCACCTGCCTGACGGCCTTCTTCTCTCCTATGAGGCCACTCCCGTCGGAGCAGACACTCTCTCCCCTTCCCTCGTGATTGCGGAGCGCCCAAAACTTCTCCCTGCCTGTTCGGTGGTGTGTGTGTGCGTGTGAGTGATTTTTTTTTTTCTTCACTACTTGGGCGCATTGATCGTCTCCGGCTTCTCGGCGGTCTTTCACTCGGTTGGTGTCTGCGTTGTTTCTTGCGCGCGTGCGCGGGGCCAGTGATCGAATGCATTTCACCACTCTATACTCACCTCTTCTCTTCTGACTCTTTCATTCCCATTCCCCCTTCCCTGCGCTTTCCTGTGGAGGTGCCCTCATTACGAGAGGCAGTAACGGGACAGCGCTTTTCTCTTCCTTTTCCTCTTTCATAGCCAATCAGACGGGGGGACACGCGCATTCGACTCTGGTCTCGCGTGCGTGTTGTGTGAAATCATGCCTCCCCAACCGTCTGGCAAAGCCGTCAAGAAGGCCGGCAAGGCGCAGAAGAATGTGCGCGCCACGGACAAGAAGAAGAAGAAGCGCCGCAGGAAGGAGAGCTTCTCCATCTACATCTATAAGGTGCTGAAGCAGGTGCACCCCGACACTGGTGTCTCCAGCAAGGCCATGTCCATCATGAACAGCTTCGTGAACGACATCTTCGAGCGTATCGCCGCCGAGTCGTCACGCCTTGCTCACTACAACAAGCGCTCGACCATCACGAGCCGGGAGATCCAGACCGCGGTGCGCCTGCTGCTGCCCGGAGAGCTGGCCAAGCACGCGGTGTCCGAGGGTACAAAAGCCGTCACCAAGTACACCAGCTCCAAGTAGGCGTGCGTCGTGGGCCACAGCGAGCAACGACAAATCAACGGCTCTTCTCAGAGCCACCCAAATTGTCTGCGTCGGCATAGGGGTTGTGCTGAGAGATTCGGCTCCGAATCCATCCTCTTCTCTCTGTTGAACACCGCTAGCAGGAGCGTTGGTGTGCCGCGCTCGACGTGTGTGCTCGGGGAGGTTGAACAGGTAAATTAGAGAAGACCGAGTGCGCGGAGAAAAGTGCCACAAGTACGGTAATGGAGGGAAAACAAAACCAGGAGCGTGGTAATTAAAAAAAAAAAAAAACAGGGGGAAGGTGGCCGCTTCTCTCAAAAAAAGGTAACATGAACTCGAGTGTGTTCAGCTCTTGGGAAATGATAGAATAGGAAACTCGCGTCAGCGCTTGCCCGAGCAACTCCGACATGTCGGGCCAAATATGAAGGGGTATACACGGTATGCAGTGCATGCGGAGAGAAGGAAACTGCCGAACACTTGATAATGCTATGTAAAGGGCTTCACCTTATAGTTTAGAATGATGGCGCAGAGTTTTTCAAAAGCACCGGGGTTTAGAGACGGGGGAGGGCAAAATAGACTTTAGGCGGGTAGAATTAACTAGAAGGTGGTTATCTTATTGGTGGCTAAAGTCAAGGCAAGAGTGAAAACTAAACCATTCACTGCAAAGCACCGCGGTCCTATACTTCACTATTTAAAGAGAGAAAAAAAACAAGATAAATGTAGCTGTTTGTTAGGTCAGCATTATGGCTAGGTGGTGATAGCTGCCGCCCGATGTGAAGGGTACAGCCACATTCATCAGACAGCGCAGAGTTCCTTCTCTGCCACGCCATTCATTTGTTTACGAAATTGGGGCATTTATTTCTTGAGAGCGCAGGGCAGGCCCGTTTCGAGACTGTAGGAGGAGTGAATGTAGCTTAAAGTGCGTGGCGCGGTGAAAAATGTGCGGAAGCATTGATGCAAGAAAAGATAGGGGAGAAATATATAGACGCATGTGACAATAGCTGTAGAAGCAGAAAAGCGTGGCGGCGGACTGCATGCTAATTATTGTCCGAAAGCAAAGTATCGACAGCCCGAGTGAAGGAAAAAACAAAACTGTGCGTACGCATGACAGGGGTACCACGCAGGTGATTTATATAGTGCACAAAGAAGTACGAAATCCAGTAAAGAAAGGCGGTCGACACGAGGTATGGGCATTTCCCGTTTTCGCACCGAGTGCTCCGTTTGCGCGTCGCCGAAAGAAACATAGCCAGGCCGGCCAGCAAACGACACTGCTCGGCTTGACGTTTACATAATCACACGGTGTAGCGGAACACTGTGTTCTCTTCGAAAGAACAAATGCGCCTGTGCTAGGCACAAATGAGTGGTACGTTCCATTCGGAATGTGGTGGGAAACTTACCTTAAATGAATGAGCGGACGCACCGTTTATTTCCGCTTTGTTTTAGATTACTGACTATGTTCGGCGGGTCGACAGTGCATTTGTATGAAGCTTTCAAGCGCGATCATTTTGTAATTTCGCATCGTGCGTCCCTGCCACAAGTTCGGGGAAGGAATACTTTCAATATGGGAACCCTCATGATTGTGAAAGATGAAACTGCGACTACTTAAACACACTTGCACCACAGAAATGGCACGCGCAGTTTGGTATTGGGGCACGTGAGAAGGGAATACAATAGATGGGCATTGGCGCGCATCTTTTTTTCTTATTGATATGATATGTAAGGAGATGTCGGCGCACCATTATGGCGCCGGCTACTCCTTGGCCGTTGAGTTAAACTTGAACACGTATCTTGAAGCAAAACGTACAAAGCAGTGCATGGAAAGTAGAAAACTCGGGCAGAGATATGCAAAGACACACTTACACTTATACGCACATATCAGAACACAATGGTAAGTAAATGTTCGAAAGTCAATGAATGAAGTCTCTGATATAATGTCCCTCGATAATATTCGGTCCACCAGCACAAAACAGTAGAGCACACGTCTGGTCCGTATAAAGATGCATTCGCTCGTGTGTACATAATTGTCGACACGTCATTCATTTCACAACACACACATGATGAGAGTCACGTGATACTGTACATAATAAGTACATTTGTTACAAATGAAAGTTCGTTATTTCTTAATACTTATCAGCAATCCCGCTGTCTTGTAAAGAACGTGTTGATGCTTTTAAAGCGTGCGACTGTAAAACTCGAGTAGGCCACGGACCCAGAAGTTTCTTCATGTTAAACGGTCTGCGGTCTAATGCCAACTGTTCGGACTTAAGACGGCGTCTCGTGATGTGGACAGTCTACGAGAAGGTGACATACGTCTTCATCTATCAATCCGCATTCGCATTCGGGACTTTCAGCTCTGCCGTGTCTGTGCAAAGAAAAAAAAAAAACAAATGTTTTTGTGTATGCCGTGCCTAGCCTCAATCGGTCAATTAGAGTTTCCGATATTCTATCTAATGCCAGCGTAATTTTTAATTCAATAAATGGATCGATGTGGTATAAATCGCACCTCTTTGTACTTTGGTCAAACCAAGCAGTTTTGCTCATTCTGAAAGTTGTATTCTTTATAATACTACGCAATTCACTTTTTTCGAAATATTGGTTGCCACGATGTGTAGACCTACTTTGTGTGCTCTGGACGGCTCTGGAAGGCCAACTGCAAATCTTCTTTGCACAGCTGATGCCGTCCGGATAGTCGTTGATAGATTACTTAACAGGTTGTCAGCCTCCGAAGGTATTATGTAAGCGAAAGTACGCATGCGTAAAACATGCAGCGAACGAACACTCTTCCAACGCTGTAAAGAAGAAAGAATGCATAAAGGGTGGTGCATTTTACGCTCCAATCTCGTCCTATGTAAGGCGCTTTAGAGTTAGGGCTGTTTTGCCTGTAATTGCGTGACCCTTGCAGGGTTCCTCACAGTGCAACCGTGCACTTGAAACGGGCAGGTGTTGAACCACCCCGCAAGGAGATGGGGAAACTTCGCTGCGACCGGACCGCTTGACAGTCCGTGTTTACGGGAGGAGAGGCGCGCCCGAGAGGAGGTGCGCTCTCACTCTCTGCCGTCCCCGTGAATGCTGAAATGAGCGCGGTCGCGTTGCGTGGCTTCGGTGAAACTGCCGTATCGCGATATGTAGTGGAGCTGCCACAGTAAAATTTGAGACACGCGTAGCCAGCCAAAGGTGCTGTTACTTTGCCGAATTTCACGTGCCGGCGTCCACAACAACGCGAGCACGCTTTGTTTAGAAATTTCCGGCCATGAGGCCGTGCCCGGACCGCGTGTGTTAGTCCCTTGGTTTGGCGACAAGGATGGCGTCAAAGTGACGCCGTGAAACGGGTTTCGTGCGTGCAAATGAGGCATTGATGTGATTAGAGAGAAAGCGAGAACATAGAAAAGAAAAAAAAAAAGAGGGGGGGGGGGGCACACGCCGGGGACGAGTAGTCGCAAAGTGTTAAGTGTGCAGTTTATTTACGTGCGGCACACAGGTGAGCTGTTGCAGCTGTGAGTTTTGACAAATATTGCGTGTGTCATGTTCAGTGGACACGATGAAACGTTTTTTAGCGAACGCGTTGTATCCGCTGGGCTTGTACGTACGCGTACATGAATTGTCGCTTACTCGGTTTGATGTCTCCTTGCCGCTGGGGCAGCTGATACGACTGATACGCCATTTTGCAGCAGTGAAGGGTGCGTGAATGAATGGGCAAGAAACTTAGCAACAGTAACGAGAAAAGAATTAAAAACAAACAAACAAACGAAAGCATGTTTGCCGTGTATATTCAATCTTGTAGTGCAGAAAAATAGTCAGTGCAGCAACCTGCGCGGCCAACGCGCTCCTCGCGAAGAAAAGAGGGAGAGAGAGACGAGCTGGCCGCCGACCAACCGGCGTGCGCCGTTCGCCTTCCTCCTCAGTCTCGCGGGCCGGCGCCGACACCGCGACTCGATCGTGTCGAGCATTCGCTTGGATTCGCTCGCAGGATTTCAAGCTGGACGGTTGTGCCCTCGCGATCTCCGACTTCAGCGTAGCTCCCGCCGACTGGTTCGCCCTCCGCGGTCTCCTGACGCCGTGTAGCTCTCGCATTGTGGCACCCCGCCCTTGGACTGCTTCGACCGGATCCCCACTTTCCTATCTCCTTCTTTTTCCTCTCGTTGGCTGTCTTCTTCTGCTTCTACTTTCCTTCTATTCTTTTTATCCCTCCTTCCCCCCACCCCTATAAGGCACTGCGCCGTGTCGCCTGAAGGCAGACAGAAATTAGGTGCCTTTTTCCTCTTCATTCTAATCACTACCACCATTCGCTTTCCGGGCGCGTTTCGAAGCAGAAGCAGAAACTTCGGAAGCCGTCATGTCTGGCCGTGGCAAAGGTGGCAAAGGGCTGGGGAAGGGTGGCGCCAAGCGTCATCGAAAGGTGTTGCGTGACAACATCCAGGGCATAACCAAGCCGGCCATCCGTCGTCTGGCGCGCCGTGGCGGTGTCAAGCGCATCTCTGGCCTCATCTACGAGGAAACTCGCGGCGTTCTCAAGGTGTTCCTCGAGAACGTGATCCGCGATGCCGTCACTTACACCGAGCACGCCAAAAGGAAGACCGTGACAGCCATGGACGTCGTGTACGCCCTCAAGCGTCAGGGCCGCACCCTGTACGGATTCGGAGGCTAAGAAGCCAGCGGCGTCGCCTGCAGCCAGCCAACGAGAACACAACAGCCCTCTTCAGGGCTACCCACTTGATGCTTCGGCAGTGTGATCCCAGCGGTTCGCCATACCCGTCCGTCCCTCTTTGCAATATCATTGCGTCATCGCTCAGGTGAGCAGCACCTCGTGTAGTAGTAGCTTGATCGCGCTGGGTACTTGTCACGTTCACCGCATTTCGTTCGCGTCGTCGTCTTTCTCCTGGGTCTGCATGCACGAATCAATCGCCGCATCTGCGAGTTCTTCCTCTCCTTCCTGCAAGCCAAGCTGCTAAAACGGGCCCGTCAAGCGAACGTCGCCTAGTTACCTTATCGCGCGAAGGAAGAAGCCGAGCGCAGCGTTCTACCCTGGTCACTGCATTCTTGGAGACACGACTATGCTCAGGAAGCACGAACTCGCTTTTTTCTTTGGAATGCCCACTACACGATCGCGTCACGTTGTGTCAAAATAAATAAAAACGCACTATGTTCTACCGTGGGGCACCCAGACGAAGAAGGGATGTGTACTTACAAATGAAAAAATTGATTGTGACAGGTTGGTCGTGTTTACCGCGCCCGCTGTGCACTCAGAAGTGCCCCATTCAATAACACATTCTGTACATTGTCACGCCTAATAATTTTTGTTTGTTTTTTTTTTCACACCTGGCGCTGCCGAGCTGCAAAATACAAAAAAAAAGAAAGAAAAGTGGAAGGGGATGTTTAAACAGAATTTCTGCGCAAGTCAGAAGCAAGTACACAATAAGCGCTGCCCATGCAGCGTGCTGAGGGAAGCTGCACTTGATAGAAGTGGCACTCATGTACTGTACTGGTGCTGCGAACACTGCAGTTGTGAAAGCTTTACTTGGACGGACAGCTACGCAAAAAGTGTTTCCATTTCGCCGGCAGAGGTGGTCACTCTAGGGAGGCTGGCTTCGCCGCCCACGCGAGAGGGGGGGGGGGGGGGGACTAGCCCATGATGTAAACGCGAGAGGTTCGAGCGCGGGAAATTCGAAAGCAAGGCGCGCTCGCGTGAGCCTGCCGTCAGATGGCGACACCAACCCACGAGCATTGCATTTTCAAGTGCACCCTTGGTTTCCCACCCACCTCCGCACAGGACGAGGCGTGTCGAATGTGTAACCAAGGCGCACGACAGTGGTTCTGCTCAGGCAAAGCCTACCTATAACAAAAATTGTTCTCCATGTGTGTACCTTCATTTTCTCGTGAAAATGTGAAAGAGGAGTGAATGGGGCTTTTTGAGGCGCGTGTTGATCTTCGTTTCTATTATGATTATTATTTTTCACCCTTTCATTGAGTCCATTTCCTGCTTTTTGTGCCACATATTTAGCACTTAGAGGTTGGGGGGGGGGGGGGATTGCTGATGTGTAAGATGGAAAAGAAGAGGAAAGTGAGCCCCGAAACTGTCTGCATCAGGATGCGACACCTCAGCGGTAGCTCACAAGGGATGGGGGGTGAGGGGGGATTAAAAGGGTGGGAATAAAAGTGTAGAGAAAGAGACATGAGGGAAGCCAGAGTGAGACGACATATCGAGGGAATAGGAGTAAAAATGAAACAAAACATTCGAACGCAAACACCCCGTACATCCAACCGCCATTGAGCGCACCTAGTAGTTTGGCAAGTATGTATGAGTGATTCTTAAGAGGGAAAGGAAGATAAAATTGAGTCCCGTTACTGTCTGCGATTGAGCAAGTAGGCGCGCTCAGTGGCAGTTGGATGTACGGGGTGTTTGTGTTAGAATGTTTTGTTGCGTTTTACTCCTTGTCGTTGCGCGGACGTGTATGCATATACCAACACTGCCGGTGGTCTCTCGTCGTCTTCGCCCATCTACGTAATGGTCGCAAATAAGCGACAACGCAAGGAGCAAGTTTTTTTGGCGTGGCAGTGCGCATTTGCCCTCGGTGATGCGAGGCGCTCTAGTGCGATGCGCGCTGTTGGCGTGAATGGTGGCGTCTCGCACTCCGTCGCGCCGCTTCGGGAAGCGACGAGCTACAGCGTCGATTGATGTGTTGCCTGGAAGGCGAAAGAAATGCGCAGCAGGCTGTATTGTACAGCGGTAGTGGTTTCGTTTCGGTGTACCTCTTTGCAGCCGCGAACTGCACGGTTGCCCGAAAATGAGCGCCAGCCAGCATCCTGGCGTACGCTTCCGCGCTCGCACGCGGACGGGTTCTCACGCTTCGGCCAATGGGAGGGAGAGAGATGGGTCGTGCGGCGAAGCCGCTTTTGCCGATCTCCGGCAGGAGCGCAGTTTCGCTCCGTCAGTCGAGGTGATCGGACGCACGCAGCATGGCCCGAACTAAACAAACCGCGCGCAAGAGTACTGGAGGCAAGGCTCCGCGTAAGCAGCTTGCTACCAAGGCTGCTCGCAAGAGTGCCCCTGCCACAGGCGGGGTGAAGAAACCTCACCGTTACAGGCCTGGAACCGTGGCCCTGCGTGAAATTCGCCGATACCAGAAGTCGACCGAACTGCTGATCCGCAAGCTTCCCTTTCAGCGCCTGGTGCGGGAAATCGCTCAGGACTTCAAGACGGACCTCCGTTTCCAGAGTTCTGCCGTGATGGCCCTACAGGAAGCTAGCGAGGCCTACCTCGTTGGTCTTTTCGAAGACACCAACCTGTGCGCCATCCACGCTAAGCGCGTCACCATCATGCCAAAGGACATCCAGCTGGCTCGGCGCATTCGCGGTGAGCGCGCCTAAGTTGGGCTGCTCCCTGCGCTTCGGTCGACAGGCAAGCAACAACAAACGGTCCTTCTCAGGACCACCAACGTGTCTGCTTTGGCTACGAGACCACTCCAGGCCACGTACTCCGGCCGCACCCTCTTTTGCTGTCATGTTTTGTACGTACGTGGCTGCCGTTGTCTAGCGCGCGGAAGAACGGAACGTCGGCGCGTCGTTATTACGAAGAAATGGCTCAGCTTTGACAAATTCAAGGTAAAAGTGTGTATCATTATGAGTAGACAGAGAAAAGGTAGGCTAGCTTCAGTCGGTGTGTGTGCAGCAGCCGTGCTGCGACCCTGTGGTGTGTCAATTTCATTTATGTGTTTACCTTTTTGCCCGCCGCTTGTAAGGTGTTTTTGAGGGCTTCTGTTTGCGTAACGCCATGGTGACTTGGGCTGCTGGACCCCGGCGCAACTTTTGGGTGCACTCGTAGGAGGTGATGAAGTTTTACCGAGAGACGAAATAAACAATTGTATCGGGCCAGTTGGTAAGGATCCATCTCGCTAGGAAGCGCAGCCACTATTACACAGACCTCACAACACAAGCGCTTAACTTCAACTGAACTTTCATTGCAAACGTCAGAGTTTATAAAGGGGGTGAACAGAGAAAAAGAATAGTAAAAGGTAGACAACAAAAAGCACACGTGCCAGTCCCGCACATTACTGTCTGTTATTCTCTATCACCCCATCCAAAAAACAGTTCTTTCCGCGTGAGCGCGATAGAGAGTGCACTAACACACTCGAAATCATCGCGTGTCATTTCCTTTCATTTCTTTTGAAGCTGAACAAGTTTTTGTGCCATATTCTGGACAATTTTTTTTTTTTTTTTGCAATAAACGTTTAGTTGAAGTTAAGCGCTTGTGTTGTGTGTTCTGTGTAATAGTGGCTGCGCTGCCTAGCAAGATAGACGAAATAAATTGTGTTAGAAGCACCAAATGGAATGCGCTAACGGCGGGTTCTCTCTCTCTCTCTCTCTTTTTTTTTTTTACCTTACGTTTGTTTTTCTATTCAAAGGTATTAAATTTACTCTGTCCCTGTGCTGACCCGTTCAGGTGTCATCGTAAGGATAGACGGTTACGTGTGGAGCTTTTTTTTTTTTTTTTTTTTAATGAGAAATGACAACGCTTACATGCTCTTTTCTGTCTTTTTCGGTGCCGAGCTGCGTGATTTGGTTGTCTCTTTGCAGCATTTGGCGTCGCGCACTTGTGGCTAACTGATGTCGCGAGGAAATATATATAAAGTATAGAAAAACAAACACGCTTGAGGGTACGAACAGAGCCATCGTGACTGCGAAGCGAAACACGGCCGCGTCACCTGTTTGGGTGGTCCTTAGAAGGACCGTTTGGGGAATGCGGCGAGCGCGCGGAAGGGGTGCTCGCTTACGCCTTCTTCTCCGTCTTCTTTGGAAGAAGCACGGCTTGAATGTTGGGCAACACACCGCCCTGCGCGATGGTGACGCCGGAAAGCAGTTTGTTCAGCTCCTCGTCGTTGCGGATGGCGAGCTGCAAGTGACGGGGGATGATCCGGGTCTTCTTGTTGTCACGAGCGGCGTTGCCCGCCAGCTCGAGCACCTCGGCGGCCAGGTACTCGAGTACGGCAGCCAGGTAGACCGGAGCGCCAGCTCCGACGCGCTCGGCGTAGTTTCCCTTGCGTAGGAGGCGGTGAATACGGCCCACGGGGAACTGAAGCCCCGCGCGGCTAGAACGGGTCTTGCTCTTGCCTTTCGCCTTGCCGCCCTTGCCACGTCCGGACATGGTGTTGCTTTTCGCTTGGTACGACGCCGGTTGCCGAAAACAAGAAAGCTGCTGCCTTCTGAGATGAGAGCCGTGCTCGAATGGTGGTGGTGGTGGTAGTGATTAGAATGAAGAGGAAAAAGGCACCTAATTTCTGTCTGCCTTCAGGCGACACGGCGCAGTGCCTTATAGGGGTGGGGGGAAGGAGGGATAAAAAGAATAGAAGGAAAGTAGAAGCAGAAGAAGACAGCCAACGAGAGGAAAAAAGAAGGAGATAGGAAAGTGGGGATCCGGTCGAAGAAGTCCAAGGGCGGGGTGCCACAATGCGAGAGCTACACGGCGTCAGGAGACCGCGGAGGGCGAACCAGTCGGCGGGAGCTACGCTGAAGTCGGAGATCGCGAGGGCACAACCGTCCAGCTTGAAATCCTGCGAGCGAATCCGAATGGTTTCCGTTGCCACCATCGCGCGCCGCCGCTCGCGGGGAACGGATGAGAGTGTGAGAGAGAGAAGCCGTGCGAACCAATGGGGCGCGCGCGTTGTGCTGATCTCGTCAACACCCCTCGCTCATATTTAAGCGCGGCGAGACGGGGGGACACGCGCATTCGACTCTGGTCTCGCGTGCGTGTTGTGTGAAATCATGCCTCCCCAACCGTCTGGCAAAGCCGTCAAGAAGGCCGGCAAGGCGCAGAAGAATGTGCGCGCCACGGACAAGAAGAAGAAGAAGCGCCGCAGGAAGGAGAGCTTCTCCATCTACATCTATAAGGTGCTGAAGCAGGTGCACCCCGACACTGGTGTCTCCAGCAAGGCCATGTCCATCATGAACAGCTTCGTGAACGACATCTTCGAGCGTATCGCCGCCGAGTCGTCACGCCTTGCTCACTACAACAAGCGCTCGACCATCACGAGCCGGGAGATCCAGACCGCGGTGCGCCTGCTGCTGCCCGGAGAGCTGGCCAAGCACGCGGTGTCCGAGGGTACAAAAGCCGTCACCAAGTACACCAGCTCCAAGTAGGCGTGCGTCGTGGGCCACAGCGAGCAACGACAAATCAACGGCTCTTCTCAGAGCCACCCAAATTGTCTGCGTCGGCATAGGGGTTGTGCTGAGAGATTCGGCTCCGAATCCATCCTCTTCTCTCTGTTGAACACCGCTAGCAGGAGCGTTGGTGTGCCGCGCTCGACGTGTGTGCTCGGGGAGGTTGAACAGGTAAATTAGAGAAGACCGAGTGCGCGGAGAAAAGTGCCACAAGTACGGTAATGGAGGGAAAACAAAACCAGGAGCGTGGTAATTAAAAAAAAAAAAAAAAACAGGGGGAAGGTGGCCGCTTCTCTCAAAAAAAGGTAACATGAACTCGAGTGTGTTCAGCTCTTGGGAAATGATAGAATAGGAAACTCGCGTCAGCGCTTGCCCGAGCAACTCCGACATGTCGGGCCAAATATGAAGGGGTATACACGGTATGCAGTGCATGCGGAGAGAAGGAAACTGCCGAACACTTGATAATGCTATGTAAAGGGCTTCACCTTATAGTTTAGAATGATGGCGCAGAGTTTTTCAAAAGCACCGGGGTTTAGAGACGGGGGAGGGCAAAATAGACTTTAGGCGGGTAGAATTAACTAGAAGGTGGTTATCTTATTGGTGGCTAAAGTCAAGGCAAGAGTGAAAACTAAACCATTCACTGCAAAGCACCGCGGTCCTATACTTCACTATTTAAAGAGAGAAAAAAAACAAGATAAATGTAGCTGTTTGTTAGGTCAGCATTATGGCTAGGTGGTGATAGCTGCCGCCCGATGTGAAGGGTACAGCCACATTCATCAGACAGCGCAGAGTTCCTTCTCTGCCACGCCATTCATTTGTTTACGAAATTGGGGCATTTATTTCTTGAGAGCGCAGGGCAGGCCCGTTTCGAGACTGTAGGAGGAGTGAATGTAGCTTAAAGTGCGTGGCGCGGTGAAAAATGTGCGGAAGCATTGATGCAAGAAAAGATAGGGGAGAAATATATAGACGCATGTGACAATAGCTGTAGAAGCAGAAAAGCGTGGCGGCGGACTGCATGCTAATTATTGTCCGAAAGCAAAGTATCGACAGCCCGAGTGAAGGAAAAAACAAAACTGTGCGTACGCATGACAGGGGTACCACGCAGGTGATTTATATAGTGCACAAAGAAGTACGAAATCCAGTAAAGAAAGGCGGTCGACACGAGGTATGGGCATTTCCCGTTTTCGCACCGAGTGCTCCGTTTGCGCGTCGCCGAAAGAAACATAGCCAGGCCGGCCAGCAAACGACACTGCTCGGCTTGACGTTTACATAATCACACGGTGTAGCGGAACACTGTGTTCTCTTCGAAAGAACAAATGCGCCTGTGCTAGGCACAAATGAGTGGTACGTTCCATTCGGAATGTGGTGGGAAACTTACCTTAAATGAATGAGCGGACGCACCGTTTATTTCCGCTTTGTTTTAGATTACTGACTATGTTCGGCGGGTCGACAGTGCATTTGTATGAAGCTTTCAAGCGCGATCATTTTGTAATTTCGCATCGTGCGTCCCTGCCACAAGTTCGGGGAAGGAATACTTTCAATATGGGAACCCTCATGATTGTGAAAGATGAAACTGCGACTACTTAAACACACTTGCACCACAGAAATGGCACGCGCAGTTTGGTATTGGGGCACGTGAGAAGGGAATACAATAGATGGGCATTGGCGCGCATCTTTTTTTCTTATTGATATGATATGTAAGGAGATGTCGGCGCACCATTATGGCGCCGGCTACTCCTTGGCCGTTGAGTTAAACTTGAACACGTATCTTGAAGCAAAACGTACAAAGCAGTGCATGGAAAGTAGAAAACTCGGGCAGAGATATGCAAAGACACACTTACACTTATACGCACATATCAGAACACAATGGTAAGTAAATGTTCGAAAGTCAATGAATGAAGTCTCTGATATAATGTCCCTCGATAATATTCGGTCCACCAGCACAAAACAGTAGAGCACACGTCTGGTCCGTATAAAGATGCATTCGCTCGTGTGTACATAATTGTCGACACGTCATTCATTTCACAACACACACATGATGAGAGTCACGTGATACTGTACATAATAAGTACATTTGTTACAAATGAAAGTTCGTTATTTCTTAATACTTATCAGCAATCCCGCTGTCTTGTAAAGAACGTGTTGATGCTTTTAAAGCGTGCGACTGTAAAACTCGAGTAGGCCACGGACCCAGAAGTTTCTTCATGTTAAACGGTCTGCGGTCTAATGCCAACTGTTCGGACTTAAGACGGCGTCTCGTGATGTGGACAGTCTACGAGAAGGTGACATACGTCTTCATCTATCAATCCGCATTCGCATTCGGGACTTTCAGCTCTGCCGTGTCTGTGCAAAGAAAAAAAAAAAAACAAATGTTTTTGTGTATGCCGTGCCTAGCCTCAATCGGTCAATTAGAGTTTCCGATATTCTATCTAATGCCAGCGTAATTTTTAATTCAATAAATGGATCGATGTGGTATAAATCGCACCTCTTTGTACTTTGGTCAAACCAAGCAGTTTTGCTCATTCTGAAAGTTGTATTCTTTATAATACTACGCAATTCACTTTTTTCGAAATATTGGTTGCCACGATGTGTAGACCTACTTTGTGTGCTCTGGACGGCTCTGGAAGGCCAACTGCAAATCTTCTTTGCACAGCTGATGCCGTCCGGATAGTCGTTGATAGATTACTTAACAGGTTGTCAGCCTCCGAAGGTATTATGTAAGCGAAAGTACGCATGCGTAAAACATGCAGCGAACGAACACTCTTCCAACGCTGTAAAGAAGAAAGAATGCATAAAGGGTGGTGCATTTTACGCTCCAATCTCGTCCTATGTAAGGCGCTTTAGAGTTAGGGCTGTTTTGCCTGTAATTGCGTGACCCTTGCAGGGTTCCTCACAGTGCAACCGTGCACTTGAAACGGGCAGGTGTTGAACCACCCCGCAAGGAGATGGGGAAACTTCGCTGCGACCGGACCGCTTGACAGTCCGTGTTTACGGGAGGAGAGGCGCGCCCGAGAGGAGGTGCGCTCTCACTCTCTGCCGTCCCCGTGAATGCTGAAATGAGCGCGGTCGCGTTGCGTGGCTTCGGTGAAACTGCCGTATCGCGATATGTAGTGGAGCTGCCACAGTAAAATTTGAGACACGCGTAGCCAGCCAAAGGTGCTGTTACTTTGCCGAATTTCACGTGCCGGCGTCCACAACAACGCGAGCACGCTTTGTTTAGAAATTTCCGGCCATGAGGCCGTGCCCGGACCGCGTGTGTTAGTCCCTTGGTTTGGCGACAAGGATGGCGTCAAAGTGACGCCGTGAAACGGGTTTCGTGCGTGCAAATGAGGCATTGATGTGATTAGAGAGAAAGCGAGAACATAGAAAAGAAAAAAAAAAAGAGGGGGGGGGGGGGCACACGCCGGGGACGAGTAGTCGCAAAGTGTTAAGTGTGCAGTTTATTTACGTGCGGCACACAGGTGAGCTGTTGCAGCTGTGAGTTTTGACAAATATTGCGTGTGTCATGTTCAGTGGACACGATGAAACGTTTTTTAGCGAACGCGTTGTATCCGCTGGGCTTGTACGTACGCGTACATGAATTGTCGCTTACTCGGTTTGATGTCTCCTTGCCGCTGGGGCAGCTGATACGACTGATACGCCATTTTGCAGCAGTGAAGGGTGCGTGAATGAATGGGCAAGAAACTTAGCAACAGTAGCGAGAAAAGAATTAAAAACAAACAAACAAACGAAAGCATGTTTGCCGTGTATATTCAATCTTGTAGTGCAGAAAAATAGTCAGTGCAGCAACCTGCGCGGCCAACGCGCTCCTCGCGAAGAAAAGAGGGAGAGAGAGACGAGCTGGCCGCCGACCAACCGGCGTGCGCCGTTCGCCTTCCTCCTCAGTCTCGCGGGCCGGCGCCGACACCGCGACTTGATCGTGTCGAGCATTCGCTTGGTTCGCTCGCAGGATTTCAAGCTGGACGGTTGTGCCCTCGCGATCTCCGACTTCAGCGTAGCTCCCGCCGACTGGTTCGCCCTCCGCGGTCTCCTGATGCCGTGTAGCTCTCGCATTGTGGCACCCCGCCCTTGGACTGCTTCGACCGGATCCCCACTTTCCTATCTCCTTCTTTTTCCTCTCGTTGGCTGTCTTCTTCTGCTTCTACTTTCCTTCTATCCTTTTTATCCCTCCTTCACCCCACCCCTATAAGGCACTGCGCCGTGTCGCCTGAAGGCAGACAGAAATTAGGTGCCTTTTTCCTCTTCATTGTAACCACTACCACCACCACCATTCGCTTTCCGGGCGCGTTTCGAAGCAGAAGCAGAAACTTCGGAAGCCGTCATGTCTGGCCGTGGCAAAGGTGGCAAAGGGCTGGGGAAGGGTGGCGCCAAGCGTCATCGAAAGGTGTTGCGTGACAACATCCAGGGCATAACCAAGCCGGCCATCCGTCGTCTGGCGCGCCGTGGCGGTGTCAAGCGCATCTCTGGCCTCATCTACGAGGAAACTCGCGGCGTTCTCAAGGTGTTCCTCGAGAACGTGATCCGCGATGCCGTCACTTACACCGAGCACGCCAAAAGGAAGACCGTGACAGCCATGGACGTCGTGTACGCCCTCAAGCGTCAGGGCCGCACCCTGTACGGATTCGGAGGCTAAGAAGCCAGCGGCGTCGCCTGCAGCCAGCCAACGAGAACACAACAGCCCTCTTCAGGGCTACCCACTTGATGCTTCGGCAGTGTGATCCCAGCGGTTCGCCATACCCGTCCGTCCCTCTTTGCAATATCATTGCGTCATCGCTCAGGTGAGCAGCACCTCGTGTAGTAGTAGCTTGATCGCGCTGGGTACTTGTCACGTTCACCGCATTTCGTTCGCGTCGTCGTCTTTCTCCTGGGTCTGCATGCACGAATCAATCGCCGCATCTGCGAGTTCTTCCTCTCCTTCCTGCAAGCCAAGCTGCTAAAACGGGCCCGTCAAGCGAACGTCGCCTAGTTACCTTATCGCGCGAAGGAAGAAGCCGAGCGCAGCGTTCTACCCTGGTCACTGCATTCTTGGAGACACGACTATGCTCAGGAAGCACGAACTCGCTTTTTTCTTTGGAATGCCCACTACACGATCGCGTCACGTTGTGTCAAAATAAATAAAAACGCACTATGTTCTACCGTGGGGCACCCAGACGAAGAAGGGATGTGTACTTACAAATGAAAAAATTGATTGTGACAGGTTGGTCGTGTTTACCGCGCCCGCTGTGCACTCAGAAGTGCCCCATTCAATAACACATTGTGTACATTGTCACGCCTAATAATTTTTGTTTTTTTTTTTTTCACACCTGGCGCTGCCGAGCTGCAAAATACAAAAAAAAAGAAAGAAAAGTGGAAGGGGATGTTTAAACAGAATTTCTGCGCAAGTCAGAAGCAAGTACACAATAAGCGCTGCCCATGCAGCGTGCTGAGGGAAGCTGCACTTGATAGAAGTGGCACTCATGTACTGTACTGGTGCTGCGAACACTGCAGTTGTGAAAGCTTTACTTGGACGGACAGCTACGCAACAAGTGTTTCCATTTCGCCGGCAGAGGTGGTCACTCTAGGGAGGCTGGCTTCGCCGCCCACGCGAGAGGGGGGGGGGGGGGGACTAGCCCATGATGTAAACGCGAGAGGTTCGAGCGCGGGAAATTCGAAAGCAAGGCGCGCTCGCGTGAGCCTGCCGTCAGATGGCGACACCAACCCACGAGCATTGCATTTTCAAGTGCACCCTTGGTTTCCCACCCACCTCCGCACAGGACGAGGCGTGTCGAATGTGTAACCAAGGCGCACGACAGTGGTTCTGCTCAGGCAAAGCCTACCTATAACAAAAATTGTTCTCCATGTGTGTACCTTCATTTTCTCGTGAAAATGTGAAAGAGGAGTGAATGGGGCTTTTTGAGGCGCGTGTTGATCTTCGTTTCTATTATGATTATTATTTTTCACCCTTTCATTGAGTCCATTTCCTGCTTTTTGTGCCACATATTTAGCACTTAGAGGTTGGGGGGGGGGGGGGGGGGGATTGCTGATGTGTAAGATGGAAAAGAAGAGGAAAGTGAGCCCCGAAACTGTCTGCATCAGGATGCGACACCTCAGCGGTAGCTCACAAGGGATGGGGGGTGAGGGGGGATTAAAAGGGTGGGAATAAAAGTGTAGAGAAAGAGACATGAGGGAAGCCAGAGTGAGACGACATATCGAGGGAATAGGAGTAAAAATGAAACAAAACATTCGAACGCAAACACCCCGTACATCCAACCGCCATTGAGCGCACCTAGTAGTTTGGCAAGTATGTATGAGTGATTCTTAAGAGGGAAAGGAAGATAAAATTGAGTCCCGTTACTGTCTGCGATTGAGCAAGTAGGCGCGCTCAGTGGCAGTTGGATGTACGGGGTGTTTGTGTTAGAATGTTTTGTTGCGTTTTACTCCTTGTCGTTGCGCGGACGTGTATGCATATACCAACACTGCCGGTGGTCTCTCGTCGTCTTCGCCCATCTACGTAATGGTCGCAAATAAGCGACAACGCAAGGAGCAAGTTTTTTTGGCGTGGCAGTGCGCATTTGCCCTCGGTGATGCGAGGCGCTCTAGTGCGATGCGCGCTGTTGGCGTGAATGGTGGCGTCTCGCACTCCGTCGCGCCGCTTCGGGAAGCGACGAGCTACAGCGTCGATTGATGTGTTGCCTGGAAGGCGAAAGAAATGCGCAGCAGGCTGTATTGTACAGCGGTAGTGGTTTCGTTTCGGTGTACCTCTTTGCAGCCGCGAACTGCACGGTTGCCCGAAAATGAGCGCCAGCCAGCATCCTGGCGTACGCTTCCGCGCTCGCACGCGGACGGGTTCTCACGCTTCGGCCAATGGGAGGGAGAGAGATGGGTCGTGCGGCGAAGCCGCTTTTGCCGATCTCCGGCAGGAGCGCAGTTTCGCTCCGTCAGTCGAGGTGATCGGACGCACGCAGCATGGCCCGAACTAAACAAACCGCGCGCAAGAGTACTGGAGGCAAGGCTCCGCGTAAGCAGCTTGCTACCAAGGCTGCTCGCAAGAGTGCCCCTGCCACAGGCGGGGTGAAGAAACCTCACCGTTACAGGCCTGGAACCGTGGCCCTGCGTGAAATTCGCCGATACCAGAAGTCGACCGAACTGCTGATCCGCAAGCTTCCCTTTCAGCGCCTGGTGCGGGAAATCGCTCAGGACTTCAAGACGGACCTCCGTTTCCAGAGTTCTGCCGTGATGGCCCTACAGGAAGCTAGCGAGGCCTACCTCGTTGGTCTTTTCGAAGACACCAACCTGTGCGCCATCCACGCTAAGCGCGTCACCATCATGCCAAAGGACATCCAGCTGGCTCGGCGCATTCGCGGTGAGCGCGCCTAAGTTGGGCTGCTCCCTGCGCTTCGGTCGACAGGCAAGCAACAACAAACGGTCCTTCTCAGGACCACCAACGTGTCTGCTTTGGCTACGAGACCACTCCAGGCCACGTACTCCGGCCGCACCCTCTTTTGCTGTCATGTTTTGTACGTACGTGGCTGCCGTTGTCTAGCGCGCGGAAGAACGGAACGTCGGCGCGTCGTTATTACGAAGAAATGGCTCAGCTTTGACAAATTCAAGGTAAAAGTGTGTATCATTATGAGTAGACAGAGAAAAGGTAGGCTAGCTTCAGTCGGTGTGTGTGCAGCAGCCGTGCTGCGACCCTGTGGTGTGTCAATTTCATTTATGTGTTTACCTTTTTGCCCGCCGCTTGTAAGGTGTTTTTGAGGGCTTCTGTTTGCGTAACGCCATGGTGACTTGGGCTGCTGGACCCCGGCGCAACTTTTGGGTGCACTCGTAGGAGGTGATGAAGTTTTACCGAGAGACGAAATAAACAATTGTATCGGGCCAGTTGGTAAGGATCCATCTCGCTAGGAAGCGCAGCCACTATTACACAGACCTCACAACACAAGCGCTTAACTTCAACTGAACTTTCATTGCAAACGTCAGAGTTTATAAAGGGGGTGAACAGAGAAAAAGAATAGTAAAAGGTAGACAACAAAAAGCACACGTGCCAGTCCCGCACATTACTGTCTGTTATTCTCTATCACCCCATCCAAAAAACAGTTCTTTCCGCGTGAGCGCGATAGAGAGTGCACTAACACACTCGAAATCATCGCGTGTCATTTCCTTTCATTTCTTTTGAAGCTGAACAAGTTTTTGTGCCATATTCTGGACAATTTTTTTTTTTTTTTGCAATAAACGTTTAGTTGAAGTTAAGCGCTTGTGTTGTGTGTTCTGTGTAATAGTGGCTGCGCTGCCTAGCAAGATAGACGAAATAAATTGTGTTAGAAGCACCAAATGGAATGCGCTAACGGCGGGTTCTCTCTCTCTCTCTCTCTTTTTTTTTTTTACCTTACGTTTGTTTTTCTATTCAAAGGTATTAAATTTACTCTGTCCCTGTGCTGACCCGTTCAGGTGTCATCGTAAGGATAGACGGTTACGTGTGGAGCTTTTTTTTTTTTTTTTTTTAATGAGAAATGACAACGCTTACATGCTCTTTTCTGTCTTTTTCGGTGCCGAGCTGCGTGATTTGGTTGTCTCTTTGCAGCATTTGGCGTCGCGCACTTGTGGCTAACTGATGTCGCGAGGAAATATATATAAAGTATAGAAAAACAAACACGCTTGAGGGTACGAACAGAGCCATCGTGACTGCGAAGCGAAACACGGCCGCGTCACCTGTTTGGGTGGTCCTTAGAAGGACCGTTTGGGGAATGCGGCGAGCGCGCGGAAGGGGTGCTCGCTTACGCCTTCTTCTCCGTCTTCTTTGGAAGAAGCACGGCTTGAATGTTGGGCAACACACCCCCCTGCGCGATGGTGACGCCGGAAAGCAGTTTGTTCAGCTCCTCGTCGTTGCGGATGGCGAGCTGCAAGTGACGGGGGATGATCCGGGTCTTCTTGTTGTCACGAGCGGCGTTGCCCGCCAGCTCGAGCACCTCGGCGGCCAGGTACTCGAGTACGGCAGCCAGGTAGACCGGAGCGCCAGCTCCGACGCGCTCGGCGTAGTTTCCCTTGCGTAGGAGGCGGTGAATACGGCCCACGGGGAACTGAAGCCCCGCGCGGCTAGAACGGGTCTTGCTCTTGCCTTTCGCCTTGCCGCCCTTGCCACGTCCGGACATGGTGTTGCTTTTCGCTTGGTACGACGCCGGTTGCCGAAAACAAGAAAGCTGCTGCCTTCTGAGATGAGAGCCGTGCTCGAATGGTGGTGGTGGTAGTGGTTACAATGAAGAGGAAAAAGGCACCTAATTTCTGTCTGCCTTCAGGCGACACGGCGCAGTGCCTTATAGGGGTGGGGGGAAGGAGGGATAAAAAGAATAGAAGGAAAGTAGAAGCAGAAGAAGACAGCCAACGAGAGGAAAAAGAAGGAGATAGGAAAGTGGGGATCCGGTCGAAGCAGTCCAAGGGCGGGGTGCCACAATGCGAGAGCTACACGGCATCAGGAGACCGCGGAGGGCGAACCAGTCGGCGGGAGCTACGCTGAAGTCGGAGATCGCGAGGGCACAACCGTCCAGCTTGAAATCCTGCGAGCGAATCTCGAATGGTTTCCGTTGCCACCATCGCGCGCCGCCGCTCGCGGGGAACGGATGAGAGTGTGAGAGAGAGAAGCCGTGCGAACCAATGGGGCGCGCGCGTTGTGCTGATCTCGTCAACACCCCTCGCTCATATTTAAGCGCGGCGAGACGGGGGGACACGCGCATTCGACTCTGGTCTCGCGTGCGTGTTGTGTGAAATCATGCCTCCCCAACCGTCTGGCAAAGCCGTCAAGAAGGCCGGCAAGGCGCAGAAGAATGTGCGCGCCACGGACAAGAAGAAGAAGAAGCGCCGCAGGAAGGAGAGCTTCTCCATCTACATCTATAAGGTGCTGAAGCAGGTGCACCCCGACACTGGTGTCTCCAGCAAGGCCATGTCCATCATGAACAGCTTCGTGAACGACATCTTCGAGCGTATCGCCGCCGAGTCGTCACGCCTTGCTCACTACAACAAGCGCTCGACCATCACGAGCCGGGAGATCCAGACCGCGGTGCGCCTGCTGCTGCCCGGAGAGCTGGCCAAGCACGCGGTGTCCGAGGGTACAAAAGCCGTCACCAAGTACACCAGCTCCAAGTAGGCGTGCGTCGTGGGCCACAGCGAGCAACGACAAATCAACGGCTCTTCTCAGAGCCACCCAAATTGTCTGCGTCGGCATAGGGGTTGTGCTGAGAGATTCGGCTCCGAATCCATCCTCTTCTCTCTGTTGAACACCGCTAGCAGGAGCGTTGGTGTGCCGCGCTCGACGTGTGTGCTCGGGGAGGTTGAACAGGTAAATTAGAGAAGACCGAGTGCGCGGAGAAAAGTGCCACAAGTACGGTAATGGAGGGAAAACAAAACCAGGAGCGTGGTAATTAAAAAAAAAAAAAAAAAAACAGGGGGAAGGTGGCCGCTTCTCTCAAAAAAAGGTAACATGAACTCGAGTGTGTTCAGCTCTTGGGAAATGATAGAATAGGAAACTCGCGTCAGCGCTTGCCCGAGCAACTCCGACATGTCGGGCCAAATATGAAGGGGTATACACGGTATGCAGTGCATGCGGAGAGAAGGAAACTGCCGAACACTTGATAATGCTATGTAAAGGGCTTCACCTTATAGTTTAGAATGATGGCGCAGAGTTTTTCAAAAGCACCGGGGTTTAGAGACGGGGGAGGGCAAAATAGACTTTAGGCGGGTAGAATTAACTAGAAGGTGGTTATCTTATTGGTGGCTAAAGTCAAGGCAAGAGTGAAAACTAAACCATTCACTGCAAAGCACCGCGGTCCTATACTTCACTATTTAAAGAGAGAAAAAAAACAAGATAAATGTAGCTGTTTGTTAGGTCAGCATTATGGCTAGGTGGTGATAGCTGCCGCCCGATGTGAAGGGTACAGCCACATTCATCAGACAGCGCAGAGTTCCTTCTCTGCCACGCCATTCATTTGTTTACGAAATTGGGGCATTTATTTCTTGAGAGCGCAGGGCAGGCCCGTTTCGAGACTGTAGGAGGAGTGAATGTAGCTTAAAGTGCGTGGCGCGGTGAAAAATGTGCGGAAGCATTGATGCAAGAAAAGATAGGGGAGAAATATATAGACGCATGTGACAATAGCTGTAGAAGCAGAAAAGCGTGGCGGCGGACTGCATGCTAATTATTGTCCGAAAGCAAAGTATCGACAGCCCGAGTGAAGGAAAAAACAAAACTGTGCGTACGCATGACAGGGGTACCACGCAGGTGATTTATATAGTGCACAAAGAAGTACGAAATCCAGTAAAGAAAGGCGGTCGACACGAGGTATGGGCATTTCCCGTTTTCGCACCGAGTGCTCCGTTTGCGCGTCGCCGAAAGAAACATAGCCAGGCCGGCCAGCAAACGACACTGCTCGGCTTGACGTTTACATAATCACACGGTGTAGCGGAACACTGTGTTCTCTTCGAAAGAACAAATGCGCCTGTGCTAGGCACAAATGAGTGGTACGTTCCATTCGGAATGTGGTGGGAAACTTACCTTAAATGAATGAGCGGACGCACCGTTTATTTCCGCTTTGTTTTAGATTACTGACTATGTTCGGCGGGTCGACAGTGCATTTGTATGAAGCTTTCAAGCGCGATCATTTTGTAATTTCGCATCGTGCGTCCCTGCCACAAGTTCGGGGAAGGAATACTTTCAATATGGGAACCCTCATGATTGTGAAAGATGAAACTGCGACTACTTAAACACACTTGCACCACAGAAATGGCACGCGCAGTTTGGTATTGGGGCACGTGAGAAGGGAATACAATAGATGGGCATTGGCGCGCATCTTTTTTTCTTATTGATATGATATGTAAGGAGATGTCGGCGCACCATTATGGCGCCGGCTACTCCTTGGCCGTTGAGTTAAACTTGAACACGTATCTTGAAGCAAAACGTACAAAGCAGTGCATGGAAAGTAGAAAACTCGGGCAGAGATATGCAAAGACACACTTACACTTATACGCACATATCAGAACACAATGGTAAGTAAATGTTCGAAAGTCAATGAATGAAGTCTCTGATATAATGTCCCTCGATAATATTCGGTCCACCAGCACAAAACAGTAGAGCACACGTCTGGTCCGTATAAAGATGCATTCGCTCGTGTGTACATAATTGTCGACACGTCATTCATTTCACAACACACACATGATGAGAGTCACGTGATACTGTACATAATAAGTACATTTGTTACAAATGAAAGTTCGTTATTTCTTAATACTTATCAGCAATCCCGCTGTCTTGTAAAGAACGTGTTGATGCTTTTAAAGCGTGCGACTGTAAAACTCGAGTAGGCCACGGACCCAGAAGTTTCTTCATGTTAAACGGTCTGCGGTCTAATGCCAACTGTTCGGACTTAAGACGGCGTCTCGTGATGTGGACAGTCTACGAGAAGGTGACATACGTCTTCATCTATCAATCCGCATTCGCATTCGGGACTTTCAGCTCTGCCGTGTCTGTGCAAAGAAAAAAAAAAAACAAATGTTTTTGTGTATGCCGTGCCTAGCCTCAATCGGTCAATTAGAGTTTCCGATATTCTATCTAATGCCAGCGTAATTTTTAATTCAATAAATGGATCGATGTGGTATAAATCGCACCTCTTTGTACTTTGGTCAAACCAAGCAGTTTTGCTCATTCTGAAAGTTGTATTCTTTATAATACTACGCAATTCACTTTTTTCGAAATATTGGTTGCCACGATGTGTAGACCTACTTTGTGTGCTCTGGACGGCTCTGGAAGGCCAACTGCAAATCTTCTTTGCACAGCTGATGCCGTCCGGATAGTCGTTGATAGATTACTTAACAGGTTGTCAGCCTCCGAAGGTATTATGTAAGCGAAAGTACGCATGCGTAAAACATGCAGCGAACGAACACTCTTCCAACGCTGTAAAGAAGAAAGAATGCATAAAGGGTGGTGCATTTTACGCTCCAATCTCGTCCTATGTAAGGCGCTTTAGAGTTAGGGCTGTTTTGCCTGTAATTGCGTGACCCTTGCAGGGTTCCTCACAGTGCAACCGTGCACTTGAAACGGGCAGGTGTTGAACCACCCCGCAAGGAGATGGGGAAACTTCGCTGCGACCGGACCGCTTGACAGTCCGTGTTTACGGGAGGAGAGGCGCGCCCGAGAGGAGGTGCGCTCTCACTCTCTGCCGTCCCCGTGAATGCTGAAATGAGCGCGGTCGCGTTGCGTGGCTTCGGTGAAACTGCCGTATCGCGATATGTAGTGGAGCTGCCACAGTAAAATTTGAGACACGCGTAGCCAGCCAAAGGTGCTGTTACTTTGCCGAATTTCACGTGCCGGCGTCCACAACAACGCGAGCACGCTTTGTTTAGAAATTTCCGGCCATGAGGCCGTGCCCGGACCGCGTGTGTTAGTCCCTTGGTTTGGCGACAAGGATGGCGTCAAAGTGACGCCGTGAAACGGGTTTCGTGCGTGCAAATGAGGCATTGATGTGATTAGAGAGAAAGCGAGAACATAGAAAAGAAAAAAAAAAAGAGGGGGGGGGGGCACACGCCGGGGACGAGTAGTCGCAAAGTGTTAAGTGTGCAGTTTATTTACGTGCGGCACACAGGTGAGCTGTTGCAGCTGTGAGTTTTGACAAATATTGCGTGTGTCATGTTCAGTGGACACGATGAAACGTTTTTTAGCGAACGCGTTGTATCCGCTGGGCTTGTACGTACGCGTACATGAATTGTCGCTTACTCGGTTTGATGTCTCCTTGCCGCTGGGGCAGCTGATACGACTGATACGCCATTTTGCAGCAGTGAAGGGTGCGTGAATGAATGGGCAAGAAACTTAGCAACAGTAACGAGAAAAGAATTAAAAACAAACAAACAAACGAAAGCATGTTTGCCGTGTATATTCAATCTTGTAGTGCAGAAAAATAGTCAGTGCAGCAACCTGCGCGGCCAACGCGCTCCTCGCGAAGAAAAGAGGGAGAGAGAGACGAGCTGGCCGCCGACCAACCGGCGTGCGCCGTTCGCCTTCCTCCTCAGTCTCGCGGGCCGGCGCCGACACCGCGACTCGATCGTGTCGAGCATTCGCGATTCGCTCGCAGGATTTCAAGCTGGACGGTTGTGCCCTCGCGATCTCCGACTTCAGCGTAGCTCCCGCCGACTGGTTCGCCCTCCGCGGTCTCCTGATGCCGTGTAGCTCTCGCATTGTGGCACCCCGCCCTTGGACTGCTTCGACCGGATCCCCACTTTCCTATCTCCTTCTTTTTCCTCTCGTTGGCTGTCTTCTTCTGCTTCTACTTTCCTTCTATTCTTTTTATCCCTCCTTCCCCCCACCCCTATAAGGCACTGCGCCGTGTCGCCTGAAGGCAGACAGAAATTAGGTGCCTTTTTCCTCTTCATTGTAACCACTACCACCACCATTCGCTTTCCGGGCGCGTTTCGAAGCAGAAGCAGAAACTTCGGAAGCCGTCATGTCTGGCCGTGGCAAAGGTGGCAAAGGGCTGGGGAAGGGTGGCGCCAAGCGTCATCGAAAGGTGTTGCGTGACAACATCCAGGGCATAACCAAGCCGGCCATCCGTCGTCTGGCGCGCCGTGGCGGTGTCAAGCGCATCTCTGGCCTCATCTACGAGGAAACTCGCGGCGTTCTCAAGGTGTTCCTCGAGAACGTGATCCGCGATGCCGTCACTTACACCGAGCACGCCAAAAGGAAGACCGTGACAGCCATGGACGTCGTGTACGCCCTCAAGCGTCAGGGCCGCACCCTGTACGGATTCGGAGGCTAAGAAGCCAGCGGCGTCGCCTGCAGCCAGCCAACGAGAACACAACAGCCCTCTTCAGGGCTACCCACTTGATGCTTCGGCAGTGTGATCCCAGCGGTTCGCCATACCCGTCCGTCCCTCTTTGCAATATCATTGCGTCATCGCTCAGGTGAGCAGCACCTCGTGTAGTAGTAGCTTGATCGCGCTGGGTACTTGTCACGTTCACCGCATTTCGTTCGCGTCGTCGTCTTTCTCCTGGGTCTGCATGCACGAATCAATCGCCGCATCTGCGAGTTCTTCCTCTCCTTCCTGCAAGCCAAGCTGCTAAAACGGGCCCGTCAAGCGAACGTCGCCTAGTTACCTTATCGCGCGAAGGAAGAAGCCGAGCGCAGCGTTCTACCCTGGTCACTGCATTCTTGGAGACACGACTATGCTCAGGAAGCACGAACTCGCTTTTTTCTTTGGAATGCCCACTACACGATCGCGTCACGTTGTGTCAAAATAAATAAAAACGCACTATGTTCTACCGTGGGGCACCCAGACGAAGAAGGGATGTGTACTTACAAATGAAAAAATTGATTGTGACAGGTTGGTCGTGTTTACCGCGCCCGCTGTGCACTCAGAAGTGCCCCATTCAATAACACATTGTGTACATTGTCACGCCTAATAATTTTTGTTTGTTTTTTTTTTTCACACCTGGCGCTGCCGAGCTGTGCAAAATACAAAAAAAAAAGAAAGAAAAGTGGAAGGGGATGTTTAAACAGAATTTCTGCGCAAGTCAGAAGCAAGTACACAATAAGCGCTGCCCATGCAGCGTGCTGAGGGAAGCTGCACTTGATAGAAGTGGCACTCATGTACTGTACTGGTGCTGCGAACACTGCAGTTGTGAAAGCTTTACTTGGACGGACAGCTACGCAACAAGTGTTTCCATTTCGCCGGCAGAGGTGGTCACTCTAGGGAGGCTGGCTTCGCCGCCCACGCGAGAGGGGGGGGGGGGACTAGCCCATGATGTAAACGCGAGAGGTTCGAGCGCGGGAAATTCGAAAGCAAGGCGCGCTCGCGTGAGCCTGCCGTCAGATGGCGACACCAACCCACGAGCATTGCATTTTCAAGTGCACCCTTGGTTTCCCACCCACCTCCGCACAGGACGAGGCGTGTCGAATGTGTAACCAAGGCGCACGACAGTGGTTCTGCTCAGGCAAAGCCTACCTATAACAAAAATTGTTCTCCATGTGTGTACCTTCATTTTCTCGTGAAAATGTGAAAGAGGAGTGAATGGGGCTTTTTGAGGCGCGTGTTGATCTTCGTTTCTATTATGATTATTATTTTTCACCCTTTCATTGAGTCCATTTCCTGCTTTTTGTGCCACATATTTAGCACTTAGAGGTTGGGGGGGGGGGGGATTGCTGATGTGTAAGATGGAAAAGAAGAGGAAAGTGAGCCCCGAAACTGTCTGCATCAGGATGCGACACCTCAGCGGTAGCTCACAAGGGATGGGGGGTGAGGGGGGATTAAAAGGGTGGGAATAAAAGTGTAGAGAAAGAGACATGAGGGAAGCCAGAGTGAGACGACATATCGAGGGAATAGGAGTAAAAATGAAACAAAACATTCGAACGCAAACACCCCGTACATCCAACCGCCATTGAGCGCACCTAGTAGTTTGGCAAGTATGTATGAGTGATTCTTAAGAGGGAAAGGAAGATAAAATTGAGTCCCGTTACTGTCTGCGATTGAGCAAGTAGGCGCGCTCAGTGGCAGTTGGATGTACGGGGTGTTTGTGTTAGAATGTTTTGTTGCGTTTTACTCCTTGTCGTTGCGCGGACGTGTATGCATATACCAACACTGCCGGTGGTCTCTCGTCGTCTTCGCCCATCTACGTAATGGTCGCAAATAAGCGACAACGCAAGGAGCAAGTTTTTTTGGCGTGGCAGTGCGCATTTGCCCTCGGTGATGCGAGGCGCTCTAGTGCGATGCGCGCTGTTGGCGTGAATGGTGGCGTCTCGCACTCCGTCGCGCCGCTTCGGGAAGCGACGAGCTACAGCGTCGATTGATGTGTTGCCTGGAAGGCGAAAGAAATGCGCAGCAGGCTGTATTGTACAGCGGTAGTGGTTTCGTTTCGGTGTACCTCTTTGCAGCCGCGAACTGCACGGTTGCCCGAAAATGAGCGCCAGCCAGCATCCTGGCGTACGCTTCCGCGCTCGCACGCGGACGGGTTCTCACGCTTCGGCCAATGGGAGGGAGAGAGATGGGTCGTGCGGCGAAGCCGCTTTTGCCGATCTCCGGCAGGAGCGCAGTTTCGCTCCGTCAGTCGAGGTGATCGGACGCACGCAGCATGGCCCGAACTAAACAAACCGCGCGCAAGAGTACTGGAGGCAAGGCTCCGCGTAAGCAGCTTGCTACCAAGGCTGCTCGCAAGAGTGCCCCTGCCACAGGCGGGGTGAAGAAACCTCACCGTTACAGGCCTGGAACCGTGGCCCTGCGTGAAATTCGCCGATACCAGAAGTCGACCGAACTGCTGATCCGCAAGCTTCCCTTTCAGCGCCTGGTGCGGGAAATCGCTCAGGACTTCAAGACGGACCTCCGTTTCCAGAGTTCTGCCGTGATGGCCCTACAGGAAGCTAGCGAGGCCTACCTCGTTGGTCTTTTCGAAGACACCAACCTGTGCGCCATCCACGCTAAGCGCGTCACCATCATGCCAAAGGACATCCAGCTGGCTCGGCGCATTCGCGGTGAGCGCGCCTAAGTTGGGCTGCTCCCTGCGCTTCGGTCGACAGGCAAGCAACAACAAACGGTCCTTCTCAGGACCACCAACGTGTCTGCTTTGGCTACGAGACCACTCCAGGCCACGTACTCCGGCCGCACCCTCTTTTGCTGTCATGTTTTGTACGTACGTGGCTGCCGTTGTCTAGCGCGCGGAAGAACGGAACGTCGGCGCGTCGTTATTACGAAGAAATGGCTCAGCTTTGACAAATTCAAGGTAAAAGTGTGTATCATTATGAGTAGACAGAGAAAAGGTAGGCTAGCTTCAGTCGGTGTGTGTGCAGCAGCCGTGCTGCGACCCTGTGGTGTGTCAATTTCATTTATGTGTTTACCTTTTTGCCCGCCGCTTGTAAGGTGTTTTTGAGGGCTTCTGTTTGCGTAACGCCATGGTGACTTGGGCTGCTGGACCCCGGCGCAACTTTTGGGTGCACTCGTAGGAGGTGATGAAGTTTTACCGAGAGACGAAATAAACAATTGTATCGGGCCAGTTGGTAAGGATCCATCTCGCTAGGAAGCGCAGCCACTATTACACAGACCTCACAACACAAGCGCTTAACTTCAACTGAACTTTCATTGCAAACGTCAGAGTTTATAAAGGGGGTGAACAGAGAAAAAGAATAGTAAAAGGTAGACAACAAAAAGCACACGTGCCAGTCCCGCACATTACTGTCTGTTATTCTCTATCACCCCATCCAAAAAACAGTTCTTTCCGCGTGAGCGCGATAGAGAGTGCACTAACACACTCGAAATCATCGCGTGTCATTTCCTTTCATTTCTTTTGAAGCTGAACAAGTTTTTGTGCCATATTCTGGACAATTTTTTTTTTTTTTGCAATAAACGTTTAGTTGAAGTTAAGCGCTTGTGTTGTGTGTTCTGTGTAATAGTGGCTGCGCTGCCTAGCAAGATAGACGAAATAAATTGTGTTAGAAGCACCAAATGGAATGCGCTAACGGCGGGTTCTCTCTCTCTCTCTCTCTTTTTTTTTTTACCTTACGTTTGTTTTTCTATTCAAAGGTATTAAATTTACTCTGTCCCTGTGCTGACCCGTTCAGGTGTCATCGTAAGGATAGACGGTTACGTGTGGAGCTTTTTTTTTTTTTTTTTTTAATGAGAAATGACAACGCTTACATGCTCTTTTCTGTCTTTTTCGGTGCCGAGCTGCGTGATTTGGTTGTCTCTTTGCAGCATTTGGCGTCGCGCACTTGTGGCTAACTGATGTCGCGAGGAAATATATATAAAGTATAGAAAAACAAACACGCTTGAGGGTACGAACAGAGCCATCGTGACTGCGAAGCGAAACACGGCCGCGTCACCTGTTTGGGTGGTCCTTAGAAGGACCGTTTGGGGAATGCGGCGAGCGCGCGGAAGGGGTGCTCGCTTACGCCTTCTTCTCCGTCTTCTTTGGAAGAAGCACGGCTTGAATGTTGGGCAACACACCGCCCTGCGCGATGGTGACGCCGGAAAGCAGTTTGTTCAGCTCCTCGTCGTTGCGGATGGCGAGCTGCAAGTGACGGGGGATGATCCGGGTCTTCTTGTTGTCACGAGCGGCGTTGCCCGCCAGCTCGAGCACCTCGGCGGCCAGGTACTCGAGTACGGCAGCCAGGTAGACCGGAGCGCCAGCTCCGACGCGCTCGGCGTAGTTTCCCTTGCGTAGGAGGCGGTGAATACGGCCCACGGGGAACTGAAGCCCCGCGCGGCTAGAACGGGTCTTGCTCTTGCCTTTCGCCTTGCCGCCCTTGCCACGTCCGGACATGGTGTTGCTTTTCGCTTGGTACGACGCCGGTTGCCGAAAACAAGAAAGCTGCTGCCTTCTGAGATGAGAGCCGTGCTCGAATGGTTTCCGTTGCCACCATCGCGCGCCGCCGCTCGCGGGGAACGGATGAGAGTGTGAGAGAGAGAAGCCGTGCGAACCAATGGGGCGCGCGCGTTGTGCTGATCTCGTCAACACCCCTCGCTCATATTTAAGCGCGGCGAGACGGGGGGACACGCGCATTCGACTCTGGTCTCGCGTGCGTGTTGTGTGAAATCATGCCTCCCCAACCGTCTGGCAAAGCCGTCAAGAAGGCCGGCAAGGCGCAGAAGAATGTGCGCGCCACGGACAAGAAGAAGAAGAAGCGCCGCAGGAAGGAGAGCTTCTCCATCTACATCTATAAGGTGCTGAAGCAGGTGCACCCCGACACTGGTGTCTCCAGCAAGGCCATGTCCATCATGAACAGCTTCGTGAACGACATCTTCGAGCGTATCGCCGCCGAGTCGTCACGCCTTGCTCACTACAACAAGCGCTCGACCATCACGAGCCGGGAGATCCAGACCGCGGTGCGCCTGCTGCTGCCCGGAGAGCTGGCCAAGCACGCGGTGTCCGAGGGTACAAAAGCCGTCACCAAGTACACCAGCTCCAAGTAGGCGTGCGTCGTGGGCCACAGCGAGCAACGACAAATCAACGGCTCTTCTCAGAGCCACCCAAATTGTCTGCGTCGGCATAGGGGTTGTGCTGAGAGATTCGGCTCCGAATCCATCCTCTTCTCTCTGTTGAACACCGCTAGCAGGAGCGTTGGTGTGCCGCGCTCGACGTGTGTGCTCGGGGAGGTTGAACAGGTAAATTAGAGAAGACCGAGTGCGCGGAGAAAAGTGCCACAAGTACGGTAATGGAGGGAAAACAAAACCAGGAGCGTGGTAATTAAAAAAAAAAAAAAAAACAGGGGGAAGGTGGCCGCTTCTCTCAAAAAAAGGTAACATGAACTCGAGTGTGTTCAGCTCTTGGGAAATGATAGAATAGGAAACTCGCGTCAGCGCTTGCCCGAGCAACTCCGACATGTCGGGCCAAATATGAAGGGGTATACACGGTATGCAGTGCATGCGGAGAGAAGGAAACTGCCGAACACTTGATAATGCTATGTAAAGGGCTTCACCTTATAGTTTAGAATGATGGCGCAGAGTTTTTCAAAAGCACCGGGGTTTAGAGACGGGGGAGGGCAAAATAGACTTTAGGCGGGTAGAATTAACTAGAAGGTGGTTATCTTATTGGTGGCTAAAGTCAAGGCAAGAGTGAAAACTAAACCATTCACTGCAAAGCACCGCGGTCCTATACTTCACTATTTAAAGAGAGAAAAAAAACAAGATAAATGTAGCTGTTTGTTAGGTCAGCATTATGGCTAGGTGGTGATAGCTGCCGCCCGATGTGAAGGGTACAGCCACATTCATCAGACAGCGCAGAGTTCCTTCTCTGCCACGCCATTCATTTGTTTACGAAATTGGGGCATTTATTTCTTGAGAGCGCAGGGCAGGCCCGTTTCGAGACTGTAGGAGGAGTGAATGTAGCTTAAAGTGCGTGGCGCGGTGAAAAATGTGCGGAAGCATTGATGCAAGAAAAGATAGGGGAGAAATATATAGACGCATGTGACAATAGCTGTAGAAGCAGAAAAGCGTGGCGGCGGACTGCATGCTAATTATTGTCCGAAAGCAAAGTATCGACAGCCCGAGTGAAGGAAAAAACAAAACTGTGCGTACGCATGACAGGGGTACCACGCAGGTGATTTATATAGTGCACAAAGAAGTACGAAATCCAGTAAAGAAAGGCGGTCGACACGAGGTATGGGCATTTCCCGTTTTCGCACCGAGTGCTCCGTTTGCGCGTCGCCGAAAGAAACATAGCCAGGCCGGCCAGCAAACGACACTGCTCGGCTTGACGTTTACATAATCACACGGTGTAGCGGAACACTGTGTTCTCTTCGAAAGAACAAATGCGCCTGTGCTAGGCACAAATGAGTGGTACGTTCCATTCGGAATGTGGTGGGAAACTTACCTTAAATGAATGAGCGGACGCACCGTTTATTTCCGCTTTGTTTTAGATTACTGACTATGTTCGGCGGGTCGACAGTGCATTTGTATGAAGCTTTCAAGCGCGATCATTTTGTAATTTCGCATCGTGCGTCCCTGCCACAAGTTCGGGGAAGGAATACTTTCAATATGGGAACCCTCATGATTGTGAAAGATGAAACTGCGACTACTTAAACACACTTGCACCACAGAAATGGCACGCGCAGTTTGGTATTGGGGCACGTGAGAAGGGAATACAATAGATGGGCATTGGCGCGCATCTTTTTTTCTTATTGATATGATATGTAAGGAGATGTCGGCGCACCATTATGGCGCCGGCTACTCCTTGGCCGTTGAGTTAAACTTGAACACGTATCTTGAAGCAAAACGTACAAAGCAGTGCATGGAAAGTAGAAAACTCGGGCAGAGATATGCAAAGACACACTTACACTTATACGCACATATCAGAACACAATGGTAAGTAAATGTTCGAAAGTCAATGAATGAAGTCTCTGATATAATGTCCCTCGATAATATTCGGTCCACCAGCACAAAACAGTAGAGCACACGTCTGGTCCGTATAAAGATGCATTCGCTCGTGTGTACATAATTGTCGACACGTCATTCATTTCACAACACACACATGATGAGAGTCACGTGATACTGTACATAATAAGTACATTTGTTACAAATGAAAGTTCGTTATTTCTTAATACTTATCAGCAATCCCGCTGTCTTGTAAAGAACGTGTTGATGCTTTTAAAGCGTGCGACTGTAAAACTCGAGTAGGCCACGGACCCAGAAGTTTCTTCATGTTAAACGGTCTGCGGTCTAATGCCAACTGTTCGGACTTAAGACGGCGTCTCGTGATGTGGACAGTCTACGAGAAGGTGACATACGTCTTCATCTATCAATCCGCATTCGCATTCGGGACTTTCAGCTCTGCCGTGTCTGTGCAAAGAAAAAAAAAAAACAAATGTTTTTGTGTATGCCGTGCCTAGCCTCAATCGGTCAATTAGAGTTTCCGATATTCTATCTAATGCCAGCGTAATTTTTAATTCAATAAATGGATCGATGTGGTATAAATCGCACCTCTTTGTACTTTGGTCAAACCAAGCAGTTTTGCTCATTCTGAAAGTTGTATTCTTTATAATACTACGCAATTCACTTTTTTCGAAATATTGGTTGCCACGATGTGTAGACCTACTTTGTGTGCTCTGGACGGCTCTGGAAGGCCAACTGCAAATCTTCTTTGCACAGCTGATGCCGTCCGGATAGTCGTTGATAGATTACTTAACAGGTTGTCAGCCTCCGAAGGTATTATGTAAGCGAAAGTACGCATGCGTAAAACATGCAGCGAACGAACACTCTTCCAACGCTGTAAAGAAGAAAGAATGCATAAAGGGTGGTGCATTTTACGCTCCAATCTCGTCCTATGTAAGGCGCTTTAGAGTTAGGGCTGTTTTGCCTGTAATTGCGTGACCCTTGCAGGGTTCCTCACAGTGCAACCGTGCACTTGAAACGGGCAGGTGTTGAACCACCCCGCAAGGAGATGGGGAAACTTCGCTGCGACCGGACCGCTTGACAGTCCGTGTTTACGGGAGGAGAGGCGCGCCCGAGAGGAGGTGCGCTCTCACTCTCTGCCGTCCCCGTGAATGCTGAAATGAGCGCGGTCGCGTTGCGTGGCTTCGGTGAAACTGCCGTATCGCGATATGTAGTGGAGCTGCCACAGTAAAATTTGAGACACGCGTAGCCAGCCAAAGGTGCTGTTACTTTGCCGAATTTCACGTGCCGGCGTCCACAACAACGCGAGCACGCTTTGTTTAGAAATTTCCGGCCATGAGGCCGTGCCCGGACCGCGTGTGTTAGTCCCTTGGTTTGGCGACAAGGATGGCGTCAAAGTGACGCCGTGAAACGGGTTTCGTGCGTGCAAATGAGGCATTGATGTGATTAGAGAGAAAGCGAGAACATAGAAAAGAAAAAAAAAAAGAGGGGGGGGGGGCACACGCCGGGGACGAGTAGTCGCAAAGTGTTAAGTGTGCAGTTTATTTACGTGCGGCACACAGGTGAGCTGTTGCAGCTGTGAGTTTTGACAAATATTGCGTGTGTCATGTTCAGTGGACACGATGAAACGTTTTTTAGCGAACGCGTTGTATCCGCTGGGCTTGTACGTACGCGTACATGAATTGTCGCTTACTCGGTTTGATGTCTCCTTGCCGCTGGGGCAGCTGATACGACTGATACGCCATTTTGCAGCAGTGAAGGGTGCGTGAATGAATGGGCAAGAAACTTAGCAACAGTAACGAGAAAAGAATTAAAAACAAACAAACAAACGAAAGCATGTTTGCCGTGTATATTCAATCTTGTAGTGCAGAAAAATAGTCAGTGCAGCAACCTGCGCGGCCAACGCGCTCCTCGCGAAGAAAAGAGGGAGAGAGAGACGAGCTGGCCGCCGACCAACCGGCGTGCGCCGTTCGCCTTCCTCCTCAGTCTCGCGGGCCGGCGCCGACACCGCGACTCGATCGTGTCGAGCATTCGCTTTCCGGGCGCGTTTCGAAGCAGAAGCAGAAACTTCGGAAGCCGTCATGTCTGGCCGTGGCAAAGGTGGCAAAGGGCTGGGGAAGGGTGGCGCCAAGCGTCATCGAAAGGTGTTGCGTGACAACATCCAGGGCATAACCAAGCCGGCCATCCGTCGTCTGGCGCGCCGTGGCGGTGTCAAGCGCATCTCTGGCCTCATCTACGAGGAAACTCGCGGCGTTCTCAAGGTGTTCCTCGAGAACGTGATCCGCGATGCCGTCACTTACACCGAGCACGCCAAAAGGAAGACCGTGACAGCCATGGACGTCGTGTACGCCCTCAAGCGTCAGGGCCGCACCCTGTACGGATTCGGAGGCTAAGAAGCCAGCGGCGTCGCCTGCAGCCAGCCAACGAGAACACAACAGCCCTCTTCAGGGCTACCCACTTGATGCTTCGGCAGTGTGATCCCAGCGGTTCGCCATACCCGTCCGTCCCTCTTTGCAATATCATTGCGTCATCGCTCAGGTGAGCAGCACCTCGTGTAGTAGTAGCTTGATCGCGCTGGGTACTTGTCACGTTCACCGCATTTCGTTCGCGTCGTCGTCTTTCTCCTGGGTCTGCATGCACGAATCAATCGCCGCATCTGCGAGTTCTTCCTCTCCTTCCTGCAAGCCAAGCTGCTAAAACGGGCCCGTCAAGCGAACGTCGCCTAGTTACCTTATCGCGCGAAGGAAGAAGCCGAGCGCAGCGTTCTACCCTGGTCACTGCATTCTTGGAGACACGACTATGCTCAGGAAGCACGAACTCGCTTTTTTCTTTGGAATGCCCACTACACGATCGCGTCACGTTGTGTCAAAATAAATAAAAACGCACTATGTTCTACCGTGGGGCACCCAGACGAAGAAGGGATGTGTACTTACAAATGAAAAAATTGATTGTGACAGGTTGGTCGTGTTTACCGCGCCCGCTGTGCACTCAGAAGTGCCCCATTCAATAACACATTGTGTACATTGTCACGCCTAATAATTTTTGTTTGTTTTTTTTTTTCACACCTGGCGCTGCCGAGCTGCAAAATACAAAAAAAAAAGAAAGAAAAGTGGAAGGGGATGTTTAAACAGAATTTCTGCGCAAGTCAGAAGCAAGTACACAATAAGCGCTGCCCATGCAGCGTGCTGAGGGAAGCTGCACTTGATAGAAGTGGCACTCATGTACTGTACTGGTGCTGCGAACACTGCAGTTGTGAAAGCTTTACTTGGACGGACAGCTACGCAACAAGTGTTTCCATTTCGCCGGCAGAGGTGGTCACTCTAGGGAGGCTGGCTTCGCCGCCCACGCGAGAGGGGGGGGGGGGACTAGCCCATGATGTAAACGCGAGAGGTTCGAGCGCGGGAAATTCGAAAGCAAGGCGCGCTCGCGTGAGCCTGCCGTCAGATGGCGACACCAACCCACGAGCATTGCATTTTCAAGTGCACCCTTGGTTTCCCACCCACCTCCGCACAGGACGAGGCGTGTCGAATGTGTAACCAAGGCGCACGACAGTGGTTCTGCTCAGGCAAAGCCTACCTATAACAAAAATTGTTCTCCATGTGTGTACCTTCATTTTCTCGTGAAAATGTGAAAGAGGAGTGAATGGGGCTTTTTGAGGCGCGTGTTGATCTTCGTTTCTATTATGATTATTATTTTTCACCCTTTCATTGAGTCCATTTCCTGCTTTTTGTGCCACATATTTAGCACTTAGAGGTTGGGGGGGGGGGGGATTGCTGATGTGTAAGATGGAAAAGAAGAGGAAAGTGAGCCCCGAAACTGTCTGCATCAGGATGCGACACCTCAGCGGTAGCTCACAAGGGATGGGGGGTGAGGGGGGATTAAAAGGGTGGGAATAAAAGTGTAGAGAAAGAGACATGAGGGAAGCCAGAGTGAGACGACATATCGAGGGAATAGGAGTAAAAATGAAACAAAACATTCGAACGCAAACACCCCGTACATCCAACCGCCATTGAGCGCACCTAGTAGTTTGGCAAGTATGTATGAGTGATTCTTAAGAGGGAAAGGAAGATAAAATTGAGTCCCGTTACTGTCTGCGATTGAGCAAGTAGGCGCGCTCAGTGGCAGTTGGATGTACGGGGTGTTTGTGTTAGAATGTTTTGTTGCGTTTTACTCCTTGTCGTTGCGCGGACGTGTATGCATATACCAACACTGCCGGTGGTCTCTCGTCGTCTTCGCCCATCTACGTAATGGTCGCAAATAAGCGACAACGCAAGGAGCAAGTTTTTTTGGCGTGGCAGTGCGCATTTGCCCTCGGTGATGCGAGGCGCTCTAGTGCGATGCGCGCTGTTGGCGTGAATGGTGGCGTCTCGCACTCCGTCGCGCCGCTTCGGGAAGCGACGAGCTACAGCGTCGATTGATGTGTTGCCTGGAAGGCGAAAGAAATGCGCAGCAGGCTGTATTGTACAGCGGTAGTGGTTTCGTTTCGGTGTACCTCTTTGCAGCCGCGAACTGCACGGTTGCCCGAAAATGAGCGCCAGCCAGCATCCTGGCGTACGCTTCCGCGCTCGCACGCGGACGGGTTCTCACGCTTCGGCCAATGGGAGGGAGAGAGATGGGTCGTGCGGCGAAGCCGCTTTTGCTGATCTCCGGCAGGAGCGCAGTTTCGCTCCGTCAGTCGAGGTGATCGGACGCACGCAGCATGGCCCGAACTAAACAAACCGCGCGCAAGAGTACTGGAGGCAAGGCTCCGCGTAAGCAGCTTGCTACCAAGGCTGCTCGCAAGAGTGCCCCTGCCACAGGCGGGGTGAAGAAACCTCACCGTTACAGGCCTGGAACCGTGGCCCTGCGTGAAATTCGCCGATACCAGAAGTCGACCGAACTGCTGATCCGCAAGCTTCCCTTTCAGCGCCTGGTGCGGGAAATCGCTCAGGACTTCAAGACGGACCTCCGTTTCCAGAGTTCTGCCGTGATGGCCCTACAGGAAGCTAGCGAGGCCTACCTCGTTGGTCTTTTCGAAGACACCAACCTGTGCGCCATCCACGCTAAGCGCGTCACCATCATGCCAAAGGACATCCAGCTGGCTCGGCGCATTCGCGGTGAGCGCGCCTAAGTTGGGCTGCTCCCTGCGCTTCGGTCGACAGGCAAGCAACAACAAACGGTCCTTCTCAGGACCACCAACGTGTCTGCTTTGGCTACGAGACCACTCCAGGCCACGTACTCCGGCCGCACCCTCTTTTGCTGTCATGTTTTGTACGTACGTGGCTGCCGTTGTCTAGCGCGCGGAAGAACGGAACGTCGGCGCGTCGTTATTACGAAGAAATGGCTCAGCTTTGACAAATTCAAGGTAAAAGTGTGTATCATTATGAGTAGACAGAGAAAAGGTAGGCTAGCTTCAGTCGGTGTGTGTGCAGCAGCCGTGCTGCGACCCTGTGGTGTGTCAATTTCATTTATGTGTTTACCTTTTTGCCCGCCGCTTGTAAGGTGTTTTTGAGGGCTTCTGTTTGCGTAACGCCATGGTGACTTGGGCTGCTGGACCCCGGCGCAACTTTTGGGTGCACTCGTAGGAGGTGATGAAGTTTTACCGAGAGACGAAATAAACAATTGTATCGGGCCAGTTGGTAAGGATCCATCTCGCTAGGAAGCGCAGCCACTATTACACAGACCTCACAACACAAGCGCTTAACTTCAACTGAACTTTCATTGCAAACGTCAGAGTTTATAAAGGGGGTGAACAGAGAAAAAGAATAGTAAAAGGTAGACAACAAAAAGCACACGTGCCAGTCCCGCACATTACTGTCTGTTATTCTCTATCACCCCATCCAAAAAACAGTTCTTTCCGCGTGAGCGCGATAGAGAGTGCACTAACACACTCGAAATCATCGCGTGTCATTTCCTTTCATTTCTTTTGAAGCTGAACAAGTTTTTGTGCCATATTCTGGACAATTTTTTTTTTTTTTTTTTGCAATAAACGTTTAGTTGAAGTTAAGCGCTTGTGTTGTGTGTTCTGTGTAATAGTGGCTGCGCTGCCTAGCAAGATAGACGAAATAAATTGTGTTAGAAGCACCAAATGGAATGCGCTAACGGCGGGTTCTCTCTCTCTCTCTCTCTTTTTTTTTTACCTTACGTTTGTTTTTCTATTCAAAGGTATTAAATTTACTCTGTCCCTGTGCTGACCCGTTCAGGTGTCATCGTAAGGATAGACGGTTACGTGTGGAGCTTTTTTTTTTTTTTTTTTAATGAGAAATGACAACGCTTACATGCTCTTTTCTGTCTTTTTCGGTGCCGAGCTGCGTGATTTGGTTGTCTCTTTGCAGCATTTGGCGTCGCGCACTTGTGGCTAACTGATGTCGCGAGGAAATATATATAAAGTATAGAAAAACAAACACGCTTGAGGGTACGAACAGAGCCATCGTGACTGCGAAGCGAAACACGGCCGCGTCACCTGTTTGGGTGGTCCTTAGAAGGACCGTTTGGGGAATGCGGCGAGCGCGCGGAAGGGGTGCTCGCTTACGCCTTCTTCTCCGTCTTCTTTGGAAGAAGCACGGCTTGAATGTTGGGCAACACACCGCCCTGCGCGATGGTGACGCCGGAAAGCAGTTTGTTCAGCTCCTCGTCGTTGCGGATGGCGAGCTGCAAGTGACGGGGGATGATCCGGGTCTTCTTGTTGTCACGAGCGGCGTTGCCCGCCAGCTCGAGCACCTCGGCGGCCAGGTACTCGAGTACGGCAGCCAGGTAGACCGGAGCGCCAGCTCCGACGCGCTCGGCGTAGTTTCCCTTGCGTAGGAGGCGGTGAATACGGCCCACGGGGAACTGAAGCCCCGCGCGGCAAGAACGGGTCTTGCTCTTGCCTTTCGCCTTGCCGCCCTTGCCACGTCCGGACATGGTGTTGCTTTTCGCTTGGTACGACGCCGGTTGCCGAAAACAAGAAAGCTGCTGCCTTCTGAGATGAGAGCCGTGCTCGAATGGTTTGGTGGTGGTAGTGATTAGAATGAAGAGGAAAAAGGCACCTAATTTCTGTCTGCCTTCAGGCGACACGGCGCAGTGCCTTATAGGGGTGGGGGGAAGGAGGGATAAAAAAGAATAGAAGGAAAGTAGAAGCAGAAGAAGACAGCCAACGAGAGGAAAAAGAAGGAGATAGGAAAGTGGGGATCCGGTCGAAGAAGTCCAAGGGCGGGGTGCCACAATGCGAGAGCTACACGGCGTCAGGAGACCGCGGAGGGCGAACCAGTCGGCGGGAGCTACGCTGAAGTCGGAGATCGCGAGGGCACAACCGTCCAGCTTGAAATCCTGCGAGCGAATCCCTCGAATGGTTTCCGTTGCCACCATCGCGCGCCGCCGCTCGCGGGGAACGGATGAGAGTGTGAGAGAGAGAAGCCGTGCGAACCAATGGGGCGCGCGCGTTGTGCTGATCTCGTCAACACCCCTCGCTCATATTTAAGCGCGGCGAGACGGGGGGGACACGCGCATTCGACTCTGGTCTCGCGTGCGTGTTGTGTGAAATCATGCCTCCCCAACCGTCTGGCAAAGCCGTCAAGAAGGCCGGCAAGGCGCAGAAGAATGTGCGCGCCACGGACAAGAAGAAGAAGAAGCGCCGCAGGAAGGAGAGCTTCTCCATCTACATCTATAAGGTGCTGAAGCAGGTGCACCCCGACACTGGTGTCTCCAGCAAGGCCATGTCCATCATGAACAGCTTCGTGAACGACATCTTCGAGCGTATCGCCGCCGAGTCGTCACGCCTTGCTCACTACAACAAGCGCTCGACCATCACGAGCCGGGAGATCCAGACCGCGGTGCGCCTGCTGCTGCCCGGAGAGCTGGCCAAGCACGCGGTGTCCGAGGGTACAAAAGCCGTCACCAAGTACACCAGCTCCAAGTAGGCGTGCGTCGTGGGCCACAGCGAGCAACGACAAATCAACGGCTCTTCTCAGAGCCACCCAAATTGTCTGCGTCGGCATAGGGGTTGTGCTGAGAGATTCGGCTCCGAATCCATCCTCTTCTCTCTGTTGAACACCGCTAGCAGGAGCGTTGGTGTGCCGCGCTCGACGTGTGTGCTCGGGGAGGTTGAACAGGTAAATTAGAGAAGACCGAGTGCGCGGAGAAAAGTGCCACAAGTACGGTAATGGAGGGAAAACAAAACCAGGAGCGTGGTAATTAAAAAAAAAAAAAAAAAACAGGGGGAAGGTGGCCGCTTCTCTCAAAAAAAGGTAACATGAACTCGAGTGTGTTCAGCTCTTGGGAAATGATAGAATAGGAAACTCGCGTCAGCGCTTGCCCGAGCAACTCCGACATGTCGGGCCAAATATGAAGGGGTATACACGGTATGCAGTGCATGCGGAGAGAAGGAAACTGCCGAACACTTGATAATGCTATGTAAAGGGCTTCACCTTATAGTTTAGAATGATGGCGCAGAGTTTTTCAAAAGCACCGGGGTTTAGAGACGGGGGAGGGCAAAATAGACTTTAGGCGGGTAGAATTAACTAGAAGGTGGTTATCTTATTGGTGGCTAAAGTCAAGGCAAGAGTGAAAACTAAACCATTCACTGCAAAGCACCGCGGTCCTATACTTCACTATTTAAAGAGAGAAAAAAAACAAGATAAATGTAGCTGTTTGTTAGGTCAGCATTATGGCTAGGTGGTGATAGCTGCCGCCCGATGTGAAGGGTACAGCCACATTCATCAGACAGCGCAGAGTTCCTTCTCTGCCACGCCATTCATTTGTTTACGAAATTGGGGCATTTATTTCTTGAGAGCGCAGGGCAGGCCCGTTTCGAGACTGTAGGAGGAGTGAATGTAGCTTAAAGTGCGTGGCGCGGTGAAAAATGTGCGGAAGCATTGATGCAAGAAAAGATAGGGGAGAAATATATAGACGCATGTGACAATAGCTGTAGAAGCAGAAAAGCGTGGCGGCGGACTGCATGCTAATTATTGTCCGAAAGCAAAGTATCGACAGCCCGAGTGAAGGAAAAAACAAAACTGTGCGTACGCATGACAGGGGTACCACGCAGGTGATTTATATAGTGCACAAAGAAGTACGAAATCCAGTAAAGAAAGGCGGTCGACACGAGGTATGGGCATTTCCCGTTTTCGCACCGAGTGCTCCGTTTGCGCGTCGCCGAAAGAAACATAGCCAGGCCGGCCAGCAAACGACACTGCTCGGCTTGACGTTTACATAATCACACGGTGTAGCGGAACACTGTGTTCTCTTCGAAAGAACAAATGCGCCTGTGCTAGGCACAAATGAGTGGTACGTTCCATTCGGAATGTGGTGGGAAACTTACCTTAAATGAATGAGCGGACGCACCGTTTATTTCCGCTTTGTTTTAGATTACTGACTATGTTCGGCGGGTCGACAGTGCATTTGTATGAAGCTTTCAAGCGCGATCATTTTGTAATTTCGCATCGTGCGTCCCTGCCACAAGTTCGGGGAAGGAATACTTTCAATATGGGAACCCTCATGATTGTGAAAGATGAAACTGCGACTACTTAAACACACTTGCACCACAGAAATGGCACGCGCAGTTTGGTATTGGGGCACGTGAGAAGGGAATACAATAGATGGGCATTGGCGCGCATCTTTTTTTCTTATTGATATGATATGTAAGGAGATGTCGGCGCACCATTATGGCGCCGGCTACTCCTTGGCCGTTGAGTTAAACTTGAACACGTATCTTGAAGCAAAACGTACAAAGCAGTGCATGGAAAGTAGAAAACTCGGGCAGAGATATGCAAAGACACACTTACACTTATACGCACATATCAGAACACAATGGTAAGTAAATGTTCGAAAGTCAATGAATGAAGTCTCTGATATAATGTCCCTCGATAATATTCGGTCCACCAGCACAAAACAGTAGAGCACACGTCTGGTCCGTATAAAGATGCATTCGCTCGTGTGTACATAATTGTCGACACGTCATTCATTTCACAACACACACATGATGAGAGTCACGTGATACTGTACATAATAAGTACATTTGTTACAAATGAAAGTTCGTTATTTCTTAATACTTATCAGCAATCCCGCTGTCTTGTAAAGAACGTGTTGATGCTTTTAAAGCGTGCGACTGTAAAACTCGAGTAGGCCACGGACCCAGAAGTTTCTTCATGTTAAACGGTCTGCGGTCTAATGCCAACTGTTCGGACTTAAGACGGCGTCTCGTGATGTGGACAGTCTACGAGAAGGTGACATACGTCTTCATCTATCAATCCGCATTCGCATTCGGGACTTTCAGCTCTGCCGTGTCTGTGCAAAGAAAAAAAAAAAACAAATGTTTTTGTGTATGCCGTGCCTAGCCTCAATCGGTCAATTAGAGTTTCCGATATTCTATCTAATGCCAGCGTAATTTTTAATTCAATAAATGGATCGATGTGGTATAAATCGCACCTCTTTGTACTTTGGTCAAACCAAGCAGTTTTGCTCATTCTGAAAGTTGTATTCTTTATAATACTACGCAATTCACTTTTTTCGAAATATTGGTTGCCACGATGTGTAGACCTACTTTGTGTGCTCTGGACGGCTCTGGAAGGCCAACTGCAAATCTTCTTTGCACAGCTGATGCCGTCCGGATAGTCGTTGATAGATTACTTAACAGGTTGTCAGCCTCCGAAGGTATTATGTAAGCGAAAGTACGCATGCGTAAAACATGCAGCGAACGAACACTCTTCCAACGCTGTAAAGAAGAAAGAATGCATAAAGGGTGGTGCATTTTACGCTCCAATCTCGTCCTATGTAAGGCGCTTTAGAGTTAGGGCTGTTTTGCCTGTAATTGCGTGACCCTTGCAGGGTTCCTCACAGTGCAACCGTGCACTTGAAACGGGCAGGTGTTGAACCACCCCGCAAGGAGATGGGGAAACTTCGCTGCGACCGGACCGCTTGACAGTCCGTGTTTACGGGAGGAGAGGCGCGCCCGAGAGGAGGTGCGCTCTCACTCTCTGCCGTCCCCGTGAATGCTGAAATGAGCGCGGTCGCGTTGCGTGGCTTCGGTGAAACTGCCGTATCGCGATATGTAGTGGAGCTGCCACAGTAAAATTTGAGACACGCGTAGCCAGCCAAAGGTGCTGTTACTTTGCCGAATTTCACGTGCCGGCGTCCACAACAACGCGAGCACGCTTTGTTTAGAAATTTCCGGCCATGAGGCCGTGCCCGGACCGCGTGTGTTAGTCCCTTGGTTTGGCGACAAGGATGGCGTCAAAGTGACGCCGTGAAACGGGTTTCGTGCGTGCAAATGAGGCATTGATGTGATTAGAGAGAAAGCGAGAACATAGAAAAGAAAAAAAAAAAGAGGGGGGGGGGGCACACGCCGGGGACGAGTAGTCGCAAAGTGTTAAGTGTGCAGTTTATTTACGTGCGGCACACAGGTGAGCTGTTGCAGCTGTGAGTTTTGACAAATATTGCGTGTGTCATGTTCAGTGGACACGATGAAACGTTTTTTAGCGAACGCGTTGTATCCGCTGGGCTTGTACGTACGCGTACATGAATTGTCGCTTACTCGGTTTGATGTCTCCTTGCCGCTGGGGCAGCTGATACGACTGATACGCCATTTTGCAGCAGTGAAGGGTGCGTGAATGAATGGGCAAGAAACTTAGCAACAGTAACGAGAAAAGAATTAAAAACAAACAAACAAACGAAAGCATGTTTGCCGTGTATATTCAATCTTGTAGTGCAGAAAAATAGTCAGTGCAGCAACCTGCGCGGCCAACGCGCTCCTCGCGAAGAAAAGAGGGAGAGAGAGACGAGCTGGCCGCCGACCAACCGGCGTGCGCCGTTCGCCTTCCTCCTCAGTCTCGCGGGCCGGCGCCGACACCGCGACTCGATCGTGTCGAGCATTCGCTTTCCGGGCGCGTTTCGAAGCAGAAGCAGAAACTTCGGAAGCCGTCATGTCTGGCCGTGGCAAAGGTGGCAAAGGGCTGGGGAAGGGTGGCGCCAAGCGTCATCGAAAGGTGTTGCGTGACAACATCCAGGGCATAACCAAGCCGGCCATCCGTCGTCTGGCGCGCCGTGGCGGTGTCAAGCGCATCTCTGGCCTCATCTACGAGGAAACTCGCGGCGTTCTCAAGGTGTTCCTCGAGAACGTGATCCGCGATGCCGTCACTTACACCGAGCACGCCAAAAGGAAGACCGTGACAGCCATGGACGTCGTGTACGCCCTCAAGCGTCAGGGCCGCACCCTGTACGGATTCGGAGGCTAAGAAGCCAGCGGCGTCGCCTGCAGCCAGCCAACGAGAACACAACAGCCCTCTTCAGGGCTACCCACTTGATGCTTCGGCAGTGTGATCCCAGCGGTTCGCCATACCCGTCCGTCCCTCTTTGCAATATCATTGCGTCATCGCTCAGGTGAGCAGCACCTCGTGTAGTAGTAGCTTGATCGCGCTGGGTACTTGTCACGTTCACCGCATTTCGTTCGCGTCGTCGTCTTTCTCCTGGGTCTGCATGCACGAATCAATCGCCGCATCTGCGAGTTCTTCCTCTCCTTCCTGCAAGCCAAGCTGCTAAAACGGGCCCGTCAAGCGAACGTCGCCTAGTTACCTTATCGCGCGAAGGAAGAAGCCGAGCGCAGCGTTCTACCCTGGTCACTGCATTCTTGGAGACACGACTATGCTCAGGAAGCACGAACTCGCTTTTTTCTTTGGAATGCCCACTACACGATCGCGTCACGTTGTGTCAAAATAAATAAAAACGCACTATGTTCTACCGTGGGGCACCCAGACGAAGAAGGGATGTGTACTTACAAATGAAAAAATTGATTGTGACAGGTTGGTCGTGTTTACCGCGCCCGCTGTGCACTCAGAAGTGCCCCATTCAATAACACATTGTGTACATTGTCACGCCTAATAATTTTTGTTTGTTTTTTTTTTTCACACCTGGCGCTGCCGAGCTGCAAAATACAAAAAAAAAAGAAAGAAAAGTGGAAGGGGATGTTTAAACAGAATTTCTGCGCAAGTCAGAAGCAAGTACACAATAAGCGCTGCCCATGCAGCGTGCTGAGGGAAGCTGCACTTGATAGAAGTGGCACTCATGTACTGTACTGGTGCTGCGAACACTGCAGTTGTGAAAGCTTTACTTGGACGGACAGCTACGCAACAAGTGTTTCCATTTCGCCGGCAGAGGTGGTCACTCTAGGGAGGCTGGCTTCGCCGCCCACGCGAGAGGGGGGGGGGGGGGGGACTAGCCCATGATGTAAACGCGAGAGGTTCGAGCGCGGGAAATTCGAAAGCAAGGCGCGCTCGCGTGAGCCTGCCGTCAGATGGCGACACCAACCCACGAGCATTGCATTTTCAAGTGCACCCTTGGTTTCCCACCCACCTCCGCACAGGACGAGGCGTGTCGAATGTGTAACCAAGGCGCACGACAGTGGTTCTGCTCAGGCAAAGCCTACCTATAACAAAAATTGTTCTCCATGTGTGTACCTTCATTTTCTCGTGAAAATGTGAAAGAGGAGTGAATGGGGCTTTTTGAGGCGCGTGTTGATCTTCGTTTCTATTATGATTATTATTTTTCACCCTTTCATTGAGTCCATTTCCTGCTTTTTGTGCCACATATTTAGCACTTAGAGGTTGGGGGGGGGGGGGGGGATTGCTGATGTGTAAGATGGAAAAGAAGAGGAAAGTGAGCCCCGAAACTGTCTGCATCAGGATGCGACACCTCAGCGGTAGCTCACAAGGGATGGGGGGTGAGGGGGGATTAAAAGGGTGGGAATAAAAGTGTAGAGAAAGAGACATGAGGGAAGCCAGAGTGAGACGACATATCGAGGGAATAGGAGTAAAAATGAAACAAAACATTCGAACGCAAACACCCCGTACATCCAACCGCCATTGAGCGCACCTAGTAGTTTGGCAAGTATGTATGAGTGATTCTTAAGAGGGAAAGGAAGATAAAATTGAGTCCCGTTACTGTCTGCGATTGAGCAAGTAGGCGCGCTCAGTGGCAGTTGGATGTACGGGGTGTTTGTGTTAGAATGTTTTGTTGCGTTTTACTCCTTGTCGTTGCGCGGACGTGTATGCATATACCAACACTGCCGGTGGTCTCTCGTCGTCTTCGCCCATCTACGTAATGGTCGCAAATAAGCGACAACGCAAGGAGCAAGTTTTTTTGGCGTGGCAGTGCGCATTTGCCCTCGGTGATGCGAGGCGCTCTAGTGCGATGCGCGCTGTTGGCGTGAATGGTGGCGTCTCGCACTCCGTCGCGCCGCTTCGGGAAGCGACGAGCTACAGCGTCGATTGATGTGTTGCCTGGAAGGCGAAAGAAATGCGCAGCAGGCTGTATTGTACAGCGGTAGTGGTTTCGTTTCGGTGTACCTCTTTGCAGCCGCGAACTGCACGGTTGCCCGAAAATGAGCGCCAGCCAGCATCCTGGCGTACGCTTCCGCGCTCGCACGCGGACGGGTTCTCACGCTTCGGCCAATGGGAGGGAGAGAGATGGGTCGTGCGGCGAAGCCGCTTTTGCCGATCTCCGGCAGGAGCGCAGTTTCGCTCCGTCAGTCGAGGTGATCGGACGCACGCAGCATGGCCCGAACTAAACAAACCGCGCGCAAGAGTACTGGAGGCAAGGCTCCGCGTAAGCAGCTTGCTACCAAGGCTGCTCGCAAGAGTGCCCCTGCCACAGGCGGGGTGAAGAAACCTCACCGTTACAGGCCTGGAACCGTGGCCCTGCGTGAAATTCGCCGATACCAGAAGTCGACCGAACTGCTGATCCGCAAGCTTCCCTTTCAGCGCCTGGTGCGGGAAATCGCTCAGGACTTCAAGACGGACCTCCGTTTCCAGAGTTCTGCCGTGATGGCCCTACAGGAAGCTAGCGAGGCCTACCTCGTTGGTCTTTTCGAAGACACCAACCTGTGCGCCATCCACGCTAAGCGCGTCACCATCATGCCAAAGGACATCCAGCTGGCTCGGCGCATTCGCGGTGAGCGCGCCTAAGTTGGGCTGCTCCCTGCGCTTCGGTCGACAGGCAAGCAACAACAAACGGTCCTTCTCAGGACCACCAACGTGTCTGCTTTGGCTACGAGACCACTCCAGGCCACGTACTCCGGCCGCACCCTCTTTTGCTGTCATGTTTTGTACGTACGTGGCTGCCGTTGTCTAGCGCGCGGAAGAACGGAACGTCGGCGCGTCGTTATTACGAAGAAATGGCTCAGCTTTGACAAATTCAAGGTAAAAGTGTGTATCATTATGAGTAGACAGAGAAAAGGTAGGCTAGCTTCAGTCGGTGTGTGTGCAGCAGCCGTGCTGCGACCCTGTGGTGTGTCAATTTCATTTATGTGTTTACCTTTTTGCCCGCCGCTTGTAAGGTGTTTTTGAGGGCTTCTGTTTGCGTAACGCCATGGTGACTTGGGCTGCTGGACCCCGGCGCAACTTTTGGGTGCACTCGTAGGAGGTGATGAAGTTTTACCGAGAGACGAAATAAACAATTGTATCGGGCCAGTTGGTAAGGATCCATCTCGCTAGGAAGCGCAGCCACTATTACACAGACCTCACAACACAAGCGCTTAACTTCAACTGAACTTTCATTGCAAACGTCAGAGTTTATAAAGGGGGTGAACAGAGAAAAAGAATAGTAAAAGGTAGACAACAAAAAGCACACGTGCCAGTCCCGCACATTACTGTCTGTTATTCTCTATCACCCCATCCAAAAAACAGTTCTTTCCGCGTGAGCGCGATAGAGAGTGCACTAACACACTCGAAATCATCGCGTGTCATTTCCTTTCATTTCTTTTGAAGCTGAACAAGTTTTTGTGCCATATTCTGGACAATTTTTTTTTTTTTTTGCAATAAACGTTTAGTTGAAGTTAAGCGCTTGTGTTGTGTGTTCTGTGTAATAGTGGCTGCGCTGCCTAGCAAGATAGACGAAATAAATTGTGTTAGAAGCACCAAATGGAATGCGCTAACGGCGGGTTCTCTCTCTCTCTCTCTCTTTTTTTTTTTTACCTTACGTTTGTTTTTCTATTCAAAGGTATTAAATTTACTCTGTCCCTGTGCTGACCCGTTCAGGTGTCATCGTAAGGATAGACGGTTACGTGTGGAGCTTTTTTTTTTTTTTTTTTAATGAGAAATGACAACGCTTACATGCTCTTTTCTGTCTTTTTCGGTGCCGAGCTGCGTGATTTGGTTGTCTCTTTGCAGCATTTGGCGTCGCGCACTTGTGGCTAACTGATGTCGCGAGGAAATATATATAAAGTATAGAAAAACAAACACGCTTGAGGGTACGAACAGAGCCATCGTGACTGCGAAGCGAAACACGGCCGCGTCACCTGTTTGGGTGGTCCTTAGAAGGACCGTTTGGGGAATGCGGCGAGCGCGCGGAAGGGGTGCTCGCTTACGCCTTCTTCTCCGTCTTCTTTGGAAGAAGCACGGCTTGAATGTTGGGCAACACACCGCCCTGCGCGATGGTGACGCCGGAAAGCAGTTTGTTCAGCTCCTCGTCGTTGCGGATGGCGAGCTGCAAGTGACGGGGGATGATCCGGGTCTTCTTGTTGTCACGAGCGGCGTTGCCCGCCAGCTCGAGCACCTCGGCGGCCAGGTACTCGAGTACGGCAGCCAGGTAGACCGGAGCGCCAGCTCCGACGCGCTCGGCGTAGTTTCCCTTGCGTAGGAGGCGGTGAATACGGCCCACGGGGAACTGAAGCCCCGCGCGGCTAGAACGGGTCTTGCTCTTGCCTTTCGCCTTGCCGCCCTTGCCACGTCCGGACATGGTGTTGCTTTTCGCTTGGTACGACGCCGGTTGCCGAAAACAAGAGAGCCGTTGTCAGATAGGAAGGAGACGCGGCGCCGAAACGCTTTGTCCCAGAGTCACACTTAACTCATCAACCCATCATCATCCTACGTCTGTCCCGGCTCTCCCTCCCCCCAGGGCTGTGTGGGGGGAAGATTTGTTTCGGGCAGACGGCCATGCCCTGGCAAGGGGGCCACCGTTCGGCGCCAGGCGCCCAACAGACGCGGCCTGCCTCCCGGCATACAAGCCAGGGAGGCCCGACAAAGGGACTACCCTCCGGCGGAGCAACTTCAGTCGCAACGCGCAAGAAAGCTGCTGCCTTCTGAGATGAGAGCCGTGCTCGAATGGTTTCCGTTGCCACCATCGCGCGCCGCCGCTCGCGGGGAACGGATGAGAGTGTGAGAGAGAGAAGCCGTGCGAACCAATGGGGCGCGCGCGTTGTGCTGATCTCGTCAACACCCCTCGCTCATATTTAAGCGCGGCGAGACGGGGGGACACGCGCATTCGACTCTGGTCTCGCGTGCGTGTTGTGTGAAATCATGCCTCCCCAACCGTCTGGCAAAGCCGTCAAGAAGGCCGGCAAGGCGCAGAAGAATGTGCGCGCCACGGACAAGAAGAAGAAGAAGCGCCGCAGGAAGGAGAGCTTCTCCATCTACATCTATAAGGTGCTGAAGCAGGTGCACCCCGACACTGGTGTCTCCAGCAAGGCCATGTCCATCATGAACAGCTTCGTGAACGACATCTTCGAGCGTATCGCCGCCGAGTCGTCACGCCTTGCTCACTACAACAAGCGCTCGACCATCACGAGCCGGGAGATCCAGACCGCGGTGCGCCTGCTGCTGCCCGGAGAGCTGGCCAAGCACGCGGTGTCCGAGGGTACAAAAGCCGTCACCAAGTACACCAGCTCCAAGTAGGCGTGCGTCGTGGGCCACAGCGAGCAACGACAAATCAACGGCTCTTCTCAGAGCCACCCAAATTGTCTGCGTCGGCATAGGGGTTGTGCTGAGAGATTCGGCTCCGAATCCATCCTCTTCTCTCTGTTGAACACCGCTAGCAGGAGCGTTGGTGTGCCGCGCTCGACGTGTGTGCTCGGGGAGGTTGAACAGGTAAATTAGAGAAGACCGAGTGCGCGGAGAAAAGTGCCACAAGTACGGTAATGGAGGGAAAACAAAACCAGGAGCGTGGTAATTAAAAAAAAAAAAAAAACAGGGGGAAGGTGGCCGCTTCTCTCAAAAAAAGGTAACATGAACTCGAGTGTGTTCAGCTCTTGGGAAATGATAGAATAGGAAACTCGCGTCAGCGCTTGCCCGAGCAACTCCGACATGTCGGGCCAAATATGAAGGGGTATACACGGTATGCAGTGCATGCGGAGAGAAGGAAACTGCCGAACACTTGATAATGCTATGTAAAGGGCTTCACCTTATAGTTTAGAATGATGGCGCAGAGTTTTTCAAAAGCACCGGGGTTTAGAGACGGGGGAGGGCAAAATAGACTTTAGGCGGGTAGAATTAACTAGAAGGTGGTTATCTTATTGGTGGCTAAAGTCAAGGCAAGAGTGAAAACTAAACCATTCACTGCAAAGCACCGCGGTCCTATACTTCACTATTTAAAGAGAGAAAAAAAACAAGATAAATGTAGCTGTTTGTTAGGTCAGCATTATGGCTAGGTGGTGATAGCTGCCGCCCGATGTGAAGGGTACAGCCACATTCATCAGACAGCGCAGAGTTCCTTCTCTGCCACGCCATTCATTTGTTTACGAAATTGGGGCATTTATTTCTTGAGAGCGCAGGGCAGGCCCGTTTCGAGACTGTAGGAGGAGTGAATGTAGCTTAAAGTGCGTGGCGCGGTGAAAAATGTGCGGAAGCATTGATGCAAGAAAAGATAGGGGAGAAATATATAGACGCATGTGACAATAGCTGTAGAAGCAGAAAAGCGTGGCGGCGGACTGCATGCTAATTATTGTCCGAAAGCAAAGTATCGACAGCCCGAGTGAAGGAAAAAACAAAACTGTGCGTACGCATGACAGGGGTACCACGCAGGTGATTTATATAGTGCACAAAGAAGTACGAAATCCAGTAAAGAAAGGCGGTCGACACGAGGTATGGGCATTTCCCGTTTTCGCACCGAGTGCTCCGTTTGCGCGTCGCCGAAAGAAACATAGCCAGGCCGGCCAGCAAACGACACTGCTCGGCTTGACGTTTACATAATCACACGGTGTAGCGGAACACTGTGTTCTCTTCGAAAGAACAAATGCGCCTGTGCTAGGCACAAATGAGTGGTACGTTCCATTCGGAATGTGGTGGGAAACTTACCTTAAATGAATGAGCGGACGCACCGTTTATTTCCGCTTTGTTTTAGATTACTGACTATGTTCGGCGGGTCGACAGTGCATTTGTATGAAGCTTTCAAGCGCGATCATTTTGTAATTTCGCATCGTGCGTCCCTGCCACAAGTTCGGGGAAGGAATACTTTCAATATGGGAACCCTCATGATTGTGAAAGATGAAACTGCGACTACTTAAACACACTTGCACCACAGAAATGGCACGCGCAGTTTGGTATTGGGGCACGTGAGAAGGGAATACAATAGATGGGCATTGGCGCGCATCTTTTTTTCTTATTGATATGATATGTAAGGAGATGTCGGCGCACCATTATGGCGCCGGCTACTCCTTGGCCGTTGAGTTAAACTTGAACACGTATCTTGAAGCAAAACGTACAAAGCAGTGCATGGAAAGTAGAAAACTCGGGCAGAGATATGCAAAGACACACTTACACTTATACGCACATATCAGAACACAATGGTAAGTAAATGTTCGAAAGTCAATGAATGAAGTCTCTGATATAATGTCCCTCGATAATATTCGGTCCACCAGCACAAAACAGTAGAGCACACGTCTGGTCCGTATAAAGATGCATTCGCTCGTGTGTACATAATTGTCGACACGTCATTCATTTCACAACACACACATGATGAGAGTCACGTGATACTGTACATAATAAGTACATTTGTTACAAATGAAAGTTCGTTATTTCTTAATACTTATCAGCAATCCCGCTGTCTTGTAAAGAACGTGTTGATGCTTTTAAAGCGTGCGACTGTAAAACTCGAGTAGGCCACGGACCCAGAAGTTTCTTCATGTTAAACGGTCTGCGGTCTAATGCCAACTGTTCGGACTTAAGACGGCGTCTCGTGATGTGGACAGTCTACGAGAAGGTGACATACGTCTTCATCTATCAATCCGCATTCGCATTCGGGACTTTCAGCTCTGCCGTGTCTGTGCAAAGAAAAAAAAAAAAACAAATGTTTTTGTGTATGCCGTGCCTAGCCTCAATCGGTCAATTAGAGTTTCCGATATTCTATGTAATGCCAGCGTAATTTTTAATTCAATAAATGGATCGATGTGGTATAAATCGCACCTCTTTGTACTTTGGTCAAACCAAGCAGTTTTGCTCATTCTGAAAGTTGTATTCTTTATAATACTACGCAATTCACTTTTTTCGAAATATTGGTTGCCACGATGTGTAGACCTACTTTGTGTGCTCTGGACGGCTCTGGAAGGCCAACTGCAAATCTTCTTTGCACAGCTGATGCCGTCCGGATAGTCGTTGATAGATTACTTAACAGGTTGTCAGCCTCCGAAGGTATTATGTAAGCGAAAGTACGCATGCGTAAAACATGCAGCGAACGAACACTCTTCCAACGCTGTAAAGAAGAAAGAATGCATAAAGGGTGGTGCATTTTACGCTCCAATCTCGTCCTATGTAAGGCGCTTTAGAGTTAGGGCTGTTTTGCCTGTAATTGCGTGACCCTTGCAGGGTTCCTCACAGTGCAACCGTGCACTTGAAACGGGCAGGTGTTGAACCACCCCGCAAGGAGATGGGGAAACTTCGCTGCGACCGGACCGCTTGACAGTCCGTGTTTACGGGAGGAGAGGCGCGCCCGAGAGGAGGTGCGCTCTCACTCTCTGCCGTCCCCGTGAATGCTGAAATGAGCGCGGTCGCGTTGCGTGGCTTCGGTGAAACTGCCGTATCGCGATATGTAGTGGAGCTGCCACAGTAAAATTTGAGACACGCGTAGCCAGCCAAAGGTGCTGTTACTTTGCCGAATTTCACGTGCCGGCGTCCACAACAACGCGAGCACGCTTTGTTTAGAAATTTCCGGCCATGAGGCCGTGCCCGGACCGCGTGTGTTAGTCCCTTGGTTTGGCGACAAGGATGGCGTCAAAGTGACGCCGTGAAACGGGTTTCGTGCGTGCAAATGAGGCATTGATGTGATTAGAGAGAAAGCGAGAACATAGAAAAGAAAAAAAAAAAAGAGGGGGGGGGGGGGCACACGCCGGGGACGAGTAGTCGCAAAGTGTTAAGTGTGCAGTTTATTTACGTGCGGCACACAGGTGAGCTGTTGCAGCTGTGAGTTTTGACAAATATTGCGTGTGTCATGTTCAGTGGACACGATGAAACGTTTTTTAGCGAACGCGTTGTATCCGCTGGGCTTGTACGTACGCGTACATGAATTGTCGCTTACTCGGTTTGATGTCTCCTTGCCGCTGGGGCAGCTGATACGACTGATACGCCATTTTGCAGCAGTGAAGGGTGCGTGAATGAATGGGCAAGAAACTTAGCAACAGTAACGAGAAAAGAATTAAAAACAAACAAACAAACGAAAGCATGTTTGCCGTGTATATTCAATCTTGTAGTGCAGAAAAATAGTCAGTGCAGCAACCTGCGCGGCCAACGCGCTCCTCGCGAAGAAAAGAGGGAGAGAGAGACGAGCTGGCCGCCGACCAACCGGCGTGCGCCGTTCGCCTTCCTCCTCAGTCTCGCGGGCCGGCGCCGACACCGCGACTCGATCGTGTCGAGCATTCGCTTTCCGGGCGCGTTTCGAAGCAGAAGCAGAAACTTCGGAAGCCGTCATGTCTGGCCGTGGCAAAGGTGGCAAAGGGCTGGGGAAGGGTGGCGCCAAGCGTCATCGAAAGGTGTTGCGTGACAACATCCAGGGCATAACCAAGCCGGCCATCCGTCGTCTGGCGCGCCGTGGCGGTGTCAAGCGCATCTCTGGCCTCATCTACGAGGAAACTCGCGGCGTTCTCAAGGTGTTCCTCGAGAACGTGATCCGCGATGCCGTCACTTACACCGAGCACGCCAAAAGGAAGACCGTGACAGCCATGGACGTCGTGTACGCCCTCAAGCGTCAGGGCCGCACCCTGTACGGATTCGGAGGCTAAGAAGCCAGCGGCGTCGCCTGCAGCCAGCCAACGAGAACACAACAGCCCTCTTCAGGGCTACCCACTTGATGCTTCGGCAGTGTGATCCCAGCGGTTCGCCATACCCGTCCGTCCCTCTTTGCAATATCATTGCGTCATCGCTCAGGTGAGCAGCACCTCGTGTAGTAGTAGCTTGATCGCGCTGGGTACTTGTCACGTTCACCGCATTTCGTTCGCGTCGTCGTCTTTCTCCTGGGTCTGCATGCACGAATCAATCGCCGCATCTGCGAGTTCTTCCTCTCCTTCCTGCAAGCCAAGCTGCTAAAACGGGCCCGTCAAGCGAACGTCGCCTAGTTACCTTATCGCGCGAAGGAAGAAGCCGAGCGCAGCGTTCTACCCTGGTCACTGCATTCTTGGAGACACGACTATGCTCAGGAAGCACGAACTCGCTTTTTTCTTTGGAATGCCCACTACACGATCGCGTCACGTTGTGTCAAAATAAATAAAAACGCACTATGTTCTACCGTGGGGCACCCAGACGAAGAAGGGATGTGTACTTACAAATGAAAAAATTGATTGTGACAGGTTGGTCGTGTTTACCGCGCCCGCTGTGCACTCAGAAGTGCCCCATTCAATAACACATTGTGTACATTGTCACGCCTAATAATTTTTGTTCGTTTTTTTTTTTCACACCTGGCGCTGCCGAGCTGCAAAATACAAAAAAAAAAGAAAGAAAAGTGGAAGGGGATGTTTAAACAGAATTTCTGCGCAAGTCAGAAGCAAGTACACAATAAGCGCTGCCCATGCAGCGTGCTGAGGGAAGCTGCACTTGATAGAAGTGGCACTCATGTACTGTACTGGTGCTGCGAACACTGCAGTTGTGAAAGCTTTACTTGGACGGACAGCTACGCAACAAGTGTTTCCATTTCGCCGGCAGAGGTGGTCACTCTAGGGAGGCTGGCTTCGCCGCCCACGCGAGAGGGGGGGGGGGGGGGGGACTAGCCCATGATGTAAACGCGAGAGGTTCGAGCGCGGGAAATTCGAAAGCAAGGCGCGCTCGCGTGAGCCTGCCGTCAGATGGCGACACCAACCCACGAGCATTGCATTTTCAAGTGCACCCTTGGTTTCCCACCCACCTCCGCACAGGACGAGGCGTGTCGAATGTGTAACCAAGGCGCACGACAGTGGTTCTGCTCAGGCAAAGCCTACCTATAACAAAAATTGTTCTCCATGTGTGTACCTTCATTTTCTCGTGAAAATGTGAAAGAGGAGTGAATGGGGCTTTTTGAGGCGCGTGTTGATCTTCGTTTCTATTATGATTATTATTTTTCACCCTTTCATTGAGTCCATTTCCTGCTTTTTGTGCCACATATTTAGCACTTAGAGGTTGGGGGGGGGGGGGGGGGATTGCTGATGTGTAAGATGGAAAAGAAGAGGAAAGTGAGCCCCGAAACTGTCTGCATCAGGATGCGACACCTCAGCGGTAGCTCACAAGGGATGGGGGGTGAGGGGGGATTAAAAGGGTGGGAATAAAAGTGTAGAGAAAGAGACATGAGGGAAGCCAGAGTGAGACGACATATCGAGGGAATAGGAGTAAAAATGAAACAAAACATTCGAACGCAAACACCCCGTACATCCAACCGCCATTGAGCGCACCTAGTAGTTTGGCAAGTATGTATGAGTGATTCTTAAGAGGGAAAGGAAGATAAAATTGAGTCCCGTTACTGTCTGCGATTGAGCAAGTAGGCGCGCTCAGTGGCAGTTGGATGTACGGGGCGTTTGTGTTAGAATGTTTTGTTGCGTTTTACTCCTTGTCGTTGCGCGGACGTGTATGCATATACCAACACTGCCGGTGGTCTCTCGTCGTCTTCGCCCATCTACGTAATGGTCGCAAATAAGCGACAACGCAAGGAGCAAGTTTTTTTGGCGTGGCAGTGCGCATTTGCCCTCGGTGATGCGAGGCGCTCTAGTGCGATGCGCGCTGTTGGCGTGAATGGTGGCGTCTCGCACTCCGTCGCGCCGCTTCGGGAAGCGACGAGCTACAGCGTCGATTGATGTGTTGCCTGGAAGGCGAAAGAAATGCGCAGCAGGCTGTATTGTACAGCGGTAGTGGTTTCGTTTCGGTGTACCTCTTTGCAGCCGCGAACTGCACGGTTGCCCGAAAATGAGCGCCAGCCAGCATCCTGGCGTACGCTTCCGCGCTCGCACGCGGACGGGTTCTCACGCTTCGGCCAATGGGAGGGAGAGAGATGGGTCGTGCGGCGAAGCCGCTTTTGCCGATCTCCGGCAGGAGCGCAGTTTCGCTCCGTCAGTCGAGGTGATCGGACGCACGCAGCATGGCCCGAACTAAACAAACCGCGCGCAAGAGTACTGGAGGCAAGGCTCCGCGTAAGCAGCTTGCTACCAAGGCTGCTCGCAAGAGTGCCCCTGCCACAGGCGGGGTGAAGAAACCTCACCGTTACAGGCCTGGAACCGTGGCCCTGCGTGAAATTCGCCGATACCAGAAGTCGACCGAACTGCTGATCCGCAAGCTTCCCTTTCAGCGCCTGGTGCGGGAAATCGCTCAGGACTTCAAGACGGACCTCCGTTTCCAGAGTTCTGCCGTGATGGCCCTACAGGAAGCTAGCGAGGCCTACCTCGTTGGTCTTTTCGAAGACACCAACCTGTGCGCCATCCACGCTAAGCGCGTCACCATCATGCCAAAGGACATCCAGCTGGCTCGGCGCATTCGCGGTGAGCGCGCCTAAGTTGGGCTGCTCCCTGCGCTTCGGTCGACAGGCAAGCAACAACAAACGGTCCTTCTCAGGACCACCAACGTGTCTGCTTTGGCTACGAGACCACTCCAGGCCACGTACTCCGGCCGCACCCTCTTTTGCTGTCATGTTTTGTACGTACGTGGCTGCCGTTGTCTAGCGCGCGGAAGAACGGAACGTCGGCGCGTCGTTATTACGAAGAAATGGCTCAGCTTTGACAAATTCAAGGTAAAAGTGTGTATCATTATGAGTAGACAGAGAAAAGGTAGGCTAGCTTCAGTCGGTGTGTGTGCAGCAGCCGTGCTGCGACCCTGTGGTGTGTCAATTTCATTTATGTGTTTACCTTTTTGCCCGCCGCTTGTAAGGTGTTTTTGAGGGCTTCTGTTTGCGTAACGCCATGGTGACTTGGGCTGCTGGACCCCGGCGCAACTTTTGGGTGCACTCGTAGGAGGTGATGAAGTTTTACCGAGAGACGAAATAAACAATTGTATCGGGCCAGTTGGTAAGGATCCATCTCGCTAGGAAGCGCAGCCACTATTACACAGACCTCACAACACAAGCGCTTAACTTCAACTGAACTTTCATTGCAAACGTCAGAGTTTATAAAGGGGGTGAACAGAGAAAAAGAATAGTAAAAGGTAGACAACAAAAAGCACACGTGCCAGTCCCGCACATTACTGTCTGTTATTCTCTATCACCCCATCCAAAAAACAGTTCTTTCCGCGTGAGCGCGATAGAGAGTGCACTAACACACTCGAAATCATCGTGTGTCATTTCCTTTCATTTCTTTTGAAGCTGAACAAGTTTTTGTGCCATATTCTGGACAATTTTTTTTTTTTTTTTGCAATAAACGTTTAGTTGAAGTTAAGCGCTTGTGTTGTGTGTTCTGTGTAATAGTGGCTGCGCTGCCTAGCAAGATAGACGAAATAAATTGTGTTAGAAGCACCAAATGGAATGCGCTAACGGCGGGTTCTCTCTCTCTCTCTCTCTTTTTTTTTTTACCTTACGTTTGTTTTTCTATTCAAAGGTATTAAATTTACTCTGTCCCTGTGCTGACCCGTTCAGGTGTCATCGTAAGGATAGACGGTTACGTGTGGAGCTTTTTTTTTTTTTTTTTTAATGAGAAATGACAACGCTTACATGCTCTTTTCTGTCTTTTTCGGTGCCGAGCTGCGTGATTTGGTTGTCTCTTTGCAGCATTTGGCGTCGCGCACTTGTGGCTAACTGATGTCGCGAGGAAATATATATAAAGTATAGAAAAACAAACACGCTTGAGGGTACGAACAGAGCCATCGTGACTGCGAAGCGAAACACGGCCGCGTCACCTGTTTGGGTGGTCCTTAGAAGGACCGTTTGGGGAATGCGGCGAGCGCGCGGAAGGGGTGCTCGCTTACGCCTTCTTCTCCGTCTTCTTTGGAAGAAGCACGGCTTGAATGTTGGGCAACACACCGCCCTGCGCGATGGTGACGCCGGAAAGCAGTTTGTTCAGCTCCTCGTCGTTGCGGATGGCGAGCTGCAAGTGACGGGGGATGATCCGGGTCTTCTTGTTGTCACGAGCGGCGTTGCCCGCCAGCTCGAGCACCTCGGCGGCCAGGTACTCGAGTACGGCAGCCAGGTAGACCGGAGCGCCAGCTCCGACGCGCTCGGCGTAGTTTCCCTTGCGTAGGAGGCGGTGAATACGGCCCACGGGGAACTGAAGCCCCGCGCGGCTAGAACGGGTCTTGCTCTTGCCTTTCGCCTTGCCGCCCTTGCCACGTCCGGACATGGTGTTGCTTTTCGCTTGGTACGACGCCGGTTGCCGAAAACAAGAAAGCTGCTGCCTTCTGAGATGAGAGCCGTGCTCGAATGGTTTCCGTTGCCACCATCGCGCGCCGCCGCTCGCGGGGAACGGATGAGAGTGTGAGAGAGAGAAGCCGTGCGAACCAATGGGGCGCGCGCGTTGTGCTGATCTCGTCAACACCCCTCGCTCATATTTAAGCGCGGCGAGACGGGGGGACACGCGCATTCGACTCTGGTCTCGCGTGCGTGTTGTGTGAAATCATGCCTCCCCAACCGTCTGGCAAAGCCGTCAAGAAGGCCGGCAAGGCGCAGAAGAATGTGCGCGCCACGGACAAGAAGAAGAAGAAGCGCCGCAGGAAGGAGAGCTTCTCCATCTACATCTATAAGGTGCTGAAGCAGGTGCACCCCGACACTGGTGTCTCCAGCAAGGCCATGTCCATCATGAACAGCTTCGTGAACGACATCTTCGAGCGTATCGCCGCCGAGTCGTCACGCCTTGCTCACTACAACAAGCGCTCGACCATCACGAGCCGGGAGATCCAGACCGCGGTGCGCCTGCTGCTGCCCGGAGAGCTGGCCAAGCACGCGGTGTCCGAGGGTACAAAAGCCGTCACCAAGTACACCAGCTCCAAGTAGGCGTGCGTCGTGGGCCACAGCGAGCAACGACAAATCAACGGCTCTTCTCAGAGCCACCCAAATTGTCTGCGTCGGCATAGGGGTTGTGCTGAGAGATTCGGCTCCGAATCCATCCTCTTCTCTCTGTTGAACACCGCTAGCAGGAGCGTTGGTGTGCCGCGCTCGACGTGTGTGCTCGGGGAGGTTGAACAGGTAAATTAGAGAAGACCGAGTGCGCGGAGAAAAGTGCCACAAGTACGGTAATGGAGGGAAAACAAAACCAGGAGCGTGGTAATTAAAAAAAAAAAAAAAAAACAGGGGGAAGGTGGCCGCTTCTCTCAAAAAAAGGTAACATGAACTCGAGTGTGTTCAGCTCTTGGGAAATGATAGAATAGGAAACTCGCGTCAGCGCTTGCCCGAGCAACTCCGACATGTCGGGCCAAATATGAAGGGGTATACACGGTATGCAGTGCATGCGGAGAGAAGGAAACTGCCGAACACTTGATAATGCTATGTAAAGGGCTTCACCTTATAGTTTAGAATGATGGCGCAGAGTTTTTCAAAAGCACCGGGGTTTAGAGACGGGGGAGGGCAAAATAGACTTTAGGCGGGTAGAATTAACTAGAAGGTGGTTATCTTATTGGTGGCTAAAGTCAAGGCAAGAGTGAAAACTAAACCATTCACTGCAAAGCACCGCGGTCCTATACTTCACTATTTAAAGAGAGAAAAAAAACAAGATAAATGTAGCTGTTTGTTAGGTCAGCATTATGGCTAGGTGGTGATAGCTGCCGCCCGATGTGAAGGGTACAGCCACATTCATCAGACAGCGCAGAGTTCCTTCTCTGCCACGCCATTCATTTGTTTACGAAATTGGGGCATTTATTTCTTGAGAGCGCAGGGCAGGCCCGTTTCGAGACTGTAGGAGGAGTGAATGTAGCTTAAAGTGCGTGGCGCGGTGAAAAATGTGCGGAAGCATTGATGCAAGAAAAGATAGGGGAGAAATATATAGACGCATGTGACAATAGCTGTAGAAGCAGAAAAGCGTGGCGGCGGACTGCATGCTAATTATTGTCCGAAAGCAAAGTATCGACAGCCCGAGTGAAGGAAAAAACAAAACTGTGCGTACGCATGACAGGGGTACCACGCAGGTGATTTATATAGTGCACAAAGAAGTACGAAATCCAGTAAAGAAAGGCGGTCGACACGAGGTATGGGCATTTCCCGTTTTCGCACCGAGTGCTCCGTTTGCGCGTCGCCGAAAGAAACATAGCCAGGCCGGCCAGCAAACGACACTGCTCGGCTTGACGTTTACATAATCACACGGTGTAGCGGAACACTGTGTTCTCTTCGAAAGAACAAATGCGCCTGTGCTAGGCACAAATGAGTGGTACGTTCCATTCGGAATGTGGTGGGAAACTTACCTTAAATGAATGAGCGGACGCACCGTTTATTTCCGCTTTGTTTTAGATTACTGACTATGTTCGGCGGGTCGACAGTGCATTTGTATGAAGCTTTCAAGCGCGATCATTTTGTAATTTCGCATCGTGCGTCCCTGCCACAAGTTCGGGGAAGGAATACTTTCAATATGGGAACCCTCATGATTGTGAAAGATGAAACTGCGACTACTTAAACACACTTGCACCACAGAAATGGCACGCGCAGTTTGGTATTGGGGCACGTGAGAAGGGAATACAATAGATGGGCATTGGCGCGCATCTTTTTTTCTTATTGATATGATATGTAAGGAGATGTCGGCGCACCATTATGGCGCCGGCTACTCCTTGGCCGTTGAGTTAAACTTGAACACGTATCTTGAAGCAAAACGTACAAAGCAGTGCATGGAAAGTAGAAAACTCAGGCAGAGATATGCAAAGACACACTTACACTTATACGCACATATCAGAACACAATGGTAAGTAAATGTTCGAAAGTCAATGAATGAAGTCTCTGATATAATGTCCCTCGATAATATTCGGTCCACCAGCACAAAACAGTAGAGCACACGTCTGGTCCGTATAAAGATGCATTCGCTCGTGTGTACATAATTGTCGACACGTCATTCATTTCACAACACACACATCATGAGAGTCACGTGATACTGTACATAATAAGTACATTTGTTACAAATGAAAGTTCGTTATTTCTTAATACTTATCAGCAATCCCGCTGTCTTGTAAAGAACGTGTTGATGCTTTTAAAGCGTGCGACTGTAAAACTCGAGTAGGCCACGGACCCAGAAGTTTCTTCATGTTAAACGGTCTGCGGTCTAATGCCAACTGTTCGGACTTAAGACGGCGTCTCGTGATGTGGACAGTCTACGAGAAGGTGACATACGTCTTCATCTATCAATCCGCATTCGCATTCGGGACTTTCAGCTCTGCCGTGTCTGTGCAAAGAAAAAAAAAAAACAAATGTTTTTGTGTATGCCGTGCCTAGCCTCAATCGGTCAATTAGAGTTTCCGATATTCTATCTAATGCCAGCGTAATTTTTAATTCAATAAATGGATCGATGTGGTATAAATCGCACCTCTTTGTACTTTGGTCAAACCAAGCAGTTTTGCTCATTCTGAAAGTTGTATTCTTTATAATACTACGCAATTCACTTTTTTCGAAATATTGGTTGCCACGATGTGTAGACCTACTTTGTGTGCTCTGGACGGCTCTGGAAGGCCAACTGCAAATCTTCTTTGCACAGCTGATGCCGTCCGGATAGTCGTTGATAGATTACTTAACAGGTTGTCAGCCTCCGAAGGTATTATGTAAGCGAAAGTACGCATGCGTAAAACATGCAGCGAACGAACACTCTTCCAACGCTGTAAAGAAGAAAGAATGCATAAAGGGTGGTGCATTTTACGCTCCAATCTCGTCCTATGTAAGGCGCTTTAGAGTTAGGGCTGTTTTGCCTGTAATTGCGTGACCCTTGCAGGGTTCCTCACAGTGCAACCGTGCACTTGAAACGGGCAGGTGTTGAACCACCCCGCAAGGAGATGGGGAAACTTCGCTGCGACCGGACCGCTTGACAGTCCGTGTTTACGGGAGGAGAGGCGCGCCCGAGAGGAGGTGCGCTCTCACTCTCTGCCGTCCCCGTGAATGCTGAAATGAGCGCGGTCGCGTTGCGTGGCTTCGGTGAAACTGCCGTATCGCGATATGTAGTGGAGCTGCCACAGTAAAATTTGAGACACGCGTAGCCAGCCAAAGGTGCTGTTACTTTGCCGAATTTCACGTGCCGGCGTCCACAACAACGCGAGCACGCTTTGTTTAGAAATTTCCGGCCATGAGGCCGTGCCCGGACCGCGTGTGTTAGTCCCTTGGTTTGGCGACAAGGATGGCGTCAAAGTGACGCCGTGAAACGGGTTTCGTGCGTGCAAATGAGGCATTGATGTGATTAGAGAGAAAGCGAGAACATAGAAAAGAAAAAAAAAAGAGGGGGGGGGGGCACACGCCGGGGACGAGTAGTCGCAAAGTGTTAAGTGTGCAGTTTATTTACGTGCGGCACACAGGTGAGCTGTTGCAGCTGTGAGTTTTGACAAATATTGCGTGTGTCATGTTCAGTGGACACGATGAAACGTTTTTTAGCGAACGCGTTGTATCCGCTGGGCTTGTACGTACGCGTACATGAATTGTCGCTTACTCGGTTTGATGTCTCCTTGCCGCTGGGGCAGCTGATACGACTGATACGCCATTTTGCAGCAGTGAAGGGTGCGTGAATGAATGGGCAAGAAACTTAGCAACAGTAACGAGAAAAGAATTAAAAACAAACAAACAAACGAAAGCATGTTTGCCGTGTATATTCAATCTTGTAGTGCAGAAAAATAGTCAGTGCAGCAACCTGCGCGGCCAACGCGCTCCTCGCGAAGAAAAGAGGGAGAGAGAGACGAGCTGGCCGCCGACCAACCGGCGTGCGCCGTTCGCCTTCCTCCTCAGTCTCGCGGGCCGGCGCCGACACCGCGACTCGATCGTGTCGAGCATTCGCTTGATTCGCTCGCAGGATTTCAAGCTGGACGGTTGTGCCCTCGCGATCTCCGACTTCAGCGTAGCTCCCGCCGACTGGTTCGCCCTCCGCGGTCTCCTGACGCCGTGTAGCTCTCGCATTGTGGCACCCCGCCCTTGGACTGCTTCGACCGGATCCCCACTTTCCTATCTCCTTCTTTTTCCTCTCGTTGGCTGTCTTCTTCTGCTTCTACTTTCCTTCTATTCTTTTTATCCCTCCTTCCCCCCACCCCTATAAGGCACTGCGCCGTGTCGCCTGAAGGCAGACAGAAATTAGGTGCCTTTTTCCTCTTCATTCTAATCACTACCACTACCACCATTCGCTTTCCGGGCGCGTTTCGAAGCAGAAGCAGAAACTTCGGAAGCCGTCATGTCTGGCCGTGGCAAAGGTGGCAAAGGGCTGGGGAAGGGTGGCGCCAAGCGTCATCGAAAGGTGTTGCGTGACAACATCCAGGGCATAACCAAGCCGGCCATCCGTCGTCTGGCGCGCCGTGGCGGTGTCAAGCGCATCTCTGGCCTCATCTACGAGGAAACTCGCGGCGTTCTCAAGGTGTTCCTCGAGAACGTGATCCGCGATGCCGTCACTTACACCGAGCACGCCAAAAGGAAGACCGTGACAGCCATGGACGTCGTGTACGCCCTCAAGCGTCAGGGCCGCACCCTGTACGGATTCGGAGGCTAAGAAGCCAGCGGCGTCGCCTGCAGCCAGCCAACGAGAACACAACAGCCCTCTTCAGGGCTACCCACTTGATGCTTCGGCAGTGTGATCCCAGCGGTTCGCCATACCCGTCCGTCCCTCTTTGCAATATCATTGCGTCATCGCTCAGGTGAGCAGCACCTCGTGTAGTAGTAGCTTGATCGCGCTGGGTACTTGTCACGTTCACCGCATTTCGTTCGCGTCGTCGTCTTTCTCCTGGGTCTGCATGCACGAATCAATCGCCGCATCTGCGAGTTCTTCCTCTCCTTCCTGCAAGCCAAGCTGCTAAAACGGGCCCGTCAAGCGAACGTCGCCTAGTTACCTTATCGCGCGAAGGAAGAAGCCGAGCGCAGCGTTCTACCCTGGTCACTGCATTCTTGGAGACACGACTATGCTCAGGAAGCACGAACTCGCTTTTTTCTTTGGAATGCCCACTACACGATCGCGTCACGTTGTGTCAAAATAAATAAAAACGCACTATGTTCTACCGTGGGGCACCCAGACGAAGAAGGGATGTGTACTTACAAATGAAAAAATTGATTGTGACAGGTTGGTCGTGTTTACCGCGCCCGCTGTGCACTCAGAAGTGCCCCATTCAATAACACATTGTGTACATTGTCACGCCTAATAATTTTTGTTTGTTTTTTTTTTTTCACACCTGGCGCTGCCGAGCTGCAAAATACAAAAAAAAAAGAAAGAAAAGTGGAAGGGGATGTTTAAACAGAATTTCTGCGCAAGTCAGAAGCAAGTACACAATAAGCGCTGCCCATGCAGCGTGCTGAGGGAAGCTGCACTTGATAGAAGTGGCACTCATGTACTGTACTGGTGCTGCGAACACTGCAGTTGTGAAAGCTTTACTTGGACGGACAGCTACGCAACAAGTGTTTCCATTTCGCCGGCAGAGGTGGTCACTCTAGGGAGGCTGGCTTCGCCGCCCACGCGAGAGGGGGGGGGGGACTAGCCCATGATGTAAACGCGAGAGGTTCGAGCGCGGGAAATTCGAAAGCAAGGCGCGCTCGCGTGAGCCTGCCGTCAGATGGCGACACCAACCCACGAGCATTGCATTTTCAAGTGCACCCTTGGTTTCCCACCCACCTCCGCACAGGACGAGGCGTGTCGAATGTGTAACCAAGGCGCACGACAGTGGTTCTGCTCAGGCAAAGCCTACCTATAACAAAAATTGTTCTCCATGTGTGTACCTTCATTTTCTCGTGAAAATGTGAAAGAGGAGTGAATGGGGCTTTTTGAGGCGCGTGTTGATCTTCGTTTCTATTATGATTATTATTTTTCACCCTTTCATTGAGTCCATTTCCTGCTTTTTGTGCCACATATTTAGCACTTAGAGGTTGGGGGGGGGGGGGGGGATTGCTGATGTGTAAGATGGAAAAGAAGAGGAAAGTGAGCCCCGAAACTGTCTGCATCAGGATGCGACACCTCAGCGGTAGCTCACAAGGGATGGGGGGTGAGGGGGGATTAAAAGGGTGGGAATAAAAGTGTAGAGAAAGAGACATGAGGGAAGCCAGAGTGAGACGACATATCGAGGGAATAGGAGTAAAAATGAAACAAAACATTCGAACGCAAACACCCCGTACATCCAACCGCCATTGAGCGCACCTAGTAGTTTGGCAAGTATGTATGAGTGATTCTTAAGAGGGAAAGGAAGATAAAATTGAGTCCCGTTACTGTCTGCGATTGAGCAAGTAGGCGCGCACAGTGGCAGTTGGATGTACGGGGTGTTTGTGTTAGAATGTTTTGTTGCGTTTTACTCCTTGTCGTTGCGCGGACGTGTATGCATATACCAACACTGCCGGTGGTCTCTCGTCGTCTTCGCCCATCTACGTAATGGTCGCAAATAAGCGACAACGCAAGGAGCAAGTTTTTTTGGCGTGGCAGTGCGCATTTGCCCTCGGTGATGCGAGGCGCTCTAGTGCGATGCGCGCTGTTGGCGTGAATGGTGGCGTCTCGCACTCCGTCGCGCCGCTTCGGGAAGCGACGAGCTACAGCGTCGATTGATGTGTTGCCTGGAAGGCGAAAGAAATGCGCAGCAGGCTGTATTGTACAGCGGTAGTGGTTTCGTTTCGGTGTACCTCTTTGCAGCCGCGAACTGCACGGTTGCCCGAAAATGAGCGCCAGCCAGCATCCTGGCGTACGCTTCCGCGCTCGCACGCGGACGGGTTCTCACGCTTCGGCCAATGGGAGGGAGAGAGATGGGTCGTGCGGCGAAGCCGCTTTTGCCGATCTCCGGCAGGAGCGCAGTTTCGCTCCGTCAGTCGAGGTGATCGGACGCACGCAGCATGGCCCGAACTAAACAAACCGCGCGCAAGAGTACTGGAGGCAAGGCTCCGCGTAAGCAGCTTGCTACCAAGGCTGCTCGCAAGAGTGCCCCTGCCACAGGCGGGGTGAAGAAACCTCACCGTTACAGGCCTGGAACCGTGGCCCTGCGTGAAATTCGCCGATACCAGAAGTCGACCGAACTGCTGATCCGCAAGCTTCCCTTTCAGCGCCTGGTGCGGGAAATCGCTCAGGACTTCAAGACGGACCTCCGTTTCCAGAGTTCTGCCGTGATGGCCCTACAGGAAGCTAGCGAGGCCTACCTCGTTGGTCTTTTCGAAGACACCAACCTGTGCGCCATCCACGCTAAGCGCGTCACCATCATGCCAAAGGACATCCAGCTGGCTCGGCGCATTCGCGGTGAGCGCGCCTAAGTTGGGCTGCTCCCTGCGCTTCGGTCGACAGGCAAGCAACAACAAACGGTCCTTCTCAGGACCACCAACGTGTCTGCTTTGGCTACGAGACCACTCCAGGCCACGTACTCCGGCCGCACCCTCTTTTGCTGTCATGTTTTGTACGTACGTGGCTGCCGTTGTCTAGCGCGCGGAAGAACGGAACGTCGGCGCGTCGTTATTACGAAGAAATGGCTCAGCTTTGACAAATTCAAGGTAAAAGTGTGTATCATTATGAGTAGACAGAGAAAAGGTAGGCTAGCTTCAGTCGGTGTGTGTGCAGCAGCCGTGCTGCGACCCTGTGGTGTGTCAATTTCATTTATGTGTTTACCTTTTTGCCCGCCGCTTGTAAGGTGTTTTTGAGGGCTTCTGTTTGCGTAACGCCATGGTGACTTGGGCTGCTGGACCCCGGCGCAACTTTTGGGTGCACTCGTAGGAGGTGATGAAGTTTTACCGAGAGACGAAATAAACAATTGTATCGGGCCAGTTGGTAAGGATCCATCTCGCTAGGAAGCGCAGCCACTATTACACAGACCTCACAACACAAGCGCTTAACTTCAACTGAACTTTCATTGCAAACGTCAGAGTTTATAAAGGGGGTGAACAGAGAAAAAGAATAGTAAAAGGTAGACAACAAAAAGCACACGTGCCAGTCCCGCACATTACTGTCTGTTATTCTCTATCACCCCATCCAAAAAACAGTTCTTTCCGCGTGAGCGCGATAGAGAGTGCACTAACACACTCGAAATCATCGCGTGTCATTTCCTTTCATTTCTTTTGAAGCTGAACAAGTTTTTGTGCCATATTCTGGACAATTTTTTTTTTTTTTTTTGCAATAAACGTTTAGTTGAAGTTAAGCGCTTGTGTTGTGTGTTCTGTGTAATAGTGGCTGCGCTGCCTAGCAAGATAGACGAAATAAATTGTGTTAGAAGCACCAAATGGAATGCGCTAACGGCGGGTTCTCTCTCTCTCTCTCTCTTTTTTTTTTTACCTTACGTTTGTTTTTCTATTCAAAGGTATTAAATTTACTCTGTCCCTGTGCTGACCCGTTCAGGTGTCATCGTAAGGATAGACGGTTACGTGTGGAGCTTTTTTTTTTTTTTTTTTAATGAGAAATGACAACGCTTACATGCTCTTTTCTGTCTTTTTCGGTGCCGAGCTGCGTGATTTGGTTGTCTCTTTGCAGCATTTGGCGTCGCGCACTTGTGGCTAACTGATGTCGCGAGGAAATATATATAAAGTATAGAAAAACAAACACGCTTGAGGGTACGAACAGAGCCATCGTGACTGCGAAGCGAAACACGGCCGCGTCACCTGTTTGGGTGGTCCTTAGAAGGACCGTTTGGGGAATGCGGCGAGCGCGCGGAAGGGGTGCTCGCTTACGCCTTCTTCTCCGTCTTCTTTGGAAGAAGCACGGCTTGAATGTTGGGCAACACACCGCCCTGCGCGATGGTGACGCCGGAAAGCAGTTTGTTCAGCTCCTCGTCGTTGCGGATGGCGAGCTGCAAGTGACGGGGGATGATCCGGGTCTTCTTGTTGTCACGAGCGGCGTTGCCCGCCAGCTCGAGCACCTCGGCGGCCAGGTACTCGAGTACGGCAGCCAGGTAGACCGGAGCGCCAGCTCCGACGCGCTCGGCGTAGTTTCCCTTGCGTAGGAGGCGGTGAATACGGCCCACGGGGAACTGAAGCCCCGCGCGGCTAGAACGGGTCTTGCTCTTGCCTTTCGCCTTGCCGCCCTTGCCACGTCCGGACATGGTGTTGCTTTTCGCTTGGTACGACGCCGGTTGCCGAAAACAAGAAAGCTGCTGCCTTCTGAGATGAGAGCCGTGCTCGAATGGTTTCCGTTGCCACCATCGCGCGCCGCCGCTCGCGGGGAACGGATGAGAGTGTGAGAGAGAGAAGCCGTGCGAACCAATGGGGCGCGCGCGTTGTGCTGATCTCGTCAACACCCCTCGCTCATATTTAAGCGCGGCGAGACGGGGGGACACGCGCATTCGACTCTGGTCTCGCGTGCGTGTTGTGTGAAATCATGCCTCCCCAACCGTCTGGCAAAGCCGTCAAGAAGGCCGGCAAGGCGCAGAAGAATGTGCGCGCCACGGACAAGAAGAAGAAGAAGCGCCGCAGGAAGGAGAGCTTCTCCATCTACATCTATAAGGTGCTGAAGCAGGTGCACCCCGACACTGGTGTCTCCAGCAAGGCCATGTCCATCATGAACAGCTTCGTGAACGACATCTTCGAGCGTATCGCCGCCGAGTCGTCACGCCTTGCTCACTACAACAAGCGCTCGACCATCACGAGCCGGGAGATCCAGACCGCGGTGCGCCTGCTGCTGCCCGGAGAGCTGGCCAAGCACGCGGTGTCCGAGGGTACAAAAGCCGTCACCAAGTACACCAGCTCCAAGTAGGCGTGCGTCGTGGGCCACAGCGAGCAACGACAAATCAACGGCTCTTCTCAGAGCCACCCAAATTGTCTGCGTCGGCATAGGGGTTGTGCTGAGAGATTCGGCTCCGAATCCATCCTCTTCTCTCTGTTGAACACCGCTAGCAGGAGCGTTGGTGTGCCGCGCTCGACGTGTGTGCTCGGGGAGGTTGAACAGGTAAATTAGAGAAGACCGAGTGCGCGGAGAAAAGTGCCACAAGTACGGTAATGGAGGGAAAACAAAACCAGGAGCGTGGTAATTAAAAAAAAAAAAAAAAAAACAGGGGGAAGGTGGCCGCTTCTCTCAAAAAAAGGTAACATGAACTCGAGTGTGTTCAGCTCTTGGGAAATGATAGAATAGGAAACTCGCGTCAGCGCTTGCCCGAGCAACTCCGACATGTCGGGCCAAATATGAAGGGGTATACACGGTATGCAGTGCATGCGGAGAGAAGGAAACTGCCGAACACTTGATAATGCTATGTAAAGGGCTTCACCTTATAGTTTAGAATGATGGCGCAGAGTTTTTCAAAAGCACCGGGGTTTAGAGACGGGGGAGGGCAAAATAGACTTTAGGCGGGTAGAATTAACTAGAAGGTGGTTATCTTATTGGTGGCTAAAGTCAAGGCAAGAGTGAAAACTAAACCATTCACTGCAAAGCACCGCGGTCCTATACTTCACTATTTAAAGAGAGAAAAAAAACAAGATAAATGTAGCTGTTTGTTAGGTCAGCATTATGGCTAGGTGGTGATAGCTGCCGCCCGATGTGAAGGGTACAGCCACATTCATCAGACAGCGCAGAGTTCCTTCTCTGCCACGCCATTCATTTGTTTACGAAATTGGGGCATTTATTTCTTGAGAGCGCAGGGCAGGCCCGTTTCGAGACTGTAGGAGGAGTGAATGTAGCTTAAAGTGCGTGGCGCGGTGAAAAATGTGCGGAAGCATTGATGCAAGAAAAGATAGGGGAGAAATATATAGACGCATGTGACAATAGCTGTAGAAGCAGAAAAGCGTGGCGGCGGACTGCATGCTAATTATTGTCCGAAAGCAAAGTATCGACAGCCCGAGTGAAGGAAAAAACAAAACTGTGCGTACGCATGACAGGGGTACCACGCAGGTGATTTATATAGTGCACAAAGAAGTACGAAATCCAGTAAAGAAAGGCGGTCGACACGAGGTATGGGCATTTCCCGTTTTCGCACCGAGTGCTCCGTTTGCGCGTCGCCGAAAGAAACATAGCCAGGCCGGCCAGCAAACGACACTGCTCGGCTTGACGTTTACATAATCACACGGTGTAGCGGAACACTGTGTTCTCTTCGAAAGAACAAATGCGCCTGTGCTAGGCACAAATGAGTGGTACGTTCCATTCGGAATGTGGTGGGAAACTTACCTTAAATGAATGAGCGGACGCACCGTTTATTTCCGCTTTGTTTTAGATTACTGACTATGTTCGGCGGGTCGACAGTGCATTTGTATGAAGCTTTCAAGCGCGATCATTTTGTAATTTCGCATCGTGCGTCCCTGCCACAAGTTCGGGGAAGGAATACTTTCAATATGGGAACCCTCATGATTGTGAAAGATGAAACTGCGACTACTTAAACACACTTGCACCACAGAAATGGCACGCGCAGTTTGGTATTGGGGCACGTGAGAAGGGAATACAATAGATGGGCATTGGCGCGCATCTTTTTTTCTTATTGATATGATATGTAAGGAGATGTCGGCGCACCATTATGGCGCCGGCTACTCCTTGGCCGTTGAGTTAAACTTGAACACGTATCTTGAAGCAAAACGTACAAAGCAGTGCATGGAAAGTAGAAAACTCGGGCAGAGATATGCAAAGACACACTTACACTTATACGCACATATCAGAACACAATGGTAAGTAAATGTTCGAAAGTCAATGAATGAAGTCTCTGATATAATGTCCCTCGATAATATTCGGTCCACCAGCACAAAACAGTAGAGCACACGTCTGGTCCGTATAAAGATGCATTCGCTCGTGTGTACATAATTGTCGACACGTCATTCATTTCACAACACACACATGATGAGAGTCACGTGATACTGTACATAATAAGTACATTTGTTACAAATGAAAGTTCGTTATTTCTTAATACTTATCAGCAATCCCGCTGTCTTGTAAAGAACGTGTTGATGCTTTTAAAGCGTGCGACTGTAAAACTCGAGTAGGCCACGGACCCAGAAGTTTCTTCATGTTAAACGGTCTGCGGTCTAATGCCAACTGTTCGGACTTAAGACGGCGTCTCGTGATGTGGACAGTCTACGAGAAGGTGACATACGTCTTCATCTATCAATCCGCATTCGCATTCGGGACTTTCAGCTCTGCCGTGTCTGTGCAAAGAAAAAAAAAAAACAAATGTTTTTGTGTATGCCGTGCCTAGCCTCAATCGGTCAATTAGAGTTTCCGATATTCTATCTAATGCCAGCGTAATTTTTAATTCAATAAATGGATCGATGTGGTATAAATCGCACCTCTTTGTACTTTGGTCAAACCAAGCAGTTTTGCTCATTCTGAAAGTTGTATTCTTTATAATACTACGCAATTCACTTTTTTCGAAATATTGGTTGCCACGATGTGTAGACCTACTTTGTGTGCTCTGGACGGCTCTGGAAGGCCAACTGCAAATCTTCTTTGCACAGCTGATGCCGTCCGGATAGTCGTTGATAGATTACTTAACAGGTTGTCAGCCTCCGAAGGTATTATGTAAGCGAAAGTACGCATGCGTAAAACATGCAGCGAACGAACACTCTTCCAACGCTGTAAAGAAGAAAGAATGCATAAAGGGTGGTGCATTTTACGCTCCAATCTCGTCCTATGTAAGGCGCTTTAGAGTTAGGGCTGTTTTGCCTGTAATTGCGTGACCCTTGCAGGGTTCCTCACAGTGCAACCGTGCACTTGAAACGGGCAGGTGTTGAACCACCCCGCAAGGAGATGGGGAAACTTCGCTGCGACCGGACCGCTTGACAGTCCGTGTTTACGGGAGGAGAGGCGCGCCCGAGAGGAGGTGCGCTCTCACTCTCTGCCGTCCCCGTGAATGCTGAAATGAGCGCGGTCGCGTTGCGTGGCTTCGGTGAAACTGCCGTATCGCGATATGTAGTGGAGCTGCCACAGTAAAATTTGAGACACGCGTAGCCAGCCAAAGGTGCTGTTACTTTGCCGAATTTCACGTGCCGGCGTCCACAACAACGCGAGCACGCTTTGTTTAGAAATTTCCGGCCATGAGGCCGTGCCCGGACCGCGTGTGTTAGTCCCTTGGTTTGGCGACAAGGATGGCGTCAAAGTGACGCCGTGAAACGGGTTTCGTGCGTGCAAATGAGGCATTGATGTGATTAGAGAGAAAGCGAGAACATAGAAAAGAAAAAAAAAAAAGAGGGGGGGGGGGCACACGCCGGGGACGAGTAGTCGCAAAGTGTTAAGTGTGCAGTTTATTTACGTGCGGCACACAGGTGAGCTGTTGCAGCTGTGAGTTTTGACAAATATTGCGTGTGTCATGTTCAGTGGACACGATGAAACGTTTTTTAGCGAACGCGTTGTATCCGCTGGGCTTGTACGTACGCGTACATGAATTGTCGCTTACTCGGTTTGATGTCTCCTTGCCGCTGGGGCAGCTGATACGACTGATACGCCATTTTGCAGCAGTGAAGGGTGCGTGAATGAATGGGCAAGAAACTTAGCAACAGTAACGAGAAAAGAATTAAAAACAAACAAACAAACGAAAGCATGTTTGCCGTGTATATTCAATCTTGTAGTGCAGAAAAATAGTCAGTGCAGCAACCTGCGCGGCCAACGCGCTCCTCGCGAAGAAAAGAGGGAGAGAGAGACGAGCTGGCCGCCGACCAACCGGCGTGCGCCGTTCGCCTTCCTCCTCAGTCTCGCGGGCCGGCGCCGACACCGCGACTCGATCGTGTCGAGCATTCGCTTTCCGGGCGCGTTTCGAAGCAGAAGCAGAAACTTCGGAAGCCGTCATGTCTGGCCGTGGCAAAGGTGGCAAAGGGCTGGGGAAGGGTGGCGCCAAGCGTCATCGAAAGGTGTTGCGTGACAACATCCAGGGCATAACCAAGCCGGCCATCCGTCGTCTGGCGCGCCGTGGCGGTGTCAAGCGCATCTCTGGCCTCATCTACGAGGAAACTCGCGGCGTTCTCAAGGTGTTCCTCGAGAACGTGATCCGCGATGCCGTCACTTACACCGAGCACGCCAAAAGGAAGACCGTGACAGCCATGGACGTCGTGTACGCCCTCAAGCGTCAGGGCCGCACCCTGTACGGATTCGGAGGCTAAGAAGCCAGCGGCGTCGCCTGCAGCCAGCCAACGAGAACACAACAGCCCTCTTCAGGGCTACCCACTTGATGCTTCGGCAGTGTGATCCCAGCGGTTCGCCATACCCGTCCGTCCCTCTTTGCAATATCATTGCGTCATCGCTCAGGTGAGCAGCACCTCGTGTAGTAGTAGCTTGATCGCGCTGGGTACTTGTCACGTTCACCGCATTTCGTTCGCGTCGTCGTCTTTCTCCTGGGTCTGCATGCACGAATCAATCGCCGCATCTGCGAGTTCTTCCTCTCCTTCCTGCAAGCCAAGCTGCTAAAACGGGCCCGTCAAGCGAACGTCGCCTAGTTACCTTATCGCGCGAAGGAAGAAGCCGAGCGCAGCGTTCTACCCTGGTCACTGCATTCTTGGAGACACGACTATGCTCAGGAAGCACGAACTCGCTTTTTTCTTTGGAATGCCCACTACACGATCGCGTCACGTTGTGTCAAAATAAATAAAAACGCACTATGTTCTACCGTGGGGCACCCAGACGAAGAAGGGATGTGTACTTACAAATGAAAAAATTGATTGTGACAGGTTGGTCGTGTTTACCGCGCCCGCTGTGCACTCAGAAGTGCCCCATTCAATAACACATTGTGTACATTGTCACGCCTAATAATTTTTGTTTGTTTTTTTTTTTCACACCTGGCGCTGCCGAGCTGCAAAATACAAAAAAAAAGAAAGAAAAGTGGAAGGGGATGTTTAAACAGAATTTCTGCGCAAGTCAGAAGCAAGTACACAATAAGCGCTGCCCATGCAGCGTGCTGAGGGAAGCTGCACTTGATAGAAGTGGCACTCATGTACTGTACTGGTGCTGCGAACACTGCAGTTGTGAAAGCTTTACTTGGACGGACAGCTACGCAACAAGTGTTTCCATTTCGCCGGCAGAGGTGGTCACTCTAGGGAGGCTGGCTTCGCCGCCCACGCGAGAGGGGGGGGGGGGGGACTAGCCCATGATGTAAACGCGAGAGGTTCGAGCGCGGGAAATTCGAAAGCAAGGCGCGCTCGCGTGAGCCTGCCGTCAGATAGCGACACCAACCCACGAGCATTGCATTTTCAAGTGCACCCTTGGTTTCCCACCCACCTCCGCACAGGACGAGGCGTGTCGAATGTGTAACCAAGGCGCACGACAGTGGTTCTGCTCAGGCAAAGCCTACCTATAACAAAAATTGTTCTCCATGTGTGTACCTTCATTTTCTCGTGAAAATGTGAAAGAGGAGTGAATGGGGCTTTTTGAGGCGCGTGTTGATCTTCGTTTCTATTATGATTATTATTTTTCACCCTTTCATTGAGTCCATTTCCTGCTTTTTGTGCCACATATTTAGCACTTAGAGGTTGGGGGGGGGGGGGGGGATTGCTGATGTGTAAGATGGAAAAGAAGAGGAAAGTGAGCCCCGAAACTGTCTGCATCAGGATGCGACACCTCAGCGGTAGCTCACAAGGGATGGGGGGTGAGGGGGGATTAAAAGGGTGGGAATAAAAGTGTAGAGAAAGAGACATGAGGGAAGCCAGAGTGAGACGACATATCGAGGGAATAGGAGTAAAAATGAAACAAAACATTCGAACGCAAACACCCCGTACATCCAACCGCCATTGAGCGCACCTAGTAGTTTGGCAAGTATGTATGAGTGATTCTTAAGAGGGAAAGGAAGATAAAATTGAGTCCCGTTACTGTCTGCGATTGAGCAAGTAGGCGCGCTCAGTGGCAGTTGGATGTACGGGGTGTTTGTGTTAGAATGTTTTGTTGCGTTTTACTCCTTGTCGTTGCGCGGACGTGTATGCATATACCAACACTGCCGGTGGTCTCTCGTCGTCTTCGCCCATCTACGTAATGGTCGCAAATAAGCGACAACGCAAGGAGCAAGTTTTTTTGGCGTGGCAGTGCGCATTTGCCCTCGGTGATGCGAGGCGCTCTAGTGCGATGCGCGCTGTTGGCGTGAATGGTGGCGTCTCGCACTCCGTCGCGCCGCTTCGGGAAGCGACGAGCTACAGCGTCGATTGATGTGTTGCCTGGAAGGCGAAAGAAATGCGCAGCAGGCTGTATTGTACAGCGGTAGTGGTTTCGTTTCGGTGTACCTCTTTGCAGCCGCGAACTGCACGGTTGCCCGAAAATGAGCGCCAGCCAGCATCCTGGCGTACGCTTCCGCGCTCGCACGCGGACGGGTTCTCACGCTTCGGCCAATGGGAGGGAGAGAGATGGGTCGTGCGGCGAAGCCGCTTTTGCCGATCTCCGGCAGGAGCGCAGTTTCGCTCCGTCAGTCGAGGTGATCGGACGCACGCAGCATGGCCCGAACTAAACAAACCGCGCGCAAGAGTACTGGAGGCAAGGCTCCGCGTAAGCAGCTTGCTACCAAGGCTGCTCGCAAGAGTGCCCCTGCCACAGGCGGGGTGAAGAAACCTCACCGTTACAGGCCTGGAACCGTGGCCCTGCGTGAAATTCGCCGATACCAGAAGTCGACCGAACTGCTGATCCGCAAGCTTCCCTTTCAGCGCCTGGTGCGGGAAATCGCTCAGGACTTCAAGACGGACCTCCGTTTCCAGAGTTCTGCCGTGATGGCCCTACAGGAAGCTAGCGAGGCCTACCTCGTTGGTCTTTTCGAAGACACCAACCTGTGCGCCATCCACGCTAAGCGCGTCACCATCATGCCAAAGGACATCCAGCTGGCTCGGCGCATTCGCGGTGAGCGCGCCTAAGTTGGGCTGCTCCCTGCGCTTCGGTCGACAGGCAAGCAACAACAAACGGTCCTTCTCAGGACCACCAACGTGTCTGCTTTGGCTACGAGACCACTCCAGGCCACGTACTCCGGCCGCACCCTCTTTTGCTGTCATGTTTTGTACGTACGTGGCTGCCGTTGTCTAGCGCGCGGAAGAACGGAACGTCGGCGCGTCGTTATTACGAAGAAATGGCTCAGCTTTGACAAATTCAAGGTAAAAGTGTGTATCATTATGAGTAGACAGAGAAAAGGTAGGCTAGCTTCAGTCGGTGTGTGTGCAGCAGCCGTGCTGCGACCCTGTGGTGTGTCAATTTCATTTATGTGTTTACCTTTTTGCCCGCCGCTTGTAAGGTGTTTTTGAGGGCTTCTGTTTGCGTAACGCCATGGTGACTTGGGCTGCTGGACCCCGGCGCAACTTTTGGGTGCACTCGTAGGAGGTGATGAAGTTTTACCGAGAGACGAAATAAACAATTGTATCGGGCCAGTTGGTAAGGATCCATCTCGCTAGGAAGCGCAGCCACTATTACACAGACCTCACAACACAAGCGCTTAACTTCAACTGAACTTTCATTGCAAACGTCAGAGTTTATAAAGGGGGTGAACAGAGAAAAAGAATAGTAAAAGGTAGACAACAAAAAGCACACGTGCCAGTCCCGCACATTACTGTCTGTTATTCTCTATCACCCCATCCAAAAAACAGTTCTTTCCGCGTGAGCGCGATAGAGAGTGCACTAACACACTCGAAATCATCGCGTGTCATTTCCTTTCATTTCTTTTGAAGCTGAACAAGTTTTTGTGCCATATTCTGGACAATTTTTTTTTTTTTTTGCAATAAACGTTTAGTTGAAGTTAAGCGCTTGTGTTGTGTGTTCTGTGTAATAGTGGCTGCGCTGCCTAGCAAGATAGACGAAATAAATTGTGTTAGAAGCACCAAATGGAATGCGCTAACGGCGGGTTCTCTCTCTCTCTCTCTCTTTTTTTTTTTTACCTTACGTTTGTTTTTCTATTCAAAGGTATTAAATTTACTCTGTCCCTGTGCTGACCCGTTCAGGTGTCATCGTAAGGATAGACGGTTACGTGTGGAGCTTTTTTTTTTTTTTTTTTTAATGAGAAATGACAACGCTTACATGCTCTTTTCTGTCTTTTTCGGTGCCGAGCTGCGTGATTTGGTTGTCTCTTTGCAGCATTTGGCGTCGCGCACTTGTGGCTAACTGATGTCGCGAGGAAATATATATAAAGTATAGAAAAACAAACACGCTTGAGGGTACGAACAGAGCCATCGTGACTGCGAAGCGAAACACGGCCGCGTCACCTGTTTGGGTGGTCCTTAGAAGGACCGTTTGGGGAATGCGGCGAGCGCGCGGAAGGGGTGCTCGCTTACGCCTTCTTCTCCGTCTTCTTTGGAAGAAGCACGGCTTGAATGTTGGGCAACACACCGCCCTGCGCGATGGTGACGCCGGAAAGCAGTTTGTTCAGCTCCTCGTCGTTGCGGATGGCGAGCTGCAAGTGACGGGGGATGATCCGGGTCTTCTTGTTGTCACGAGCGGCGTTGCCCGCCAGCTCGAGCACCTCGGCGGCCAGGTACTCGAGTACGGCAGCCAGGTAGACCGGAGCGCCAGCTCCGACGCGCTCGGCGTAGTTTCCCTTGCGTAGGAGGCGGTGAATACGGCCCACGGGGAACTGAAGCCCCGCGCGGCTAGAACGGGTCTTGCTCTTGCCTTTCGCCTTGCCGCCCTTGCCACGTCCGGACATGGTGTTGCTTTTCGCTTGGTACGACGCCGGTTGCCGAAAACAAGAAAGCTGCTGCCTTCTGAGATGAGAGCCGTGCTCGAATGGTGGTGGTAGTGGTTACAATGAAGAGGAAAAAGGCACCTAATTTCTGTCTGCCTTCAGGCGACACGGCGCAGTGCCTTATAGGGGTGGGGTGAAGGAGGGATAAAAAGGATAGAAGGAAAGTAGAAGCAGAAGAAGACAGCCAACGAGAGGAAAAAGAAGGAGATAGGAAAGTGGGGATCCGGTCGAAGCAGTCCAAGGGCGGGGTGCCACAATGCGAGAGCTACACGGCATCAGGAGACCGCGGAGGGCGAACCAGTCGGCGGGAGCTACGCTGAAGTCGGAGATCGCGAGGGCACAACCGTCCAGCTTGAAATCCTGCGAGCGAATCTCGAATGGTTTCCGTTGCCACCATCGCGCGCCGCCGCTCGCGGGGAACGGATGAGAGTGTGAGAGAGAGAAGCCGTGCGAACCAATGGGGCGCGCGCGTTGTGCTGATCTCGTCAACACCCCTCGCTCATATTTAAGCGCGGCGAGACGGGGGGACACGCGCATTCGACTCTGGTCTCGCGTGCGTGTTGTGTGAAATCATGCCTCCCCAACCGTCTGGCAAAGCCGTCAAGAAGGCCGGCAAGGCGCAGAAGAATGTGCGCGCCACGGACAAGAAGAAGAAGAAGCGCCGCAGGAAGGAGAGCTTCTCCATCTACATCTATAAGGTGCTGAAGCAGGTGCACCCCGACACTGGTGTCTCCAGCAAGGCCATGTCCATCATGAACAGCTTCGTGAACGACATCTTCGAGCGTATCGCCGCCGAGTCGTCACGCCTTGCTCACTACAACAAGCGCTCGACCATCACGAGCCGGGAGATCCAGACCGCGGTGCGCCTGCTGCTGCCCGGAGAGCTGGCCAAGCACGCGGTGTCCGAGGGTACAAAAGCCGTCACCAAGTACACCAGCTCCAAGTAGGCGTGCGTCGTGGGCCACAGCGAGCAACGACAAATCAACGGCTCTTCTCAGAGCCACCCAAATTGTCTGCGTCGGCATAGGGGTTGTGCTGAGAGATTCGGCTCCGAATCCATCCTCTTCTCTCTGTTGAACACCGCTAGCAGGAGCGTTGGTGTGCCGCGCTCGACGTGTGTGCTCGGGGAGGTTGAACAGGTAAATTAGAGAAGACCGAGTGCGCGGAGAAAAGTGCCACAAGTACGGTAATGGAGGGAAAACAAAACCAGGAGCGTGGTAATTAAAAAAAAAAAAAAACAGGGGGAAGGTGGCCGCTTCTCTCAAAAAAAGGTAACATGAACTCGAGTGTGTTCAGCTCTTGGGAAATGATAGAATAGGAAACTCGCGTCAGCGCTTGCCCGAGCAACTCCGACATGTCGGGCCAAATATGAAGGGGTATACACGGTATGCAGTGCATGCGGAGAGAAGGAAACTGCCGAACACTTGATAATGCTATGTAAAGGGCTTCACCTTATAGTTTAGAATGATGGCGCAGAGTTTTTCAAAAGCACCGGGGTTTAGAGACGGGGGAGGGCAAAATAGACTTTAGGCGGGTAGAATTAACTAGAAGGTGGTTATCTTATTGGTGGCTAAAGTCAAGGCAAGAGTGAAAACTAAACCATTCACTGCAAAGCACCGCGGTCCTATACTTCACTATTTAAAGAGAGAAAAAAAACAAGATAAATGTAGCTGTTTGTTAGGTCAGCATTATGGCTAGGTGGTGATAGCTGCCGCCCGATGTGAAGGGTACAGCCACATTCATCAGACAGCGCAGAGTTCCTTCTCTGCCACGCCATTCATTTGTTTACGAAATTGGGGCATTTATTTCTTGAGAGCGCAGGGCAGGCCCGTTTCGAGACTGTAGGAGGAGTGAATGTAGCTTAAAGTGCGTGGCGCGGTGAAAAATGTGCGGAAGCATTGATGCAAGAAAAGATAGGGGAGAAATATATAGACGCATGTGACAATAGCTGTAGAAGCAGAAAAGCGTGGCGGCGGACTGCATGCTAATTATTGTCCGAAAGCAAAGTATCGACAGCCCGAGTGAAGGAAAAAACAAAACTGTGCGTACGCATGACAGGGGTACCACGCAGGTGATTTATATAGTGCACAAAGAAGTACGAAATCCAGTAAAGAAAGGCGGTCGACACGAGGTATGGGCATTTCCCGTTTTCGCACCGAGTGCTCCGTTTGCGCGTCGCCGAAAGAAACATAGCCAGGCCGGCCAGCAAACGACACTGCTCGGCTTGACGTTTACATAATCACACGGTGTAGCGGAACACTGTGTTCTCTTCGAAAGAACAAATGCGCCTGTGCTAGGCACAAATGAGTGGTACGTTCCATTCGGAATGTGGTGGGAAACTTACCTTAAATGAATGAGCGGACGCACCGTTTATTTCCGCTTTGTTTTAGATTACTGACTATGTTCGGCGGGTCGACAGTGCATTTGTATGAAGCTTTCAAGCGCGATCATTTTGTAATTTCGCATCGTGCGTCCCTGCCACAAGTTCGGGGAAGGAATACTTTCAATATGGGAACCCTCATGATTGTGAAAGATGAAACTGCGACTACTTAAACACACTTGCACCACAGAAATGGCACGCGCAGTTTGGTATTGGGGCACGTGAGAAGGGAATACAATAGATGGGCATTGGCGCGCATCTTTTTTTCTTATTGATATGATATGTAAGGAGATGTCGGCGCACCATTATGGCGCCGGCTACTCCTTGGCCGTTGAGTTAAACTTGAACACGTATCTTGAAGCAAAACGTACAAAGCAGTGCATGGAAAGTAGAAAACTCGGGCAGAGATATGCAAAGACACACTTACACTTATACGCACATATCAGAACACAATGGTAAGTAAATGTTCGAAAGTCAATGAATGAAGTCTCTGATATAATGTCCCTCGATAATATTCGGTCCACCAGCACAAAACAGTAGAGCACACGTCTGGTCCGTATAAAGATGCATTCGCTCGTGTGTACATAATTGTCGACACGTCATTCATTTCACAACACACACATGATGAGAGTCACGTGATACTGTACATAATAAGTACATTTGTTACAAATGAAAGTTCGTTATTTCTTAATACTTATCAGCAATCCCGCTGTCTTGTAAAGAACGTGTTGATGCTTTTAAAGCGTGCGACTGTAAAACTCGAGTAGGCCACGGACCCAGAAGTTTCTTCATGTTAAACGGTCTGCGGTCTAATGCCAACTGTTCGGACTTAAGACGGCGTCTCGTGATGTGGACAGTCTACGAGAAGGTGACATACGTCTTCATCTATCAATCCGCATTCGCATTCGGGACTTTCAGCTCTGCCGTGTCTGTGCAAAGAAAAAAAAAAAACAAATGTTTTTGTGTATGCCGTGCCTAGCCTCAATCGGTCAATTAGAGTTTCCGATATTCTATCTAATGCCAGCGTAATTTTTAATTCAATAAATGGATCGATGTGGTATAAATCGCACCTCTTTGTACTTTGGTCAAACCAAGCAGTTTTGCTCATTCTGAAAGTTGTATTCTTTATAATACTACGCAATTCACTTTTTTCGAAATATTGGTTGCCACGATGTGTAGACCTACTTTGTGTGCTCTGGACGGCTCTGGAAGGCCAACTGCAAATCTTCTTTGCACAGCTGATGCCGTCCGGATAGTCGTTGATAGATTACTTAACAGGTTGTCAGCCTCCGAAGGTATTATGTAAGCGAAAGTACGCATGCGTAAAACATGCAGCGAACGAACACTCTTCCAACGCTGTAAAGAAGAAAGAATGCATAAAGGGTGGTGCATTTTACGCTCCAATCTCGTCCTATGTAAGGCGCTTTAGAGTTAGGGCTGTTTTGCCTGTAATTGCGTGACCCTTGCAGGGTTCCTCACAGTGCAACCGTGCACTTGAAACGGGCAGGTGTTGAACCACCCCGCAAGGAGATGGGGAAACTTCGCTGCGACCGGACCGCTTGACAGTCCGTGTTTACGGGAGGAGAGGCGCGCCCGAGAGGAGGTGCGCTCTCACTCTCTGCCGTCCCCGTGAATGCTGAAATGAGCGCGGTCGCGTTGCGTGGCTTCGGTGAAACTGCCGTATCGCGATATGTAGTGGAGCTGCCACAGTAAAATTTGAGACACGCGTAGCCAGCCAAAGGTGCTGTTACTTTGCCGAATTTCACGTGCCGGCGTCCACAACAACGCGAGCACGCTTTGTTTAGAAATTTCCGGCCATGAGGCCGTGCCCGGACCGCGTGTGTTAGTCCCTTGGTTTGGCGACAAGGATGGCGTCAAAGTGACGCCGTGAAACGGGTTTCGTGCGTGCAAATGAGGCATTGATGTGATTAGAGAGAAAGCGAGAACATAGAAAAGAAAAAAAAAAAAGAGGGGGGGGGGGCACACGCCGGGGACGAGTAGTCGCAAAGTGTTAAGTGTGCAGTTTATTTACGTGCGGCACACAGGTGAGCTGTTGCAGCTGTGAGTTTTGACAAATATTGCGTGTGTCATGTTCAGTGGACACGATGAAACGTTTTTTAGCGAACGCGTTGTATCCGCTGGGCTTGTACGTACGCGTACATGAATTGTCGCTTACTCGGTTTGATGTCTCCTTGCCGCTGGGGCAGCTGATACGACTGATACGCCATTTTGCAGCAGTGAAGGGTGCGTGAATGAATGGGCAAGAAACTTAGCAACAGTAACGAGAAAAGAATTAAAAACAAACAAACAAACGAAAGCATGTTTGCCGTGTATATTCAATCTTGTAGTGCAGAAAAATAGTCAGTGCAGCAACCTGCGCGGCCAACGCGCTCCTCGCGAAGAAAAGAGGGAGAGAGAGACGAGCTGGCCGCCGACCAACCGGCGTGCGCCGTTCGCCTTCCTCCTCAGTCTCGCGGGCCGGCGCCGACACCGCGACTCGATCGTGTCGAGCATTCGCTTTCCGGGCGCGTTTCGAAGCAGAAGCAGAAACTTCGGAAGCCGTCATGTCTGGCCGTGGCAAAGGTGGCAAAGGGCTGGGGAAGGGTGGCGCCAAGCGTCATCGAAAGGTGTTGCGTGACAACATCCAGGGCATAACCAAGCCGGCCATCCGTCGTCTGGCGCGCCGTGGCGGTGTCAAGCGCATCTCTGGCCTCATCTACGAGGAAACTCGCGGCGTTCTCAAGGTGTTCCTCGAGAACGTGATCCGCGATGCCGTCACTTACACCGAGCACGCCAAAAGGAAGACCGTGACAGCCATGGACGTCGTGTACGCCCTCAAGCGTCAGGGCCGCACCCTGTACGGATTCGGAGGCTAAGAAGCCAGCGGCGTCGCCTGCAGCCAGCCAACGAGAACACAACAGCCCTCTTCAGGGCTACCCACTTGATGCTTCGGCAGTGTGATCCCAGCGGTTCGCCATACCCGTCCGTCCCTCTTTGCAATATCATTGCGTCATCGCTCAGGTGAGCAGCACCTCGTGTAGTAGTAGCTTGATCGCGCTGGGTACTTGTCACGTTCACCGCATTTCGTTCGCGTCGTCGTCTTTCTCCTGGGTCTGCATGCACGAATCAATCGCCGCATCTGCGAGTTCTTCCTCTCCTTCCTGCAAGCCAAGCTGCTAAAACGGGCCCGTCAAGCGAACGTCGCCTAGTTACCTTATCGCGCGAAGGAAGAAGCCGAGCGCAGCGTTCTACCCTGGTCACTGCATTCTTGGAGACACGACTATGCTCAGGAAGCACGAACTCGCTTTTTTCTTTGGAATGCCCACTACACGATCGCGTCACGTTGTGTCAAAATAAATAAAAACGCACTATGTTCTACCGTGGGGCACCCAGACGAAGAAGGGATGTGTACTTACAAATGAAAAAATTGATTGTGACAGGTTGGTCGTGTTTACCGCGCCCGCTGTGCACTCAGAAGTGCCCCATTCAATAACACATTGTGTACATTGTCACGCCTAATAATTTTTGTTTGTTTTTTTTTTTTCACACCTGGCGCTGCCGAGCTGCAAAATACAAAAAAAAAAGAAAGAAAAGTGGAAGGGGATGTTTAAACAGAATTTCTGCGCAAGTCAGAAGCAAGTACACAATAAGCGCTGCCCATGCAGCGTGCTGAGGGAAGCTGCACTTGATAGAAGTGGCACTCATGTACTGTACTGGTGCTGCGAACACTGCAGTTGTGAAAGCTTTACTTGGACGGACAGCTACGCAACAAGTGTTTCCATTTCGCCGGCAGAGGTGGTCACTCTAGGGAGGCTGGCTTCGCCGCCCACGCGAGAGGGGGGGGGGGGGGGACTAGCCCATGATGTAAACGCGAGAGGTTCGAGCGCGGGAAATTCGAAAGCAAGGCGCGCTCGCGTGAGCCTGCCGTCAGATGGCGACACCAACCCACGAGCATTGCATTTTCAAGTGCACCCTTGGTTTCCCACCCACCTCCGCACAGGACGAGGCGTGTCGAATGTGTAACCAAGGCGCACGACAGTGGTTCTGCTCAGGCAAAGCCTACCTATAACAAAAATTGTTCTCCATGTGTGTACCTTCATTTTCTCGTGAAAATGTGAAAGAGGAGTGAATGGGGCTTTTTGAGGCGCGTGTTGATCTTCGTTTCTATTATGATTATTATTTTTCACCCTTTCATTGAGTCCATTTCCTGCTTTTTGTGCCACATATTTAGCACTTAGAGGTTGGGGGGGGGGGGGGATTGCTGATGTGTAAGATGGAAAAGAAGAGGAAAGTGAGCCCCGAAACTGTCTGCATCAGGATGCGACACCTCAGCGGTAGCTCACAAGGGATGGGGGGTGAGGGGGGATTAAAAGGGTGGGAATAAAAGTGTAGAGAAAGAGACATGAGGGAAGCCAGAGTGAGACGACATATCGAGGGAATAGGAGTAAAAATGAAACAAAACATTCGAACGCAAACACCCCGTACATCCAACCGCCATTGAGCGCACCTAGTAGTTTGGCAAGTATGTATGAGTGATTCTTAAGAGGGAAAGGAAGATAAAATTGAGTCCCGTTACTGTCTGCGATTGAGCAAGTAGGCGCGCTCAGTGGCAGTTGGATGTACGGGGTGTTTGTGTTAGAATGTTTTGTTGCGTTTTACTCCTTGTCGTTGCGCGGACGTGTATGCATATACCAACACTGCCGGTGGTCTCTCGTCGTCTTCGCCCATCTACGTAATGGTCGCAAATAAGCGACAACGCAAGGAGCAAGTTTTTTTGGCGTGGCAGTGCGCATTTGCCCTCGGTGATGCGAGGCGCTCTAGTGCGATGCGCGCTGTTGGCGTGAATGGTGGCGTCTCGCACTCCGTCGCGCCGCTTCGGGAAGCGACGAGCTACAGCGTCGATTGATGTGTTGCCTGGAAGGCGAAAGAAATGCGCAGCAGGCTGTATTGTACAGCGGTAGTGGTTTCGTTTCGGTGTACCTCTTTGCAGCCGCGAACTGCACGGTTGCCCGAAAATGAGCGCCAGCCAGCATCCTGGCGTACGCTTCCGCGCTCGCACGCGGACGGGTTCTCACGCTTCGGCCAATGGGAGGGAGAGAGATGGGTCGTGCGGCGAAGCCGCTTTTGCCGATCTCCGGCAGGAGCGCAGTTTCGCTCCGTCAGTCGAGGTGATCGGACGCACGCAGCATGGCCCGAACTAAACAAACCGCGCGCAAGAGTACTGGAGGCAAGGCTCCGCGTAAGCAGCTTGCTACCAAGGCTGCTCGCAAGAGTGCCCCTGCCACAGGCGGGGTGAAGAAACCTCACCGTTACAGGCCTGGAACCGTGGCCCTGCGTGAAATTCGCCGATACCAGAAGTCGACCGAACTGCTGATCCGCAAGCTTCCCTTTCAGCGCCTGGTGCGGGAAATCGCTCAGGACTTCAAGACGGACCTCCGTTTCCAGAGTTCTGCCGTGATGGCCCTACAGGAAGCTAGCGAGGCCTACCTCGTTGGTCTTTTCGAAGACACCAACCTGTGCGCCATCCACGCTAAGCGCGTCACCATCATGCCAAAGGACATCCAGCTGGCTCGGCGCATTCGCGGTGAGCGCGCCTAAGTTGGGCTGCTCCCTGCGCTTCGGTCGACAGGCAAGCAACAACAAACGGTCCTTCTCAGGACCACCAACGTGTCTGCTTTGGCTACGAGACCACTCCAGGCCACGTACTCCGGCCGCACCCTCTTTTGCTGTCATGTTTTGTACGTACGTGGCTGCCGTTGTCTAGCGCGCGGAAGAACGGAACGTCGGCGCGTCGTTATTACGAAGAAATGGCTCAGCTTTGACAAATTCAAGGTAAAAGTGTGTATCATTATGAGTAGACAGAGAAAAGGTAGGCTAGCTTCAGTCGGTGTGTGTGCAGCAGCCGTGCTGCGACCCTGTGGTGTGTCAATTTCATTTATGTGTTTACCTTTTTGCCCGCCGCTTGTAAGGTGTTTTTGAGGGCTTCTGTTTGCGTAACGCCATGGTGACTTGGGCTGCTGGACCCCGGCGCAACTTTTGGGTGCACTCGTAGGAGGTGATGAAGTTTTACCGAGAGACGAAATAAACAATTGTATCGGGCCAGTTGGTAAGGATCCATCTCGCTAGGAAGCGCAGCCACTATTACACAGACCTCACAACACAAGCGCTTAACTTCAACTGAACTTTCATTGCAAACGTCAGAGTTTATAAAGGGGGTGAACAGAGAAAAAGAATAGTAAAAGGTAGACAACAAAAAGCACACGTGCCAGTCCCGCACATTACTGTCTGTTATTCTCTATCACCCCATCCAAAAAACAGTTCTTTCCGCGTGAGCGCGATAGAGAGTGCACTAACACACTCGAAATCATCGCGTGTCATTTCCTTTCATTTCTTTTGAAGCTGAACAAGTTTTTGTGCCATATTCTGGACAATTTTTTTTTTTTTTTTGCAATAAACGTTTAGTTGAAGTTAAGCGCTTGTGTTGTGTGTTCTGTGTAATAGTGGCTGCGCTGCCTAGCAAGATAGACGAAATAAATTGTGTTAGAAGCACCAAATGGAATGCGCTAACGGCGGGTTCTCTCTCTCTCTCTCTCTTTTTTTTTTTACCTTACGTTTGTTTTTCTATTCAAAGGTATTAAATTTACTCTGTCCCTGTGCTGACCCGTTCAGGTGTCATCGTAAGGATAGACGGTTACGTGTGGAGCTTTTTTTTTTTTTTTTTAATGAGAAATGACAACGCTTACATGCTCTTTTCTGTCTTTTTCGGTGCCGAGCTGCGTGATTTGGTTGTCTCTTTGCAGCATTTGGCGTCGCGCACTTGTGGCTAACTGATGTCGCGAGGAAATATATATAAAGTATAGAAAAACAAACACGCTTGAGGGTACGAACAGAGCCATCGTGACTGCGAAGCGAAACACGGCCGCGTCACCTGTTTGGGTGGTCCTTAGAAGGACCGTTTGGGGAATGCGGCGAGCGCGCGGAAGGGGTGCTCGCTTACGCCTTCTTCTCCGTCTTCTTTGGAAGAAGCACGGCTTGAATGTTGGGCAACACACCGCCCTGCGCGATGGTGACGCCGGAAAGCAGTTTGTTCAGCTCCTCGTCGTTGCGGATGGCGAGCTGCAAGTGACGGGGGATGATCCGGGTCTTCTTGTTGTCACGAGCGGCGTTGCCCGCCAGCTCGAGCACCTCGGCGGCCAGGTACTCGAGTACGGCAGCCAGGTAGACCGGAGCGCCAGCTCCGACGCGCTCGGCGTAGTTTCCCTTGCGTAGGAGGCGGTGAATACGGCCCACGGGGAACTGAAGCCCCGCGCGGCTAGAACGGGTCTTGCTCTTGCCTTTCGCCTTGCCGCCCTTGCCACGTCCGGACATGGTGTTGCTTTTCGCTTGGTACGACGCCGGTACCGTTGTCAGATAGGAAGGAGACGCGGCGCCGAAACGCTTTGTCCCAGAGTCACACTTAACTCATCAACCCATCATCATCCTACGTCTGTCCCGGTACCACCTCCCCCCAGGGTTGTTTGGGGGGAAGATTTGTTTCGGGCAGACGGCCATGCCCTGGCAAGGGGGCCACCGTTCGGCGCCAGGCGCCGAACAGACGCGGCCTGCCTCCCGGCGTACAAGCCGGGGAGGCCCGACAAAGGGACTACCCTCTGGCGAAGCAACTTCGGTCGCAACGCGCAAAGTGAACGTACCCCGGCAAGGTGGGCTATCACAGCGCGTAGGGTGCGCTGCGGTCATGGCCCGTCTCCTGACCACTAGGGCCCAGCGAGACTTGACACAGAGGCTACCCTTCGGCACGGTAGCTCTCGCCACCACACGCAAAGCGGACGTACCCAAGAACGTGGCAGCGGGGCAGCCCTCGGTCGCAGTGACTTCAGTCACCACAACCAAAGTGCCCGTGCCCTCACACTGTCTCGCGGCTGAGAGCCTGCGACGACACTCCCTCAGGGCAGATGGGCTATCGCTCAGCGCGAGGCGCTTTGCGGTCATGGCCCGTCTCCTCACCACAAGGGTGCAGTAAGACACAATCCGTCCTGTGGGGTCTACGGGACTACTATTTGGTGCAGGGGCCAGTGCCGCTGCACGCAAACCAGACGTACCCACGGAAACCGGCACGGCTGAAAGCCGGCTTAGTCCTTCTCGAAGAAGGGAACCACCTTCCGCCTCGACGAGTAAAGTAGCCGAGCCTACAGAAGGGGCCAACACGGACCTTGCGGGTGAAGCCCGACAAGGTGACAGGACCACCTTAGCACATGCGAAGCTCGGGTGAAAGACCATACAGACCAAACTCGGGGGCGACTGGCTCACTAGGCCTAGTCGTGGAGCCTTAGAGAAAGCCATCATTAGAAGTTGATGGTTATCTGCCCTCCTGCCTCACTGAAAATCACTGCCGGACGGTGCCACGTCTCGTAAAACTTCTTTGCACCGAGGCGCTGCCACTCTCGGTGGAGAACGAACCAGACCTCCTTCCGTACTTTTGCAAGCACTTCGTGAAGCCCGGGTCGCCTGCCGTCAAAGACGGCACAGCACCGTGCAACCCACACTTGGTACGAGCACTCAACAAGCAGAAGCACGTATTGCTTAGCCGCTTGTCGCGACAGGGGATGGAGAAAACGAACGGTGTTGAAAGGAACACCTGGGTGGCCAAACAAGCTAGCTATCCTTCGATGGAGGGCAGCTGGTAGTGCGCACTGAGAGAACACGTGAACCAGGTCCTCCAGAGAGCCACAAAAAGGGCACGCTCCTCGTTGAGCAATTCTTGCGAAGGGCCTGAACCTTAGAGGCAGGCGATCTCTGGCCAGGCGATACATAAATGTAGCGCGCTTGGCGTCCAGGAAACCGGCAGTAATTAACCGCCAGTTAGGACTGTATTCGGACAGGTCGTGTTCTCTATAGCGCTCAGGTAACTCGGGAGCGAGTCTATCGACTAACTCGCGGAGTTCGATTGAAACTAAATCTATCTCGGGGTCGACCTCTTGGAGACGGGCCAAAGTAGAAGCGGCCCCTGCATAGAAGGCAGAAGGCGTTCCCGCCCGAGGCACGGAATTCGAAAATGCCCCAGGCGAGAACAACCTCAGCCTGGTGCTCAGGAAATACGATGCGAAGCTTCTAGTAAGGAGCATATCTGAATCAAGAGCTACCCGTGTCCATTTAACATGTAATGCCGTAGTCACAACGCTAAGGTCGGGAATACCTAATCCTCCTTCGTCCCTGCGCAACTTCAACACGGGGCGCGCCACAAAAGGAGAGGCACGACCCCAAAAGAATTTGAGAACTTTCTTTTCCAAAATAACTTTGGTGTGGGGTTTAACTGGCATAACCGAACCTATGTACGTGAGGAAACTGAACAACAGTGATCGAATTATCGTGGCCCTAGCTGTAAGTGGACAAGACAAGGCACCGAGTTCCTTAATCCTGTCAGTCAGCTTTTGCCTCGCTAACCGCCAGTTTTCGGTAGTCAGGCCATCTGGCTCGAAATGGAAACCTAAGATACGTAGGCGCTTCTGTATCGGGAGGCCATGTACAGGACGTGGACTGGAGGGAGCGCAGTTCAGATACATGACTGCGCTCTTCGACTTATTTATTCTGGCGCCGCTCGCCGAGCAGTACCCCTCCATAACATCCAAGACGGTACAAACAGTTGCCTCGTCCGGGACGACAATAGAGAGGTCATCTGCATAGGCAAACATTGCCACCGGGGGGGAACCTGGCGGAAGGGGAAATCTGCCTATGCTGGTGTCTTTAGAAAGCCTCTGCAGGAGCGGCTCGAATGCGAGCACGTAGAGAGCGGGCGACAGTGGGTCGCCCTGTCGGACCCCACGGCACACACCGAACGACTCCGAGACGCGATCTTGTATGACAACAGCAGAGCTAGGACGAAAGTAGAGAGCCCTGACCATGCTGATGAACTTGGAACTGAAGCCCGCCTGCTTTAAAACTTTAAAGATGTACTTGTGACTGATAATATCAAAAGCCTTTTCTTGATCAAAAGAACAAATGATTCCACTTAGTTTGCGAGAGTTCGACCATTCTATAAGGTCCCTGATAGCAAAACCATGAAGTTGGCACGACCTATTTTGGACACAACACGCCTGGTACGGACCCAAAACAGTACTGAGCACTGGAGTGAGTCGAACGGACAGGCACTTAGCTATGAGCTTGTAATCACAGTTCAGGAGGGTGATGGGCCGCCAGGCTCTCAGGTCGGTGCGTCTCGTCTCATCCTTGCACAGGAGAGTGATCCGCCCTTCCCTTTGAGTTGCTGACAGGGTCCCTTCACGGAGGAGCCTGTTTGCCAATGTGGTAAAAGGCCCCCCCAAAACCCTCCAAAACTTGACATAAAACTCGAATGTCAAACCATCGGAACCTGGGCTGCGATTGTGGTTCATGGATTTAAGAGCTGCAAACACCTCCTCTTCGACGAGAGGAGTGTCACAGATGTCAAGGTCCTCGTAAGTTTTGGTGAAAGGAAACGAGTACGGAGTGGGAGGTGGTTCGGCGTAAAGGTTCTTATAGAACTGTCTTGCCACCTCTAATACTTCGTCCTGCGTTTCCACTAAGCCGCCTGTGTTAGGATCGACCAAAGAGGTTATCGCTGAGCTCTTCCTAGCCAAGTGTCTGCGAAGGACATTTCTGCTGCACCAAGCCTCCATTTCCCACTGCTCTGCGCGTGCTGTGGCCCGCAAGCGGTCCCAGCGTCGCTGGAGCAGGACTCTATATTCTTTGCGCAGTGAAGTAAGAGCCGCGGTTACCCCCAGGCCGCAGGACAATGGCTTTGAGAGCAGGAGGATCGCGTCAGAGACCGCTTTGATCTCGGCGCGCTCCTCCCGCGCCCGCCTCTTGCCCCAATCCCGAAAGCGCTCCGCGACTCCGGCCTTCACCGTGTCCCAATCGCTACCGTCTAAGTTCTGTTCGCCAAGGAGTGAACCTATGAGGTAGGTCGCCACATCTTTTGTGGCGTCCTTATCTTTAAGGAGCCGTGGATTTAAACGCCACGGTCGCTTGCCCCATGGCACCAAACTAGAGTCGGCAAATCTCAGAGCAAGGAGGCTATGGTCACTCAACGCGGAAGAACACAGCCAGCTAGAGTGCATGCTAGGAGCAAGCGAGGGCGAGACATAAAAACGATCGATCCTCGAGCGGCTCCCCCTCCCCGTCCAAGTCATGCCTGACTGGAGAGGACGGAGGGACCGCCAAGCATCGACAAGCCCCAGCTCTTTAACAAGCTCCCGCAACTCTAGCTCGCCGTTTCCGTCTCTAAACTTTGGAGTTCCTTTGAGGGAAACGCGATCCGCTTTTTCTAAAACACAGTTGAAATCGCCTACTAAAATGACACGGGAAGGGCCAACTAGATAAGAATCTAGGGAATTAAAGAAATCTTTCTGCTGTCCGCGCTTTGCTGGAGCATACACATTCACAATTCTAACGCCAGAGTCAAGATCCACTGACAGAACACGGCCGTCCGAATCCCTGGCGTAGCGTAGCACAGAACCGGTGAATCGTGGCATTAAAATGACAGCAACTCCCCGGCAATGTGCGCCACCATAATTCCAGTAGGATTTTGTGCCAAACGTTCTGTCAAAGTTCTTAATCTGTTGCAATTTAGACACAAAAGTTTCCTGCAAAAGGAGAATGTCTATTTTTCGAGACCGAGCTAAATGAATGACCTCAGCTTGTTTCGCTGCTCTAGTAATACCCCGACAATTAAAGGTAGCAATAGTTAGAGAAGAAGCCATGATGAAAGATAGGAGAGAAGACAGACTCTAGAATAGGCAAGAAGCGAAAAGAAAATCACAGAAGAGAAGAAAACAGCAGATACTCGAAGGTATCAGCTGCTGAAAAGCTACCTAATATAAGACCTACGAACGAGTCCCCCTCGGAGAGGGAATCCTCGTTCGTGGACGAGTACACTGTGTTAGACATTAACGAACACTCGCAATTGCCTGGTCCACAGTTAGGGCAAGAAGAACTGTTGTTCAACTCACCCGTGGTACCGTCCGTGACAGTCGACGAGGTGGACTCCTCGTCGGACTCTGTCGCTGCGGCTCGCTTCGGAACCGGGAGGTCGTCCTTAGGGCTGCCGGGGCCGCCGCTCGGAGCCGCCGCCAGCCTCTCCTTGGAGGGCCCTGGTGATCGGTTGGCGCGCCGCTTCTTGCCCCGAACAGCGTCCGTCCAGCTCATGGGTTCCTGTGTCTCCTCGGCAGCATGCGCGTCAGCAGGGCTGGTCCCGGGCGCACCGGCAGGCGAGGCCGGCGACGGCTCGGCGGCAGCAGAGAGGGTGGGGGCCTCAGCTAATTCCGACCCCGCCTCCTGCTCTTCCCCTCCTGGAGCCCGTTCGCTAATGGGCTCCGGCTGTGGCTGGGTCGAGCCCTCGGCGTCCCCCGGAGCAGCCTCCCGATCCTCCGCAACGCCGCTCACCTGCTCCTGGGAAGAAGAAGAGGCTACAGGCGGGGCGGCCGACGAATTCGTCCGCGCCTTGCACTGTGAGGGGCCATGATCGCCGCCGCAGTGCCTGCATTTTACCGCGCACTGGTCGTGACCAAAAGCCCCACAGCGCACACACTGTGGCACAGTGCACTTCGCCGCATGGTGTCCAGTCTTGTAGCAGCGCCGGCAAACCCGCGCGACGCCCTCATACTCAAACTGGACGATGACGTCCCTCACCTCGAGCAGGTTGGGGACACTCTTGTGCATCTCCATTTTGATCATGAGGACGCCGGTCGAGACCCCCGGCAGATACGGTGATTCCTCTCGCGCCACTTCCAAAACCTTTCCAAACCTCTCCAACAGTTGTACTATGATGCGCTTATCCGCGTCCGCCGGGAAGCCAATGATGCGCACCACCTTGACCCGAACACCTCGGTACTGAAACCTGATCCTCGCATCGCGAATGGCGAGGACGGGATCGTCTAAAAACCGCCGATTCGCCTCGTCATTCGCGAATGTCACCTCAAACTTCCCTAAGCCATAATCCTGAACACACGTCAGCTCACTGGGCGTGAAGCGCTTCACGAGCTCTTTGCAAATGTCGGCACTGCCGACGCCCTTAGGCACGCGTGCGTAGTGCACCCGCGGCCTAATCTGCGAGAGCAGACTGGTAGACATCGTGGTACCACCACCACGAGGCTACCAAGTCAGTTAGGAGCTAGCCTAACCTGAAAAAAAAAAAAAAAAAAAAGCAGAGAAAAGGGGACAAGAAACCTCACCAAAACCGACGAAAACCTGTGCAGGAGTCCGCCGGGTCACCGCATGCGAACAGCGGGTCTCCTCCTACTCGAACCAACCAACACCTCCAACGACGCCGGTTGCCGAAAACAAGAAAGCTGCTGCCTTCTGAGATGAGAGCCGTGCTCGAATGGTTTCCGTTGCCACCATCGCGCGCCGCCGCTCGCGGGGAACGGATGAGAGTGTGAGAGAGAGAAGCCGTGCGAACCAATGGGGCGCGCGCGTTGTGCTGATCTCGTCAACACCCCTCGCTCATATTTAAGCGCGGCGAGACGGGGGGACACGCGCATTCGACTCTGGTCTCGCGTGCGTGTTGTGTGAAATCATGCCTCCCCAACCGTCTGGCAAAGCCGTCAAGAAGGCCGGCAAGGCGCAGAAGAATGTGCGCGCCACGGACAAGAAGAAGAAGAAGCGCCGCAGGAAGGAGAGCTTCTCCATCTACATCTATAAGGTGCTGAAGCAGGTGCACCCCGACACTGGTGTCTCCAGCAAGGCCATGTCCATCATGAACAGCTTCGTGAACGACATCTTCGAGCGTATCGCCGCCGAGTCGTCACGCCTTGCTCACTACAACAAGCGCTCGACCATCACGAGCCGGGAGATCCAGACCGCGGTGCGCCTGCTGCTGCCCGGAGAGCTGGCCAAGCACGCGGTGTCCGAGGGTACAAAAGCCGTCACCAAGTACACCAGCTCCAAGTAGGCGTGCGTCGTGGGCCACAGCGAGCAACGACAAATCAACGGCTCTTCTCAGAGCCACCCAAATTGTCTGCGTCGGCATAGGGGTTGTGCTGAGAGATTCGGCTCCGAATCCATCCTCTTCTCTCTGTTGAACACCGCTAGCAGGAGCGTTGGTGTGCCGCGCTCGACGTGTGTGCTCGGGGAGGTTGAACAGGTAAATTAGAGAAGACCGAGTGCGCGGAGAAAAGTGCCACAAGTACGGTAATGGAGGGAAAACAAAACCAGGAGCGTGGTAATTAAAAAAAAAAAAAAAACAGGGGGAAGGTGGCCGCTTCTCTCAAAAAAAGGTAACATGAACTCGAGTGTGTTCAGCTCTTGGGAAATGATAGAATAGGAAACTCGCGTCAGCGCTTGCCCGAGCAACTCCGACATGTCGGGCCAAATATGAAGGGGTATACACGGTATGCAGTGCATGCGGAGAGAAGGAAACTGCCGAACACTTGATAATGCTATGTAAAGGGCTTCACCTTATAGTTTAGAATGATGGCGCAGAGTTTTTCAAAAGCACCGGGGTTTAGAGACGGGGGAGGGCAAAATAGACTTTAGGCGGGTAGAATTAACTAGAAGGTGGTTATCTTATTGGTGGCTAAAGTCAAGGCAAGAGTGAAAACTAAACCATTCACTGCAAAGCACCGCGGTCCTATACTTCACTATTTAAAGAGAGAAAAAAAACAAGATAAATGTAGCTGTTTGTTAGGTCAGCATTATGGCTAGGTGGTGATAGCTGCCGCCCGATGTGAAGGGTACAGCCACATTCATCAGACAGCGCAGAGTTCCTTCTCTGCCACGCCATTCATTTGTTTACGAAATTGGGGCATTTATTTCTTGAGAGCGCAGGGCAGGCCCGTTTCGAGACTGTAGGAGGAGTGAATGTAGCTTAAAGTGCGTGGCGCGGTGAAAAATGTGCGGAAGCATTGATGCAAGAAAAGATAGGGGAGAAATATATAGACGCATGTGACAATAGCTGTAGAAGCAGAAAAGCGTGGCGGCGGACTGCATGCTAATTATTGTCCGAAAGCAAAGTATCGACAGCCCGAGTGAAGGAAAAAACAAAACTGTGCGTACGCATGACAGGGGTACCACGCAGGTGATTTATATAGTGCACAAAGAAGTACGAAATCCAGTAAAGAAAGGCGGTCGACACGAGGTATGGGCATTTCCCGTTTTCGCACCGAGTGCTCCGTTTGCGCGTCGCCGAAAGAAACATAGCCAGGCCGGCCAGCAAACGACACTGCTCGGCTTGACGTTTACATAATCACACGGTGTAGCGGAACACTGTGTTCTCTTCGAAAGAACAAATGCGCCTGTGCTAGGCACAAATGAGTGGTACGTTCCATTCGGAATGTGGTGGGAAACTTACCTTAAATGAATGAGCGGACGCACCGTTTATTTCCGCTTTGTTTTAGATTACTGACTATGTTCGGCGGGTCGACAGTGCATTTGTATGAAGCTTTCAAGCGCGATCATTTTGTAATTTCGCATCGTGCGTCCCTGCCACAAGTTCGGGGAAGGAATACTTTCAATATGGGAACCCTCATGATTGTGAAAGATGAAACTGCGACTACTTAAACACACTTGCACCACAGAAATGGCACGCGCAGTTTGGTATTGGGGCACGTGAGAAGGGAATACAATAGATGGGCATTGGCGCGCATCTTTTTTTCTTATTGATATGATATGTAAGGAGATGTCGGCGCACCATTATGGCGCCGGCTACTCCTTGGCCGTTGAGTTAAACTTGAACACGTATCTTGAAGCAAAACGTACAAAGCAGTGCATGGAAAGTAGAAAACTCGGGCAGAGATATGCAAAGACACACTTACACTTATACGCACATATCAGAACACAATGGTAAGTAAATGTTCGAAAGTCAATGAATGAAGTCTCTGATATAATGTCCCTCGATAATATTCGGTCCACCAGCACAAAACAGTAGAGCACACGTCTGGTCCGTATAAAGATGCATTCGCTCGTGTGTACATAATTGTCGACACGTCATTCATTTCACAACACACACATGATGAGAGTCACGTGATACTGTACATAATAAGTACATTTGTTACAAATGAAAGTTCGTTATTTCTTAATACTTATCAGCAATCCCGCTGTCTTGTAAAGAACGTGTTGATGCTTTTAAAGCGTGCGACTGTAAAACTCGAGTAGGCCACGGACCCAGAAGTTTCTTCATGTTAAACGGTCTGCGGTCTAATGCCAACTGTTCGGACTTAAGACGGCGTCTCGTGATGTGGACAGTCTACGAGAAGGTGACATACGTCTTCATCTATCAATCCGCATTCGCATTCGGGACTTTCAGCTCTGCCGTGTCTGAGCAAAGAAAAAAAAAAAACAAATGTTTTTGTGTATGCCGTGCCTAGCCTCAATTGGTCAATTAGAGTTTCCGATATTCTATCTAATGCCAGCGTAATTTTTAATTCAATAAATGGATCGATGTGGTATAAATCGCACCTCTTTGTACTTTGGTCAAACCAAGCAGTTTTGCTCATTCTGAAAGTTGTATTCTTTATAATACTACGCAATTCACTTTTTTCGAAATATTGGTTGCCACGATGTGTAGACCTACTTTGTGTGCTCTGGACGGCTCTGGAAGGCCAACTGCAAATCTTCTTTGCACAGCTGATGCCGTCCGGATAGTCGTTGATAGATTACTTAACAGGTTGTCAGCCTCCGAAGGTATTATGTAAGCGAAAGTACGCATGCGTAAAACATGCAGCGAACGAACACTCTTCCAACGCTGTAAAGAAGAAAGAATGCATAAAGGGTGGTGCATTTTACGCTCCAATCTCGTCCTATGTAAGGCGCTTTAGAGTTAGGGCTGTTTTGCCTGTAATTGCGTGACCCTTGCAGGGTTCCTCACAGTGCAACCGTGCACTTGAAACGGGCAGGTGTTGAACCACCCCGCAAGGAGATGGGGAAACTTCGCTGCGACCGGACCGCTTGACAGTCCGTGTTTACGGGAGGAGAGGCGCGCCCGAGAGGAGGTGCGCTCTCACTCTCTGCCGTCCCCGTGAATGCTGAAATGAGCGCGGTCGCGTTGCGTGGCTTCGGTGAAACTGCCGTATCGCGATATGTAGTGGAGCTGCCACAGTAAAATTTGAGACACGCGTAGCCAGCCAAAGGTGCTGTTACTTTGCCGAATTTCACGTGCCGGCGTCCACAACAACGCGAGCACGCTTTGTTTAGAAATTTCCGGCCATGAGGCCGTGCCCGGACCGCGTGTGTTAGTCCCTTGGTTTGGCGACAAGGATGGCGTCAAAGTGACGCCGTGAAACGGGTTTCGTGCGTGCAAATGAGGCATTGATGTGATTAGAGAGAAAGCGAGAACATAGAAAAGAAAAAAAAAAAGAGGGGGGGGGGGGCACACGCCGGGGACGAGTAGTCGCAAAGTGTTAAGTGTGCAGTTTATTTACGTGCGGCACACAGGTGAGCTGTTGCAGCTGTGAGTTTTGACAAATATTGCGTGTGTCATGTTCAGTGGACACGATGAAACGTTTTTTAGCGAACGCGTTGTATCCGCTGGGCTTGTACGTACGCGTACATGAATTGTCGCTTACTCGGTTTGATGTCTCCTTGCCGCTGGGGCAGCTGATACGACTGATACGCCATTTTGCAGCAGTGAAGGGTGCGTGAATGAATGGGCAAGAAACTTAGCAACAGTAACGAGAAAAGAATTAAAAACAAACAAACAAACGAAAGCATGTTTGCCGTGTATATTCAATCTTGTAGTGCAGAAAAATAGTCAGTGCAGCAACCTGCGCGGCCAACGCGCTCCTCGCGAAGAAAAGAGGGAGAGAGAGACGAGCTGGCCGCCGACCAACCGGCGTGCGCCGTTCGCCTTCCTCCTCAGTCTCGCGGGCCGGCGCCGACACCGCGACTCGATCGTGTCGAGCATTCGCTTTCCGGGCGCGTTTCGAAGCAGAAGCAGAAACTTCGGAAGCCGTCATGTCTGGCCGTGGCAAAGGTGGCAAAGGGCTGGGGAAGGGTGGCGCCAAGCGTCATCGAAAGGTGTTGCGTGACAACATCCAGGGCATAACCAAGCCGGCCATCCGTCGTCTGGCGCGCCGTGGCGGTGTCAAGCGCATCTCTGGCCTCATCTACGAGGAAACTCGCGGCGTTCTCAAGGTGTTCCTCGAGAACGTGATCCGCGATGCCGTCACTTACACCGAGCACGCCAAAAGGAAGACCGTGACAGCCATGGACGTCGTGTACGCCCTCAAGCGTCAGGGCCGCACCCTGTACGGATTCGGAGGCTAAGAAGCCAGCGGCGTCGCCTGCAGCCAGCCAACGAGAACACAACAGCCCTCTTCAGGGCTACCCACTTGATGCTTCGGCAGTGTGATCCCAGCGGTTCGCCATACCCGTCCGTCCCTCTTTGCAATATCATTGCGTCATCGCTCAGGTGAGCAGCACCTCGTGTAGTAGTAGCTTGATCGCGCTGGGTACTTGTCACGTTCACCGCATTTCGTTCGCGTCGTCGTCTTTCTCCTGGGTCTGCATGCACGAATCAATCGCCGCATCTGCGAGTTCTTCCTCTCCTTCCTGCAAGCCAAGCTGCTAAAACGGGCCCGTCAAGCGAACGTCGCCTAGTTACCTTATCGCGCGAAGGAAGAAGCCGAGCGCAGCGTTCTACCCTGGTCACTGCATTCTTGGAGACACGACTATGCTCAGGAAGCACGAACTCGCTTTTTTCTTTGGAATGCCCACTACACGATCGCGTCACGTTGTGTCAAAATAAATAAAAACGCACTATGTTCTACCGTGGGGCACCCAGACGAAGAAGGGATGTGTACTTACAAATGAAAAAATTGATTGTGACAGGTTGGTCGTGTTTACCGCGCCCGCTGTGCACTCAGAAGTGCCCCATTCAATAACACATTGTGTACATTGTCACGCCTAATAATTTTTGTTTGTTTTTTTTTTTCACACCTGGCGCTGCCGAGCTGCAAAATACAAAAAAAAAAAGAAAGAAAAGTGGAAGGGGATGTTTAAACAGAATTTCTGCGCAAGTCAGAAGCAAGTACACAATAAGCGCTGCCCATGCAGCGTGCTGAGGGAAGCTGCACTTGATAGAAGTGGCACTCATGTACTGTACTGGTGCTGCGAACACTGCAGTTGTGAAAGCTTTACTTGGACGGACAGCTACGCAACAAGTGTTTCCATTTCGCCGGCAGAGGTGGTCACTCTAGGGAGGCTGGCTTCGCCGCCCACGCGAGAGGGGGGGGGGGGGACTAGCCCATGATGTAAACGCGAGAGGTTCGAGCGCGGGAAATTCGAAAGCAAGGCGCGCTCGCGTGAGCCTGCCGTCAGATGGCGACACCAACCCACGAGCATTGCATTTTCAAGTGCACCCTTGGTTTCCCACCCACCTCCGCACAGGACGAGGCGTGTCGAATGTGTAACCAAGGCGCACGACAGTGGTTCTGCTCAGGCAAAGCCTACCTATAACAAAAATTGTTCTCCATGTGTGTACCTTCATTTTCTCGTGAAAATGTGAAAGAGGAGTGAATGGGGCTTTTTGAGGCGCGTGTTGATCTTCGTTTCTATTATGATTATTATTTTTCACCCTTTCATTGAGTCCATTTCCTGCTTTTTGTGCCACATATTTAGCACTTAGAGGTTGGGGGGGGGGGGGGGGATTGCTGATGTGTAAGATGGAAAAGAAGAGGAAAGTGAGCCCCGAAACTGTCTGCATCAGGATGCGACACCTCAGCGGTAGCTCACAAGGGATGGGGGGTGAGGGGGGATTAAAAGGGTGGGAATAAAAGTGTAGAGAAAGAGACATGAGGGAAGCCAGAGTGAGACGACATATCGAGGGAATAGGAGTAAAAATGAAACAAAACATTCGAACGCAAACACCCCGTACATCCAACCGCCATTGAGCGCACCTAGTAGTTTGGCAAGTATGTATGAGTGATTCTTAAGAGGGAAAGGAAGATAAAATTGAGTCCCGTTACTGTCTGCGATTGAGCAAGTAGGCGCGCTCAGTGGCAGTTGGATGTACGGGGTGTTTGTGTTAGAATGTTTTGTTGCGTTTTACTCCTTGTCGTTGCGCGGACGTGTATGCATATACCAACACTGCCGGTGGTCTCTCGTCGTCTTCGCCCATCTACGTAATGGTCGCAAATAAGCGACAACGCAAGGAGCAAGTTTTTTTGGCGTGGCAGTGCGCATTTGCCCTCGGTGATGCGAGGCGCTCTAGTGCGATGCGCGCTGTTGGCGTGAATGGTGGCGTCTCGCACTCCGTCGCGCCGCTTCGGGAAGCGACGAGCTACAGCGTCGATTGATGTGTTGCCTGGAAGGCGAAAGAAATGCGCAGCAGGCTGTATTGTACAGCGGTAGTGGTTTCGTTTCGGTGTACCTCTTTGCAGCCGCGAACTGCACGGTTGCCCGAAAATGAGCGCCAGCCAGCATCCTGGCGTACGCTTCCGCGCTCGCACGCGGACGGGTTCTCACGCTTCGGCCAATGGGAGGGAGAGAGATGGGTCGTGCGGCGAAGCCGCTTTTGCCGATCTCCGGCAGGAGCGCAGTTTCGCTCCGTCAGTCGAGGTGATCGGACGCACGCAGCATGGCCCGAACTAAACAAACCGCGCGCAAGAGTACTGGAGGCAAGGCTCCGCGTAAGCAGCTTGCTACCAAGGCTGCTCGCAAGAGTGCCCCTGCCACAGGCGGGGTGAAGAAACCTCACCGTTACAGGCCTGGAACCGTGGCCCTGCGTGAAATTCGCCGATACCAGAAGTCGACCGAACTGCTGATCCGCAAGCTTCCCTTTCAGCGCCTGGTGCGGGAAATCGCTCAGGACTTCAAGACGGACCTCCGTTTCCAGAGTTCTGCCGTGATGGCCCTACAGGAAGCTAGCGAGGCCTACCTCGTTGGTCTTTTCGAAGACACCAACCTGTGCGCCATCCACGCTAAGCGCGTCACCATCATGCCAAAGGACATCCAGCTGGCTCGGCGCATTCGCGGTGAGCGCGCCTAAGTTGGGCTGCTCCCTGCGCTTCGGTCGACAGGCAAGCAACAACAAACGGTCCTTCTCAGGACCACCAACGTGTCTGCTTTGGCTACGAGACCACTCCAGGCCACGTACTCCGGCCGCACCCTCTTTTGCTGTCATGTTTTGTACGTACGTGGCTGCCGTTGTCTAGCGCGCGGAAGAACGGAACGTCGGCGCGTCGTTATTACGAAGAAATGGCTCAGCTTTGACAAATTCAAGGTAAAAGTGTGTATCATTATGAGTAGACAGAGAAAAGGTAGGCTAGCTTCAGTCGGTGTGTGTGCAGCAGCCGTGCTGCGACCCTGTGGTGTGTCAATTTCATTTATGTGTTTACCTTTTTGCCCGCCGCTTGTAAGGTGTTTTTGAGGGCTTCTGTTTGCGTAACGCCATGGTGACTTGGGCTGCTGGACCCCGGCGCAACTTTTGGGTGCACTCGTAGGAGGTGATGAAGTTTTACCGAGAGACGAAATAAACAATTGTATCGGGCCAGTTGGTAAGGATCCATCTCGCTAGGAAGCGCAGCCACTATTACACAGACCTCACAACACAAGCGCTTAACTTCAACTGAACTTTCATTGCAAACGTCAGAGTTTATAAAGGGGGTGAACAGAGAAAAAGAATAGTAAAAGGTAGACAACAAAAAGCACACGTGCCAGTCCCGCACATTACTGTCTGTTATTCTCTATCACCCCATCCAAAAAACAGTTCTTTCCGCGTGAGCGCGATAGAGAGTGCACTAACACACTCGAAATCATCGCGTGTCATTTCCTTTCATTTCTTTTGAAGCTGAACAAGTTTTTGTGCCATATTCTGGACAATTTTTTTTTTTTTTTGCAATAAACGTTTAGTTGAAGTTAAGCGCTTGTGTTGTGTGTTCTGTGTAATAGTGGCTGCGCTGCCTAGCAAGATAGACGAAATAAATTGTGTTAGAAGCACCAAATGGAATGCGCTAACGGCGGGTTCTCTCTCTCTCTCTCTCTTTTTTTTTTTACCTTACGTTTGTTTTTCTATTCAAAGGTATTAAATTTACTCTGTCCCTGTGCTGACCCGTTCAGG